>NC_072442.2:68142500-68787500 GCF_028878055.3 Symphalangus syndactylus | reverse complement strand
AAGACCAGACGAGGGAGGCAAACAGGAGACACGAGAGGCAAACAGGAGACACGAGAGGCAAACAGGAGACACAAGAGGCAAGCAAAACCCACTCCCCTCCCCTCCCAGGTGCCAAAGGAAGTACCAGGTACCCCGCGGAGAGGGCCTGGAACCTTCACAGGTGGCCCCTGCAGGGCTGGAAGAGAGGCTTCATCCCAGTGCTAAATCTGAGCTGGCGCCCAGAAGGCTGGGTTGAAAAGGGGTTGGAGGCTGCCTGCAGCCTCCGTAGGAAAGGCTGCTGCGATCTGTTAGTCACGTCTGCCCCCCGCGTGGAGGAAGAACGGCTGCACATTTGCTGCTGCTGAGTGTGCCATCCCGCAGGGCACTGTGCCTAGGCCAGGGCGACAGGGAGAGAGGGGGTTTAAAGGAGGGAAAAGAAGCCGGGACAAATATAAAAGAATACTTGCCACCAAGCCGGTGCCTCCCAAGGCCTCGAAGACACCGTGTGGGAACCCTTCGTTCAACACAGGTATTAATATCCGAGGGAACCCTTAGCAACAGCCCTGACATCTGCTCTGTTACTATGATACGGGAAACACGAGGAGAGCAGCAAGATAAGGTGAGCCCAGACGTCAGCATTTCCTCCACCTGTCGGGCCGCGCTGGGAGGATGAGACTCAGAGAGGGAGCCTCAAAGGCCTGTCAAACCCCAAAGGCACCACTCACTCGGAAGCGTTGCAGGCTGATTATGCACCAAGCGGGCTCGAGTGGATTCTGGAGTTGAAACAGGAGCCCCGGGGAAACTAGTGCCTGGCAAACCTCCCTCCAACTCCACCGTCCCCGGGCACCTGCCAGGTCTGCCTGCCCAGGGCGGCCCCCTCCTCCCAGCTCCCACGCTCCTCCTGTCTTGCCCAGACAGTGGCAAATCCTCATCTGCCTTGGAACCTGCTGGGGCTCCCCGTTACCCCTCTTCATGTGCAGCCAGAGAGGTCATCCTTACAGCCTGGGTCAGGCCGTGTGATTCCCCTGCTCAAGAACCTTCAGTGGCTCCCCACTACTAAGGAAAAAAGCCCTAGCTGCCCTCAAGGCCGTCCACGATCTGGCACAAACCACCCTTCTGCTCTACCAGCCACCCCTCTGCAAAACTGGTGCTCCAGCCACCAGGACCTTGAGGCATCGCAGCCGCCCAGCCTTGTCTCTGGCACCCTCTCACCTGGAACGCCTTTGGTTCACGCTGTCTCCCTCCTCCACGTGGGGGTGGCCCAGCACCACCTCCCCTGGGAATTCTCCAGCTCCTCCCATCTGGCTCCCATTCAGATTGAGCCCACCGCCCTCCCGTCAGCATTTCATTCTGCCTGCATCCTAGGGGGCCTTCACCTGTTACCCCCGATGGCCAGACATGCTGGGTGTCCAGCACTCCTTCAGGGGACTAATATAACCATCAAGAGTTTGCCACTCACTGGAACTATGTACATCAGCTGTGCACCAATAACTTTTTTTGAGACAGGGTCTTGCTCTGTTGCCCAGGCTGGAGTGCAGTGTGGCACAGTCAGAGCTCACTGCAACCTCCAACTCCTGGGCTCCAGTGATCCTTGCATCAGCCTCCTAAGTCGCAAGAACTAAATGCCTGGCTAATGTTTTAACTTTTTGGTAAGGACAGGGTCTCGCTCTGTTGTCCAGGCTGGTCTCGAACTCTTGGCTCAAATGATCCTCCTGCCTCAACCTTCCAAGTAGCTGGGACTGTGGGAGTATGCCACGACACCCAGCCTGCCAATAAAACTTTATCTTAAAAAGTGCCTCACGGGGTAAGGCCCAGCCTCGCTGGCCTGGAATTTAAGGCCCAGCAGTGTGAACCCCTCACCTCCTTAACCTGCCTCTGTCCCTCTGCCACACACGGGCTCTGTACGGACCCTCCAGCCCCTGCTAAGACTCCTGCAGCCTTCCTTGCCTGTGTGCTTTGAACAGCAGCAATCCAGGACAATCACCCAGGACCCCGTCCAGGAGGCACCCCCACTTGGTCACAGAGCTAAGCGTCTGCTCCTATCCTCGGCAGGACCAACAGCAGCACCTTTCAGTGGTGGTTCATTCAACAAACACGCGTTGTTTTGGTGGCCTCGTTCATTCAACAAACACGCGCTGGATGCTGACGAGGGACCAGGCCCGTGCCCAGCCAGTCAGTCTCGCTGCTCCAGGGCCAGGCGGGGGTTTTCTTTGTACCCCCGCAAGGCCCTGCATGGGGCACATGTAGGAGGTTTCACTTAATCCTGTGGGTCTTTTTTAACCTTGGAAAGTAAATCCTTGGGCATCTTTAATGACCGGCAACTCCCGCTCCAGTGGACCCCACATCCCTGCTCGTCTCTTCAACTGATGCTGTTCTCATTCCCAGGCAGAAACGCTCTGCAAAGCCTCCAACCCAAATGAGATGTGAAATAACCTACTTCTCCCCCATCTCAAGTGCCAGCCCTCAGATTTTAACAGCCACAGCTCTGCCTACGTGTCCCCAGAGGCACAGCTTGCTTTTGTCTTTTCTGAAAGGCCTGAAATAGTGTAGGCAGAACTGCCATATCAAGGCAGTCACAGAGCTGACGGTGGTGACAGCAGGGTAACCAGGCTGGGCATGGTGGCTCACACCTGTAACCCTAGCACTTGGGAAGCCAAGGCAGGAGGATCGTTTTGAGCTCAGGCATTCGAGACCAGCCTGGGCAACAGAGCAAGACCCTGTGTCTACAAAAAATTTAAAAATTAGCCGGGCGTGGTGGTACGCACCTGTAGTCTCAGATACTCAGGAGGCTGGGCAGAAGGATCACTTGAGCCCAGGAGACGGAGGCTGCAGTGAGCCAGGATCGCACCACTGCACTCCAGCCTCGGTAACAGAGCAAGACCCTGTCTCAAAAAAAAAAAAAAAAAAAAAAAATGTACAGGGTAACCACACAGAGAGAGAAGAGAAAATGAAATTCAAACTTAGCTGCCACCTGGGAGCTGCTTGTTGAAGGAGCCCAAGAGAACCCTCTCCATGAAGCAGAGAAGCTTCTGGGGAAAAAAGAGGCTCACCCCTCCTCACCTGCTTGGAAAAGGCCCAGTCCTCAGGTGTGCTGAGTCCTCAGTTGTCTGTGTCCTCAGGTGTGCTGAGTCCTCAGGTGTGCTGAGTCCTCAGGTGTGCTGAGTCCTCAGGTGTGCTGAGTCCTCAGGTGTGCTGAGGGTGGTGCTCCAGGTCCCGGCGGGCAGCATCCCACACCCCTGCCTCCGCCAACGGCCTCTGCATGGCCCAGCCCAGACTCCAGCTCCCAGGTGGCTCTGCACGGTCCTGCCAGGTACTTCTCCAACCTTCCTCCCCCCACCTCACCACAGCCAGGGTTTGCTTACAGCCAGCAGCCAAGGCCATCCCCGGCGGACCTCGCCTGCTATCTGTGGGCCCAGCTGTCTCCTCTTGCTCACAGAAACACAAACAGACGTTTCTCTGTTGCAACTCCAGGGTTAGGCACTGCCCTGCCTGGGACCAGCTGTCTGGTTCTCTGCACACTCCCCACTCTCCTGGCAGAGGATAAGACCCCAGATAAGTAAGAGTGCCCATAAGGGGCCAGCAGAGGGCTCAGGCAACAGTGGGGGCCACACCAGAACATGGCTTGCTACAGAGAAGACGGGCAGGGGAGAGGGTCAGACAGAACCACTGGCACTTAGCTAGGAGTTTTCAGGGCCTCTAGGAGGGGCCCCCAAGTTAACAAACATCCCTACATGTGCCCAGCCTGACCCTGCACTACCAAACTGAGAGAGGAAGAAGCCACCTCCATGGGTGCTGCCCACCTGCCAGGTGCCCGCCACTGGCTGACCAACTGGAATCATCACAAGCCCCAGAGGACAACACGACCATCACTCCTTCTAGAAAAGAAGAAACCAGCTCGAGAGGGGCAGCTACTTGCCCAAAGCCCCATAAGCCGGCACCAGGTGCCCGGTTTGGCCCAATGGAGCTGGGCTGAACCCAGGTGCTTTCTACCCCCTCCTCCTCCCAAGGCATCGGGTTGCAGGTGCGGTGCCTACAGGTGTGGTGCCTACAGATGTGAGGCCTACAGGTGCGGTGCCTACAGGTGTGAGGCCTACAGGCGAGAGGCCTACAGGTGCAAGGCCTACAGGCGCGAGGCCTACAGGTGCGGTGCCTGCAGGTGCGAGGCCTACAGGTGCGGTGCCTGCAGGTGCGAGGCCTACAGGTGCGGTGCCTGCAGGTGCGAGGCCTACAGGTGCGAGGCCTACAGGTGTGAGGCCTACAGGTGTGGTGTCTACAGGTGCGGTGCCTGCAGGTGTGGTGTCTACAGGTGTGGTGCCTACAGGTGTGAGGCCTACAGGTGTGGTGCCTACAGGTGTGAGGCCTAACAAAAGCAGAAAGCCGGGTATTCTCCAAGCACCTGCCATGCACCCAGCAGCGGGGAGCACGGAGTTCCCAGAAACTGAGTCGCGCAGTAATTTTGGCCAAACAGGAGTTCTGAGAAGAACTGGGCCAGGGCAGCCTGAAGGGGATTGCAGAGGAGACGGGCTGGCTGTTTCCCGGAGCAGGCAGGGGCTGGGATGCGAGGTGCGAGGCCTGTGGGACCTCAGTCACCAGCCCCCAGTGCCACTGTTGTCCCACCCTAGGCCCTCAGAGCAGAGGCACAAAGGAGCTGGTGTCTGAGCCCTGGGGCATTTTCAAAGACAGCCCCTGCTCCCCACCAGACCCACTGCCCGAACCAGGTGTCACCCAGACCTCCTCAGTCACCCCACAGTCCCAAGGGGTCCCCCTGGCTCCAGACTCCCCAGCTCAGACCCGGCCAATCCTGCCATCAGACAGGCTCTCCAAAGGCCCCGCTCCACCCAGACACCTCAAAATCAAGCCCAGGGTCCTCGCCCGGGAGTTCACGGCCATCCACAGACTCCACCCTGCCTTGCCAAATTTGTCTCCAGACAAACACACACCTGGTGTCATCCCTCACACCCAGGCCCAGGCCTCCCCACACTCCACACTCACTGCCCCGAGCTGAAGCAAGCGCTGCCTCGTCCTCATAAGCACACCGTTTTTACCTCTTCCCAGAACTTCCCAGTGTCTGGTGAACGTGTCTGACATCTCCTACTGACCAAACACTCCCTGAGAACAGGGTGCCTCCTGCCCAGATGGTAGTGAAAACATGTGGCACTGGAATAGAACTGAGAGCCCAGAAATAAACCCATACATCAGTGGTCAACTGACATTCAACAGGGTGCCGAGACCATACAACAGGGAAAGAAGTCTTTTCAACAACATCTGCTGGAACAAGTAGAGAGCCACCTGCAGAAGGATGACGTGGACCCTGACATCACACCATTGCAAAATTTAACTCAAACAGATCAAAACCTAATACAAGGGCTAAAACTATGAAATTCTTACAAGGAATGTCAGGGTAAATTTTCATGACTTCAGATTTGGCAGTGATTTCTTAGATGACACCAAAAAATAGGTGTCATCTATATTTTGGTGTCGTCTAAGATTTGGCAATGATTTCTTAGATGACACCATACACAACAAAAGAAAAAAGAGACAAATTGGACTTTTTATCATAATTTTTTTGAGACATGGGCTGTGTTGTTTAGGTTCACCTCAAACTCCTGGGCTCAAGTGGTCCTCCCACCTCAGCCCCCCAGGTAGCTGAGATGACAGGCATACACCACTGTGACTGGCCGACTTTATCATAATTTGTAAATTTATCATAATTTACAACTTTGTCCATCAAAGGACACTATCGAATGGGAGAAGATATTTGCAAACCATGTATCTCATAAGGGTCTAGTATCTACACTATATAAATAACTCTCACAACTCAACAACAAAATGACAATTCCATTTAAACACGGGCAAAGGATTTGAAGACATTTCCCCAAAGAAGATACGCAAATGCCCAAAAATCACATGAAAAAAGACTCAACATCAGGCAGGGCGCAGTGGCTCACGCCTGTAATCCCAGCATTTTGGGAGGCCGGCTCACTTGAGGTCAGGAGTTCGAGGCCAGCCTGGCCAACATGATGAAAGCCTGTCTCTACTAAAATACAAAAACTAGCCGGGCGTGGTGGCGGGTGCCTGTAGTCCCAGTTACTCTGGAGGCTGAGACAGGAGAATTGCTTGAACCTGGGAGGCAGAGGTTGCGGTGAACCAAGATGGCGCCACTGTGCTCCAGCCTGGGCAACAGAGCAAGATCCTATCTCAAAAAAAAAAAGAAAAAAAACAAAGAAAAAAGACTCAACATCTTTAACCATCAGGAAAATACAAATCAAAACCACCATGAGATACCACTTCACATCCACTAGGATGGCTATACTAAAAAATATGAAAAATAGCAAGTGTTCATGAGGATGTGGAGAAACTGGAACACTTGTGCCTTGCTGGTGGGAATGGAGATGGTGCAGCCACTATGGAAGACAATTTAGTTCTCAACAAGTTAACATAGAATTATCATCTGACCCAACAATTCTGCTCCTACATATAGACCCAAAATAATTGAAAGCAAGTGTTCAAATAAAAACCTGTACACCAATGTTCATAGTAGCACCATTCACAATAGCCAAAGTGGGAAACAACTCAAATGTCCATCAACTGCAAAAAGGACAAACAAAATGTGGTGTATCCATACAAGGGATATTATTTGGCTATAAAAAGGAATGAAGTATCAATTCATGCTACAACACAGACAAACCTTGAAAATCTGCTAAAAGAAGCCAGTCACAAAAAACCACATATTATATGATCCCATTTATGTAAAATGTTCAGAATAGACAAATTTATAGAGACAGAAAGTAGATTAGTGGTTGCCTAGGGCTTGTTGGGGTCAGGGAAGGGGGACAGCAAAAGGGAATAGGGTTTCTGTATGTGGTGATGATTGGTGATGGTGATTAGAAGGTCATCCATGACCTCCCCCATTACTCTGGTGAATGAAGACCATCTATCCCAAATTAATATGTTATTAATTTATTCTCCTCATAGAGAATTTATAGTGTCTCATTGACCAACCAGCCAGACATGATGCTAATCTGGGTTCCAAAAACAAGAAACACCATGACAGATAAAGGAAATTGTTAGTGATGGAATCCAAATGTCAGGCATATAAGTTTCACTATAACATTTGTTCCACTTTGCTGCATGTTTTTAATTATTCATAATAAATTATTATAAAAGTAATATTAGAAGTAGATATTTTGGGCATTCAACCTGTAAATCCAGGTTCACAACATTAGGAGAACACAGACAATGACCTTGCGAGGTCCCACTTGCAAAAAACTACATCCATGTCTGTTCCTGCTCCCCACAGGTGTCCACAGGCGACGCACCAGGTGACACGGCTGCCTGAGGGAAGGAGAAGATGCAGGACTTCCCTATCGTGGCACAGGACCAAGGGCTGTGGAGTCAGTCTCTACGTAAACACATTCAGCTCTCTGAGTTCAAACCAAATCAGAAAATGGGCAGAGCCACTGTTTTTATTAGCTCCAAATGAATGTGGCAAGGGATGCTAGGACTGATCAAGCAGGCGCTCAACCCTGTCACGCACTCCGGGTAGCCCTGCCAGCAGGCTGATGAATTCTCTTCTTCTGCCAGGTGACAAAGGGCAGTGGTTACAGGTCTGGGCTCAGGGTTGTGTATCTGAGGTTTGCATTCTGGCCGTAAATTATGAGCTTGGTGACCTTGGGCAACTTCCTTCATTTCTCTAAGCCCTAGGTGCATCATCTATAAATGAGTAGCTGCCTCCTGGGGCTATTGGGAAGAATAAATTCAACCAGTGATTCTGAATCAGAGTGATTTTGTCCCCCAAGAGACATTTGGAAATTTCTGGAGACACATTTGGGGGTGCTACTGACTATCCCTCCAGTGGGTAGAGGCCAGGAATGCTGCTAAACATCCCTGAGGCATAAAACAGCCCCCATGACAGAGTTATCCAGCCTAAACGCCAAAGCACTGGAGTTGAGAAAACCTGATCGAGGTGGTGCAGGTAACACAACCAGTGCAAAGCCTGTCACAGTCAGTGTGCATTCTCAGGGTAGGGCCATCATGGCCGTCCTCATCATCACCCTCATCATCATCATCATGATATTCACCATCATCACCATCAGTCATCATCATTACCATCACCATCACTGTCATCTCTGTCATCACCAGCATCATCACTATCATCACCACCATCATCACCATCATCACTATCATCACCATCATCACTATCATCACCATCATTACTATCATCACCATCACTGTCATCTCTGTCATCACCAGCATCATCACTATCATCACCAGCATCATCACCATCATCACCAGCATCATCACTATCATCACCACCATCATCACTATCATCACCACCATCATCACCATCATCACCAGCATCATCACTATCATCACCACCATCATCACTATCATCACCACCATCATCACCATCATCACCAGCATCATCACTATCATCACCACCATCATCACTATCATCACCACCATCATCACTATCATCACCACCATCATCACCACCATCATCACCATCATCATCATCAACATCATCATCACCCTCATCATCATCATCATGATATTCACCATCATCACCATCAGTCATCGTCATTACCATCATCATCACTGTCATCTCTGTCATCACCACCATCATCACCATCAACATCATCATCACCAACACCACTATCATCACCATCATCACCATCATCACCATCATCACCATCATCACCAACACCACTATCATCACTCTCATCAATCACCATCACCATCATCACCATCAACATCATCACTATCATCACCATCACTGTCACCGTCATCATATTCACCTCCAGTCATCATCGCCATCAGACATTGTCATCATCACCATCATCATCACCAACACCACTATCATCACTCTCATCAATCACCATCACCATCATCACTGTCATCACCATCACTGTTACATCATCATCATAGTCACCTCCATCAAACATCATCATTGTCATCATCACCATCGCCCACATCATCATCATATTCACCATCAGTCATCATCACCATCACCACCATCAGACGTTATCATCATCATCGTCACCACCATCATCATTATTACCATCATCATTACCAACAACACTATCGTCGCCCTCATCATCACCATCATTGTCAATCACCATCACCATCATCACTGTCATCACCATCACTGTTACATCATCATCATATTCACCTCCATCGGTCACCATCACTGTCATCTCTGTCACCACCACTATCATCACCATCATCATCATCACCATCATCATTACCATCATCGTCACCAACACCACTATCATCACCCTCATCATCATCAACATCGTCAATCACCATCATCATATCATCACCATCACCATCATCACCATCAACACCATCAGACATCATCGTCATCATCACCATCACCTACATCATCATCACCATCACTGTCACCATCATCATCATATTCACCTCCATCAGACATTGTCACCATCAATCATCACTACCCTCATCATCATCCTCTTCTGTATTGTGGGAAATGCCCAGAGGGGCTCATATCTGGGCAGGAAGCCTGATGAATAGAAAGTGTATATACTGGGAAGAGGAATCAGCATGAGGGGAAAGGCCACATGGCCTTGCTGAGAGAGGCAAGAGGCCTGTCGGTGAGGCCATATCAAAAACCATCCTAGCCTGTAATCCCAGCATTTTGGGAGGCCAAGGCGGGAGGATCAATTGAGCCCAGGAGTTTGAATCCAGCCTGCGCAACACGGTGAAACCCTGTCTCTGAAACACACACACACACACACAGACACAGAAAAAATTAGCTGGGCTCAGTGACACACACCTGTAATCCCAGCTACTTGGGAGCCTGGGGAGGTTAAGGCTGCAGTGAGCCATGATCGTGCCACTGCACTCCAGGCTGGGCAACAGAGTGAGACCCTGTCTCAAAGGCAAACAAACAAATGAGCAGAACACCCCAAATCCCATCTGCAAAGGTGGCAGTAGCTGGCAAGCCTACAGCCACTGCTGTGAGGACTCCGTCTGCCTGGTCACTTTCCCACCTCTCTAACTTCTCACTGCCATTGGCAGGAACCTCCTCAAACAAAACCACCGGGGGTTCATCCTCAGAGAAGCTGGAAGGGGGAATCATTGGGGTTTCTACACCTGTAGAGCCAGGCTTGGAGAAACAGAAACAGCCACCCAGGACTGGCTAGAGAACTGAGTCCTGGGGCAAGTGAGAGGAGGCCAGGAGCAGTGCCCTGAGGCTGAGAAGTGGGTGCCTGCTGGGGCATGCGTGCTCCCCATCTGCACACACACCCTGCTGGGGCATGCATGCTCCCCATCTGCACACACACTCTGCTGGGGCATGCGTGCTCCCCATCTGCACACACACCCTGCTGGGGCATGCGTGCTCTCCATCTGCCCCATCTGCCCGCACACCCTGCTGGAGCACGCATGCTCCCCATCTGCCCCCACACCCTCCTGGGGCATGCGTGGTCCCCACCTGCACACACCCTGCTGGGGCATGCGTCTCCCCATCTGCATGCACACCCCGGCTTTGCACTGTAAGGACAAATGGGACGCTAGTAGGCTCTGAGTCTCAAAGACCAGGACATAAGGGAAACACAAAATGTCACACGGGGGAGGTGAAAGGTCTGTCTGTCAATGATCAATTAGAAGAACAACCACTGAGGGCTTTACCATTTGCCAGGTTTAGTGCCAAGTGCTTTAGGGAATCATCTCCTTTATCTTTCAAAGTAACCCTATGAGGCAGGTTTTAACAACCCCATTGTACAGGTGAGCAAACTGAGGCTCAGAGAGGTGAATGACAGCCGGTAAGTGACAAGATGTCCTTCATCAGGTGAATAAACAAAACATGGTACCATATATTCATACGATGGAACATAATTCAGCGGTGAAAAAATGAGCTAGGAAGGCTGGGCAGGATGGCTCATGCCTGTAATCCCCGCATTTTAGGAGGCCAAGGTGGAAGGATTACTTGAGGCTAGGGGTCCAAGACCAGCCTGAGCAAAATAGCGAAATCCCAACTCTACAAAAAATTAATTAATTAATTTAATTAAAAGAAAAATGAGGCTACTCTGGGCACCCTGCCTATGGGATAACCCTTCTCTGGCAAGGAGCAGTTTAAAAAAAAAAAAAAAAAAAGAGCTGGCCAGCCACAGCAGACATGAGGAATCTTAAATGCGTACTGCTAAGGGAAGGGAACCGGTCTCAAAGGGCTACTTACTGCAGGGTTCCAACTATATCTATGACATTCTGAAAAAGGCCAAACTATGGAGACAGTAAAAAGACCAGGGATTTGGGGGTGGAACAGGAAGAACGAGGACACGGATTTCAGGGGATTCTGAAGGCAGTGAAGCTATTATTCTCTCCACGTGTCCTTACACATTGGTTGAAGCCCATAGAACCTACACCTCCAAGATCGCACCCTAAGTGTACACTACACATTTCAGTTAATAATAATGTATCAGTATTACCACATTTATTGTAACAAATGTACCACACCAAAGCAAGATGTTAATCATGGGAAATTGAAAGAGGTAAGAGGTTAGACGGGAACTCTGTACTTTTTGTTCATTTTTTTTCTGTAAACCTAACACTGTTCAAGAAAAAAAAGTAAAGTGCTACCAAATGCGATGAAAAAATTTTAATTTTCTTCTTGACAGAGAAAAAGAAAATACCACACCAATCGTCATCAATGGGGAAGAATCTTGCCACGCCGCTAATATTACATTGGAGTGTCATACCCTCCCGAATACTTTTGTGTGGATTAATCACAGGTGCTCATCATCCCTGTCTGCTAAAGGAGGAAGGTACGTACTGTCCATGCCTGTGTTCCATCCCCACCACGCGGCCCTCCCTTGGGAGTGCAGAACACTGGAGGTCAGCAAATACTGGGCCCCAGTTCTTTTTCCTCATCACATGCATCACAGTTGGAATCTGTGTTTGTTTCTTTGTTTACGTGTTAATCTCTGGCAGGTGCATGGGAGAAGGGTCACCTCCATTGTGGCTCTGACAGTGCACGAGATGAATCCAAAATGAATCAGACAGTGGCTCCAATAAATGCTACAGCTACGCAAAGAACACTGGGAGCGAAGAGAAGGCGCAGTGAAGATCCTGCTCTGTGGCAGTCCTGGAGGGCTTCAAAGAGAAGAATGTGGTGCAGGGCTCAGAGGGAAAAGGAGGGACCTGGCAGGCAGAAGGCGGCATTCCAGGGAGAGAACTGTCCTCTCAGAAGTGCCACAAAGGAAGAGGAAACTCAGAGAACTAGGGTATTTGGGCAGGAGGGAAACTCGCCTGGGCAGGTTAGTGACTGCCCCGAGGTCACAGCTTGCTGGCACGAACTTGGGCAGAGCTGGGAACTCCAAAGCTGTAGAAACAGCCAAGTGCACCTTGAGCTTTCACTGAAGTCAGGCTGAGAAGAGAGGAAAGGGAACAGACCCTCCCCATTTCACCCACATCTCCCAACATCCAGGGGCCAGGAGCATGCCCAGAAATCACCGGCTCAAACTCGAAACGGCTCTAAGGTTAAATGCACGTTCTATCCCACCATATATTGATTATTTTGAAAATTAAAATGACTGGGCACAGTGGACCACGCCTGTAATCCCAACACTTTGGGAGGCCAAGGTGGGAGGATTGCTTGAGGCCAGGAGTCCGAGACCAACCTGGGCAACGTAGCAAGATCCCATCTGTATAAAAAAACTTTTTAATAAAAATAAGTGTTAAAAATTAACTAATTAATTCAATTTAATTAAAATAATGCTTCTCCTCCACCTTAAGATATAACCTTCCAAAAATGTCCTCCAGTAAAATCGAGTCCAGGATTGTGCAACTCTAGTTTTATGTAGTAATAGCAGCAGTCGCTGACATTTCTGTAACACCTTATCTATATCATCACTCACAATCTCCACCGCAATGCCATCGAGTGCCATCAGCACCCCAATATTACAGATGTGCCCAGCACACCGCAGGGACAGCCCATACCCACACAGAGGAGCACAGAGGCCAATTAGCTTCCTCCAAGTTAAACAGTGTGTCCACAGTCTCATTACTGCAGACGCGGTCTCCCTTTCAGAGGCGTAGGTTTGCAATTGGACTCTACAGCTAACCAGCGGTTTAATTTGGGGCTTGTTACATTTCCCTACACTCCATTTCTTCCTCTGTTGTACAGAGGTAATAAATAATGCATTCCTCAATGGGTTTTGTCCATAGTGAATCATGGTAACAGAGTAAAAGTTCCAGGCTGGGCGCGGTGGCTCACGCCTGTAATCCTAGCACTTTGGGAGGCTGAGGCGGGCAGATCACAACATTGAGACCAGCCTGGCCAACATAGTGAAACCTCATCTCTACTAAAAATAAAAAAATTATCTGGGCGTGGTGGCGCGCACCTGTAATCCCAGCACTTTGGGAGGTCGAGGCAGGCGGATCATGAGGTCAAAAGATCGAGACCATCCTGGCCAACTTGGTGAAACCCCATCTCCACTAAAAATACAAAAATTAGCTGGGCGTGGTGGTGCGCACCTGTAATCCCAGCTACTCAGGAGGCTGAGGCAGGAGAATCACTTGAACCCAAGAGGCGGAGGTTGCAGTGAGCTGAGATTGTGTCACTGCACTCCAGCCTGGTGACAGAGCAAGACCCCATCTCAAAAAAAAAAAAGTTCCAAACACAGTATCTGGTACATAGCAGGCCCTCACAGAACAAAACAAAACAAACCTGTTTTTTAAACCAAGCTGGTCCCTGAATGTTGGTGAACTTCACACTAAAAGGATGAAATGGGAGTTTAAAGAAACTGTGACCCCCCTGACTGCAGACCCTGATGATGGATGAAATCTTGTCCTGTCTGAACTCTGGGCCAAACCACAGGGCAGGAAACAGCAGGCTTCCTCCTCCTGTCTGAACTCTGGCCCAGAGAGGAGCTTCCTTCAGCTGACCGCACCCACTTCCCCGAGAACATTCCAGAACATTCCATGCTAGGCCAGGAGACTCCAGGAAGAGGTCACTGAGTAGCTCTTACCATCTTCTCCCAGCCCAGCCAGGAGCAGATGCTCCCCCCTTCTAAGACTCCATTCACAACTTCTGACCTGCACCCCTGCCCATCAACAGGACGGACCTGTACCCCTGCCCATCAACAGGACGGACCTGCACCCCTGCCCATCACCCACGGCCTCCCCCACAGATGGCCAAGGCTCAGCTTGTCCACCTCCGACCTGCCTCTCTCCAACGTCTCCAGGCTGCCCCCCAAGCCAGTGAGAGATGGCCTGGGTGGCTGGGTTGCTTGTCCTTGGCTATGGCCCTAGTTTGGCTTCTTAAACCCTCTTTACCTGGGCCCTTAACGGGTCATCTGCCTCCAGTCCTGGTGTCCACTACACATAAACGAGACTCTTCAATGACTGTCCAGAAACACTCCCCTCCTCAAGCACCCTCAATGGCTCCCACTGCCTCCTGAAAAGTTCAGAGGCCACACCCTGAGACTGATGGTCCTCCACAATACAGTCCCACACCTACCCTCTGTCCCCTACAGGCCTCACCTGCTGCAACCAAAATAGACTACACCAAGAATCGTACCCACACGTCTGGACCTGTAAGTACAGACTCACCTCCCATCTCCACCTAGCTGGGTTGCACCCCTCCCGCACCCCGCCTGTCTATTCCATGAGCCTCTCTCTTCCTCATCTCTGAATTCCTCCAGCAATTTCCAAAGCACAAGCATCCACACGCCACCTGCCATTCCCACGTGGCTCCCATATGATTCTTTACTTAATATTTCCCTTTAAATCAACCCACTCTTTTACTTGAACAAATTTATTTTCAAAGGAAACTTTATATGTCCACCATAAATAGAAAAACCATCCCATATGCCATAAATGGAAGGCAACTGAAGAAAACAAGTTATGCTCTAATACACATGAAAATAAATCATCAGGAAAACATTTTTAAATGCTTGCCTATGTGCCTGACGAGGTAAACCTATATATAGGTTGTAAACGGAACAGCACCTCGAGGGACAAGGGTCCTGAGACGGGCCCCTGCATGTGCATACAGGCCATGCTTCCATCCTGACAACGGCCACTGCTCCTGACCACGCCAGCTGGCCACGCGGCCTTCTACAATCTTCAAAAATCCCCTCCTGCTCTGAGACACGTGGCCTTGGCACTTGCGTTTTTGCTTTCTTTGTGGCCCCTGGGTTTTTTGGCCCCATCTCACAGTTATCTGGGGACTTGTCACCAAATGTGAGTATCCCGGGGTAGGGAGCACAGAGCCTGCTGCAGCCCCTGAGCCAGTCTTGCACGCAGCATAACACGCAATACAAACAACTCTCCAATAGCACGCTCCGGTCTGCTCAGATGCGTGGCCCCCATTCTCTGCCTGACCCCAGGCCCATCTGCTGCTAGCACACAACCCCTCTGCCCTGCACCCCCAAATCCATCTCTGTCCACTGTGGTGTTTCAAAGGACCACGCAGAAAGAGCAACGGAGGCACCAGCGGGGCACGAGGCTGTTCTCCAGCCCTGGCTGCCTCTTCTTTAGAAGCAGCAGGACCTGGGGCAGCCTGGAAAAGCAAGTTTCCAGTCAACGATTAACCAGACACTCTCCCAGCAAAGACACAAACCTCTTCCCCGGAAGTTAGCAAAGTTCTGTGAAAACCCCTGAATGAACTGGGCCCCTGACTCCAGGAAAACAGAGGCATCTTCCAATGTCCTTGGAGCCATGAGACCCCGAAACACCTACCGGGAACAGAGGGGCTTCACCCAGACAGGCCCCGCGTGGGAGGAGGAGGCCGCTCTGCCTCCCACCACCGTTGTCAGGGGTGACCCGAGGTGTTCAGATGAGGAGCTGAATCACTGGGACTTAAGTCAATAAGTGGCAGCCACCAGGCAGGCCCAGCTGGAGCCAAACCAAGGCCTGGATTCTCCTCGTGGATGTCTGGCAAGGCCCCACCACGTCCCCCAGTCACGTGGTCTCAAACTGAACAGACTTGGGACGCTTCCTCTTAGAGGGCGGCCCTCTTTGGGAAGGTTGGTCTGGCCACTTTTACACATTTCGAGCATTTTTTGGGTTAGAAAGGGCACGTTTTCTGTATCCAAAACAGTCCTTGCAGGCAGCAGTGGTGGTGCATGGGGCGTGCGTCAGCATCTCATCGCTTCCTGCAGCCCCAGCGGCCTGGAGTGGGGCCCCTTTTGGGTGTGGCTGTTCAGGAGGATGTGTAAACGGAACAGCTTCCCGGAGGGACCTCCAGGAGGGCAAGGGTAATGACATGAATGAAATGAACTCTTCACAGCGAGGGAGCACTTACACCCTGACACCCTCCTGCAGGGAGAAGGAAGATGTCAAGGATCTCTCTGTTGACCTTTTCATAGTGCAGACAAGCTACTGATAGAAAAAAGAAAATGTTTTGATGCTTAAAAAAAAAATAAACACCATCAGCAACCTTTCCCCATGGGGAGCAGCAGCAGGTGCTACCGTGAGAGAGACAGACAGATGGATATAATCGCCAAGAGGCTCTCAAACTGGGTTCCAAGGAGCCAGGGGTGTGGAGCACCTCTTCAGAACCGTGCAGGCAGAAGCAGGGGGCTGGGAACAAGGGGGTTATTACAGCCCAACCCAGAGCAACTCAGCTTTTTCCTCTTCATCTATCAGGCTTCCAGGTAAGATTTCATTTGAAGAAAAGGTCCTGCAGTAAAGATGTTGAGAAGTGCTGATATGCACTGCTGGTTATACGAAATGGTGGAAGGAGGCCGGGAGTGGTGGCTCACGCCTGTAACTCCAGCTACTCAGGAGGCCAAGGTGGGTGGATCACCTGAGATCAGGAGTTTGAGACCCACCTGGCCAACATGGTGAAACCCTGTCTCTACTAAAAATACAAAAATTAGCCAGGCGTGGTGGCAAAAGTCTGTAGCCCCAGCCATTCAGGAGGCTGAGGTGGGAGGGTGGCTTGAGTGTAGGAGTTTGAGGCTGCTGTGAGCCACGATCTAGCCATTGTACTCCAGCCTAGGTGACAGAGTGAGACCTCGCCTTAAAATTTAAAAAATAAAATAAAATTCATAGGTAGGCCAGGCACAGCGGCTCACGCCTCTAACCCTAGCACTTTGGGAGGCTGAGGCTTAGCCAGACGTGGTGGCGGGCACCTGTCATCCCAACTACTCGGGAGGTTGAGGCAGGAGAATTGCTTGAACCCGGGAGGCAGAAGTTGCGGAGAGCCGAGATCGTGCCACTGCACTCCAGCCTGGGCGACAGAGAGAGACTCTGTCTCAAAAAAAAAAAAAAGAGAAGAAAGGGTGGAACGTGCTGGAAGCCATCTCTGAGTGTGCGGGACCACACGCCACACACCCAGGCCTGCAGGAATCAGCTGGTCTTCGTCCTGCTTGTGCGCTCCGCGTTCAGAAGAAATGCAGAAGAGAAGCCTCCTTTGCCGGGGTCCAGCCAGGCCACTCTGCTCTTCCCCTGGCAGGACCACAAGCCACGAGGACCAAGCTCAGAAACACCAGTGACACCAAATCAAGCAAAGCCTGGAGCCAAGCAAAGCTTCTGGAAAAGAGACTTGAACCCAGCTGGGACAGGGGTTCCATGCAGACATCAGAGCCAGAGGTGCGGATCCAGAGACCAGAGGCCAAAGAGACGTGATAAACTGTGTCCGTGACTGGAGCCGACCCTGGTCAGTCCCTGGGGCAGGCATGGCAGCAAGAGGCTGGTTTCCACGTGTACCCAGAGGTTGCTTCATGGAAAGGCCAGCTCTGCGCGAAGGTCCAGGGGGGACCAGTCACGAAGGTGTGAAGAGACCTCAGTGTTTGTCCTCAGTACAGCTGAGAACGGCAGAACGCCGCCACGCTGCTGTGCAGACGGCACCTTCTACCCCTTTACACCCCTCACACTCAGCTCCAGGGTCCGGACAGCTGTGTACCTACCACCTTCAGCAAAGCGAAGGCTGGGGCCCCTGCTGGCCTTCTGCAATGGGCATATATTTTGTCTACCCAGCATTCCTTTCCTTTTTGAGAATAACTCTTCAGGTCAAAGTAGTCACGCCCAGTCCTCCTGGGCAAGAGAAACAGCCCCTCCTTCCCCTTCTTCCTGGGTGAATGTGACGAGGATGACCAATTAGAATAGCCCCACCCCCCAGGCAGGGTAATTGGCTCAGGGCTGGGCATGTGACCCAGACACAGCCATACTGAGTCCTCCTGGGGTCTTGCCAGAGTTCCTGTGAAATAAACCCCCTGTCTGGGACAGTAAGCACGGCACTGGCTCGAGATGGCCAATAGCCACCTGGCTCCCCCTAGAAACAGCCTGTCTGCAGGTGCAGCTAAACAGAGCTGAGAGACGAAGGTGAGTCATCTCAAACCCATGGTCAATGGCTGGATCCAGCTGTGCCTGAACCACCGTTTTGATCCCCAGATTGCCAGGTCCACAGAGCTCCCTTTTTGCTTACACTAGTTTGAATTGGGTCCTTGTCATTTGCCATCCAGAGCCCTGAGTAAGTCACCTGCACTGTGTGGGAAGGTGTGACCGTGCACCACGCATACTAAACAGACGTGCCCAACGTCTTCACGGGCAACCACGCACCACACATACTAAACAGACGTGCCCGACGTCTTCACAGGCGACCACGCACCACACATACTAAACAGACGTGCCCAACGTCTTCACGGGCAACCACACACCACACATACTAAACGGACGTGCCCAACGTCTTCACGGGCAACCACGCACCACACATACAAACGGACGTGCCCGACGTCTTCACAGGCAACCGTGCACCACACATACTAAACAGACGTGCCCGACGTCTTCACAGGCAACCACGCACCACACATGCTAACAGACGTGCCCAACGTCTTCACGGGCAACCACACACCACACATACTAACAGACGTGCCCAACGTCTTCACGGGCAACCACGCACCACACATACTAACAGACGTGCCCAACGTCTTCACGGGCAACCACGCACCACACATACTAACGGACGTGCCCAACGTCTTCACAGGTGACCTCACACCACACATACTAACGGACGTGCCCGACGTCTTCACGGGCAACCACACACCACACATACTAACAGACGTGCCCAACGTCTTCACAGGCAACCACGCACCACACATACTAACGGACGTGCCCAACATCTTCACAGGCAACCACACACCACACATACTAACAGACGTGCCCAACGTCTTCACGGGCAACCACGCACCACACATACTAACAGACGTGCCCAACGTCTTCACAGGTGACCTCACACCACACATACTAACGGACGTGCCCGACGTCTTCACAGGTGACCGTGCCTCTCCTTTGAGGCACCAGTGTGCATGCCGACGCCAACTCCTTCCACAGCCCCTGGATGGCACAGCAGCCTCTCCTGTCTGTCACCATGTGTGACCTGCTCCCTTAGTCTTCACCCACTCATCCACGTCTGCAGGGGCATCTAACTCTGGCCCAGCGTATCCCAGACCCTGGCTCACACCCCAGGCTCTCCATTCAGGCTCCATCGTGCACCTCGGACCATCTCGGGTTTGCTGGTCTTCTGGACTAGCGCGGCCAGAAAGAACACAGGAAGGAAGCCTCACATCTGACACGAGAACCTTCGGTGCTAACCCAAGGGCGATGTGTGCATCCTCAGCACCGGCCCATCCAGCACCAATCCTCTGATCCAGGGACTGCAAGCAACAGGGCCCCGTGGCCATGACATCTCTCACTCTCCAGTTAAAATCTCGCCAACTGAGTCTGCACATGAAAGTCGGTGCTAAATTGCCTAATAAATCTACAAGTAAGAGTTGCAAGAAGGAGCCAAAAAGGGGTAAGCTGAATGACTCACATATGAAATAATTTGATAATTAATATAAATAGGAAATTTAAAGTCCCCAGCTAAGTGACAGAAAACACCTTAAAAAGCTCAAGAGAGAGGAAACGAAGAAAATAAACCTATAATTGCAAAATAAAAGCATTGAGAGAAGCCGTGCTCAAGATAAAATGTTACAGATGTGATAAATTCCTATGTAAACATTAGTAATGTGTGGGCAGTGGTGTTGCCTGGGGAACTGGCTGCATGAAGTCTTTCTGGAGAGCTGGGCCAGGCCAGTGGGAGGGCAGCTGGCATGGCTGGGGCTGGTGTGGGGTCCTGGGGCCAGAGCCTGCCGGAGGGCAGTCCCCAAGGACCAACAGGCATGGGAGAGGCAGGATATAAACCCAGTCAGGGAGTAAAGGCTGTGCATTCCCCCGGGGCATTGCCTCCACCACCCCCAGGCCACACTCAGGCCTGCCCGGTTCCCCTAGCTCTTCTCCTTCCTGCCTTGCCTGCCCGAGGCCCCTCTCACCCTGCGCTCCCCGCATACCTGCTTCTCCGCCTCCTGCCCCGTCGGCCTGCTGGGCGGAGCTCCTGCAGCTGCCACAGATCCACCCTTCCTGGGTGGCTGCTCCTCCCCCCCACCACCCCAGGAGCACCCCAAGTAAAATCTGGTTCTTCTCCCCTCCAGGTCTGCCTCTGCCTTTGCTCCTGCTACCCCCAGGGCCCCAGGTGCCCCTCCCTCCACCTCATGCTTCTGGACCCAGCAATGTCCTCCACCAGGAGGCCTTCCTTGACCTCCTCACCCTCCTGGAAGGGGCCTCTCCCACCCCGAAGTCCCTTAACTATTTACCTGTCCCTCTCCTGCATACTGAGCTTATGCCGTATTTGTTTATGTGCTTATCTTCTACCGGGCTCATCTCCGTATCCTTTTTATTCTTTTATTCATTCATTCCACAAATACTAATTGAGCACCTACTATGTGCCAGACCCCATGCTGGGACTGGGGACAGAATGACGAGCAAGACAGACACTGTCCCTGCCATCCTGGAACTCCCATCTTGGAGAGAAAAAAAAAAAAAATGAAGCAAATAAACATTAGTAAATATGTCAGGATAAGCAGCCATATAGGCTGGGGTGGAAAGGTGTAGGTGACGCAAGAGTGTCCGTGCAGATGGAGGAGCTGGGGGAGGAGACTCTGAGAAAGTGACATTCAACTGGGGCCAGAGGGGTAAGCAGAGTGAGGCGGGCACATGCTTTCCAGACACATAATTGGTGTTTGCTAAACGTGTGTGGAACAAATGAGTGGCTAACAAGCCAGAAATCCGAGTGTGTGCCCCGTGTCACTCCAGACACAACTTCCGCACCCTCGTCACCATGACGGGTCACTCTGACCGGCGCCCAGACGCGTTTCCCAGCCCACGCACCTGCTACAGGGCCCATCTTGAGGGGATCTCCGCTCAGAACCCCTCATGGCCTCCCTGACGCCACCAGCGGCCTCGGGCTGGACAGCAAGCGGGTTTTTCTCGCCTGCAGACTCCACCCCCGGAGCACCACACAGGGAAGCCCGGCGAGGCCGCCTCTGGGCTCGGTGGGAGACAGCCCTGATGGATTGGCGATGTCTGCCAGGGGACGGCAGAAGACAGAGAGGCACACTTGCCACGTATTTTCCTTGTCACCCAAGGCTCCACAAATGACCACTCAGGCAAGAAACCTCCTTCAGGTCTAACTGCCTGGATGAGCATCCAGCATCTGGTACCCGTTCCTTAGAGGCCACACGAACCACGTCACTGACTTTTTTTTCCTGCCTTGACTGTTCATTAGCTCAGAGCTAAACGTGTGGTTCGAATACAGCAAAGTGTATACAGCTCGATGGCCTGAAGAGGGGTCTAACTCTCCCCTGCTTTCAACCTTCTAGCTAATCTACATCTATGTGTTTCCTGAGCTTCTTTTTATGATTTCTATTTAGTATCATGTACATATACATACACACATATATGTATAGACATATATAAACAGACATACATATATAAATATAAAATATCTACATATAGGTCTGGTATGTAATATACCTACTTTACCTTTTTTCTATGAATATATCTTTTAGATATATAGATATATTATGAATATATCTTTTTTAAAAAAAATAGAGACAGGGTCTCACCATGTCGCCCAGGCTTGGCTCAAACTCCTGAATTCAAGCGATCTGCCTGCCCTGCCCTCCCAAAGTTCTGGGATTACAGGCACGAGCCACTGTGCCCAGCTATTAACATGTCTTTTTATATTTATTTTTTATATTTCTTCTCCCTTTTTTTTTTTTTTTTTCAGAGACAGGGTCTCACTACGTTGCCTACACTGGTCTTGAACTCCGGGGCTCAGGTAATCCTCTTGCCTCAGCTTCCCAAAGTGCTGGGATTACAGACATGAGCCACCGCACCCGGCCTTTCTATTTCTTATATAAATAAAATATACACAGAGATATACATATATTCTTGAAAGCACCCTCAATTCATTTATGGAACAAGATAGAGGAATAAATGAATAGATGGATAGATGACAGATGGGAGATACCAAGGAAGAATGAGACAACCTTTGCTGAAAGAATTCAGAATACAGTTAGCTGCACTCTCATGAACAGAGTATGGAGTCAGAGATCAGAAGCCAGGCTCTCAGTCCCAGCTCGGACCAGCTACGTGACTGTGAAGGGAAACAAGTCACACACACACATCCCCGCAAGTCCCTACCCCGGCCAATCTGAGGCTTTATCAGCTATTAAATGTCTGTCATCTAGTCTGCGCTGCTCACCTCCCCTGGCGGTAACAGAATTTACACGGGAGGTTCCTGACTGCGCTGTCGACGCCAGCTTCACACACGACACTAGCGTCATTATTAGTATTGGAGATGACATTCCAGGCAGCCAGCGTTCAACCATAAATAATAAGACACCAAGCCGCATGGCCTCCTACTAAATGCTGCAGGAATTCAAAGAGAAAGGAGCCCTCAGGACCCACATCTGCATTCAGAGTGTCCTGCCCCTCTGATGTCTAAGAGCGGCATCTGACTGAAGGACTTCCATCCCTTGCTTCTCCTAGTAAGAAGCAAGCCCCAGCCGAGATCAGTCGCAACCCTCAGGACTGGAAACGGCTACCCTGGTATGGAGCAAAGGGCTGGGGCTCTGACAGACCCCGGCGGTCCCCTGACCACACTGTCCCCTGCAGAAAGGCCAGCACAGCACACATAACCCATGGGCCAGGTGAAACAGGACAGGCCAAGGCTGGAAACCGTGGCACGCTGCGGCAGGTGACCCCTGCGTGTGCCTCCACGTGACCTCACAGACCTGACCCCTGCGTGTTCCTCCCACGTGACCTCACAGACCTGACCCCTGCGTGTTCCTCCCACGTGACCTCACAGACCTGACTCCTGCGTGTTCCTCCCACATGACCTCACAGACCTGACTCCTGCGTGTTCCTCCCACGTGACCTCACAGACATCTCCTATCCCTATCGCAGGCCCAGGTACAGTCACCAGGGTTTGCAGGGACCTGAATCCACAGCACTGGGCTTTAAATCGCAGGAGAAAGTGAGTCGATGACAATAACGAGAATCCTTCTCAGCAAGTTTGTCAGGTGGGCATGGACCATCCTTTCTTTTCTGGGGGAAGTGACAGAATTCACAAAGGCAGTAAGATCAACTCTAAATTCTAGAATGCTCCCTGCCCAGTCAAGGGCTGAAAGTGAAGGCAAAAAAAAGCAGGGGTGATACACAGTTGAAGGGCTGAGTTTGCCAATCAGTTCGAGTGACCAAATAGGGTCTCGTGTGGTTTATTCCTAGAGGTGGACGGATCCCAGGCAGCAGGTTATCCGAAGAAAGTGGGAGGGGACTTTGAATACAGGTGACCTCGCCACCCATCAACGATGTCCCTTCCCCTCCCTGGCCTTCCTGTAGCTGTGCAGCCACCTTCAGGGGTGGGCTCCGGAAGCCCTGAGTTTACACTGCGGCCAGTCCCCTGGGGCCCAGCTGGCTCTTCCAGTGGAGCACCTAAGCCAAACTGGCACGTCAAGGTCCCTCCCTTAAGAATCTGGGGAATAAGGCTGGGTGCGGTGGCTCACTCCTGTCATCACAACACTGTGCGCGGCTGAGGCGGGAGGATTCTGGGGAATAAGGCTGGGTGTGGTGGCTCACTCCTGTCATCACAACACTGTGCGCAGCTGAGGCGGGAGGATTGCTTGGAGGTCAGGAGTTCAAGACCAGCCTGGGCAACATAGTGAAACCCCATTTCTACAAAAAAATAAACATAGGTCAGGCATGGTGGCTCACGCCTGTAATCCCAGTGCTTTGGGAGGCTGAGGTGAGAGCATCGTTTGAGTCCAGGAGTTTGGGGCTGCAGTGAGCTATGATCGTACCACTGCACTCCAGCCTGCACAATACAGCGAGACTCTTTCTCAAAAAATTTAAAAAATAAATTAAATAAATTTTAAAAAAGTAAGGCCAGGAGTGTGGTGGTGCACAGCTGGGTGTGGTGCTGCGTAGCCGGGTGTGGTGCTGCATGGCCGGGTGTGGTGGTGCGTAGCTGGGTGTGGTGCGCAGCCGGGTGTGGTGCTGCGTAGCCGGGTGTGGTGCGTGGCCGGGTGTGGTGCTGCGCTGCCGGGTGTGGTGGCGCGTGGCCGGGTGTGGTGCTGCGTGGCTGGGTGTGGTGCTGTGTAGCCGGGTGTGGTGCGTGGCCGGGTGTGGTGGCGCATGGCCGGGGTGTGGTGGCGCGTGGCCGGGTGTGGTGGCGCGTGGCCGGGTGTGGTGGCGCGTGGCCGGGGGTGGTGGCGCGTGGCCGGGTGTGGTGCTGCGCGGCCGGGTGTGGTGCTGCGCGGCCGGGTGTGGTGGTGCGCACCTGTGGTCCTAGCTACTCTGGAGACTGAAGCAGGAGAATCACTTTAGCCTGGGAGGTTGAAGCTGCAATAAGTCTCATAGATAGATACATAGATAGATGACAGATAGATAGACAGACAGATAGATGATAGACAGACAGACAGATGATAGATAGACAGACAGACAGATAGATAGATATACATAGAGAGATATATACATAGAGTTTCACTCATAGATAGTTTCATAGATGACAGATAGACAGACAGAAAGTAAAAAGAATCTGGGAAATGGAGTAAGAGACGGGGTCTCAACTCATCTGCCCTTTGCAGTAAGATGCACACTGAGGCTGAGGGAGGGGCCGTTTTCCCCTCGTGGAAATGCCCGGTTAACAGAAACGGAAAGGTGGCCTGCAGTGAGACGGAGAAGAGGGGAGCCGACATGGAGCTGAAGCAGGACAGAGAGAGGGGCCCCTCCCTCTAGCATCTGTGCCCCATTCAGCCCCTCCCGGGACCTGAGCATTGAAATCTCCCTCAGCTTCTATGAGATACTCCAGGGTCTTGGCAGTAAAGTTCGCTTTTCGTCCAGACTCTGCTGTTTGCGACCAGCCCTGGTGAGCACAAGTCCTGGCTGGCCTGACTAATATCATGTCCACTTTCCCACCATCCTTCCACCCAGCAAACCACCTCACGCCACGCTGAGCCAACTGAGAATACCTGGGAGTATTCAGATCAGTGGCCAGGGGAGAGCAAAGGTTTTGGTGGCCAGGGGGACCCAGGTCTGGCTCCATCTAGCACAGCAACCTTGAATAAACCTCCCAAAATGTAATTTCCTCCATCTGGGCTACTGCCGATACCTCCCCAGATCCACTCCCAGCCCTCCCTGGTCTCTTCTGCTTGCTATCCCCACAGTGAGCTCCCCAAAATGTCAGCCTTTGTCAGGTAACTCGCATTTAACAAAGAAATAAATAAAAACAAAAAACAAAGCGTCAGCCCTGTCACAGAACTGCCAGCCTGAAACTGCCCCAGTGGCTTCCTGCTGTTCTGATGATACAAGCGAAATCCTCCCCCCAGGGCCTGAGGTTTCCTTTCCACGCCGCCGGGCGCTCTCCCCTCGGGGCCTGCAGCAACCCTGATTCTTCTGCCTGGGAAATGCTTCCCCCAACTCTCTCCCCACAACCCCTTTTGCCTAATTAACTCTATAAAATTCATTTTGTCAACATCATTATTGAGGTAGAATTCACAAACCACAAAATGTACCTTTTCAAAGTTTACAATTTGGTGGTTTTTTTGTACATTCACAGGGTTGTGCCACCATTACCGCTACCTAATTCTAGAACATTTTCATCACTCCACAAAGAAACCCATTAGCGGCCGGGCACGGTGGCTCACACCTGTAATCCCAGCACTTCGGGAGGCCAAGGCGGGCGGATCACCTGAGGTCAGGAGTTCAAGACCAGCCTGGCCAATATGGTGAACCCCTGTCTCTACTAAAAATACAAAAAATTAGCCAGGCGTGGTGGCGGGCACCTGGAATCCCAGCTACTCGGGAGGCTGAGGCAGGGGAACTGCTTGAACCCAGGAGGCGGAGCTTGCAGTGAGCCGAGATCACGCCACTGCACTCCAGCCTGGGTGACAGAGCAAAACTCCATCTCAGCAAAAAGAAAGAGGCCCATTAGCAGCCACTCCCTCCCATTCCTCCCTTCTCTGCAGTCCCCAGAAGCCACGAATCTACTTTCTGTCTTATTAATTTGCATAATCTGGACATTTCATACAAACAGAATCATATAATAAGTGGTCTTTTTTATTCACAATTTCATTTTTTCAGCTCTAATCTCTATTATTTCTTTCCTTTTGCTTGCTTTGGGTTTAGTTTGCTGTTCTTTTTCTAGTTTCTTAAGGTAGAAGATTACTTGAAGTTTTTCTTCTTTTTTAACATAGGTTCTTACAGCTATACATTTGATAAGTTTTGATAGGTTATATTTTCATTTTCATTCATCTCAAACTACTTTCTAATTTCTCTGTGATTTCTTCTTCTTCTTTTTAGAGACGGAATCTTTCTGTATTGTCCAGGCTGGTCTCAAACTCCCGGGCTCAAGCAGCCCTCCCACCTTGGCCTCCCAAAGTGTTGAGATTACAGGCATGAGCCACTGCGCCTGGCCTAATTTCTTCTTTGACCCATTGGTGTTTGTTTACTTGTTTGTTTGTTTTGAGACAGAGTCTCACTCTTGTTGCCCAGGCGGGAGTGCAATGGCGTGATCTCGGCTCACTGCAACCTCCGCCTCCCAAGTTCAAGTGATTCTCGTGCCTCAGCCTCCCGAGTAGCTGGGATTACAGGTGCCTGCCACCACACCAGCTAATTTTTTGTATTTTTAATACAGACGGGGTTTCACAGTGTTGGCCAGGCTGGTTTCGAACTCCTGACCTCAGGTGAACCACCTGCCTCGGCATCCCAAAGTGCTGGGATTAAAGGCGTGAGCCACCGCGCCCAGCCGACCCATTGGTTATTTAGGACTATGTTTACTTTGGACATTTGTGAATTCCCAAATTTCCTTTATTGATATCTAACTTCATTCTACTACAGTCAGAGAACATACTTTGTATGACTTGAATCCTTTTAAATTTACTAAGGCCAGGTGCGGTGGTTCATGCCTGTCATCCTAACACTTTGAGAGGCCAAGGCAGGTGGATCGCTTGAGGCCAGGAGTTTGAGACCAGCCTGGCCAACATAGCAAAACCCCATCTCCACCAAAAATACAAAACTTAGCCGAGCCTGGTGGTGCAAACCTGTAATCCCAGCTACTCAGGAGGCTGAGGCATGAGAATCACTTGAACCCAAGAGGTAGATGTTGCAGTGAGCCAAGATTGCGCCACTGCACTCCAGTCTGGGTAACAGAGTGAGACTTCATCTTAACAAAAACCAGTCAGGCGTGAAGGCACATATCTGCCGTCTCAGCTACTTCCAGGAACTGAGGTGGGGGACTACCTGAGCCTGGAGGGTTGAGGCTGCAGTGAGCCGTGATCATGCCACTGCACTCCAGCCTGGGAAACAGAGCAAGACCAGAAAAATTACCGAGTCTTGTTTTACGGCCTAACATATGGCCTCTCCCGGAGAATGTCTCCTGGGCACGTGAGAAGAATGTGCGTCCTGCGTTTGCTGGGTGGCGTGTTCTGCAGACATCTGTTAGGTCCAGTTGATTTACAGTGTTTTCAAGTCTATCTCATTGGTTCTCTTCCTACTCGTTTTATCCATTATTGAAAGTGGGACCTTGAAGCCTCCAATCATTATTGTTGGATTTTGTATTTCTCCCTTCATTTCTGTTAGTTTTGGTTCATGTATTTTGGGGGTCTCTTGTTAGGTGCATACAGGTTTATAATTATTAGGTTTTCCCAATAGGTTGACTCCTTTTTCGTTATAAAATGTCCCTGTTGGTCCCTAGTAACAATTTTTGCCTTAAAGCCTATTTTGTCTGCTATTTGTGGAGCCACTTCACCTCTCTTTCAGGGACTGCTTGCATGGAATATCTTTTTCTGTTCTTTTACTTTCCACCCATTTGTGTCTTTGAATCTAAAGTGTGTTTCTTGTAGACAGCATACATGATAGCTGTATCACGTTTTCAAATTTTCATTTATTTACTTATTTTTGAGACAGGATCTTGCTGTTCACCCAAACTGGAGTGCACTGGTGTGAACACAGCTCACTGCAGCCTCAAGCTGCCAGGCTCAAGCGATCCTCCTACCTCACCCTCCTGAGTAGCTGTGACTACAGGCGCCTGCCACCACACCCAGCTAATTTTTGTATTGTTTGTAGAGATGGGGGTTCGCCATGTTGGCCAGACTGTATCATGGTTTTTTAAATCCTTTCTGCCATGCTCTATCTTTTTATTGGAGAATTTAGTCCATTTGCATTTAATGTAATTATGGATAAGATAGGATTTATGCCATTTTGCTATTTGCTTTCCATATGTCTTGTCTTTTTATTCTTATATTTTCCCATTTCTGCCTTCTTTTGTGTTGAATAGGGATTTTCTAGCATAACCCTTAATGCTCCTCTTCCATTTTTTAAAGTTATTTTCTTAATGGTGGCCTTGGAGACTACAATTAACATTTTAATTTAAAACAATCTAACTTGGACTAATACTGACCTAATTGCAATAGTACACAAAAACTTTGCTCCAATATCGCTCTGTTCCCTCTACTCCTTTGTGCTATTATTGTTATTCAAATTATATCTTGGTGCATTATATCTTGACGCATTATATGCATCAACAAAGTTTTAACAAGCATTGCTTTCCGCAGTTATCTTTTTGATCAGACAGAAGAATTACTAGCAGAACATACTCACGCCTTTAAGATGCTCCTTGTACTGTCATGTGGATTTCAGTCACGGCCTAGTGCCCTTTCACTTCAGCCTGAAGAATTCCCTTTAGTGTTTCTTACAGGCCATGCCTGCCAGTGACAAATTCTCTCTGTTTTTATTATATTAATCTAGGATGTCTTAATTTCTCCTTCTTTTTTTTTTTTTTTTTTTTTTTGAGACAGAGTCTCGCTCTGTCACCCAGGCTGGAGTGCAGTGATGTGATCTCGGCTCACTGCAAGCTCCGCCTCCCAGGTTCACGCCATTCTCCTGCCTCTGCCTCCCGAGCAGCTGGGACTACAGGTGCCCGCCACCATGCCCGGATAATTTTTTTTGTATTTTTAGTAGAGACAGGGTTTCACCATGTTCGCCAGGATGGTCTCGATCTCCTGACCTCGTGATCCGCCCACCTCGGCCTCCCAAAGTGCTGGGATTACAGGCGTGAGCCACCGTGCCCAGCCTCTCCTTCATTTTTGAAGGACAGTTTTTTCTGGATATAGAATTCTTTAAGGAATTTTTAAAATTCTTTCAGCACTTTGGCTGTGCCACCCACTGCCTCCTGCTTTCCAGGGCTTCAGATGAGAAGTCAGCTGTGCTATTAATCTTCATGAGTGTTCCCTGCCCTTATTAACACTCACCTTCAATTCTGAATTCAACCATATCTTCCTCCCTGGCCCAGGCCAGGCCCTTTGATACCGGCACCTCGTTCCTCTATAATTCCCCTTTGTAGTGATTATCACAGTTGTAATTAAACAATTAATGATGGACAGAGCTCTTTCCTGTATTTTCCCATCACTAGAATGTAAGTTCCATAAGGCAAGAACCAGGCCTGTCTTGTTCACCATTCTGTCGCCCAAAGCTGCCCGATGCCTGGCACACTGTAAACTCTCAATAAATATTTACTGAGCGAACGAATGACACTCATCCTAGAGTAGGCTACATGACTGGTCTCAGCTTCTCACTCCCTGCAGTGGTGTAAACAGCCACGCCGTGCCAGGGCCTATAAGTAGGCAGTGTACGTCCCTGCCCTGTGTTGAGGTTGGCCGCATGCCTTGTGTTAGCTAATGGGATGTTAGTGAATATGACGTGAAAAAAGGCTGGAAATGTGTGTGTATGATTCAGCTGGTTCTCACTGTGCTCCTCCTGTCACCATGAGACAGAACAGGCCTTGGGTGGTCTCTGTGCTCCTCCTGTCACCATGAGACAGAACAGGCCTTGGGTGGTCTCTGGTCCAAATGGGATCAGAGACACATGGGACAGACCTAAACCCGCTTGCAGCTTGAAGTCAGCCAAGTCCTCCTGTGGGCAGCCTAGGTCAGCCAAACCTCACCCAACTCCGAGATACATGAGAGGGAAATAAATGCTCACTGTCATAGGCCAGTGGGTTTGGGGTGGGTTGTTGCACCACAATATGGTGGCAATCGATGGCTAAGACATATGCCCTTGGAGTCTGAAGCTGGGAGTGAGTGCTGGGGAAAGTCTTCGTGTGGCCCACAATTAGGTCCAGATTAGTTCCACTGGCAGATCCACCAGCCTCCTCCATACTTACAGAATAAAGTTCCCGAATCCTACAGTCCCACAACTCATCTCTGGTGCCAGCAGCTCCTAGAGTAGCCCAGAGTGTACTAAGCATGGAGTACCATGCCAGGCACACAGTAGGCGCTTTGCTGAGTTAAGCTTTGTCCTTCTCCACCTTCCTCCTCACCAATTCCACCACTGGGCCTGAGTTCATCTGCACAGCCGAAAATCTGCAGTTCTTCCTCCGCTGTGGGGCTGGACTGGGGGCGGGGGGCGGCACCCTCACCTGTCCCAGGAGCTGACCCTTCTTACTGCCTCAGTGACACCCAGACTCAGGTGACGAGGCGAGCCCGGGCCCTGGACACCAGGTCTGTGCAAAGTGAGGTCACCCCACAGGTGAGTCCTGGCTGCCCCTTGGCCTGTCCTTTCTACTCTGACTTGGGGCGTGACCCTGAAATTTTGATTCGATATGGGGCCTTTTTACTCCCAAGTTTCCCCCTTTGCTAAATTAGTTCCCAATCTCTCTGTCAAGGGTGACTCTGTTCACCACCTGATGCTGAAACCTGAACTGGGGTTTGTGGGGAGTCTGAGGCCAGCCCAGCCCTCGCGGTGCTTCTGTGCAGGATCAGAAGAGGTGCCCCTCGTGGAGGCACTTGTCTTCCACCTGGTTAAAAAGCACCATAATAAACCAATAATGTTAATTCCATTCATTAGAAAGTTACCAACAAACCACACATAAAGCTCCTTCCAGGCAGCGTCCTCGTGGAACGCTCAACCTGCAAAAATGAGTCTGGCAGACCCATCACATCCAGAACTACCTGCAGCTCTCGCCGAGCAAGACGCTCAAAGCAGTTACCTACTCAGCAGTATCCCCGTGATAGACCGCTGTGGCCTGAATGTTTGCGACCCCTGAAATCTCCCGTATTGAAACCCCAACACCCCAAGGTATGAGGAGGTGGGGTTTTTGGGAGGTGATTAGGTCTTATGGGCAAGGTCCTCATAAATGGGATTAGTGTTCCTGTAAAAGGGGCTTTTCTACCCCTTAAGATTAAGGTATTATAAAACCCAAAGGGAGGGACTCAAACCACTTTTGCAAAATTCTGAGACAGTGAAAGATCTAACTTGACGGACTCCGTCTTGCTTCTAACCTCCAAGCTGTCCTTGTTCATTCCTGGGCGTAGGCTGAACTAACTTTAGGAGAAACTTACAGTTTAAACAAAGACGGTAACAGCCCTTTCCCAAACAAACTCCTTCTTCCCTGGGGACTAGTCTGCCTTTGCAGGACTAACTTTAGCCACAAGATTAGAAATTATGGTTTAGGAGCCATGTAGCTGGAGGCTACAAGATTCTGACCCTCCCTAACTGCTCCTAAGATCAGCACTTGAGATATTTTGGAACCCTGCACTTGATGGATCAGCTGACACCACCCACATCGATAAACTGGCTCATCTGATCTTGAGGTCCCCACCCAGGAACCGAGTGAGCGCAACAGACAGCTTTGACGCCCTGTGATTTCATCCCTGACCAATCAGCACTCCTGGCTCACTGGCTTCCCCCACCCACCAAGTTATCCTTAAAAACTCTTGGAACCAACCCAAATGTCCATCAATGATAGACTGGATCAAGAAAATGTGGCACATATACACCATGGAATACTATGCAGCTATAAAAAATGATGAGTTCATGTCCTTTGTAGGGACATGGATGAAACTGGAAATCATCATTCTCGGTAAACTATCACAAGGACAAAAAACCAAACACCGCATGTTCTCACTCATAGGTGGGAACTGAACAATGAGAACACATGGACACAGGAAGGGGAACATCACACTCTGGGGACTGTTGTGGGGAGGGGGGAGGGACAGCATTAGGAGATATACTTAATGCTAAATGACGAGTTAATGGGTGCAGCACACCAACATGGCACATAGATACATATGTAACAAACCTGCACATTGTGCACATGTACCCTAAAACTTAAAGTACAATAAAAAAAAAAAAAAAAAACTCTGATCCCTGCATGCTCGGGGAGACTGACTGGAGTAATAATAACACTCTGGTCTCCCACAAAAAATAAATAAATAAATAAAAGAGGCTTTTAAGGAAGCCTGCTGGCCCCTCCTGCCATGTGAGGACACAGAAAGAAAGCGCCATCTATGAGCCAGAATATGGGCCCTGGGCAGACACAGAATCTGCCCACATCTTGATCTTGAACTTCCCAGCTTCCAAACCATCAGAAATAAATGTCTGTTGTCTATAAGCCCCCCGGATGATGGTATTTTCATACAGCAGTCTGAATGGGCTAAGAGAATTCACAGCAAAGAACCATGTCTTGTTTCTGCTCAGCTCACGTCGGAAGTAGAAGGTCATAACAAGCCAGATGTTGTGAGAAAGGTCTTCGTGTCCAGGTGGGCATCACTGGACCCCGAGAAGTGGTTTCTGCAAATGAGGGAAGCCCCCAGCAGGATTGGAAGTGGCAGGTAGAGAAAGGTCACTGCAGGAATCAGCTCTCAAAACAGGCGACGGTGGTGGGGAGGGGGGGAGGCGAACGCTGGGAAAATACAGGCAACTGAGCAGCTGCTTCGAGACCCGGCCTGGACGGATTTGGGGTTAGAGAGAATTTCACATTCATCTCTGACCTTTTTTTGGCGAACCTCACCCATAGCACCTTCTCCTTAATCAAATACTCCCCAGACTCTGACATTAACAAGCACATGGGCTGTGAGAATTCAGAGACCGGTTGAAATTGGGCCATTTCTTATCTCTAATCTGTGTGATTGGATGACATTAAAAAAAGAAACCAGAAGAGAATTCATTTCCTTTTTTTACTTTTAAATGAGGCCCCACTTAGAGCAGAAGAGTTTAGGTGTTGGGTCTTCTTAAGCAAACAGTCCCCAAGGGATGGTGTAAAAAACACTGGATCGAACCCTTGTTTACTGACCACTGCACCAAACACCCCCTCACCTAATCCCTCACACTCTACATCAAGGAGCAAGAGGAATGAACCTGGTTTCCAAAAATTAAGTCCAGAAAAGAACATGCATTCCTACATCTCGCCTTCTAAATTAAGCCCGTGTTCTCCATTAATGTCCCACTGGGGACTGAGAGAAAATTGTTTCAAAACTGGGAACTAAATTTAAAGTTAGGAAGAAAAAAAAATAACACTTTACAAATCCCAAATGTTCGAAGTAGTTTGTTACAAACTTTAAAGTCAGATCTAAAGTGACTGTCTGAGAGTTCACATTGTCAGCCCAGGAATCCAACTGTCCAAATGGGGTCACGTACAAACTCAGGGATCGGTTAGAGGTCAGTTACACCCTAAGTTTTAGCAACGCAAGGGGTATACTCCACTAAAGTTTTGGTTCTCGTAATTGGCTGGGTGCACTGTATCCATCGGGGTTGTAAGCAACAGAAATCGAGTCTGCATGACTTCAGCAGAAAGGAATGTACTGGGGGAATACCTTGGGAATACCTCGTAGCTCAGAACCAATCAGAAGGCTGAAGACCCTGATGGAGACTCCAACAGTCTAGGCCTTCAAGTCCCATCACCCTTCACTATGGAAATAAGTGGCTCCAAAATCCTTTCTCCCCTTGCTTCACTCTGCCAAGTTTCAGGTCCCAGAGTGGACAGCCCAGCAAAGTAGCCTGGCGTGGGCCAAGGTCCCATCCCCTCAGCTGGGTGATGACCACATGGGGTGTGTCCACTTTGTGAAAATGCAGAATACTTCTGATGCGTGCAGTTTTCTGAAGAGATGCTACACTTCCTTTTTTTTTTCCTTTTGAGACAGGGTTTTGCTCTGTCACCCAAGCTGAAGTGTAGTGGTACAAGGGTCACTGTAGCCTTGACCTCCCACCTCAGCCTCCCAAGTAGCTGGGACTACATGTGCATGCTACCACACCTGGCTAATTTTTCTATTTTTTTAGAGATGGGTTTTTGCCATGTTGCCCAGGCTGGTCTCAAACTCCTGGGCTCAAGCGATCTGCCCACCTCGGCCTCCCAAAGTGCTGGGATTACAGGTGTGAACCACCATGCCAGGCACTATGCTTCAATTTTTTAAGAAAAAATGTTCACCTATCCCATGACCAAGCAATTCCACTCTTAAAAGAAGTAAAACAGGTAAGAGGGCCGGGTGCAGTGGCTCACGCCTGTAATCCCAGCACTTTGGGAGGCCGAGGCAGGTGGATCACAAGGTCAGGAGATCGAGACCATCCTGGCTAACGCAGTGAAACCCTGTCTGTACTAAAAATAATTAGCCGGGCGTGGTGGCGGGCGCCTGTAGTCCCAGCTACTCGGGAGGCTGAGGCAGGAGAATGGCGTGAACCCAGGAGGTGGAGTTTGCAGTGAGCAGAGATCGCGCCACTACACTCCAGCCTGGGCGACAGAGCGAGACTCCATCTCGAAAAAAAAAAAAACAGGTAAGAGAAACAAATTATATGGCAGGAATGAAAAAAAAAGGTCAACACGAATGCTTGTGGCCACTCCATTGATAATAGCCAAAAATGAACACAGCCCAGAGGTCCATCACCAGGTGAATAGATAAGCAAGTTACACATATTCATAACAAGGAATACTACTGACCAATGAAAAGGAAGCAACTACCAACCCAAACAACAAACAGGGTAGAATCTCAACAACGTGATGCCAGATGAGAGTGAGAGGCGCCTTTCACAAAAGAACACACATTGTATGATCCCATTTACATGAGCGGGATTTAAGAATCCCATGAATTTACCAGGACAGGTAAAATTAACCTATGGTAGCCAGGCGCAGTGGCTCAGGCCTGTAATCCCAGCACTTTGAGAGGCTGAGGCTGGAAGATCACCTGACATCAGGAGTTCAAGACCAGCCTGGCCAACATGGTGAAACCCAGTGTCTACTAAAAATACAAAAATCGGCTGGGTGTGGTGGCACACACCTGTAATCCCAGCTACTCAGGAGGCTGAGGTGGGAGAATCACGTGAACCCAGGAGGCGGAGGTTGTAGTGAGCCAGGATCGTGCCATTGCACTCCAGCCTGGGCAACAAGAGTGAGGCTCTGTCTCAAAAAAAAAAAAAAAAAAATTAACCTCTGGTGAAAAAACTCCAGAGTGGCTGACTGCAGGGGAGTGGGACAGGGATTGACGGGACGGGGTGTGAGAGAATGCTCTGGGATGGTGGTCACGTTCTCTATTTTGATAGCAGCCTGGGTTGCACAAGCCTGCATGTTTATCTGAGCTCATCAGATGGAACAGGTAAGATTTGTGTATTTCATTGCATGCGTGTTTTACCATGGAAGAAAAATACCATAAACAACTAATGAACTTTAGTTCATGGTAAGCTTACTGAAGCATTTGACTATTTTGTTCGAAAGATGCATTAACATAGATAAAAAGCAAGCCACAAACCCAGCAAGTATTTGCAGCATAACAGACATCTGATTAGTAACAGTACGTGGATATACGGAGATCTCCTATGAATCACTAATAATCTAAAAGGGAAAAAATGGGTAAAGAAAAGCGCAGTGAGAAGATGAGCTAATACCTCAAGTCAGTTAGGGAAAGAGAGACGGATACCCCAAATCTAGTAACACCAGTTCCTGGACCCAAAAGGCTAAGGGATAAAGGAGGAAGGAGACTCTCACCATTTGCCTTTTTATACCTTTAGAATTTTAAATGACATGATTTTTTTTTTTTTGAAACAGAGTCTCACTCTGTTGCCAATGCTGGGGTGCAGGGGTGCGATCTTGCTCACTGAAACCTCTGCCTCCCAGGCTCAAGCAATTCTCTTGCCTCAGCCTCCAGAGTAGCTGGAATGACAGGTGCCAGCCACCACACCCAGGTGATTTTTGTATTTTTATTAGAGATGGGGTTTCACCATGTTGGCCAGGCTGGTATTGGACTCCTGACCTCGGGTGATCCGCCCACCTCGGCCTCCCAAAGTGCTGGGATGACAGGCGTGAGCCACTGCATCTGGCCCCTTAAATGACGTGATTATAATGTGTCTTCCAAAAATAAATTAAAGTTTAAAATACAGCTTGTGGGCAAAGAAAGTGAACTGAAATAATAGGTCAACAATTTGGAAAGAAAGAAAATCCAGGTCTTCCCTTCCATCATAAAACAAAATAAATTTTGATTGGATTAGCATTAAAAGTCAAAGAGAGCTGAATGGAAAGGCTGAAACCAAAAAAGAACCTGAAGAAAACAGAGCTGAACATTTATCTTACCTTGGGGTGAGGAAGACCTTTCAAACCCCAAAACAGAGGGTTTTTGAAAAATCATAAAATGAAAAGACTGATGGACTTAATCAAATGCATTAGTCAGCTCAGGCTGCCATGAAATACGCAGACAGGGCAGCTTACACAGCTGGCATTTCTTTCTCACAGTCCTGGAGGCTGGGGAGTCAAGGTGCCAGCTGGCTCTGATTCTGGTGAGGCCTCTCCTCCTGGCTTGTGGACATGGTGAGGGCCCAGGGGAAGGAAGAGACAGAGACAGAGAGAGTGGGGGGAAGAGGGCGAGAGAGAGAGTGAGAGAGAGAGAGAAGGACAGAGAAAGGGAGAGGGAGAGAGAGATTGAGAAAGAGAGAGAGAGATTGACAAAGGGAGAGAGAGGCAAAGGCAGTGGCTCGTGCCTGTAATCCCAGCACTTTGGGAGGCCGAGGTGGGAGGGTTGCCTGAGCCCAGGAGATGGAGACCAGCCCAGGCAACAATGGCAAAACCCCATCTCTGTTATAAAAAAAAAAAAAATTTTTTTAATTTAAAAAGAGAGAGAGAGAGATTGACAAAGAGAGAGGTTGAGAAAGAGAGAGTGGGGAGTGGGGAGAGGGGAGGGGGATGGGGAAGGGGAGGGAGAGCGCTCTCCAGCATCTGTGTTTATATGGACACTAACGTATCGCATCAGGGCCCCACCTTTCTGACCTCATTTAACCTTAATTACTTCCTGACTCCACACACAGCTGCACTAGGGGTGAACGCCACAACCCAGGAATGTTGGGGAACACAAATGTTCAGTCTGTATTACCACATAAACATTTAAACCTTCTCTATGTTTAAAAATAATCATAGTACTTGGTATGCAACAAGATCTTTAAAAAGAGAAAAATAACCAAACAAAAATGCCAAAAGGAGGGAAAAAATGTTTGTTACATATGTCAGTCAACATAGAGGGCCGGGCGCGGTGGCTCAAGCCTGTAATCCCAGCACTTTGGGAGGCCGAGGCGGGCGGATCACGAGGTCAGGAGATCGAGACCATCCTGGCTAACACGGTGAAACCCCGTCTCTACTAAAAAAAATACAAAAAATTAGCCGGGCGTGTTGGCGGGCGCCTGTAGTCCCAGCTACTCGGGAGGCTGAGGCAGGAGAATGGTGTGAACCTGGGAGGCAGAGCTTGCAGTGAGCCGAGATTGCGCCACTGCACTCCAGCCTGGGAGACAGAGAAAGACTCCGTCTCAAAAAAAAAAAAAAAAAAAAAAAAAAAAACATAGAGAAATAAACGCAGGTTATCAAATCATGTCTGTAGTATCATCTCCATTTTCTTTTTTTTTTTGAGACGGAGTCTCGCTCACTGCAAGCTCCGCCTCCCGGGTTCACGCCATTCTCCTGCCTCAGCCTCTCCCAGTAGCTGGGACTACAGGCGCCCGCCACCAAGCCCGGCTAATTTTTTTGTATTTTTTTTTTTTAGTAGAGACGGGGTTTCACCGTGGTCTCGATCTCCTGACCTCGTGATCCGCCCGCCTCGGCCTCCCAAAGTGCTGGGATTACAAGCGTGAGCCACTGCACCCGGCCCATCTCTGTTTTTAAACGGTAAACACTGGCTATCTCTGGAGGTTGGGAATCATGGATTTTTATTTTCTTCTTTGTGCTTTCTGTATTTTCTAAATTTTCCACAATAAACATGAATTAATTTATAATTTAAAAAAAGACTTTTTTTTTAAGAACTGTTATATCAAAGTCAAGCAATATCCAGGCGGACAGTCCAGTTCTGCGCAGACTTTAGGGGGATGGCTGGCCAGCCTGGTGGAGCGTGAGCAAGGAGCCGGCACCGCAGACCTGGTAGGGTATGGGCCGTATTACCCTATGGACGACAGGAAACCCTGGAGGTGCCCAGAGGAGGAGGGCACGAGAGGGAACGTAAACCAGTGAAACTCTTGCCCCATGGAAAAGGGAAGGTGTAGGCTCCAGAGGGACAACAGAGGCAGATTTCAGCTCAAAAGAGGGAAGAATTTCCACCTCATGAGCTGCCCCTAAATGCAAAGCATTATGCAGTGAAGGTCTCTGTCTCAGTCCACCTAGGACTCACAGACCGACGGAGCGAAGAATTCTCCACTCAGGAAGGCGTTTAGACTAGACATTACTTTTTTTTTTTTTTTTTGAGACACAGTCTTGCCCTGTCACCCAGGCTGGAGTGCAGTGGCGTAATCTCAGCTCATGGCAACCTCCACCTCCCGGGTTCAAGTGATTCTCCTGCCTCAGCCTCCCAAGTAGCTAGGATTACAGGCATGTGCTGCCACACCTGGCTAATTTTTACATGTTTAATAGAGACGGGGTTTCACCATGTTGCCCAGGCTGGTCTTGAACTCCTGACTTCAGGTGATCTGCCCACCTTGTCATTCATGTTCTTATATAAAGTTCTAATTCCTTTTCAACATTGCGCAGTAGCCCAAGGTATGAAAATATAAGTTTACGGAGCTATCTCACCACGAACAAACATTCAGACTGTGAATTCATTCAGACAATCTTTCACCACCACAAACCATCACAAAGGCTGTCCCAGAAGTTGTCCCCTGTGCACAGGTGCCAGCGTTTCTTTAGGGCAGATCCTGAGAAGTAGAATCACTGAATCACTATGTCACAGGGCAGCTGCATTTATTTTAACAGGTCTTACCAAACTGCATCCACCATGATGTTCCTTTCCAAGCCTCGGATCCCAGAGATTTACAGACCCCATTTCTATGACATGTCTCCTTGTTGGTTTCAGCCAGGCATTGATACCTCCCTGGGATACTCCAGGCCTCAGTGTAGCTCTGTGGCTCCTCCTTACTATGAAAACCATCACCCATCCCGAGACAGGCTGCCACCATCATCGGCAGCCTTAGAGCACAGCCCAAATGGTCGCCCATCCAGCTACTGGTGGAGAAGGCTCTTGCATGAGGAAGGCAGGCCTCCTAACTCTGAGATGCTGCACCTCTGTGAGTCAGGGGGTACTCCATCCGTGAGTGAGAAGGAGGGGCTGAGCAAGAGGAGACTAAATCCTGGCGTCACTCAACGGCTTGGATGGGCCAGAACCAAAGATGAAAATGCACCAACATGTAAATTTAGCCATGAGCACAGCTGGGTGATAGAGACAGGACTGGATCCTCAGTATCCAACACGCAACTGACTAAGTGTCCATGGTAAAATAAGTGCTCTCACACGAGGTGCTAACGACGTAATTGCGGTCTTACATAAGGTCCTCCGGTATTTTTAGCAGCAGTTAACTGCCATGTGAATGGAGGAGCCGCCCTCCCAATGAATGCTGCTTACTGTATGAGCGGGCGCAGGCCTTGAAATGCCAGTGCTTTGCAAGCAGCCAGCTGCTGTGAGAGGGGTGAGGATGTCTGTGCCCGGGGCTGCAGCTCCGCCCGTGTTCTGCAGTATCTACAGGCTGGCCGGACTCCCCACAGCCAGCTGGCGGTACACACATCACCATGCTTATACCCCTAAGCATCCCAAAAGCAAGAAAAGGGCCACTTCAGGGGCTCACCCAACCCAAGCAGCCACCTTCTAGCTAAGAGAGCTCTCCCCAGACCCAGCGGGGTCGGAGGAGACAGGAAGAAACCAGAGCCGGCCCGGGCTCAGCTCCCTCGTTCCCAGAGCTGACCCCTCGGGAGCCTGGGTGCTCACCCTCATGTCACCTCCCACCTGTCACAAGAAACCCAGGGCTGCAGGTACAGTGAAGTCAAAGTGGCCTCTTGGAATGGTGTGTCTGTATTCACGTCCCAGGTTTTGGATCCCTGCAGCCTTTTTTCCCGTTTCGCTCCATTGTATTAAGTCTAACACATACACAGAGGAGTACACACATGGAACGGGTAAGCGTTAGCATTGATGGAAGGAACACAGCCCTCTGACTGACATCCCATTAAAGAAACCAGGCAATACCAGCCTCCGGGAAGCCCTCCACATCCCTCCCGGAAGCCGTCCTCATCCCTCCCGGAAGCCGTCCACATCCCTCCCGGAAGCCCTCCTCATCCCTCCCGGAAGCCCTCCTCATCCCTCCCGGAAGCCGTCCACATCCCTCCCGGAAGCCCTCCTCATCCCTCCCGGAAGCCCTCCTCATCCCTCCCGGAAGCCCTCCACATCCCTCCCGGAAGCCCTCCACATCCCTCCCGGAAGCCCTCCACACCCCTCCCGGAAGCCGCCCTCATCCCTCCCGGAAGCCGACCTCATCCCTCCCGGAAGCCCTCCTCATCGCTCCCGGAAGCCCTCCTCATGCCTCCCGGAAACCACGACCCCAATTTCCAACACCTTCCATGCATTTGGCCCTTTTGGCACTTTATAGACGTGGAATCAGGCAGGACATCCTCCTTTCTGTCTCGTTCCTTTTACTAGACATTGTGTTTGTGTGATTCATCCACGTGTGCCGTGTGGTCAGATTATTCCTTCTCACCACAGTGGGGTGCTCCATTGTCTGCCTTCACCCCAGTTTATGTGTCCATTCTACTGCTGATAAACATTGTAGGACTTCCGGCAGGGGGCGTATGGCTATTACAAATAGTGCTGCTATGAACATTCTAGTATATGCCTTTTCACTGCAACCCATCCTAAAATATACATCATTGAAAACTACTGCTTTAAGCCTCAAATCTTGGGAAAGCCAATGGGCCCCGCCTCTCCAGTTTACCCTTTCATTCTTTAAACATGGTCCTTCCACTGTCTACAGAGCACCATGTAAAGGGTGCTCCTTGGCCATCTCCTTGAAGTCTAGGTAATAAAAAAATGAAAAGATAATAATAAATAAATTTTTAAAGAAGACTATTGGCCAAAGGAGCCAGACTTTCTAGGACTAAAGTCCCCTCCTTGCTGTGTGTCTTTGGACAAACACTCAACCTCTCTGTGCATCAGTTTCCTATAAAATGGGAATAGTACTCTAACATCATTTGGCTGAGGTTTAAACAAGAGAGCAGCATCTGCACAAGGTGAGCACTCATCAGTGTTCATAGCAATGATTCCTGCTGAAGGTATCCTGTCTTTCTCAACACCCCTGCAGTACCCTGCTCTGGGCGGCCCCTGCCCGGATATCTGTGAGCAAGGTTCTCAAAGAAAAGGAGATCGCAACTGAGGACAAGCAACTCTACCACCTTCACAAGCCCTCCCTTCCACACCAGATCACTCCTGTCCCTCAGCCTCTCCAGGCATCAGAGATGCGTGGTGGCCGCAGCACTGTCCTTTTACGCATGAGGCACTGGATGTCACTCAAAATGGGACCTCGACCACGGTGACTGTGCTGGGGTCATTATTAATGGTATGCCAGCGGCCTGGTGACAATCTGCTGGGGCACCCAAAGTACCCAAAAATCACTGCCTGGGAAAAAATGTTTTTAAACGTTGATGCAAAAGAAGAGTGAACTGGAGTATTTTGTTTTTTTAGATGACAAAGACGGAAGAAGCCCCCTCAAAGCATACAGTGCAAGAGGCCCAGGAGCAGGAGATTCCGGCCTTGCAAGACTGGTTGCCATGGTAACCGTGTTTCACAGCAGGAGCTCGTTTTCGTATGACAGTGACCCGCACAGAGAAGGGAAAGACGTCTCCTAAAGAAACTTAGTTGAAGGCTTTCCCATTTGGGGTGAGGGGAGTTAGTTTTGTTTACAAAAAAAAAAAAAAAGGCATTTTAAGGTGCCTTAAGAGGCAGAAATGATCCTAGGGCCTGCAAGGTTCTCTATTCACAACTCTTACTTAAGGCAAGACAGAAAAACACCGCCTGTTTCCAAGGCCTCCTGGGCTGATGTCATAGCCTCCCTGGATCACCGGTCCCAACATTAACCATCTGTTTGTTACAAAGTCCTTTCCTGGAGTCCAGCAGAGTCCCAAGCAAGCAAGCAACCAACCGAGCCACCAGGAAGTCCTGCACACCTGGGCCGGGGGCTGAGAAGACACAGAAGTGTAACACACACTCCCTAGACTGAAAAACACGCCTTCCTGGACAAACAGCAAATCCTAGCATCTGAAAACAGCCTTGGGAGTCAGGCAGACTTGAGTTCAAGCCTCCGCCTTGGCCACCTATATGCTGTGTGATTTAGGCAGGTCTCTGGCCCTCTCTGTGTCCTTATGAACACAATGAGGATAATAATTCTAAACTTTACCCCTCTGGATGTTTCTAGGATAAAGGAAAACGAGGGACTACCTGGAATGATTAGCACACTGCCCGGCAAGGGACAACCCACTCAACAAACAGCTGCAATGATTAAGAGCTGGAAAAGTATATCTCGCACTCATGATATAATGGGAGGCTAATAGCAGAGAACAAAGTACTAAACTGTGCGGCGCAACCTGCAACCGATTCATCAACAAGCCCGGCAGGAACGCAGAGGGACTGGAAGAACAGAACTGTCCGGGAGAGAGGTGGTGCTTGAACTGAACTCTCAATTGTATTAGGGATGCCGGGGAGGTGTTTTTGGAGGTCTGAGGCTAGGAATGCCTCTATCGAGTGCTTGCAGGGCGCCCAGTCCTGGGGAGCCAGAGAGAATGGGAACAAGCTTCCCGCTGCCATCAGGGACAGAAGGGGATGTGAGATCAGCCGACAGCTGCAGCTGGTGGCCCGAGGGTGTCGTGGAGTGGGAAGCCAGGGAAGGGTCCTGGTGCACCCAGGGAGGTGAGCAAAGCTTTTCCAAGGAAATTGCACCTGAGCCAAGTCCCAGAGGGTAGGGGCGAGAGGGCCCAACCAGGGGCGGGAGGGAAGAAGCTGCAGGATTGGAAATTGGTTTCAGAGAATGAGGCCACGTGACTGAGGGCCTTCAAATGCGGGCAGGGGAGCTGAGCTTTGCCCGGGAGGAAATACGGAGCCTCTGAAGATATCTCGGTGGGGTGGGGGTCGGTGACAGGGTGAAAGGGACCATCATTCTAGAGGGGACATACCGGATGGACTGCCGCATGGGGCTGGAGGGGGAGAACAGCTAAGAGGCCTCTGTGCTCTGGACTGAGATGTTCTGGGCCTGTAGGAATCGATCACAAAGGAGAGGGGAGAGACAGACACATTTCGGAGACCAGTGTAAATGACAGAGCATGAGGGAAACCCACCAGCGGGAAGTGAGTGAGGGCAGCTGCCTGGGAGGAGGAAGCCAGTCAGGTGCGCTGAGTTTGCAGTGACACCGGGGCACCCAGAGAGCAAGACAGGGTGGGCTGGAAGTCAGACGGGGCATTCCCAGAGGACTCCTGGAGCCAGCCCCCTGAGAAGCACAACACAGGGCCTGGGAAAACAGTCCCAGGAAAGAGGGAAAAAGGCTCAGCAGAGGAGAAGGAACCAGGAGAGAGGTATGCCCAGAAAGGACGGCGGGGAGGCTGCAGGCTGGACACCAGCGTGCCGGGGTCTGCTTCCCGGGGAGAGCGACGAGGCACCACAGAAGAGGCGTGTTTGGAAACAAAACGACTTTTGGGTTTAGCCGTTTCAGCGAAGTGGCCGCCGGCAGCCAGGCTGCAGAGGATGGAGGGGGCGGCTGGGGGGGAAGGGGCAGCAGGTGCCGAGCTTTTGTGGGAAAATGTGACAGAGAAAAGAGGAAACAAGCTGACGGCTCAGATGCCGCGTTTTGTGTTTTTCAGGAGATGGGAGACGGGAGGCCGAGGGGATGTCAGAGGCGCGGGGTGGGGGTGGGGGTGGGGCTGGAGGCGGCCGGGCGCGATCTCCCCCGGTGTCGGGCGGGGCGGGGACGGGACTGCAGGCCTGGCTCTACCCACCCACGCGCCCACCAGGGTCTGCAGGGGCGTCCCCAGGGCTCCCCCTGCCCTCAGGCTGCCGGGGGGGGGGGAAGGGTCAAAGGTGCGCGCTGCATAGACGTAGGGTAACAGCGACCATTCCCGGGAATCTCCAGGGCTCTGATCTCCCCGGGACGGGTCTCCACCTGCAGCAAGACGCCTCCCCGCAGGACGACCCCCGAGGTGTTACGCACCCGGGCGACCCTCGGGTCGCTCTGCCCTCTGAGCAGCCGGGCGGGAGGCACAAGCCCCAGACCCCGCGGCAGAGGCCTCTGTGCAGCGCAGGAAAGGAAAGGCGGCTCCACGGCGGGCCCAGAGCCGTCGTCCCGAGCCGTGAGGCGCCCCGGACGGATGGAAGCGCTTCCCCGACGCCTCCGCCCGACTCCGGGAAACGGCTTTGGGAGGGCTGGAAGCCGACGCCGCGGGACTCAGGCTGGGAGGGACGGGCGGGGCGCGTGGAGGTGTCGGTCTCGGCCGTGAGAAGGGCCCCCCAAATCCTGCACGCGCGCCCCCCCTTCCGACCACCCAGCCGCGGGCGAAAGCCCAAGTGTGCAGGGCCCGGGGCCCCCACGGTGCCCCGCCAATCTCGTGGGGCGTCGGGTCCCCGCCCCAGGCGAGGGCAGGTGCAGGGGGGCGGCAGAGCCTGGACCCCCGGGCCCCTCCCCGCACGTGCGCGCCGGGGCGGGCGCTGGGAGACGCCGCGCTGTGGACTCGCTCCCCGGAACTCAGCCGGCGCCGCCCTCCCCCCGCCCCGCCGCGTCCCCGCCCCCCACCCCCACCCCGAGCTGGGGGCACCACAGGATCCCCGAGGGTCCCCGAGGTCGGGGCGGAGCTCAAGCCGTTCGGAGTGGGGGGCTTCGGGCCCGGGCGCTGCTCTGGACAGTTGGGTGCAGCCCAGGCTCCGCCACCAGCGGGAGGAAACCCGGTTCCAGGCCCTGCCCGCGCCCCGCCGGCCCCGGAGTCGCCCCCACCCGGGGCGCCAAGAGCTCCCAGGTCCCCGCCGCCGCCCTGTGCGCCCCGCCGGCCCCGCCGCTGAGCCACGCGCACCCCCCGGCCTCGGACTGGGCCCCGCACCTGGGGCGGCCCCACTTCCCCCGCGGACTCACCTGGGCTTCGGCCCCGCAGCCCGCGCGCTCCCCCGCTGCCCTCTGGCGGCAACTGCGAAACCGGCGCCCGCCCCGCCCCGCCCGCCCGGCTGGGACCTGTTGCTGCAGAGTCCGGGCCCGAGGGCACCTGCTGGGCGACCTCTGGATGGTGACCTCGCCACGGGACGGGTCCCCACGGTCTCGCTGGAGGGCAGGGGCGCGGCTCAGTGCAGCCTCCGCCTCCTGGGCTCCAGCGACCCTTTCACCCCAGCCTCCCCAGCCTCCCCAGCAGTCGGGACCGCAGGCACTGCTCCCACGCCCGGCTAATTTTTGTATGTTTTGTGGAGACGAGGTCTCACTGTGTTACCCAGGCTGGTCTCGAACTCCAAGCCTCAGTTTCTTTGCAAAACAGAGACAACAATAGTCCTGTTGTGATGATTGAATGAGATTGTGACCCAAGGTCTCACTCCCTCAATTGGAGAGCATTATTAATGTTAATATTCTCTCCTCACCTCCTAACCCTGAAGCCTCAAGGGTGCAGGAATTCCACTGGCCTTAGCCCACCCCCCAGCCCCCAGGAGTTGCTCAGACGGTGGTAGACCACTCAGTGTCTCTGGGGTGACTCGAGCTTCCTTGGGATGGCCAACCGCCTGAGAAAGACGTCTAGGTGACCAGAGGCTGCCTCCCTGAAGCCTTCCTCTTGGCTGTAGCTGCACCCCGGTGGAGCCCACACAAACCCAGTCACCCAAACTTCTATTCACCATTGCAGCTTTCAGTAAACACTCGCTGCACCTCTGCTCTGTGCCAGCTCACGCGTTTCACTTAACCCTTGTTTTCCCAGGTCTTACCATATACGGTCCGAATGACAGTAACAAAACCACCTTTATCTGTCTGTCCCCTGGAGATATGTAACAGGTGAACACAGGTGCAGCCTCCTGCTAACTCCAGAAACCACTCCCTTCTCTCCTGCCCCAGCGTCTGTCCCCTTGGCCCACAAGGCAGCACACTCAGGACTGTTCCACTTCCCTCCCCCGGACCCAGTGTGAGGCAGCCTCATCCTCTCATGGCGGGTGGGGGGGCTCTCCTGCATGCTCACTGCAGAGTGGGGGCTGCTGCCACACAGGTGTCCACAGGTGTGCACCCCACCCTAACCAGCTACCAGGCTGTACAGCTCCTCACTCCAATCGTGTGCACCCCACCCTAGACCAGCCACCAGCCTGCACAGCCCCTCACTCCAATGTCATGGGGAGGGGCTGGTGATGCAGCCCTTTTACTAACTCCTCTTCCCATAGTCTAGGCAAGAGCCTCATTCCCCATCTACTCAGCAATATTCAAAGTGGTCTCCTGTCTTCTCTTTTTGCTCCTTGATCCAAGCAAGCTCATTTCTTCTCTTTCTTCAAATAAATTACTGGGATTACTAATAGAGAGACAGACAGACAGAGACAGAGAGAGAGAGACAGATCTTGCTAGCTGTAAATCCAACGATTCTCTAAATAAGGTGAACTCCTCATTTACTCATCAACAGATAATTGTTATGCACTGTTGCAGGAGCTGGGGATACAGAGGTGAAGAGAATGCTCTGCCTCCAAGGAGCTTGCTGTCCAGAGAGGGGAGCCGACTTCAAGTGAATAAATGAACACTCCTGGGCGCTTCCTGTTGTCTGGGAGTTTCTACTAGAACCGCTGTCTTAGTCTGTTCTTGTTTCTATAACATAATGCCACCGACCGAGCAAATTGTAAAGAAAAAACGTAGATTCAGTTCATGTTTCTGGAGCCTGGGAAGTACAAGAGCATGGCACCGGCACTTGGCGAGGGCAGGTCACCTCGGTGCAATTTAGAAGGCAAAAGCAAGTGGGCACACCACAGAGGGGGAGTCACCAGGGCCAGACTCACTTTAGAACAACCTGCTCTCATGAGACCTAACTCACTTCTGCCAGAGCAAAATTTTTTTTTTTTTTGAGATGGAGTCTCGCTCTGTCACCCAGGCTGGAGAGCAGTGGCGCAATGTCGGCTCACTGCAAGCTCCGCCTCCCGGGTTCACGCCATTCTCCTGCCTCAGCCTCCCGAGTAGCTGGGACTACAGGCACCCGCCACCACGCCCGGCTAATTTTTTGTATTTTTAGTAGAGACAGGGTTTCACCGTGTTAGCCAGGATGGTCTCGATCTCCTGACCTCGTGATCCGCCCGCCTCGGCCTCCCAAAGTGCTGGGATGACAGGCGTGAGCCACCGCGCCTGGCCATGCCAGAACACTATTAACCAATTCAAGAGGGCTCGGCCCTCATGACCTAGTCACCTCGTATCAGGCTATTATTGAACATGTCCACCCTGCACCACTGTTACACTGGGATTCAGTTGCCAGCACATAAGCCTTTGGGATACATTCAAACATATCCACTGAGGTGGATAGGTGATAAGGACCTTCGCCTCTAAACAGGAGCTGCCAGACACCCTTCAAGACTTTCCAAGAGGGAAACAAGCTGGTCCTTTGCCCCTCACTCCCTCCTCACTGATAGCAGAGGACTGTATTCCTTGGGAGGGGAGCTACCCAGGCAACAGGTCAACAGGTTATGAGAAGACAAGCTTGTCTTTAACCCCACCTGTGTTTCCCCCGCACCCCCACACTGACCCAGAAGATCCTTCCAAGAAATCAAGGCTGCCTGCAGGATGGGCAGGCCTCAACCCCATTTTTTTTAGACAGGTTCTCACTCTATCACCCAGGCTGGAGTGCAACGGCACAACCTCAGCTCACTGCAACCTCCGCCTCCCAGGTTCAAGCAATTCTCATGCCTCAGCCTCCCAAGAAGCTGGGACTACAGGTGGAAGCCACCACACCAGTCTAATTTTTGTATTTTTAGTAGAGACGGGGTTTCACCATGTTGGCCAGACTGGTCTCAAACTCCCGACCTCAGATGATCCGCCCACCTCAGCCTCTCAAGGTGCTGGGATTACAGGCATGAGCTGCTGTGTCCAGTCCTCAACCACTTTTTAAAATTTTTCCTTCTGTTGATGAATTTGTGCAACTTAAAAAAAAAATTTCAGGCCAGGCGTAGTGGCTCACACCTGTAATCCCAGCACTTTGGGAGGCCGAGATGGGTGGATCACTTGAGGTCAGGAGTTTGAGACCAGCCTGGCCAATATGGTGAAACCCTGTCTCTACTAAAAATACAAAAATTAGTCAGGCGTGATGTCACACACCTGTAATCTCAGCTACTCGGGAGGCTGAGCCAGGAGAATCGCTTGAACCCGGGAGGCAGAGGTTGCAGTGAGCCGAGATCGCACCACTGCACTCCAGTCTGGGTGTCGCAGCGAGATTCTGTCTCAAAAAAAAAAAAAAGAAATTTCAAAATGAGTATTATATGCATGTGGCAACAAAATGAAGCATCACAAAAGTAGACTGAAAACTAAGTGTCTTTTCCTCTCCTTCCAAAGAGACAACCATTTTACCCATTTCTTATGTATCCTTTCAGCAGTTTTCCAGGCACATACATATATGCATAGATGGCATCTTTTTTACACACATGTGTTTATGTGGTAAGTATTGACTGAAAGCCTGCTGTATGCCAGGCACTACTTTAGGTGATGGGGGTACAGCCGGGAACAAAACAAAGTTTCCAGCTTTCCTGTTTCTAGTGGAAAGAGAAAGTGCTACACAGATAAACAGATGTACATGTCAAGCGGTGATTCATGCTGTGGAGGGAAGTAAGCACAGCAAAGGGACACAGGGGAAAGGGCAGGAAAGGCTTCTCTGATAAGGAGACATGTGAACAAAGCAAGGACAGCCAGGGCAAGAGTGTTCCGGTGGCAGGGAGCAGCAGGTGCCGGAGAAAAAGCAAGGAGGTCCTGGGGTTGGGGTAGAGCACGGAGGCAGCAGATGTTAGCAAACCCCACACACTGCACCTCGCTCCCTCTCCGTGAACAGTCTTGGCCTTTGTTCCACATCAGCCTATATTGAGCTGCCTTGTTCTTTTTTAGAGGCAGCCAAGTAGTCCACCATATGGAGGTAGTACAATTTACTTAACTAGTTGTAGAGTTTTTCTTTTCCTTTTTTTTTAAGGTATGAAGTGAAAATCAGGAAGCGGTTGGAGTGAGTTCTCAAAGGAGGAGAAGGGAAATGCAGACCTGCTCTTCACAGTTGCAAAGCCTGGGGCAAGAGCAGACACAGCGGCCCACGCACCTTATGTCTAAATATTAAAAGTTATGACAAACTGTTAAGTAAAATATGTACTGTTCTCCTACCTTGACGAATATACTTTCACAACAACCTGGAAGGTCAGATTTAAATTTTGAATTTCAGATTCTTCAGGGTTCTGCAGCCTGCCCCAGGCCTGCACCTCCTCTTCCTACTTCCAGCTCCAGCACTGAGAAGGTCCCATGAGCACTTGGGTGTGGACGCCTGGGCCTGCCCGTGCAGTTTCCATCCATGCTGCCCTTGGGCCTAGGGGTGCTCGGGGGGAAGGACTCAGGAAAGAGGCCCACATAGGCCCTACAAGCAGGCTGGGGCTGTTTGGGCAAGAAACTCCAAGGTCCCAGGTACTCGGATTGTGGGCTAGAAGGAAGGAGGGGGGTCGGCTCTACGTGGGTGAGACCCCTTGATTCCACGTGATTCCCGTCTCTCAGGGGGAGATACAGCTGGAGTGGAGCCAGAGCAGGATCCAATGGGGCACGGGACACCGGGCAGGGACTCCTCTTGCCCACATCGAAGGCTGGTGCTGCACAAGTGTGGACACTGCTTATCTGCCTTGGGGAAGACACTCACAGTGTGGGCAGGACAGAGTGGAAAGCTGGAATCAGCAGCCAGGCCAGCTGGAGGGACCCGGGCTGTGCACACAGCAGGAAAGGCATGAACCGCAAGCCCTACCCAGGGCTGCCCACATCAGCGCCGGCCACGGGGGAAAACCTGATCCTCGGGAAAGAAACTTCCACTCTGGAGAATGTTTGAAGAGCTCATAACAATAACAGTTGCTGAGACCACAAAGGAGAAAGATAAACAAGGAAGCCGACGCCAACAGTGAAGATGCCACCATCTCGCTGGCTGGTCAACAAATATCTCTGTAAAGTCTACCGCTCTCTTGCAGGATTCGTGGAACTGGGAATGTGGGTTCCGGCCCATTTGGTGACTAATTAGCATTGTGAGGCTGAGCGATTCACTTACATCACTGTAAAGTCTACCGCTCTCTTGCAGGATTCGTGGAACTGGGAACGTGCGTTCTGGCCACATTTGGTGACTAATTAGCATTGTGAGGCTGAGCGATTCACTTACATCACTGTAAAGTCTACCGCTCTCTTGCAGGATTCGTGGAACTGGGAACGTGCGTTCTGGCCCATTTGGTGACTAATTAGCATTGTGAGGCTGAGCGATTCACTTACATCACTGTAAAGTCTACCGCTCTCTTGCAGGATTCGTGGAACTGGGAACGTGCGTTCTGGCCCATTTGGTGACTAATTAGCGTTGTGAGGCTGAGCGATTCACTTACATCTCTGTGTATCAGTTCCCTCGTCTATCGAATAGGAGTATACTTGCCCAATCTCTTTCAGAGTCACAAGAATCGGTTCCATTCCCCTTGCTTTGCTCATTTAGCCACTCACAGAACGTCAGCTCCGTGCCAAGAGCTGGGAGGGCTGCAAGAGCAGAAATAAAGACATCGTACTTTCTCATACTTTCTGACCTCAAGGAACTTGGTCCGACTGAGGAGACAAACAGCTGGGCTCCAAGAGCTGCCCATTCCATGTGCTGTTGCAGGCTTAGAAGCATTTTCCAGATAAATAAATAGAAGTTAAGATAGAATGAGGCCGGGCACAGTGGCTCTCGCCTGTAATCCCAGCACTTTTGGGAGGCCGAGGCAGACAGATCACTTGAGGCCAGGATTTCAAGACCAGCCTGGCCAACATGGTGAAATCTTGTCTCTACTGAAAATACAAAAATTAGCCGGGCGTGGTGGTGCACATCTGTAGTCCCAGCTACTCGGGAGGCTGAAGCAGGAGAATTGCTTGAACCCGGGAGGCGGAGGTTACAGTGTGCGGAGACTGTGCCACTGCACTCCAGCCTGGGCGACAGAGTGAGACTCTGCCTCAAAAAAAAAGAAAACGAAAATGTTAAGATAGAAAGTTGTTCTTTTAAAGTAAGGGGGAAGCATTTTATTTCTGTGCTAAATTCTGGTTTTCAAAAAGGTCAAATCACGCCTTTGATGTAAAATTTTATTCAACACTTTGACGAAGAAACCAATAAGATGTTAAAACTGGTTCAAATAATTTGAAGGAAAGAAATGTATATATTATACACAAACATATATAGTATCTATAAACATATATATACCATATAAACATCTATTGTATATATAAACATTATTTTTATACATTTTATATATGTATATAATATGTATTATGTATGTGTTTATATATAAACATAAACATACACCCACACAAACACAGTTGACCTTTGACCAACGTGGAGTTTAGGCTGCCAATCCCCGTGCCATCAAAAATCCATGTGTAAGGAAGGGGAACATCACACACCGGGGCCTGTTGTGGGGTGGGGGGAGGGGGGAGGAAAAAAAATCCGTGTGTAACTTCTGAATCCCCCAAAATGTAAGTAACAATAGCCTACTATTAACTAGAAGGCTTACCAATGGCATAAACAGTCAATGAACATTTTTTTGTATATGTATCATATACAGTAAAGTAAGTAAAATGTTATTGAGAAAATCAGAGAGAAAACACATTGGCAGTACTGTACTGACATTGACTGATTACTGTAAGTTTGTATCATCTGCCTACGAGATGAATGGTCTGTCTGAAACAGCAGGCTGCCGCAGCTGCAGACCTCAATCTGTGGCACATATCAGGCAATTCAGCTTTTTCTTGTAATGTCAGGACCTTGCTTTTCGGGAGCACCTCCAGCATCATTCGTAGCAGTTCATCTGGGTCCTGGGTGTTGCCAAGGTTTAGGGCATTGCACTAAACACAGTGAAAGACACCAGAGAACTCCAATGGATCACTTTTTCCTGCTGTTCACAACTTATGGGAGAGGCAAGCTGCTTTTGTTTTGTGGCAGAGTCTTGCTCCAGCGCCCAGGCTGGAGTGCAGTGGCACAGTCATGGCTCGCTGCAGCCTCCAACTCCTGGGCTCAAGTGACCCTCTCCTTCAGCCTCCTGAGTAGCTGGGATTACAGGCAGGCGCCACCATGCCTGGGTAATTTTTTAATTTTTCTTTTGTAGAAAAAATTTCTGGTTTCCAACTCCCAACCTCAAGTGATCCTCCTTCCTCGGGCTCCTAAAGTGCTGGGATTATAGGCATGAGCCACTGCCTAGATAATTTACTTCGTCACATGACATTTTAAGGAGATATTTGCAACACTTGGGCTCATTAAAATAGCAACAGGAGATGGCTACAAAATTATCACAGTAGCACAGTATGTGTTACAGTGAACTTTATACAGTTATGATTTAACACTGCATCTTTAAATTATCACAGTAGCACAGTGTTAACTTTATGCAGTTACAATTTAACACTGCATCTTTAAATTATCACAGTAGTGCAGTATGTGTTACAGTTATCTTTTTTTTTTTTCTTTTTTTTGAGATGGAGTTTTGTTCTTGTTGCCCAGGCTGGAGTGCAATAGGGCAACCTCGGCTCACTGCAACCTCTGCCTCCTAGGTTCAAGCAATTCTCCTGCCTCAGCCTCCCGAGTAGCTGGGATTACACGTGCCTGCCAACATGCCCAGCCAATTTTTTTTGTAATTTTAGTAGAGAGTGGGTTTCACCAAATTGTCCAGGCTGGTCTTGAACTCCTGACCTCAGGTGATCCACCCGCCTTGGCCTCCCAAAGTGCTGGGATTACAAGCGTGAGCCACCACTCCCGGCTACAGTGAAATTTATACAGTTACAATTTAACACTGCATCTTTAAATTATCACAGTAGTCCAGTATGTGTTACAGTTAACTTTATACAGTTAGATTTAATACTGCATCTTTAAATTCGTTTATGCTTCTCTTGACTGCATGGTCTGTAAATGTGTGGGTAAGTTTTGATACATTTTAACTTTTTAAAGTAGATGTATGTATATTTTATGGTGGTAAATGATTTTAAAAAACTAGTATTGGGCTAGGTGCAGTGGTTCATGCCTATAATCTTAGCGATTTGGGGGGCCAAGGCAGGAGGATTGCTTCAGGCCAGGTGTGCAAGACCAGCCTGAGAGACATAGCAAGACTCTGTCTCTTGTAGAGAAAATTTTCTAGAATTTTCCTTGATAGGAACTATTCTTGACAGCTCCTGGTGCCCATGTCATGGGGGCATGTTCATTCTTTTGCTGATATTTGACATCCCACGTGTGACTATATCGCTGAGTTCTTTCCCTTTGTTTTTTCTTTTTTTGAGATGGAGTCTCAACATAGTGAGACCCTGTCTCTACAAAAATAAAATAAAATAAAAGATGTAAAAATTAGCCAGTTGTGGTGGCCTGCAACTGTAGTCCCAGCTACCTGGGAGGCTGAAGCAGGAGGACAGCCTGACCTCAGGAGTTGGAGGCTGCAGTGAGTGATTGTGCCATTGCACTCCAGCCTGGGCAACAGAGCAAGACCCTATCTCTTAAAATAATACACTAGTACTACATATATTTTATGCATTCATGACCTACCTTTTTCTTCATTTTTTCAATATTTCCAGGCTACGCAGTTCATCTTCTAGTTTTTTCAAATTGTTACAAATCTCCAAAAAATTTTCCAATATATGTATTGAAAAAAATCCACATGTAAGTGGACCCACACAGTTCAAACCCATGTTGTTCAAGGCCAAATATATTAGAGAAATGCTGAAATGAAGTTGCTAATAAATGCAAAGGTGGTTAATACCCATAATATCCTACAGTACAATAAAATGTAATGTTTTGAGAGTATATTTTCTCCAGTATAGAAATCAATTGTATCTTTGCCAGACAAAATTCATTTGTATTCTTGTAGGTAAGAGTCACTTGCATTACTATAAGTTTTTTTACAGCTTAGCTTTTATCCCTATGGAGTTGTAAAATAGCCTAGTTATTAGAAAGGTAAGTAAAGGTGCACCCCACAGAATCATAATCCCCAAGAGTTAGGAGGGCAACACTTGGCATTCCACAGAAAGGACACCCAGCATTCTCTTTTGCCCATTTCCAAATCCTGAACGACAATTGCCCTTGATTGTATTGGTAACCTTCTTTTTTTTTTTTTTTTTTTTTTTTTGAGACAGGGTCTCACTCTGTCATCTAGGCTGGAGTACAGTGGTGCAATCATGGCACTCCACTACTTGGGAGGCTGAGGCAGAAGAATCACTTGAACCCAGGAGGCGGAGGCTGCAATGAGCCGAGATGGCGCTACTCCACTCCAGCCTGGGCCTCAACAAAAAAAAGATTCAGGTTTTTTTATTTCTTTCTTTTATCACTTCCTTAAACAAGCATGAACCCACTATCCAAACCAAGATGTCAAACATAACCAACGATCTCATCGTCCTGTGCGCCCCTCCCTTCCCCCATTCCCCGGCCCCCACCAAGAGGTCACCACTGTCCCTGCCCTGAATTTTGCACTTTTTATTGCACTGTAAAATTCCGTTGTATCATAAATACATGTATGTTAAACAGACTTCTTTTTTTTTAGACACAGAGTCTCGCACTGTCACCTAGGCTGGAGAGCAGTGGCACAGTCTCCGCCCCCTGCAACCTCCCCCTCCTGGGTTCAAGCAATTCTCCTGCCTTAGCCTCCCGAGCAGCTGATAATAGGCATATGCTGCCATGCCTGGCTAAGTTTTTGTATTTTAGTAGAAATGGGGTTTCACCATGCTGCCCAGGCTGGCCTCGAACTCCTGAGCTCAGGAAATCCATCCACCTCGACCTCCCAAAGTGCTAGGATTACAGGCATGAGCCACTGTGCCTGGCCCTTTTTTTAAATTTAATATTGTTCCTTCCTTCCTTCCTTCCTTCCTTCCTTCCTTCCTTCCTTCCTTTCTTTCTTTCTTTCTTTCTTTCCCCTCTCTGGCCCCGGCTACAATCTACTCGGCTTGCTACTGCCCGCGCCGCGGACTGCCTGGGTCTGCCGGCGCGCGCCACTGCTGCCTGCCTTTTCTCCTTTGGATGCAGGCACGCGTTCGCCATCTTGGCCACGCTGGGCGCCAGCTCCTGACGCCGAGTGCTCTGCCCGCCTCAGCCTTCCGAGGTACTGGGACTACAGACGGAATCTCGCTCACCCAGTGCTCGGTGTTGCCCGGGCTGGAGGGCGGTGGCGTGGTCTGGCCTCGCAGCAGCCTCTACCCCCCGACCGCCTGCCTTGGCCTGCCAGGGTGCTGGGATTGCAGCCCCTGCCGGGCCGCCGCCCCATCTGGAAGGTGGGGAGCGCCTCTGCCCGGCCGCCCCGTCTGGGAGGTGAGGAGCACCTCTGCCCGGCCACCCACCGTCTGGGAAGTAAGGAGCGCCTCTGCCCGGCCACCCACCGTCTGGGAAGTGAGGAGCGCCTCTGCCCGGCCGCCCCGTCTGGGAAGTGAGGAGCGCCTCTGCCCGGCCACCCACCATCTGGGAGGTGAGGAGCGCCTCTGCCCGGCCACCCACCGTCTGGGAGGTGAGGAGCGCCTCTGCCCGGCCACCCACCGTCTGGGAGGTGAGGAGCGCCTCTGCCCGGCCACCCACCGTCTGGGAGGTGAGGAGCGCCTCTGCCCGGCCACCCACCGTCTGGGAGGTGAGGAGCGCCTCTGCCCGGCCACCCACCGTCTGGGAGGTGAGGAGCGCCTCTGCCCGGCCACCCACCGTCTGGGAGGTGAGGAGCGCCTCTGCCCGGCCACCCACCGTCTGGGAGGTGAGGAGCGCCTCTGCCCGGCCACCCACCGTCTGGGAGGTGAGGAGCGCCTCTGCCCGGCCACCCACCGTCTGGGAAGTGAGGAGCGCCTCTGCCCGGCCGCCCCGTCTGGGAAGTGAGGAGCGCCTCTGCCCGGCCGCCCCGTCTGGGAAGTGAGCAGCACCTCTGCCCAGCCACCCCGTCCGGGAAGAAGTGGGGAACGCCTCTGCCCGGGCGCCCCGTCCGGGAAGAAGTGAGGAGCGCCTCTGCCCGGCCGCCCCGTCCGGGAAGAAGTGAGGAGCGCCTCTGCCCGGCCGCCCCGTCCGGGAAGAAGTGAGGAGCGCCTCTGCCCGGCCGCCCCGTCCGGGAAGAAGTGAGGAGCGCCTCTGCCCGGCCGCCCCGTCCGGGAAGAAGTGAGGAGCGCCTCTGCCAAGCCGCCCCGTCTGGGAAGTGAGGAGCTCCTCTGCCCGGCCGCCCCGTCCGGGAAGAAATGAGGAGCGCCTCTGCCCGGGCGCCCCGTCCGGGAAGAAGTGAGGAGCGCCTCTGCCCGGCCGTCCCGTCTGGGAAGTGAGGAGCGCCTCTGCCCGGCCGCCCCGTCTGGGAAGAAATGAGGAGCGCCTCTGCCCGGGCGCCCCATCCGGGAAGAAGTGAGGAGTGCCTCTGCCCGGCCGCCCCATCCGGGAAGAAGTGAGGAGCGCCTCTGCCCGGCCACCCATCGTCTGGGAAGTGAGGAGCGCCTCTGCCCGGCCACCCACCGTCTGGGAAGTGAGGAGCGCCTCTGCCCGGCCGCCCCGTCTGGGAAGTGAGGAGCGCCTCTGCCCGGCCACCCACCGTCTGGGAAGTGAGGAGCGCCTCTGCCCGGCCACCCACCGGCTGGGAAGTGAGGAGCGCCTCTGCCCGGCCACCCACCGGCTGGGAAGTGAGGAGCGCCTCTGCCCGGCCACCCACCGTCTGGGAAGTGAGGAGCGCCTCTGCCCGGCCACCCACCGTCTGGGAAGTGAGGAGCGCCTCTGCCCGGCCACCCACCGTCTGGGAAGTGAGGAGCGCCTCTGCCCGGCCGCCCCGTCTGGGAAGTGAGGAGCGCCTCTGCCCGGCCACCCATCGTCTGGGAAGTGAGGAGCGCCTCTGCCCGGCCACCCATCGTCTGGGAAGTGAGGAGCGCCTCTGCCCGGCCACCCATCGTCTGGGAAGTGAGGAGCGCCTCTGCCCGGCCGCCCCGTCTGGGAAGTGAGGAGCGCCTCTGCCCGGCCGCCCCGTCTGGGAAATGAGGAGCGCCTCTGCCCGGCCACCTATCGTCTGGGAAGTGAGGAGCGCCTCTGCCCGGCCGCCCCGTCCGGGAGGAAGTGAGGAGCGCCTGTGCCCGGCCGCCCCGTCCGGGAAGAAGTGAGGGGCGCCTCTGCCCGGCCGCCCCGTCCGGGAAGAAGTGAGGAGCGCCTCTGCCCGGCCGCCCCGTCCGGGAAGGAGTGAGGAGCGCCTCTGCCCGGCCGCCCTGTCCGGGAAGAAGTGAGGAGCGCCTCTGCCCGGCCGCCCCGTCTGGGAAGTGAGGAGCGCCTCTGCCCGGCCGCCCCGTCCGGGAAGAAATGAGGAGCGCCTCTGCCCAGTCGCCCCATCCCGGAAGAAGTGAGGAGCGCCTCTGCACAGCCACCCATTGTCTGGGAAGTGAGGAGCGCCTCTGCCCGGCCACCCACCGTCTGGGAAGTGAGGAGCGCCTCTGCCCGGCCACCCATCGTCTGGAAAGTGAGGAGCGCCTCTGCCCAGCTGCCCCATCTGGGAAGTGAGGAGTGCCTCTGCCCGGCCACCCATCGTCTGGGAGGTGAGGAGCGCCTCTGCCCGGCCGCCCCGTCCGGGAAGAAGTGAGGAGCGCCTCTGCCCGGCCGCCCTGTCCGGGAAGAAGTGAGGAGCGCCTCTGCCCGGCCGCCCCGTCCGGGAAGAAGTGAGGAGCGCCTCTGCCCGGCTGCCCCGTCCGGGAGGAAGTGAGGAGCGCCTCTGCCCGGCCGCACCATCGGGAAGAAGTGAGGAGCGCCTCTGCCCGGCCGCCCTGTCCGGGAAGAAGTGAGGAGCGCCTCTGCCCGGCCGCCCCGTCTGGGAGGTGAGGAGCGCCTCTGCCCGGCCACCCATCGTCTGGGAGGTGAGGAGCGCCTCTGCCCGGCCACCCATCGTCTGGAAAGTGAGGAGCGCCTCTGCCCAGCTGCCCCATCTGGGAAGTGAGGAGTGCCTCTGCCCGGCCACCCATCGTCTGGGAGGTGAGGAGCGCCTCTGCCCGGCCGCCCATCGTCTGGGAAGTGAGGAGCGCCTCTGCCCGGCCACCCATCGTCTGGGAAGTGGGGAGCACCTCTGCCCGACCACCCATCGTCTGGGAAGTGAGGAGCGCCTCTGCCCGGCCACCTATCGTCTGGGAAGAAGTGAGGAGCATCTCTGCCTGGCCGCCCCGTCTGGGAAGTGAGGAGCCCCTCTGCCCGGCCGCCCCGTGTCTGGGTAGAAGTGAGGAGCTCCTCTGCCTGGCCGCTCCGTCTGGGAGGTCTACCACGGAGGCCAGAGGCAATGTGGGGGCTGGACGTGGTGGCTCACACCTGTGGTCCCGGCACTCTGGGGGGCGAGGCGGGTTGATCACTTCGGGCTAGGAGTTCGAGACCAGTCTGGCCAACTTGGCGAAACATGAAGAATACAACAGACAAACCAACCAACCAACTCAATGACAACAAAACAGGTCTACCCTGGAGTCATACTCTAATTTTTTCTATTTTCTTCCCTTTCTGATCCTTTATCCCACTTTCTTTTTCTTCCTCTTCCTTCTCCCTCTTCTTTGTCAAATAGAGGATTGAGTTATTATCACTGATCCATATAAAGTCCCTCTCTCATTTATTTTAACTCCCACCCCCATTTCTATTCCCCGACTTCCCATGTGCAACCTTCCTAATATGTTTGATACGCATCTTTTTGTTTGTATGTATTTTTAGAAAATGTTTATTGTTTTTGTATGCAAAAAAAATTAATAAAAAAAAAAAAATTTAATATTGTTTCCAAGGTTCATCCATGTTGTGGGGACATAGATCATCCTTTCGCTGATGTATAATATTCCACGTGTGACTATATCACTGAGTGGTTCCAGCTTTTTGCTACCATGAGCTTTGCTGATATGAACATTTTTGACAGCTCCTGGTGCCCATATGCAAGAATTTCACTTGGGTGTGTCTTTTTTTTTTTTTCTTAAACATTCAGTTGGTGCCAAGCTCGGGTATATCTTAAGGACTGGGGTTCTCAGAGATCCTGCCGTCCTCAGGACACTGGCTCGGCCTTCCAATTAGCCCGTCACTGTGGTGAGATGTTTGCCACAGACCCAGGCAGCACATCCGTGGCCGACCGTGCCCAGCAGCAGAAGAGAAGCGTGTCTCCCTTTGATGAAGGAGCAGACCTTTCCCTGGAGCCTCAGGTAGATGAACGTCAACTCTCACTGGCCAGGAGTGGGTAACAGGTTATTTCTCGAACATATCACTGACAAAGAGAATGGGGTGACCACAATGACTCTGGCCAATCGGGATTCTCTTGTGAAGATATGGGGCAGGCTGCAGGTGGGCACAGGGACCAGAACAAGATCAGAGCTCTGCAGGAGGGGGGCAAAGGTTGGGCGGGCGATTGCAGCTGACAATGTCTGCTCCACCCCCATCCCCTGCCATTCACCTCTACATGCAGAAAGCTTCTTCCTCCAGACTCCTGTGACTCTACCTGAGGCTTTTCTCCAGTTGCATTTTTGGCCCACACAGAAGAAGCCAGAAGTGCTACAGAGTTAGAACCTCCAGAAGCCAGCTTTTCTGAGAGGCAGTGGGTGACACCTAGCTTCTGAGAGGCGGTACCCAGCTTCTGAAAGGCGGCGTGTGATACCCAGCTTCTGAGAGGTGGTGGGTGACGCCCAGCTTCTGAGAGGCTGTGGGCGATGCCCAGCTTCCCTGAGAGGTGGTGGGTGACACCCAGCTTCCCTGAGAGGTGGTGGGTGACGCCCAGCTTCCCTGAGAGGTGGTGGGTGACACCCAGCTTCCCTGAGAGGTGGTGGGTGATACCCAGCTTCTGAGAGGTGGTGGGTGATATCCAGCTTCTAAGGGGCGGTGGGTGACGCCCAGCTTCCCTGAGAGGCGGTGGGTGATGCCCAGCTTCTGAGACGCTTCGTTGCCCCTCACTTGGGATCACTGGCATGTTTGGCACCGCCTCCCGGAGTCCTCCCAGAGGACTGAGCTGTGGTTGTGCACAGAGGTAGTTGGCAGGATAATGAAAACTTTATTAACTGTCCTGCCTTCCCTGTCTCACTTGTCGACTCCTCCACCCGTGTTTCCTAAGACCCTCTCCCAGATAAACTCTGCACTCAATTCCTAGTCTTAGAGTTTGCATTTGGGGGAACTCAAACAAACACAACAACCAACACAGCAGCCAACAGTCCCTGTGCCAGGGATGTGTGAGCAAGGTGGGAGGCTGGGCTGGATGTTGGATAGATGGGCTGTCGGCTGAGGACAGAAAATGAGAAGCCATCAGCATGTAGGACATGACTGCAGCCGTGAGTGTAGATAAGAATACCTTAACATGCAGGCAGAGCTTCAAGAACAGTCCTTAGGCCAAGCTCGGAAAAGGCCACATTCACAGGCTGAGAAGGGAAGATTTATGTGCAAAGGAGATGGAATGGCCAGAGAATCATGAGGATGGTGTCCCAAAAGCCGGGCAGATACAACATTTCAAGAAGGAAAGAGTAGTCTGGAGTGTCAAAGGTTGCTGGCAGGTCAGGGGCAACAAGGACAAAGGTTGTCCACTGGACTCGATGGCTCGGAAGGACAGTGGCGACATTCGATGACTTGGAAGGACAGTGGTGACGTTCGATGACTTGGAAGGACAGTGGCGATGTTCAATGACTCGGAAGGACAGCGGTGACATTCGATGACTTGGAAGGACAGTGGTGACATTCGATGACTTGGAAGGACAGTGGTGACGTTCGATGACTTGGAAGGACAGTGGCGATGTTCAATGACTCGGAAGGACAGCGGTGACATCGTAAAGCGGCTTTGGTAGCACAATGGTGCAAGAACTACAACTGTAGTGGGCTGAGAAGGGATGGGTCAGTGAGGAGACGGAGACTGCAAAGGAGACCAAACGGAACAATGCACAATTAAAATACCTGTAAACATTTAGATTCGCTTTCCTTGCATGGCCTTTTTATGATTATTTACGAAACGCATTCATAAAATGCATCCCTTTGCTTGAGGTGACTTTTCTCTTTCATAGCTCACTGGCTGGCTCAACATAACCTCGACACAACCTTCACTAAAATCAGAAGAGAAATGATCAAACTGTCTCCTGCCAGCTAAGCACTGAGGCAAGAAGGACCAGCTGAGAGGGAAGACGGGCAGGAGGGCAGCCAGCCTGTCCAAGCACCTGTCTGCAAGTACCAGGGTGAGCATGAAAGGGCATCTGAAATGCAAATCCCAGACAGATCGATGGTAGCTGGTCATTTCCACAAAGGCCTTCTGCCATTTCTATTTCACTAAGGTCCTAAGGACAAAAGCAGACAGGCAAGAGGCAGATACCACACGCTCTGCATGCTGCGCTGTGCTGGACACATCAGGGAGCTTGCCAGGGGATGGGAAGACCGAGGATACACATCCTACTAACAGAAGGGCCCCTAACAGAGCAATGCGTCCACACATACCAATGACTGTCATTTACTCAGTACTGACAGATTTATAGATTTGATGCAATCCCCATCAGAATCTCAAAGGGGATTTTAAGAAGTCAACAAGATTTGAAAATGTATATGGAAAAGCAAAGGCCCTAGAATCGTCCAAACGATCTTCAAAAATAACACAGTTGGAAGACTTACACTACATGATAGCAAGATTTACCATGGGCCGGGCACGGTAGCTCACACCTGTAACCCCAGCACTTTGGAAGGCAAAGGCAGGAGAACAACATGAGCCCAGGAGTTTGACCAGCCTGGAGAACATACTGATAATCTATCCCTTTTTTATTTTTATTTTTTTAAAAAAGGATTTACCATAAAGCCACAAGATGATAAGTCAAGATGATGTGGTATTGGTCAAAGGATAGACAGAACAATAGAACAAAACAGAGTCCAGAAATAGATTCACAATGAGTTAACATATAGTTAACATAACATATAGTTAAATGAGTTAACATATAGTTAACTCATTTTCTACAAAAGTACCAAGTCAGGCTGGGTATGGTGGCGCATGCCTGTAATCCCAATGCTTTGGGAGGCCAAGGTAGGAGGATCACTTGAGCCCAGAGGTTTGAGACCTGCTTGGGCAAAACAGTGAGACCCTGTCTCAAAAAAAAAAAAAAAAAAGAAAAGAAAATCAGAAATGACCAGTCGCGGTGGCTCACGCCTGTAATCCCAACACTTTGGGAGGCTGAGGCAGGTGGATCACTTGAGGTCAGGAGTTCAAGACCAGCCTGGCCAAAATGGTGAAGCCCCATCTCTACTAAAAATACAAAAAAAAAAAGAAAAAATAGCCAGGTATGGTGGCACACATCTGTAGTCCCAGCTACCCAGGAGGCTGAGGCAGAAGAACCACTTGAACCTGGGAGGTGGAGGTTTCTGTGAGCCGAGATCGTACCACTGCACTCCAGCCTGGGCCACAGAGTGAAACTCCATCTCAAAAAAATAAAAACAAAATCATAATGAAAAGTACCAAGTCAAGTCAATGGGAAAAGGAATGTCTTCAGCGGAAGTTCCTGGAAAAACTGGAAATCCATTTGGGAAAAAAAAATGTGACTCCTATATATGACTTTATTCACAAAATTAATTTGAGGTAGGCCAGGTACGGTGACTCACACGTATAATCCCAGCACTCTGGGAAGCCGAGGTGGGTGAATCACTTGAGGTCAGGTGTTCAAGTCCAGCCTGGCCAACATGGTAAAACCCTGTCTCTACTAAAAATACGAAATTAGCCTGGCATGTTTGTGTAATCCCAGCTACTTGGGGGGCTGAGGCAGGAGAATTGCTTGAAGCCGGGAGGCAGAGGTTGCAGTGAGCGGAGATCACGCCACTGCACTCCAGCCTGGGTGACAGACTCCTCTCAAAATAAATAAATAAATAAATAAATAAATAAATAAATAAATAAATAAATGAAAAGAAAATAGATAAGCTGCAGACCTGGAAAAAAATCTTTGCAGTCATAAAGCCGACAAAGCACTTGTATTCAAGTTGTGCAAAGACATCAACAACAAACAACAAATCAACAGTAAACAACCACATTACAGAACAGCCAAAAGACTTCAAAAGACACTTAAAGATATACAAACGACAGGCCGGGCGCGGTGGCTCACACTTGTAATCTCAGCACTTTGGGAGGCTGAGGCGGGTGGATCAACTGAGGTCAGGAGTTTAAGAGCAGCCTGGCCAACATGTTGAAACCCCGTCTCTACTAAAAATACAAAAATTAGCCAGGTATGGTGGTGCATGCCTGTAATCCCAGCTACTCAGGAGGCTGAGGCAGGAGAATCGCTTGAACCCGGGAGGCAGAGGCTGCAGTGAGTGGAGATGTGCCATTGCATGGAAGCCTGGGGCACACAGCAAGACTCCATCTCAAAAAAAAAAAAAAAAATATATATATATATATATATATATATATATATATATATATATATATACACACACACAAATGACCAGAAAGCACATTCAAGAGTGCTTGACTTCATTAATCACCAAGGAAATTCAATTCAAAACCACAGAGAAATACAACTTCTTACCCACTAGAATGGCTAAAATCAAAGGCTGATTTTTCAATGGGTACTGGGGGCTACTAGAGGGCGGAGGGGCTGGAAGGTGTGGACTGAGAAACTGCCTGTTGGGTGCTGTACTCACCACCTGGGTGACGAGATCACCTATACCCCAAACCTCAATGTACTCATGCACATTGTACTCATGAGTCATGTACCAGCAGGTAACAAACTTGCACATGTACCCCCCGAATCTAAAATAAAAGTTGAAATTAAAGATAAAATACCATTCCATATCTTTTTAAAAAGACACATTGAGTTATCTACTGTTGCATAACACATCACTCCAAACCTTTGTAACTTCAATAACTACAACCATCGTATTTTCTCTCACAGCTTCTTTGGGTCAGGAATTCAGGAAAGGCTTGTCTGCTTGTGTCTGGCCTGGGGCCCCTCCTGCTGCTGCTGCAGGACGATAGCTGGATGGGAAAAGTGGGGGCTGGAGGAGCTGAGGCATCTTTCTCTCCATACATCTTAGAGGCTCTCCATGTGGACTAGGTTGAGATTTATCAAGGTGTGACAGCCTTGGGATCCTCAGACTTCTCACTGGGAGGCTCAGGACTCTACAGTAAGCACGTCATGGGCTAAGAAGGTGGATGCATGCTGCATTCCCTTTAGGACCCAGCCTGAGAAGTCACACTGGGGCACTTCTGCCACATACTATTGGTTACAAGCGAGTCAACAAACCCCTTAAATTGAAGGAGAGCAGAATGAGACTCTGTCTTGCCATAGGAATGGCAAGATTCTTGAAGAGTATGTGGGACAAGAGATATTACTGCAGCCAGTTTTATTTTATCATTTTATTTTATTTTGAGATGGAGTCTTGCCCTGTCGCCCAGGCTGGAGTGCAGTGATGCAATTTCAGCTCACTGCAACCTCTACCTCCTGGGTTCAAGTGATTCTCCTGCCTCAGCCTCTCAAATAGCTGGGATTACAGGAACCCACCACCACACCTGGCTAATTTTTGTATTTTTAGTAGAGACGGGGTTTCTCCATGTTGGCCAGGCTGGTCTCAAACTCCTGACCTCAAGTGATCCGCCCTCCTCGGCCTCCCAAAGTGCTGGGATTATAGGCATGAGCCACCGTGCCCAGCCTCTGCAGCCATTTTCAGATAATACAATCTGTGGAGGATAAACCTGGAAAGAAAAGCATCATACCAGGCCTTGTAAGCCACACTTTTTTTTTTTTTTTAAGAGACAGGGGCCGGGCATGGTGGCTCAAGCCTGTAATCCTAGCACTTCGGGAGGCCGAGGCAGGTGGATCACAAGGTCAGGTGTTCGAGACCAGCCTGGCCAATATGGTGACACCCCGTCTCTACTAAAAATACAAAAAAAATTAGCCAGGTGTGGTGGCACACACCTGTAGTCCTAGCTACTAGGGAGGCTGAGGCAGAAGAATCACTTGAACCTGGGAGGCAGAGGTTGCAGTGAGCCACTGCATTCCAGCCTGGGCAACAGAGGGAGGCTCTGTCTCCAAAAAAAAGAGAGACAGTCTTGCTTTGTTACCCAGGCTGGACAGCAGTGGTGCGATCTCGGCTCACTGCAGGCTCAAGTTCCTCCACAAGTGCCCCTCAGCACAGGTGGTTAATTTTTTGTAGAGATGGGGTCTCACTACGTTGCCCAGGCTGGGCTCAAGCGATCCACCCACCTTGACCTCCCAAAGTGTTGAGACCACGAGTGTCAGCCCTGCACAGAGCCCCGCAAAGAGTTTAGATCTTGATGTGAATTATGATGAGGAAGCACTGGACGACTTTTTGGCTTTTTATGTTTTGTTTTTCATCACTGGAGACATTTAAGCAAGAGAGTGAACGGTTTGGTTGTTTTTAAGTTTGTTCTAGCAGCTGTGCGGATAAAGAGTTCGTGGAGAAGGTTTGAAAGCAGAGACCATTCAGGAGAGGACCCAGAAGTCCCAGTGCCAGACATGGCAGTCGGCCCCAGCCTGGGTAAGGGACAAGGGAGAGGATGGGGGACACGGAAGCCCACCAGGTTTCTGGCCAGTCCAGCGGTTTTGTTCACTGAAATGGAAAACCACAGAGAAGTAAGTTTGTTTTGGACACATTGGCTCTGAGAGTCCAGGGTAGATGGACAAGGCTGAAACTCAGGCAATGAAAATTGAGGGGAGAATGCACAACATTTAAAAAGGTACAGGAGGCCGAGCACGGGGGTTCATGCCTGTGATCCCGGCGCTCTAGGAGGCCGAGGCGGGAAGATCGATGGAGCCCAGGAGTTCGAGACCAGCCTGAAACCAAAAATCAAAACTCTTAGCCAGGTGTGGGGGTGGGAGGCCAAGGCAAGAGGATCGAGGCACAGGACTGGACAAGTTGAGTGTCAGCCCAGGGATTTTAAAATCTCTCTGCCCACCCTCCCCTTCCTGCGGTCAACTGTGCAGTTTCCAACAGACAAAAGCACGCATGGGCGCACCACTGTGTGCCCTGGTCCCCGACAGAAGAACGCATGCGCACACCTCTGTGTGCGGTTTCCGACAGACGCACGCATGCGCACACTTCTATGCACCGAGGGCGCAGCAGACAGAAGCACGCATGCGCACATCGCTGTGCCGGTATCGCCAACAGATGGAAGCACGCATGCGCGTACCGCTGCGTGCCTAGCTCTCCGACAGATGTACGCATGTGCACACCGCTATATGCCGAGGTCCACGACAGAAGTACGCATGCGCACACTGCTGTGTGCCTGGCTCTCCAAAAGACGAAAGCACGCATACGCACACCGCGGTCCGCGGGTCGCCGGGCGGAAGCGTCCTGACTGCGCAGGCGCAGCGGGAGTGGTCGCCATGGAGACGCGTGGCCCTGGCCTGGCCGGTCCGCGCTGAGAGCCATCGACTAGTCGGCAGGGCAGCGGGTCTCGGGCGCCCCCGGGGCGGGTTGGGTTGCAGCCCAGCGGGTGGATGGACCGCCGCGGTGGGGCGGGGACGTCGGGGTACGAGGACAACGACGGCGAGGAGGAGGAGCGGAAGGGCGGCGCCGCGGGCCCGCGGGGGTCTAGACTGCCTCCCATCACAGGCGGCGCCTCCGAGCTGGCCAAACGGACGGTGAAGAAGAAGAAAAAAAGGAAGAAGACGACCAAGGGGTCTGGCAAGGGGGACGGTAAGAGGAGCAGCTAGCGCGGCTGCGTCAGCTCCGGTTTTCTGGAGACTCTTTGGGGACCCGCATTTACCAGGAGACCCTTCAGACAGGAAACAGAAGCTCAGTGGTCCCGGACCGAGGTCCTCCTGCTCCCCACACATGCCCGTCAGCAGCACGTTGATGCCCCAGCCCCACCCATGGAGACCATCCACCAACTTTGCGGTCCCTTAGCCCCACACAGAGACCCCTACAGACATCCACCATTCCTAAGAGCCTTCCAGCCCCACGCAGAGACCCCTACAGACATCCACCATTCCTAAGAGCCTTCCAGCCCCACACAGAGACCCCTACAGACATCCACCATTCCTAAGAGCCTTCCAGCCCCACGCAGAGACCCCTACAGACATCCACCATTCTGAGAGCCTTCCAGCCCCACACAGAGACACCCTCTCAACTTCCTAATCCCTCAGCCAAAACTGGCAATCTTAAACGTCTGCACCTTCCCCACAGAGGCCCTCCTCACGAGACACTTTCCCCACCCCAGACACATTGATGCCACATGAAAGGCCCTCACTCTCAGCACAGAGAAGCGCAGACTTCTGCCTCCCCTCCTCATACCCTCGTGCGTTAAGGCTGCCTGCCTCTGGATGTGCGGTAGACACCCACACCCACAGACGTGTGTATTAAAGGTCTTCGCTGCACGGGCTCCCCCTCGCACCCACCAAGGGGCAGCCTCGGACTGCACAAACCCCATCACGCCAGTCACTGTGAGTGACATCCTCCGATAATCCCTGACACCCTCAACCACTCCCCGCTTCACATCAATGTGACACCAACAGTGAAACTAAAGGGCAGGGGACACCCTGAACCACTCCTCCCACCTTCTATCAATGTAACACCAACAGTGAAACTAAAGGCGGGGGACACCCTGAACCACTCCCCCCACCTTCTATCAATGTAACACCAACAGTGAAACTAAAGGGCGGGGGACACCCTCAACCACTCCCCCCACCTTCTATCAGTGTAACACCAACAGTGAAACTAAAGGGCAGGGGACACCCTCAACCACTCCCCCCACCTTCTATCAATGTAACACCAACAGTGAAACTAAAGGGCGGGGGACACCCTCAACCACTCCCCCCACCTTCTATCAATGTAACACCAACAGTGAAACTAAAGGGCGGGGGACACCCTCAACCACTCCCTGCTTCATATCAGTATAACACCAACAGTGAAACTAAAGGGCGGGGGACACCCTCAACCACTCCCCCCACCTTCTATCAATGTAACACCAACAGTGAAACTAAAGGGCGGGGGACACCCTCAACCACTCCCCCCACCTTCTATCAATGTAACACCAACAGTGAAACTAAAGGGCGGGGGACACCCTCAACCACTCCCCGCTTCATATCAGTATAACACCAACAGTGAAACTAAAGGGCGGGGGACACCCTCAACCACTCCCCCCACCTTCTATCAATGTAACACCAACAGTGAAACTAAAGGGCGGGGGACACCCTCAACCACTCCCCGATTCATATCAGTGTAACACCAACAGTGAAACTAAAGGTCGGGGGACACCCTGAACCACTCCCCCCACCTTCTATCAATGTAACACCAACAGTGAAACTAAAGGGCAGGGGACATCCTCAACCACTGCCCCCTTCATATCAATGTAACACCAACAGTGAAACTAAAGGGCTGGGCGCAGTGGCTCACACCCGTAATCCGAGCACTTTGGGAGGCCGAGGTGGGACGATCACTTGAACCCCAGGACTTCCAGGCTGCAGTGAGCTATGATCGCATCATTGCACTCCAGCCTGGGCAACAAGCAAGACCCTGTCTCTTAAACAAACAAACAAAACAAACTAAAGCACAGATCCCTGTCATGCACACCCATCCACAGTCTACACACACTGTGTACTGTGTACACAGTCTACACAGGCTGTTAATATGTTATACATTCACGTGTGTAGTCATATGCAGGCAGGAATTGCAGTCTCTCTCAGGGACACCTTTACAAACACACACACCCTACCTGCCATAAACCCCAGTCCCTATATCTCACCAAGCTCTTCTTGTAGGACCCCTAGATTTCTTGACAAAGGGACTGAGCACCCACTTTGAGGAGAGAGAGCACAGCAGTGACAGAGAATGCAGGTGCCCATGAGTGCTGTGAGGCCACTGTCGCCCGTGTGGTCCACCTCAGTGGCTCTGGCTGTCTGGGAGAGGACCCTAAGCTCCAGTTCTGGGGCCTGGCCCTCTGTGGCAGGGCTGGCACCAAGGCAAGCAGGAGGCAGAGTGGCAGCCTCGCCCATATGGACCGTGCAGTGTGGGAAGGGAGCAACGGGAAGATGATAAGTACTTCCCAGGCAGAATCGTAATACGAAGGCAAGAAAATTCTGCAGTTCAGGTCAAGAAGCCCTAATTCAAGACCAGCCTGGCCAACATGGTGAAATCCCATCTCTACTGAAAATACAAAAATCAGCTGGGCATGGTGGCAGGCACCTAGAATTGCTTGAACCTGAGAGGCGGAGGTTGCAGTGAGCCAAGATTGTGCCACTGCGCTCCAGCCTGGGTGGCAGAGTGAGACTCCGTCTCAAAAAAAAAAAAAGAAGCCCTGTGTGTATCTGCAAAAAGAAATTCGGCAGGTCATTGTCCTTTTGGCGTAGCTTTTCACTGTAGAAATTACAGTGACATGTGCCTCATACCGTCAGCAGGGGGCACCAGATAGTTTCCAGGGCGTAGCAAGGGAGGGAAATATCAAAAGATGATTTTTTTCTCCCCTAAAATAAAAGGATGAGCCGAAGAAAGAAGCACAATTTGTAGCATTTTATATACATGTTAAATAATTCTGAAGTGCTATTGATGTTAAAAAAAAATCAGTACAAGCCACACAGCAGAAGTATTTCTGGCTTGGCATAATACTGCTTTCATCGGTCAAATTTAGGAAGCTTTTCTGTTGTTTTCCGTTCCTTCCATCATAAAGTGTCTAGACTAGGGTAGAGTCACAGACTCCCAGACCTGGGAATGGCTGTGGTGAGCACATGGCAAGGGTGGATGGGGGCAGCACGGCCCAGTGGAAAGAATGGGGCACTGGGGGCCTGGCCTGCCCTCAGGTCCCAGCTCTGCCACTCGCTCATGACATTCGCAAGTTCCTGAAGCTTTTGGAGCTTCGGTTTCCTCACCCGAAGAATAGGGCTGATCGCCTTTACCCAGAGGGCCTGGCTCAGACTGTGTGCTCAATGAATGGTTCCTCCTGCCTCAAAATGATTTCAGCAAAGTCACACAGGCAGTGGGTGGGCACGAGGCTGGTGGGCTTGGCAGCCTGAGCCCTGGGTACGGAGGGGCCCCCATCCTCCTCTTCCATCGTGGGTGATTTTGGCACCATCCCCAGCAGGCCAAGGGCAGACATCGCCACAAACACTAACCTGCTCATCTACTCAGCAGATAAACGTCAGAATCAGAGCCTGAAGAGCCAGCCACTTTCTTCCTCCTTTCATGACATCTTAAGTCCTTGCAAAGACCGTGGCCCAAAACCAGAGCACAGACAGAACAAAGTGGAAAACAAGCACCTCCCTTCTGACTCCTCCACCATCAGCCTCCCCGACTTTGCCGAAATAGCAGACAACCTTGCGAACCGGATCAACGAAAGTCTGCGTTGGGATGGAATTCTTGCTGACCCGGAGGCAGAGAAGGAAAGGATTCGCATCTATAAACTGAACCGGAGAAAGCGGTACCGGTGCTTGGCCCTCGAGGGCTTCCACCCCGACCCCGAGGCCCTCAAGGGCTTCCACGCCGACCCCAATGCCGAGGAGACCCCTGAGAACTTACCCTACCTCTCGGACAAAGACGGCAGCTCCAACCACAGGCAGCCCACGTCGAAAGCCGAGCGCCCCAGTCTCTATTTTGAAGGAAACCTTACCCCAAAGCTTCTACACTCTGATTTAGCTCCTACTCTGCTGGAGTAAAAATCTACCCACGACACTCACAAACTTAGAATTCCTCCTTACCACAAGTTTATGTGTTAAAAACAATCATCATAAAAGGAAATGAGACCTGTGTCTGAAGGGAATGGATGTTTGGTACACGGACGACGCCAACTCTCCCATCATCAAGTTGCCCTCAGTTGCCCAGGAAAGCCACAGTGCCTTGAGAACATAAGCAATTTAGTGAACAGAGTTCTTTTCAGAATTTCCTTTTTCTTAAATAAGCATCTCTGTTACTTAATTTCTCACCACAGCTAGACATTTATAATCTGCCCCAAAAAGAAAAGAAAGTGTGTAGATGATTTACATCTTAAGTCTCAATCTCATGGTGAAACTCCTCACACGGTACCTGCTTCTGTTGGCCCGAGCACAATGCCCTGAACCTCTTGGAGCCTTTTGGTTTTAATTAAATGCATGGCCTGCCTTTATATGGCCTCAAAATAAGTGGGTTCCAGAACTTCATCCCTCGGAAGTGACTATGGGAAGTCCCAAAAGGAATATCGCTTCTTTTATAAACATGGTCCTCTCCTAATCCTCCATTATAAAAAGCCTCGCTACACCGCGTCTCCTGAATACACATTCCTCCCTCTGCCACAAGTAGCCAGTGAGGGCCATGTGCTGTCGTCGTTTGTGCTGCCAGAATCGGCCCCTGAGACGAGGGTTCAAATGCAAGTAGATGATCTGGGAGGTGGAGAAAGGATGAGTAGAGGGTGATACATAGAAGGGAAGACGCGGCCAATCCTGGGACTTTTATTTTTAGACAGGATCCCGCTCTGTTGCCCAGGCTGGAGTGTCAGTGGCAAGATCATAGCTCTCACTGCACTCCGCCTCCTGGGCTCAAGCAATCCTCCCACCTCAGCCCCCTGAGGAGCAGGGGCTATAGGCGGGTGCCACCACGCCTGGCTAATTTTTAAAATTTTCTGTAGAGATTAGAGGGGGGATCTCACTATGTTGCCCAGGCTGGTCTCGAACTCCTGGCCTCAAGCAGCGCTCCCACCTTGGCCTTCCACAACGCTGGGATTACAGGCATGAGCCACTGTGTCTGGCCCCCCTTCCAGGGACTGTTAGGCCAGCTTTCATACTGGGCTTAATTCCACAGGGAAACCCACTTCTAGAATTACCCCACCTGAGGGTGAGGAAGCTGGGGTATTTATACTCCCCAAGGGCATTGGCTGAGGGCTGGGTGTGTGTGTGTGTGTGTGTGTCTCCTGGCATTTCTAGCTGAAAGGTCCAAAGGAAAACGGTGGTCTCCGGGGAAGCCTCAGCTACTTCAGCAACACCGTCGGTCTGAGAGGGCCAGCATGGAGGGCGAAGATGAGATCCCTGACCTTCAAGAGGTTACAGTGTTTTGGGGTAGACAAAAAAGGAATGTACACTGTACACAGGAGAAGTTAAAGCCAATACAGACATCACAGAATGCTCATTTGAAAGTTAAGTGAAAATGGCTGGGCACGGTGGCTCAGGCCTGTTATCCCAACACTGGGAGGCTGGGGTGGGTGGATCATCTAAGGTCGGGCATTCGAGACCAGCCTGGCTAATATGGTGAAACCCTGTCTCTGGTAAAAGTACAGAATTAACCGGGCATGGTTGCAGGTGCCTGTAGTCCCAGCTACTCAGGAGGCCGAGGCAGGAGAATCACTTGAACCCAGGAGGCGGAGGTGGCAGAGCCAAGATGGCACCGCTGCACTCCACCCTGGGCAACAGAGCAAGACTCTGTCTCAAAAAAAAAAAAAAAAGTGGAAGTGGGCATCGTGGTCCCTGCTAGCCCTGGGCTGGCAGAGCAGCCCTCTTCTGACCCTTCCTTAAAAGGCCAGTTAGTTTCCACATTTGCCCTTGCACCCTGTCAAAATATACTGAAGCAACGTTTGGAAGAGTCCTCTCCTGCCATGGAGAATGGTTGGCAGACAGGAACAGCCCTCCCTGTGCTGAGGCCAGGCCTGTCCTCTGCTCTCCATGGAGAGGAAGGGGCAGGAAATACTCCAGTGCCAGCCACAGGACCTCGCTTGTGCACCAGGGTATTAAAGGCAGAGACAGAACAGGGGGCAGCCACGGGGCTGGCATCTTGTGTGCCCTCCGGGTCTACCACAGTGGCTGGGTGTGTGAGGGTGCACTGGGCTGAGACGGTCGCTTAGCAGCGCCTTCCATGGTGGTGAGAGGCAGGGGCAGGGGCTGTGGTCATCTCCCAGCCATGAGGTAACATCCTGGGAAAGTAGCTAAGATGGTGAGCTTTGACATCAGAGCTGAACTCATCTCTTTCCCACCACATGCTAGCGTTGTGGCCCCTGGCAGATTGCTTCGCCTCTCTGAGCCTTAGTTTCCTCATCTGAAAACCGGACTGCAAATTCCTACCTTAGTGCTATGAGAATCAAGTGCAATGAGGCATCTAGCATGGCGCCTGGCACCCAGGAAACAAACTGTTGTACGAGTTTTAATCAGTGGTATTTCAGGTTGGTGTGGCCACATGTCTGCCAGAGAGACTGTCCCGAGTAATGGTGTAGACCTTACCTCCTGGAAGGGTGAGCTTCACAGAAGAAATCTGGCTTCAGTGGCTGGCGAAGAGACAGAATTCACACACACAGAACAAATGACGGGGGCCCGGAGCAGGAGAGAGTGGAGCAGGAAGGAAGCCAGGGCCCGGAAGGCCGGTGCTTAATGTATAATCATAGAAAGCAGGTGGGGTGAAGGCTCCTGGAGCACACAAGTGGCTTCAACTCAGAACACCTTGGGTTTGAAGTTTGAATCTCTTCCTCACACCCAGGCTGTAGCAGTGAGGACTCCTTCAGGGCAAGAAACAAACCACAGTGAAAACCGCCTTACAGACCAAGGGGAATGGTTGACTTTTTTTTTGAGACGGAATTTCGCTCTTGTCACCCAGGCTGGAGTGCAACGCACCATCTTGGCTCACCACAACCTCTGCCTTCTGGGTTCAAGTGATTCTTCTGTCTCAGCCTCCTGAGTAGCTGGGATTACAGGCATGCACCACCACGCCCGACTAATTTTTGTATTTTTAGTAGAGATGGGGTCTCACCACATTGGCCAGGCTGGTCTAGAACTCCTGACCTCAAGTGATCCACCCACCTCGGACTCCCAAATTGCTGGGATTACAGGCGTGAGCTACCACGCCCGGCCGGTTGACTTATAAAGCCAACAGTCCAGGGTTGCCTGTGGCTTCAGTCATGGCTGGATCCAGGATGTCACACTGTGTCATCAAAATGCCTCTCTCTCTCCGTATTTCACCTCTGCCTCCTCCACATCAGCTTTATGTTCAGGCAGGTTCTCATCACAGGCTGACAAAGATAGCCACTGACATCCTTATAATTTTGTAAGGAAAAGAGAGTTACTGCTCTGTCCCTATCCAGTGTCCATATCAATCCCAAGAAGGTCTCTGGCCTGGCAGGGGTCATACATCCATCACTGGACTAATCCCAGCAGCCAGGCAAATGCAGTGTTTGATGGCTACAGAGACCCAGAACGTGGAGCAGGGCAAGGCAGCCCAACAGGACGCAGCGTTTGATGGCTACGGAGACCTAGAACGTGGAGCGGCGCAGGACATCCCAGCAGCCAGGTAAATGCAGTGTTTGATGGCTACAGAGACGTAGAACGTGGAGCGGGGCAGGGCAGCCCAACAGGACGCATGAGCTAAACAGATTGTTACAGAATCTATCCAGAATCTGGCTGGGCGCAGTGGCTCGCGCCTGTAATCCCAGCACTTTGGGAGGCCAAGGCAGGAGGATCACTTAAGGTCAGGAGTTCGAAACCAGCCTGGCCAACATGGTGAAACCCTGTCTCTACTGATAATACAAAAATTAGCCAGTGTGGTGGCACGCACCTGTAGTCCCAGCTACTTGGGAGGCTAAGGTGGGAGAATCACTTGAACCTGGGAGGCAGAGGCTGCCGTGAGCTGAGATCACGCCACTTGCACTCCAGCCCGGGCAACAAAGCGAGATTCCAGCAAAAAAAAAAAAAAAAAAAAAGGAAAGAAAGAGAGGAAGAGAAGGAAGGAAAGAAGGGAAGGAAGGAAGGAGGGAGGGAGGGAGGGACGGAGGGAGGAAGGAAGGAAGGAAGGAAGGAAAAGAAAGAGAAAGAAAGAATGTATCCAGAATGTCTCTGTCTGTCTCTCTCCTCTCTTTGAGACAGGGTCTGGTTCTGTCACACAGGCTGGAGTGCAGTGGCATGATCTAGGCTTACCGCAACCTCCACCCCCTAAGCTCAAGCGATCCTCCCGCTTCAGCTTCCTGAGTAGCTGGGACTACAGGCTCACACCACTATGACTGGCTAATTTTTGTATTTTTTGGTAGAGATGGGATTTTGTCATGTTTCCCAGGCTAGTCTCAAACTCCTGAGCTCAAGCGGTCGGCCCGCCTCAGCATTCCAAAGTGCTGGGATTACAGGCGTGAGCCACTGCGCCCGGCCAATCCAGAGTCTGTGTAGAATATAGAGTGATTCCCTAAGAGACGACAAGTAGAACAGGTTTGTCCATTGCCCTCCAAATGAAGAATGATTCCTTTTAATTTTCACTTTTTAAATGTTTTATACTCCATCCAATGACCTATCAAGAATGATTCATTTTTGGTGAGGCGCCGTGGCTCATGCCTGTAATCCCAGCATTTTGGGAGGCCGAGGCAAGTGGATTGCTCAAGTCCAGGAGTTAAGAGACCAGCCTAGGTAACATAGCAAAACCCCATCTCTACAAAATATACGAAAATTATCAGGGCATGGTGGCACACGCCTGCAGTCCCAGCTACGTGGGAGCCTGAGGTAGGAAGATCGCTTGAGCCTGGGAGGTGGAGGTTGCAGTGAGACAAGATTGTGCCACTGCACAGTCAGCCTGGGTGACAGAGCAAGACCCTGTCTCAAGAAAAAAGATACATTTTTAAAAGCCTCTGACCAAGGGTCGTGGGAGTGACTTACGGGGCTTGAGTCCGTCTAACTGACCTGAATTGACTACATGCTTATTCCCAAGACCACAGACCCTTGCCCATTGCTGTGGAATCCATAAAGGCAGACAGTGCTCTGTAATCATGGGCCCGTGAGTTGTTCTGGAGCAGAGTGTGGCAACCCATCAGCACTGTTCAGTAATAACGTTTGGGGTTATGATTTGCACCTGGTTTTGGTGGCACCTGAGTTTCCACCTTTAAAGCTAGTCACATAGCTAGAAAGTGCCCACATGACCAACTCTGAATAGGAGACCCCCAGCACGAGAAGACTCTGGGTTTCCTGGCACCGAGACGCTTCGTACACACACAGGCAGTGGTTTGAGACCCAGGAACAAGGCGCTCCTGCGTAAGCCTCATGAACACCCACCGTGGGCCCCACAGGAAGACAAGCTCAGGGATGTGGCCGCCCTTGTGCGGCTGGCGTGGTAAATGGCCCCCAAGGATCTCTGCCTCCTGGTATTCATGCTCGTCTCTTGAATGTGGGTTGAACCTGTTGGCTCTTTCTAGTGAATGGAATATGGCAAAAGCAATGGGATGTCATGTCCAAGAGGAAGTTACAAAAAGAGATTGTGTTCAGGAGGGGGAAGAGGAGCAATGGTAGGTGGAGCCGGGGATTTTTAGGGCCATGAGACTAATCTGTATGAGACCAAGATGGGCGTTACGTGTCGTTACGCAGTCGTCCAAACCCTTACAATGTACACCAAGAGTGAACCCTCGTGTAAACTATGGACTTGAGTTAATAATAAGGTACCAAGGCCATGTGTGGTGGCTCACGCCTGTAATCCCAACACTTCGGGAGGCTGAGGCATGAGAATCACTTGAGTCTAGGAGTTCAAGACCAGCCTGGGCAACATGGTGAGACCCTGTCTCTACAAAAAATAAAAAAATTAGCTGCGCATGGCAACATGTGCCTGGAGTCCCAATTACTCGGGAGGCTGAGGTGGGAGGATCATCAGCCTGCAGGTCGAGGCTGCGGTGAGCCGTGATCCTGCCACTGCACTCCAGCCTGGGCGACAGAGTGAAACTCTGTCTCAAAAATACAAAAATAGAGTCTATTTATTAGCAAGAGACAGAGACAGAGAGACAAAGAGGGAATGGGGGAGGCTCTGGTTTCCATGTGACACACTTTTTCCTTTTTTTCTTTTTTTTGAGACACGGTCTCTCATTCTGTTACCCAGAGTGGAGCTCAGTGGCGTGGTCACAGCTCACTGCAGCCTCGGCCTCCCAGGCTCAGGTGATCCTCCCACCTCAGCCTCCTGAGTAGCTGGAACCACAGACACACACCACCACACCTGGCTAAGTTTTGTATTTTTTATAGAGACACGGTCTCACCATGTTGCCCAAGCTGGTCTCAAACTCCTGGGCTCAGGCAGTCCTCCTGCCTCAGCCTCCCAAATTGCTGGAATTACAGGTGTGAGCCACCAAGCCTGGCCTGACACACTCTTTATCTCTCTCTTTCTCTCAGGGATCTTGCTCTGGGGAAAGCCAGCTGCAGTGTTGTGGGCTGCCTGAGGAAAGGTGCCCCCCTGGAAAGAAATGATGTCTCCACCCAACAGCATGGTGGACCTGAGACCTGCTACCAGCCACGTGAGTGCGCTTGGAAGCAGGTGGTGCCCAGTTGAGCTTGAGGTGCCTCCCTCTGTGAGAGACCCCAAGCCAGAGACATCCGGCCAAGAGGCACCCGGATTCCTGCCCCACAGAAACTGATATAGTAACGTTGTTTAAAGCCACTACATGTAGAGGTAATTTTGTTACACAGCAATGACTGACTGATACAGTTGGCCTCTTCCATCAGTCATGATTCTCAGTCAGTTGTCTCGCCCTTAATCTGAGGGCTGGAAAGCCCAAAACCCAACATTGTCCTAAGAAACTGCATTCCCCACAACACCCACTGTCAATGCTCAGGGGCCTCTGCATGTATTTCCAGAAACGACACTGTGGCCTACAGGGTTGAGGTCACTGCCAGGGGAGTTAAGAGCCAGGTAAGACTGAATGGGCCCCTAGCCAGGTGCAGTGGCTCACGCCCGTCATCCCAGCACTTTGGGAAGCTGAGGCGGGCAGATAGATCACTTGAGGTCAAGAGTTCGAGACCAGCCTAGCCAACAGCCAATATGGTGAAACCCCATCTCTACTAAAAATACAAACTTAGCCAGGTGTGGCAGCGGGCGCCTATAATCCCCGCTACTTGGGAGGCTGAGGCAGGACAATGGCTTGAACCCAGGAGTTGGAGGTTGCAGTGAGCGGAGATGACACCAGTGCACTGTAGCCTGGGTGATGGAGAAAGACTCTGTCTCAAAAAAAAAAAAAAAAAAAAAAACCCACCACTGAATGGGCCCCTTCAGCTTCGTTATTTTTGCCAGTTTTACGTCGGTAAAGCTGGTGGGGGAAGAATTCTGGGACCCACTTGCTATGCTCATACCGGGAGTTGTGTGCAGCTGTTTGTATTATGGGTTGTTTTTTGTTTGTTTTTGTTTTTGAGATGGAGTCTTGCTCTGTCACCCAGGCTGGAGGGCAATGGTGTGATCTCGGCTCACTGCGACCTCCGCCTCCTGGGTTCAAGTGATTCTCCTGCCTCAGCCTCCCAAGTAGCTGGGATTACAGGCATCTGCCACCACGGCTGGCTAATTTTTGTATTTTAGTAGAGACAGGGTTTCACCATGTTGGCCAGGCTGGCCTCGAACTCCCGACCTCAGCTGATCCACCCCCCCCCCCTCGGCCTCCCAAAGTGCTGAGATTACAGGTGTGAGCCACCACCCCAGCCTGTGTTATGTTTTCATGCCATGTGTTCTGTGTCTTGCCTCCACCTTTAATTGTAGCTATAATATTTTATGGCATTTTATATTTTATATATATAACTTCTTCTGTCTCATTTGCTCCCTTTGCAGTAGAAAGTATTCCCATTTTACAACTGAGGCTTAGAGAGGAGGTGATTGCTAAAATTACACAATTCCTAAGAGAATTACTCTAAGGTCTCCAGTTGTCTTAGGAAATCTATATCAAGCAACTGCTAAATACACAGTTCTCTTCGTGTTGCTGCCAGAATGATACTAACAGTTCCTGTTTCTGTGGCACCTCCTCTGCCCGGGCAGGTGTTGGCCATTGAACATACATAACTTTATTTCAGCTCCTCGACAATGGTTGAGGTGTGAGATGCTATAATTCCCATCACATCCAAGGAAATGGGCACAGACTGGGAAAGTCATTTGCCCAGGGTCACACCAGGAGTAAGACGAGAAGCTGGGATGTCACACCCAGGCTAGCTGGTTCCAAAGATCCTGCTCTTAATGACTGCACTGCAGTATCTAAGACCTCAGCAGGTGGGAGCCAAGCCACACCCCCCCAGGGGTCAACAACAATGGGAGGAGATAGATCAAGGCAGCAATGGGAGGAGATAGACCAATGGGGCTTGTCAGTGGGGTCAGTGGAATGGAAGGAGTGGTGTTGGAAGACAGAAGGGTTCCTGGGAATTGTGGCCAGCAGGGGAGGAGGGGCCTGGGGAGGTAGAAGCCTCCACCACCCGGGCTCCCAAGGGCCCCCATTGCCTCAGACCTCCTGGCCACACTGTGTGTCTGTCCATGGTCTAAGCTGGGCCTCTGACACCACTGACATCCCCTCTCACTCACTGAACAGGCCTATGCCTCATTCCACCGTCCCAGAGCCATGCTTCCAGGCTCTGCTCCGCAGCCTCTGCCTGCAGCTCCTGCCCACGCCTTGCCATTGAGGACCGGAGCCTAAGGATGCACTACACAAAATGTGGTCCTGGGGCCAGAAGAACCAACGTGATGGGGGCTTGTTAGAAACTGTCTTGTTGGGGGCGGGGGGAGGACACGGTGGCCCATGCCTGTAGTCCCAGCACATTGGAAGGCTGAAGTGGGAGGATGACTTGAGGCTGTGAGTTAGAGAGCAGCATGGGCAACAGAGCCAGAACACACCTCTACAAAAAAAATTAGTTGGCCCTCCCAGCTACTCAGGAGGCTAAAGCAGGAGGATCAACTGAGCCCTGGAGCTCAAGGTTACAGTGAGCTATGGTTACACCACTGCACTCCAGCCTGAGTGACAGAGTGCGACCCTGTTTCTAAAAAATAATAAACATTTTGGCCAGCGTGGTGGCTCACGCCTGTAATCCCAGCACTTTGGGAGGCCGAGGCAGGAGGATCACGAGGTCAGGAGATCGAGACCATCCTGGCTAACACAGTGAAACCCCGTCTCTACTAAAAATACAAAAAAAAAAAAAAAATAGCTGGGCATAGTGGTGGGCGCCTGTTGTCCCAGCTACTCGGGAGGCTGAGGCAGGAGAATGGTGTGAACCCGGGAAGTGGAGCTTGCAGTGAGCCGAGATTGCACCACTGCACTCCAGCCTGGGCGACAGAGCGAGACTCCATCTCAAAAAAAACACAGAGTCCCCAGGTAATTCCATGCACGTTCACTGTGAGAGGTTCTGGGTGCTGGGAGACAATTCCCCACGCGGAATTCTCACTCTGCTTCTGTTTCTCCTCATCACCACTGGCCACCTTTGATTCAGACTCTTTCATAGGACGAATCGCCCTGGAAGATAGAGACCGTGTCTCCCTCCAGAGCAAAGGGCAGATTAGCTTCCATGATGACAGAATATCCCGGTTCCCGGGCTCAGAGCTCCTCTGCGGTAATGTAAGCCCTTATGTTCTGATGTCACCTAGAGCCTCTTCCTGTCACCCTGTGGGAAGTGATTCTGAGGAAACCTGGCTACTGCTGTTGCTGTGACTAATAAACATCCTTTGCCTTGTCTCTGGCTCCAGAGTCTCCTGTCTTTAGCTAACATCCATGAAATTGTGGCGGGCGGCCAGGCACGGTGGCTCACGCCTATAATCCTAGCACGTTGGGAGGCCGAGGTGGGGGGATCAACAGGTCAGGAGTTCGAGACCAGCTTGGCCAACATGGTGAAACCCCATTTCTACTAAAAATACAAAAACTATCCTGGCATGGTGCCGGGCACCTGTCATCCCAGCTACTCGGGAGGCCAAGGCAGGAGAATTGCTTGAACTCGGGAGGCAGAGGCTGCAGTGAGCTGAGATCGCGCTATTGGACTCCAGCCTGGGCAACAGAGCAAGACTCCATCTCAAAAAAAAAAAAAAACATGAAAAGAAAAGAAATTATAGCAGGCTAACTTGTTAGCTTGCTAACAGCATAAAATCTCATTCTTCCCAGTTCGTGACCCTGGTCTAAGGGACAGGCACACTAACCATTTAATTCTCTGGTTTCTCTACGCTTAAATCAGATCACCAGAAACAATGTGATGTTCACTCAGATCTTACTTTTCAAGAAATGCATAGGCAGTGAAGCAAACTAGAAAATACAGAGAAGCAAAAAAAAAAAAAAAAAAAAATGTTTTAGGAGGCCGGGGGTGATGGCACATGCCTGTAATCCTGGCACTTTGGGAGGCCAAGGTGGGCGGATCACTTGAGGTCAGGAGTTCGAGACCAGCCTGGCCAACATGGTGAAACCCCATCTCTATGAAAAATACAAAAATTAGCAGGGTACAGTAGCACATGCCTGTAGTCCCAGCTACTCAGGAGGCTGAGGCAGGAGAATCACTTGAACCCAGGAGGTGGAGGTTGCAGTGAGCCGAGATCGTGCCACTGCACTCCAGCCTGAGCGACAGAACGAGACTTTGTCTCAAAAAAAAAAAAAGTTTTAAAAACACCGACTAGTCCCACCATTAGGAGAGAGATAGCCTCATCTGTTTGGATTCATCCTTCCAGCCTTTTTCTATTAATATATCTAAGTACAGGAAAACAAAATTGCCAGGTGTGTTGGTTCATGTCCATAACCCCAGCACCTTGGGAGGCTGATGTGGGAGGATCACTTGAGGCCAGGAGTTCAAGTCTGCAGTCAGCTATAGCTGCACCACTGCACTCCAGCCTGGGTAACAGAACAAGACCCTAACTCTAAAAAAAAAAAATATATATATATATATATATGGCCAGGCATGGTGGCTCAACCCCTGCTCTTTGAGAGGCCAATACAGGAGGATTTCTTGAGGCCAGGAGTTCAAGACCAGCCTGGGCAACAAAAATGAGACCCTGTCTCTACAAAACATTTGAAAAATGAAAATGAAAATTAAGGCCGGGTGCTGTGGCTCACGCCTGTAATCCCAGGACTTTGAGAGGGGGAGGCAGGTGGATCATCTGAGGTCAGGAGTTCGAGACCAGCCTAACCAACATGGAGAAACCCTGTCTCTACTAAACATACAAAATTAGCCAGGCGTGGTGGTGCATGCCTGTAATCCCAGCTACTCAGGAAGGCTGAAGCAGGAGAATTGCTTGAACCTGGGAGGCAGAGGTTGCAGTGAGCCGAGATCGCACCACTGCACTCCAGCCTGGGCAACAAGAGCAAAACTGTCTGAAAAAAAGAGAAAAGAAAAGAAAAGATTAATGGGATAACAATATATAAATTGTTTTTAAATAATTTTCTTAAAAATATGGCTTGGTGTCCAGGCGTGGTGGCTCACACCTGTAATCCCAGCACTTTGGGAGGTTGAGGCAGGCAGATCACTTGAGGTCAGGAGTTCAAGAACGGCCTGGCCAACATGGTGAAAACCTGTCTTTTTTGTAAAACTATGAAAAAATTAGCCAGCCGTGGTGGTGCACAGCTGTAGTTCCAGCTACTCGGGAGGCTGAGGCAGGAGAATTGCTTGAACCCAGGAGGCAGAGGTTGCAGTGAGCTGAGATTGTGGCACTGCACCCTAGCCTGGGCGACAGAGTGAGACTCCATCTCGGAAAAAAAAAAAAAAAAAAAAAAATGTATACATATATGGCATGAATGTCTTTCCAAATCACTAAACTGATATCCACATCATCGTTTGTGATGTTTGCCTAGTACTCTATTGTATGAACTGTTTATTCAGTTCTCTATCTGCAGACATCTAGTTTCTTTTTTTTTTTTTTTTTGAGATGGAGTCTTGCTGTATTGCCTAGGCTGGAGTACACTGGTGCGATCTCGTCGGCTCACTGCAAGCTCCACCTCCTGGGTTCAAGCAATTCTCCTGCCTCAGCCTCCCGAGTAGCTGGGATTACAGGCACCTGCCACCACGCCTGGCTAATTTTTGTATTTTTCATAGAGATGGGGTTTCACCATGTTGGTCAGGCTGGTCCTGGTCTCGAACTCCTGACCTGATGATCTGCCCGCTTAGGCCTCCCAAAGTGCTGGGATTATAGGCGTGAGCCACCACGCCCAGCCCTCTTTTTTTTTTTTTTTTTTTGGCTATTCTAAACAACTTTGCAATGAATATCCTTATATGCACGTTTTAGTGCAATTTTCTAGTGTTTTGGGTGTGTTTTTGGGGGTGAAATTATAAGCCAAAAGACAATTAAAACAATAAACTCTCATATGGCTTTTAACTCACGCCAGGTACTGTTCTAAGCGCTTTGCATATATCAACTCATTTAATCCTCACGACATCTCTGGGAGAAAAGAACTCTTGCCATCCCTGTTCTATAGGGAGTTTAAGGGGCTTGCCCAAGGTCACACAGCTAATAAGTGGTGAAGCTGGGATTTGAACCCAGGCATTCTGGCTCGGAGTCTGTGTGTACTCATTCTACCATGGGTTACTCCCAGTTTTAAATGTCCTCTTTGCCTTTCCTAAGAGCCAAATAGGAAACGGCATTGGGGCCCAGCATAGTGGCTCATGCCTGTAATCCCAGCGCTTTGGGAGGCAGAGGTGGGTGGATCACCTGAGGTCAGGAGTTTGAGACCAGCCTGGTCAACATGGCAAAACCCCATCTCTACTAAAAATACAAAAATTAGCTGAGTGTGGTGGTGGGTGCCTGTAATCCCAGCTACTCGGGAGGCTGAGGCAGGAGAACTGCTTGAACCTGGGAGGTGGAGATTGCAGTGAGCCAAGATCACACCACTGCACTCCAGCCTGGGCGACAGAGCAAGGCTCTGTCTCAATTCAAAAAGAAAAAGAAAAAAAGAAATGGCATTGGGTCAATGTGAGGATCTTCGACTTTGTGTCCCCTGTGTAGATACAGGTGGTAGTAAAGTTCTCTTCGAGTTTAGTCCCGAGAAAAACTCTGTCTTTTAGGGGCTCACTTCCTTATACGAGGGTAAAAAAATTTACAGGAGGCCATTGTTGTGGACTGAGGTACTGCACTAGGCCCAACGGTCCAGAGCAACCACAATGAAGTCACTCGTGGCAGGTGCCCGGTGATCACCCTGAACTTTAAAATGGGTCAGTTTTCCAAAAAAACAGGAGATTCACAGCAACCAACAGACAGGGTTTTAGTCCCTCTTTCACATAGATGTCTTGCACTATCCCTATCTCCTTTTGAAAGTAAGTGGATACTATTAACACGTGAATAAAATGAATGAAACAATTAATTTAACAATTCATTTAAACTAACTTTTTGGACACTTCTTGCTTTGTAAGAATTCTTGGGGTCGGGAAGGTGGTGTGCTGGCATTGGGAACACCCTGTTAATTGTACTTGCCAGCTTAATTACCTAAACAAAGCCCAAAGCCTTCTAGAGAAAAAGAGTAATCTGTAATTACCAGCAACTGGTTTGACACACCAAGGCCCCTGTTCTCATTCTGAAAAGGAAGCCAGCAAACATAAAGAAAAAAACTTTCCACTTAAAAAAAAAATAGCCCCTTCACGCTCTAATGTCTTCATCCAACACTACACCATTGTGAGCTTGAGAACAGCACTCAGTCTGAAAGCAACATATCTCCTTAGGCGGCTCCATTCTGACCACCACCAAAAGCTGCGGTTCTCCAAAAAATCAGCAATGGCTGGGGAGAATACGAATGATTTTTATTTTTGCTAATATGAATTTTTTTATTTTTAAGAATGAGCACTTTCAGGCTGGGCGTGGTGGCTCACGCCTGTAATCCCAACACTTTGGGTGGCCAAGGCGGGTGAATCACTTAAGCCCAAGAGTTCGACAGCAGCCTGGGCAACATGGTGAAACCCTGTCTCTACAAAAAATACAGAAATTACCCAGGTGTGGTGGCATGCACTGCAGGCCCAGCTACTCAGGAGGCAGAGGTTGCAGTAAGCTGAGATCATGTCACTGTGCTCTAGCCTGGGTGACAGGAGAAGACCCTGTCTCAAAAAAACAAACAATGAAACAAAGGTGATAACAACTCCTACCCCAAACAAACCCCTTCCTTGCTTGGGGACCACACTGCCTTTGTGAAACTAACAAATCAGCCACAGATTATAAATTATGACTCAGAAGCAGGTGTGGTGGCTCACGCCTGTCATCCCAGCATTTTGGGAGGCTGGCGTAGGTGGATCACCTGAGATCAGGAGTTCAAGACCAGCCTGGCCAACATGGTGAAACCCCGTCTCTACTAAAAATACAAAAATTAACTGGACATGGTGGTGGGCGCCTGTAGTCCCAGCTACTCGGGAGGCCAAGGCATGAGAATCACTTGAACCCGGGAGGCGGAGGTTGCAGTGAGCCAAGATCGCACCACTACCCTCCAGCCTGGAAAACAGAGCAATACTCTGTCTCAAAACAAACAAACAAAACTCTAGCCTCTGAATTTTCAGAGGTGGATTTGAGCAATAATAAACTCCTGTTCTTCTGCTTAGCCAGCTCTGTTTATTAAATTCTTTCTCTATGGCAATACAGCTGTCTTGGTAAATTGGCTGTATCTGTGCAGTGGACAAGACCAACCCTTTGGATGACTCTGCATTTTCTTTGAGACAAAAATTACATTAGAACGCACAAATCCTGTTTTTTGTTTTTTGTTTGTTTGTTTGTTTTTGTAAGACAGGGTCTTGCCCTGTTGCCCAGGCTGGAGTGCAGTGGTGTGATCAAGGTTCATTGCAACCCCCACCTCCCAGGTTTGATCAATTCTCCCACCTCAGCCTCCCAAGTAGCTTGGACTACAGGTACACGCCACTGCGCTCAACCAATTTTTGTATTTTTTGTAGAAACAAGGTTTTGTCATGTTGACCAGGCTGGTCTCAAACTCCTGGGCTCAAGCAATCCACCTCCCTCAGCCTCCCAGAGTGCTGGGAATACAGGCATGAGCCACGGCACATGGCCCACAGATCTTAGTTGTACCATTTTGACAAAGTATATACTTTGGGAAGAAAGGGTTTTTTGAGGCCGGGCGCGGTGGCTCACGCTTGTAATCCCAGCACTTTGGGAGGCCGAGGCGGGCGGATCACGAGGTCAGGAGATCGAGACCACGGTGAAACCCCGTCTCTACTAAAAATACAAAAAATTAGCCGGGCGTGGTGGCGGGCGCCTGTAGTCCCAGCTACTCAGAGAGGCTGAGGCAGGAGAATGGCGTGAACCTGGGAGGCGGAGCTTGCAGTGAGCCGAGACTGCGTCACTGCACTCCAGCCTGGGCGACAGAGCGAGACTCCGTCTCAAAAAAAAAAAGAAAGGGTTTTTTGTTTGTTTGTTTTTGAGATGGAGTCTCACTCTGTTGCCCAGGCTGGAGTGCAGTGGTGTGATCTCGGCTCACTGCAGCCTCTGCCTGCCCGGTTCAAGTGATTCTCCTGCTTCAGCCTCTGGAGTTGCTGAGATTACAGGTGCTCGCCACCATGCCCAGCTAATTTTTGTATTTTTTAGTAGAGACGGGGGTTCACCATGTTGGCCAGGCTGGTCTTGAACTCCTGACCTCAAGTGATCCCCCCCACCACAGCCTCCCAAAGTGCTGGGATTACAGGTGTGAGCCAGTGTGCCCGGCCGTTTATTTGATTCTTAATTCTTTTTTGATTCTTAATTCCTGTTTTTATTATACCAGTAACAGTAACTGATTGTAGAAGAACAGACGAGCCAAAAGAACAATCAATTATTAAAGTCTGTATACATAGTACCATGGCAAGACTTTCCACACAGTCAAAAAACAACAGATGTTGGCCAGGACGTAGGGAAGAGGGAAGGCCTGCACGCTACTGGTGGGAATGTAAATCAGCACAACCCTCAGGGAAAACCAGCATGGAGAGTTCTCAGAGAACCAAAAGCAGAACTACCATTCTACCCGGCAATCCCACCGTGGGTGTCCACCCAAAGGAAAAGAAACTTCTATCCAAAAGACACCCACACTCGCAGGTTCAATGCAGCACAACTCACAACAGCCAAGACATGGAATCAACCTAACCGCCCATCCACGGGCAACTGAATAAAGAACATATGGCAGATGTATACCATGGGATACCCTCAGCCATAAAAAAAGAATAAAACCACGTCTTTTGCAGCAGCACGTTGGAGCTGGAGGCCATTATCCCAAATGAAGCAGCTCAGAAACAGAAAGTCAAACACCACAGGTTCTCATGTAAAAGTGGGAGCTAAACCATGTGTGCACAGGGTCATGGAGTGTGGAGTAAGAGAGACTGGAGACTTGGAAAGGTGGGGAGGTGGGAGGAGGGTGAGAGATGAGAAATTACCTTTGGGGTGCAAGGTACGCTATTTGAGTGATGGGTACACCAAAAGCCCAGACTTGGCCACTATATAATATATCCAAGTAAGAAAACTGCATCTGTTCCCCCTAAATCTATAAAAATAAAAAATAAATACTTTTCTAAAAGAACTTTTAAAGACACCCGCTTTAAGCAAGTACAATTTACTTAACTATATAGTTTCACCATACTCCTAATTAAGTATTACAATTCATGCTAATAGCAAAAATATACCTGATACATAGAGTGAACCTGCATCTCTCCCTCTAAATGTTAGGTCGTGATACCATTTCCTTCAAAGGGAAAAATTTCGGCCGGGCACAGTGGCTCACGCCTGCAATCCCAGCACTTTGGGAGGCCAAGGTGGGTGGATCATTTGAGGTCAGGAGTTCGAGACCATCCTGGCCAACATGGTGAAATCCTTTCTTTACTAAAAATACAAAAATTAGCCGGGCGTGGTGGCGCGTACCTGTAATCCCAGCTACTGGGGAGGCTGAGGCAGGAGAAGCACTTGAACCCGGGAGGCAGAGGTTACAGTGAGCCAAGATCACACCACCACAGTCCAGCCTGGGTGATAGAGCAAGACTCAGTCTCAACAAAAAAAAAAAAAAAAAGGAAAAATTTCCCATATGCTTTATTCTAAATTCCATATTTTTCTATCAGCTCCCTGGCTTTAGAAATATAGGCATTCATCGCATCTTCTGTCAACAACCAAAAGGGGTTTGTTTTGGAAGGGGGTTGTGTATTAGTCTGTTTTCACTCTGCTGTAAAGAACTGCCCGGGACTGGGTAATTTATAAAGGAAAGAGGTTTAATTGACTTTAATTGACTCACAGTTCAGCATGCCTGGGAAGGCCTCAGGAAACTTACAATCATGGCAGAACGTGAAGGGAAAGCAACCACCTTTTTCACAAGGCAGCAGGAAGGAGAAGTGCTGAGCCGAGGGGAAAGAGCCCCTTAAACAGCCATCGGATCTCGTGAGAAGTCACTATCACCAGATCAGCACGGGGGGAGCTGATGCCCACCTGTGGGGATTATAATCTCGTGAGAATTCGCTATCCCCAGATCAGCATGGGGGGAGCTGCCCCCACGATCCAACCACGCCCACCTGTGGGGACTATAATCTCGTGAGAATTGACTATCCCCAGATCAGCATGGGGGGAGCTGCCCCCACGATCCAACCACGCCCACCTGTGGGGATTATAATCTCGTGAGAATTCGCTATCCCCAGATCAGCATGGGGGGAGCTGCCCCCACTATCCAACCACGCCCACCTGTGGGGACTATAATCTCGTGAGAATTGACTATCCCCAGATCAGCATGGGGGGAGCTGCCCCCACGATCCAACCACGCCCACCTGTGGGGATTATAATCTCGTGAGAATTCGCTATCCCCAGATCAGCATGGGGGGAGCTGCCCCCACTATCCAACCACGCCCACCTGTGGGGACTATAATCTCGTGAGAATTCGCTATCACCACATCAGCACGGGGGGAGCTGCCCCCACGATCCAACCACCCCCACCTGTGGGGATTATAGGGATTACAATTCAAGACGAGATTTGGGTGGGGATGCAAAGCCTAACCATATAAGATTGTTAGCATTTTTGCTTCAAAATTAAACTATAAACTAAATTCCGCCTGCATTTAGCTTAACCTGTACCCATGTCCTACCCCCCTCATGATCTGAAACATTTGAATTTCCATCGAAAGGATCCTCATATTCCTTCCCAGTAAGTCTCCCACCACCATACACACACATCTAGGTAATCATGAGTCGAATTCTTTCCAACCTAGAATCCTTTTGCCTGTTTTAGAATCTCACAAGTGGATTCATACTATATACATCCTTTGGTGCCTGTCAGCATCGTGTCTATGAGAGTCACCCACAATATTACACGTATCAGCAATTTACTCCTTTTTATTGTTAAATAGTATTCTATTTTGTGTGTGTGTATATATATATGGCTGTGTGTGTGTATGTATATGTCTGTGTGTGTGTGTGTGTGTGTGTGTGTGTATATATATATAGAGAGAGAGAGAGAGTTTCCCTCTTGTCACCCAGGCTGGAGTGCAGTGGCGCGATCTCAGCTCACTGCAACCTCCACCTCCCGGGTACAAGTGATTCTCCTGCCTCAGCCTCCTGAGTAGCTGGGATGACAGGCATGCGCTACCAGGCCTGGCTAATTTTGTATTTTTAGTAGAGATGGGGTTTCACCATGTTGGTCAGGCTGGTCTCGAAGTCCTGACATCAGATGATCTGCCTGCCTCAGCCTCCCACAGTGCTGGGATTACAGGTGTGAGCCACCGCGCCTGGTCTAAATAGTATTCTATTATATGTATTAATATACACTATAGTTTTGTTTATCAATTACTCTGTTGATGGATGGACGTTTTGGTCTCTTCAGCATATGACTATCAACAGAATGACCAGGAACTTTCTTGTGTGCAAGCATTTTGGTGGACCTATGTTTTCATTTCTCATAGATAAGTATCAAATTATATTGAATCGTAGCTTTAAACTGCATTTCCCTGATACCTAATGGTTTTGAACACCTTTTCATGGGCTTATTTCCCATCCATGTATCTTCCTTTGTGAACTGTCTGTTCAAGTCTTTTGTTCATTTTTAATAGGGTTGTTCTCACGGCTGTAACCCCAGCACTCTGGGAGGCTGAGGTGGGAGGATTGTTTGAACCCAGGAGTTCAAGACCAGCCTGGGCAACATAGTGAAACCTCATCTCTACAAAACTACAAAAAAATTAGCCAGGCATGGTGGCACGTGCCTGAAGTCCCAGCTACTTAGGAAGCTGAGGTGGGAGGATGGCTTGCGGCCGGGAAGTTGAAGCTGCAGTGAGTCATAACTGCATCACTGTCTGGGTGATGGAGCGAGACCTTGTCTCAAAAAAAAAAAAAAAAAAAAAAAAAAATTGACTTAAAGAGCTCTTTATGCCAGGCACGGTGGCTCACACCTGTAATCCCAGCACTTTGGGAGGCCAAGGCAGGTGGATCACGAAGTCAGGAGATCGAGACCATCCCGGCTAACACGGTGAAACCCCGTCTCTACTAAAAATACAAAAAATTAGCCGGGCGTGGTGGCGGGCACCTGTATTCCCAGCTACTCAGGAGGCTGAGGCGGGAGAATGGCGTGAACTCAGGAGGTAGAGCTTGCAGTGAGCCGAGATAGTGCCACTGCACTCCAGCCTGGGTGACAGAGCGAGACTCCATCTCAAAAAAAAAAAAAAAAGAGCTCTTTACATATTCTAGATACAAGTCCTTTGTCAGATGTGAATTTTTCTCCCAGTCTTGACTTACGTTTTCTTAATGGAGTCTTTAAAGAACACAGGTTTTTAATTTTGATGAAACAAGTTTATTACTTTTTTCTTTATGGTTATTCACTCTGTATCCTGTTTAAGAACTCTTTGGGCTGGGCATGGTGTCTTATGCCTATAATCCTAGAACTTTGGGAGGCCAAGGTGGGAGGATTGCTTGAGGCCAGAAGTTTAAGATCAGCCTGAGCAACATAGCAAAATCTTATCTCTACAAAATTAAAATTAAAATTGACTGGGTGTGGGGGCACACACCTGCAGTTCCAGCCGCTTGGGAGGCTGAGATGGGAGGATTGCTTGAGCTCAGGAGTTCAAGATTGCAGTGAGCTATGATCGTGCCACCACACTCCAGCCTGGATGACACAGCAAGACTCCTTTCAAAAACAAAAAAAAAGACAGAAAAGAAAAGAAAAAAAAAAAAGAAAAAAGAAAAAAAATTTTGCTCACTCTCAGGTCTTTTTTTCCCCCCAAGATAGAGTCTTGCTCTCTCGCCCAGGCTAGAATGCAATGCTGCAATCTCAGCTCACTGCAACCTCCACCTCCTGGGTTCAAGCAATTCTTGTGCCTCAGTCTCCTGAGTAGCTGGGACTACAGGTGCACACCACCACGCCCGGCTAATTTTTGTATTTTTAGTAGAGACGGGGTTTCATCATGTTGGCCAGGCTGGTCTCGAACTTCTGGTCTCAAGCTATCCGCCCTGGATGTCGGCCTCCCAAAGTACTGGGATTACAGGCGTGAGCCACTGCGCCCTGCAGGTCTTAAAATTTTTCTCCTAGCTTTTCTTTTAAACATTTACATTTAGGTCTATAATCTGTCTGGAATTAATTTTTGCTCATGGTATGTGGTACAGGTGGAAGTTTACTTTTTTCCCTAGATAGAGAACTGGTAGTTCCAGCACAATTTACTGAAAGTGCTCTCCTTTCCCCATCAAATTGCTTCAGTGTCTGTTAAAATCAATTTGCAACAGGTCTGCTGTGGGACTCCTATTCTGTCCCACTTACATGTCTGTCTTTATGGCAAATTAATGCTATCTTCTTTTCTGAGACAAGGTCTTGCTTTGTCACCAAGGCTGGAGTACAGTGGCATGATCATGGTTCACTGTAACCTCAAACTCCTGGGCTCAAGCAATCCTCCTGCCTTAGCCTCCCAAGTAGCTAGGACTACAGGTACACACCACTACACCCAGCTAACTTTTTATTTTTTTGTAGAGATGGAGTCTCATTACGTTGCCCAAGCTGATCTCAAACTCCTGGCCTCAAGTGATCCTCCCACTTCAGCCTCCCAAAGGTTTGGTATTACAGGTGTGAGCGACTACATCTGGCCATATACTGTCTTGATAACTGTAGCTTTAAAATCAGGGTTTTTCTTTTTTTGAGATTATTTTGGCTATTCTAGATTCCTCAAATTTCTATATAAATTTTATTTTTATTTATTGATTTGAGACAGTCTCACTCTGTCACCCAGTCTGGAGTGCAGTGGCATGATCTCGGCTCACTGCAGCCTCCACCTCTCAGGTTCAAGCGATTCTCCTGCCTCAGCCTCTCGAGTAGCTGGGATTACAGGCATGTGCCACCATGCCCAGCTAATTTTTGTATTTTTAGTAGAGACTGGGTTTCACCATGTTAGCCAGGCTGTCCTTGAGCTCCTGACCTCAGGTGATCCACCCGCATCAGCCTCCCAAAGTGCTGGGATTACAGGCTGTGAGCCACCACGCCTTGCCCTATATAAATTTTAAAACAAACTTTCAAACTTTTTTTTATTAAAAAACAAACACTTTGTTGGATTATGACTGGGATTGTGTTGAATCTATAGAACAGTTTGGAGAGAGGTGACATCTTAGTAGCAAGTCTTTCCCTCCAGGAACATGGTGGACTTCATTTATTTGCATTTCCCTTAACTTCCCTCTGCAATGTTTTAGGGTGTTCAATGCAAAGACTGCATGTGATTTTATTTATTCCTAAGTATTTTGTGATTTATGACATATAAATTTATCATTTAAATTTCATTTTTGTTTGTTACTAGTATATAGAAACACAATTGACTCATATATCCACATTGTATTCTGAGACCTTGATATATTTAGTTATTAATTCTAATAATTTTTTAGTTGATTCTGTAAGATTTTTTCTATGTAAACAGTCACGTCATCTATGTACAGGACAGTTTTCTTACTTTCCAATTTTTTTTTTTTTTTTTTTTTGGGACAGAGTCTCACTCTGTCACCCAGGCTGGAATGCAATGGCGCAATCTCGGCTTGCTGCAACCTCTGCCTCCTGGGTTCAAGTGATTCTCCTGCTTCAGCCTCCTGAGTAGCTATTACAGGTGTCCACCACCATGCCTGGCTAATTTTTGTATTTTTAGTAGAGACGGGGTTTCACCATGTTGGTCAGGCTGGTCTTGAACTCCTGACCTCAGGCAATCCTCCCACCTCAACCTCCAAAGTGCTGGGATTACAGGCGTGAGCCACCGCACCCAGCCCCTTTCCAATCTTTATACCTTTTATTTTTCTTGCCTTATTTCATGGGCTACGACCTACAGTACAATGGTAAAGTGAGTATACTTGCCTCATTCCCAATCTTAGGGGGTCAGCATTCAGTGTTTTATCATTGAATGCATTACACAATGATTGTGTTTTCTGAATATGAGGAAATATTACTTCTTCCTTTTAAATCTGCATGTTCTTCCTTTCCTTATATTATTTCACAGACCAATCCAACACAATGTTGAATCTCAGTGGTTAGAGTGAATGTCCTTGCCCTGTTCCCTCACTTGGAAACATTCACTCTTTTCACCGTGAAGTACTTGAAGGTTTCTCATAGACGCCTTTTACTAGGTTGGAAAAGTTTCCTTCTATTCCTACTTTGCTGACAGCTTTTATCACACATGAGTGTTAAATGTTGTCAAATGTTTTCTCTGCATCTATGGAGATAATTGTATGTTCTTTTTCATTGTTGTTTTAATCTGTTAGTACGGTGAATTACATTGACTGATTTTCAAATGTTAAACCAACCCTGCATTCCTGGGATGGACCTCATTTAGTTATGACATATGATCCTTTTTATATATTCCTGGATTTAATTCATTTATTTTTCTTAAGGATTTTTCTGTCTATATTCATGAATGATATTAGTCTATGGTTTTCATTCAATGGCTGTGTAGGCTGTGGAATCACAGAAATGCTGTCCTCAGAACAAACTGGAGAGCATTCCTTCTGCCTCTGCTTTCCAAACAAGTGTATGATTGGTGTTATTTCTTCCTTGAATGTTTGATAGTATTCACCATCATCTAGACCTGGAGTTTTCTTTGTGAGAAAAATTCAATTCCTTTGATATAGGTATATTATCATTTTATGTAAATAGTTTGTATAGATGTGTATATTCTTTTCTATTTCATCTTGTGTCAGTTTGGTAAGATGCTTTTTTTAAAGAAATTTTTCTATTTTATCCAAGTTGTCCAATTTATCGACATAAAGTTGTTTGTAAAGTTATCTTATTATACGTTTGATGTCTGTCAGATCTCTATTCAATTATGATATTGTAATTTTTGCTGTCTGGCTATTTCTTCATCAATCTAGCCGAGGTTTATCAATTTTTTCCAATCTTTTCAAAGGATCACAATTTTTATTTTAAAAAATTCACAATGAGTTGTCTGTTTCTATTTCATTGCTGTATACTCCTATCTTTATTATTAAATATTTATTATTAAATTCCTTCTTCTTACTTGGAGTTTAATTTGCTCATCTTTTTCTAGCTGCTGTAGATGGAAATTGCCATCAGAGTGGTGCTAGGCGTGGGAGCTGCCTCTTGAAGTCAGTGATAATCTGGGTTACTTCCACATCCCCTGTTCGCCCAGCCTTCCAACATCTGTGTAAGCAGCTCTCTGTGTTAAATATCTAGTACAGTTTTGGTTTCCCTGACTGGACTCTGAATGTTATGCATATAAACTAGCATTTCTTGGCTGGGCGCCATGGCTCATGCCTGTAATCCCAGCACTTTGGGAGGCTGGGGCAGGCAGATCACGAGGCCAGGAGTTCAAGACCAGCCTGGCCAACATAGTGAAACCCTGTCTGTACTAAAAATACAAAAAATTAGCCAGGTGTGGTGGTGCATGCCTGTAATCCCAGCTACTCAGGAGGCTGAGGCAAAAGAATCACTTGAACCCAGGAGGCTGAGGTTGCAGTGAGCAGAGATCGCGCCACTGCACTCCAGCCTAGGCAACAGTGTGAGAATCTGTCTCAAAAAAAAAAAACAACAACAACAACAAAACAAAAACAAAAAAAACTATCATTTCTTAAAGTTTATTCCAAAAACATTAGTCCCATGAAATGCTCGTGGGTTCTGTGATCCAACGAGTTTGGAAACTGCTAGCTACTAGATTTCCTCTGCTGAAGACTCTCAATGCACATTACCACATTAACGGCTGGAGTAGATGACTCTAGGGCGAATATTCACTGCTTCTCCCCACATCCGTGGAGGAAGTGTGGTTCCCTGACCTTCGGTGTTTGGTGTATCCATCCAACTAACTTGCTTTGGCCAATAGAATGTGGGTGGAAGTAACAGCGTGCCAGGTCCCAGTGTGGACCTTAAGAGGTATTACAGGACTTCTGCCCTGAGAAGGATGTGCCCAAACCACCTCTCTAAACTGTTTCAGGGATGAGTGGAACAGATCTGAATTCAACACTTAGCCAGGGGCAGAACTGCTGTATCAGACTATAGATTTGCATGCAAGAAATAAATGCTTACTCTTGTATGCAGTGGTGTGATTTTTAGGGTGGTTGTTACACAGCAAGAGCTGACCAATACAAACATCCCAAGCAGCCCTGTAATAAACACACTTAGCTTACTCAGCTTTTCATGTCCCCAAACTTATTTGACCATAGAACCTTATTTGTATTTCTAAGCAATTTGGAAAATAGTAATAAAAACAAAATACTTGATAGGGATTATTCTTAGATAAAATTATCAGAATTTTGAAAAGACATATTCTTTGCAATGGGATTTGTTACCTAATCAATAGAGTCATTCGCTTCTTAAATTTCCAGAGAGAATACCAAAAAGGATTTTTGAGATTCATCATATTATTGTTAATTATCCCTACTACTTTTCCTCTTGGGAGCACCAGCTTAATCTGAGATACTTAGAAAGGTTGGGGACATTACTAGTTTCAACACCCTTTTTTATTTATTTATTTTATTTTTTTGAGACGGAGTCTCGCTCTGTCTCCCAGGCTGGAGTGCAGTGGCGCAATCTCGGCTCACTGCAAGCTCCGCCTCCCAGGTTCACGCCATTCTCCTGCCTCAGCCTCTCCAAGTAGCTGGGACTACAGGCGCCCGCCACCACGCCCGGCTAATTTTTTGTATTTTTAGTAGAGACGGGGTTTCACCGTGGTCTCGATCTCCTGACCTCGTGATCCGCCCGCCCCGGCCTCCCAAAGTGCTGGGGTTACAAGCGTGAGCCACCGCGCCCAGCCTCAACACCCTTTTGACTATTTATCTGCATGTGCCCACACCCACACATCACTGTAGCCTTAATCTTATGTGCTTTAAATATTTTTCCCTCAAAACCTTGGAACTGTTGATTAGCCAATTCATTTTATGGAACATTTACACCATATAACCTAATTGGCAAAATTAGCCCTCACTGTTATCCCAGTCAGCCAAATCAGGCATCATTCCTATTAAAAGGGGACTGGAAAAAATTACAGAAACGATACTCTGCATTGTTTCGCAATGGGCAGCCTATGCAAACCTATCCTCAAGGTTCAGGGAAGCTGAGAGGTGGAAGAAAGAGGCTGACAGATTTAGTTCCTCAGAAAGAAACATTTAAGATGGGCACAGTGGCTCACACTTGTAATCCGAAAACTTTGGGAGGCTAAGACAGGAAGATTGCTTGAGCCCAGGAGTTCGAAACCAGCCTGGGCAATATGGCGAAACCCCATTTCTACAAAAAAAAAATTAAAATTAGCCTGGTGTGGTGGCACATACTTGTAGTCCCAGCTACTCGGGAGGCTGAGGTGGGCAGATAACTTGTGTCCAGAAGTTCTTGGGCAGCAGTGAGCTATGAATGTGCCACTGCACTCCAGCCTGGGAGACAGAGGGAGACCCTGTCTTAATAAAACAAAGCAAAACAGAAAGAAACATCTAATGGAGCCTCATAAGCAGAAGCCATGAGGTCCCAGGCAGCAGCGAGGGGAGATGGTGGATCCCTGCACCGTTACCCCAGACCCAGGACTCGTCCACCATAGGGAAGGATTGTGTGGAACGCTTGCAGGGAAAGGCGGGAATGCTATGTCAATCTGCCTCAGGGCAGGATTTGTGCTGAGTACATGTTCCTATACAAGGAACCGTAGATAAAATAGATAAAATAGAGGCATTCGCTGAGCTGGGGTGAATCCGAAGTCAGCAGGGCAGATCAGCATCCAAGATGGAGCTGCATCTCTGGGACATAATTACTTCCCAGTCGTCACTCAAAGACAGACAAATACACACACAGCCTTGCCGTGAATTGGATGCTTGAATGAAATACGGGGCCTCCGTCCATTTTCAATATTTGTTCTTGACGCTCTCTTTGCTTTGCCCAAAGGGAAGGATCGCGTGCAGGAAATGCTGCCCCAAAATACGGTACTTTCGCTTGCTGTGTATTTTAAGCTCAAGGAAACTGAGAAAACAGCAGAAGCGAAGGGCTCTCTGACCTTCCCTCACCCTGTTCTCCCCTGAAGCAAGCTACAGAAATTATTTATTTTTATTTATTTGTTGAGATGGAGTCTCACTCCATCACCCAGGCTGGAGTGCAATGATGCGATCTCAGCTCACTGCAACCTCTGCCTCCCGGGTTCAAGTGATTCTCCTGCCTCAACCTCCCAAGTAGCTGGGATTACAGGTATGCTCCACCACACCTGGCTAATTTTGGTATTTTTAGTAGAGATGGGGTTTCACCAGGTTGGTCAGGTTGGTCAGGTTGGTCTCGGACTCCTGACCTCAGGTGATCCGCCCGCCTCAGCCTCCCGAAGTGCTGGGATTACAGGCGTGAGCTATGGCGCCTGGCCCCTTTCTTTTTCCATTTTTAATTTTTGTAGAGATGGGGTCACACTGCATTGCCAAGGCTGATCTCGAACTCCTGGCCTCAAGCGATCCTCCAGCCTTGGCCTTGTGAAGTGCTGGGATTATAGGTGTGAGCCACTGTGCCCAGCCACACTCGGAAAATCTTGTACTTGCAGATTAATACTGTTAAATATAATCACGTCTTAAACCTTCTCAAGATGAGGAGCTGTTTTTCTCATTTTGCTTAACCAAACATAATTCTACTTTAAAAACAGAAGCATCTCTCTAAGTTTTGTTTTTTCAGATAATTTATTGTTAAATGAAGACATCACAAAGCGAAATGGAGTGGGGCAGGTGTCAAAGGTAAACTGAAAACGTCGTGTCTGCCAAACGCTATTCTGGTTTCCTAAGGTTAGAAACAGGAAAAAACGTCAAATGAAAAGGTACTCGCTCAAATTAATTTTTTTAAAAGGTTTGTAATTTGAAAGGAAAACAACTTTTCACTAAAAATATCCTTATTACATGAAAGCCATAATTTAAGAGACTGAGAAAAAAGCTTTTTAATTAACAAATAAACAGCATCTCTCAGAGACACTTATGAATGTTTGTTTTTAGTCAGTGGGTCTTAAAAATCACTGCTTCCACCCTGCAAACGAACATGAATCCACTGTGGATGGCGTCCTCTGACACACCCTGAAGTGTTCCATTTCTCTCCACACACTTCCTTTCCTGCAACTTTCAGCGAAGCAGGTTTGGAGAGAAAGAGGATTAGAAAGAACTACAATTGGCTCCCTAGTGAATAACTTAACACAATAAAACCCAGTTTTCCATTTGCATTACACATTCACAATCGCTCACTGCTGCTTACTTCACTGACGTATTTCAGACTCTCTCCACACCTAGCATGATTTGTCTGAACTTAACACAGTCCCTCTAAGACAAAAAAAAAAAATCTCCTAAGGACGTCTGAGAACACAGCGGTGTTCAAAGGCCACGTCCTCCCACACAAGACCCACGCCTGCCACGCAGCCGTTACTGTTTCCTGAGCTCATCCAAGCAAGCGTCTCCACGGGGCAGAGCAAGGCCTGGAGGATCCCGCTAACATGACTTACAAATTATTGGGAGCCGAGGCGGGTGGATCACAAGGTCAGGCGTAAGAGACCAACCTGACCAACATGGAGAAACCCCGTCTCTACTAAAAATACAAAATTAGCCGGACATGGTGGCAGGTGCCTGTAATCCCAGCTACTCCGGAGGCTGAGGCAGGAGAATCGCTTGAGCCTGGGAGGTGGAGGTCACAGTGAGCCGAGATGGCGCCATTGCACTCCAGCCTCGGCGACAGAACGAGACTCCATCTCAAAAAAAAAAAAAAAAAAAAAAGACATTGACCACTTAAATGACCACAGCATGAAATCAGACAGAAAAATCAATTTTTATCAATAAATGCTGCGTCACTTGCTCTTCCAAACACAGGAAGCATTTTTTCTCTGCACGTGGCTGAGGAGACTGTGGGTCCCCGGGTGCCCCCTCACTGGGTCCCAGCCAAGCTTCGGCCCGGCCAGCTCAGACCACGGGTGGGCGGCAGGCCCTGCCCACAGGGCGTCGGTGCATTGGTTAGGGGCACAGCGGGCCGATGCTGTTGTCTGCAGAGGACAACGTGGCTCTCCAGGACTCCAGCGACTGCACACGACGGCGATTATCACTGCACCTGCTGCTGTGGTTCTGGGGCACCACGGAGCTCAGTTCAGCTGTCGGCGCAGATGGAAGCCACCCGCAGAAACCCGGAGCTGCAGCCGAGCTGAGCCCACGGTGCTCGGTGACCCTCAGACACTTGAAATAATTTGGATGTATTCAAAGGAAATATCTAGTTTGTTCTTTCCAATATTGGAAGAAAAAAGTAAAACCATCAGCCCCTTTCTTTACTGAAACACCACAGGGATTGGCAGGAGGTCCCAAGAAGGGGTTAGGGGAGGATGGGGTGGCGGGAGGCAGGGCTGCAGCCACCGCACCCTGGTCCACCCCGCTGCTGGGCCGGGTCAGCCGAATTCACACGGTCCTTGGGACCATTTCAGTTGACTGTCACCTGCCCCCATACGGTGGTGTAAGAGGAATGCGCGCCACCACGGCGGCAGGTTTTGACATCATTCCCTACTCTGAATGCACCTTAGCTTGTCTGGGGTCAGGGGATGGGGACACAGATGTCCTCGCCTTTTTTTTTTTCCTGCCACTTTTTTTTAGAGATGGAGGCTCACTATGCTGCCAGACCGGTCTCGAATTCTTGGGCTCAGATCCTCCTGCCTCAGTTTCCAAGTAGCTGAGACCACAGGCGCCAGCCACCGCGCCCAGCTTCCTTGCTTTTTGAATGAGACCTAAGGCGCTGGCAGAAACCCTCTGCGATTCTGACGCCATCCAAACCCTAAGACTGGGCCAACCCCGGCCCCTCTCATGATAAACCAGGTCATCGCCTGTGTCTGCCTCCTCTGGGTGGCCGCAGGTGTCAGTCAGGGCCACTGCTTCCTGTCCTGAGTGTCCGCTCCCCGCGTGGACTCCCAAAACGTGTGTTTTCCAAGCATACTCTTAGAATGCTGTTTCCGTCAAAAAAGGCCCTCCACTCCGTTTTGCCTTATGAAAAAATGGGAAAGTATTCTGAAAGTATTCCAAAAGCCCAAAACACCTATCGGAGACTCACAGAAGCCTGCGGAGACGGTCACCAGACACCAAGAGTTCCAGGCATTTTCTCAGAGCCTGTGCTTGGAACTGACCGTCAGGAAGCAATCAGAGCCCAGGCCGCTGCTCCCAAACCAGGCCGCCCATCAGCCTGGCCTTCCCGGAGCAGGTGGCAACACGGAGAACCTTTTTTTTTTTAAAGGCATCTTAAATTGTGGTTTGGGATTTTTTTTTTTTTATATATATATCATGAAAAAAGATTTAGAGAATTACAAGAGTTTAGGTTAACAGGAAACACAAATGGAGGTGGAAATTTAAAAACAAAGGAACGGAACTCAACTCTCCACAGATTGAACCCACACAGGTGTCACCGTTTACTGAATTAGCACCACTTTTGCGCAGTGAAGACACCCGTGGCTGAAATTTCTTAAATCTCACTTTTTCCACGCTCTTCTTCTGACACACCGACCTGAGGGAGAGCTCTCCCCCTCCCTGTCCCAGACTGCTGCTGCTTTCCTGCACACAGCAGCAAACCAGGACATAGATTCCCTCTAAAAACAGCTTGAAAATTACAACACAAAGATCTCAATAATTATGAGATGCAGTGATTTTTTTTCTTTTCCCCCGTCCAGGCTTGGAGGTATCTCTAGGTTAGACTCCTCTGGGGCTGGAATGACATGAAGGGTAAGGTCACCCAGCTTGGCCAGGGCAGTCGGGGGCGGGACATCAGGAGAGCCGGTCCCACCCCAGCCCCGCCTGCTGAGTCAGCGTTCATCGGAGAGGTCGTCGGTGCCCAGGAGCTCCGCGGTTTCGAGCTCCACACTGGACAGGAACCTCCTCAGCGTCTTGCGGCAGTTGTAATCCAGGGTGGTGGTGTAGATGGTCTTGGGGTACTTGGGGTAGACGATGGTGGTGCTGAGGAAGCGCGTGGGCCTGTGGCGTGGCTCGAAACGCACCTCAGCCTTGTAGTTGCGCCACGTGCCATTGGGGATGCAGGTGACCGTCTGGCTGCAGGAGGCCACCGCCAGGCCCAGGGGCAGCTGCACGTCGTCGATGAAGTGCCGCTCGGAGTCGTACTTGACCGAGGAGGTGTACCTGGGCGGGAGACATAAGGCCGCGTGAAGCCGCTCCTCCGAGCCGGGGGCTTGGGGTCCCCGCTGTGACCGTGAGTCATTTGTGGGGTGAACATGTAGAAGTGTGGCTGCTCCAGTAAGAAGCAGCATAGGGTCACGGAGTCTATAAAATATTCACTATGTGCCAGGTACCCGCCTAAGTACTTTACTTACGGGATCCAATTTAATCTCCCCAACAACCCTGAGAGAGGAGACCGAGGTGCAGAGGTGAAGGCCACAGCGCCACTGAGTGTTGGGGCTGGGATTTAAACACAGGGGTGCAGGATTCCAAAGCTGAGCCCACATCACTGTTAGCCACTGCGGGCAGCAGCCCCTGGATCCCGCTCCCACTCGCCTAAGCTTCAGACCTTAGCCACGTTACTTCACTCTTCTGAGCCTCCGTTTCCTCTTTTTTTTTTTTTTTTGAGATGGAGTCTCGCTCTGTCACCCAGGCTGGAGTGCAGAGGTGCAATCTCAGCTCACTGCAACCTCTGCCTCCCAGGTTCAAGCGATTCTCCTGCCTCAGCCCCCGAGTAGCTGGGGTTACAGGTGCCCGCCACCACGCCCGGCTAATTTTTGTATTTTTAGTAGAGATGCGGTTTCACCATGTTGACCAGGCTGGTCTCGAACTCCCAACCTCAGGTGATCTGCCTGCCTCGGCCTCCCAAAATGCTGGGATTATAGACATGAACCAATGCACCTGGCTTCTTTTTTTTTTTTTTTTTTTTTAAACAACATATCTTTTATTCCTTGTAGAGATGAGGACTTCCTGTGTTGCCCAGGCTGGTCCTAAACTCCTGGGCTCGAGTGATCCTCCTGCCTCAGCCTCCCAGAGTGCTGGGATTACAGGCATGAGTCGCCGCACCCACCCTATCAGCTCTTTAATGAGAGGATAAAGGAACCCAGAAACCTTGAATGCTGGTTCTGAAAGTTTGGCTATACCAAATATTAACACTTTGTTCACCTTGGCATTTGGTTTGGGGACCCTCCCTAAACCTACATATCTGGGTATCTGACTTATCAATGAAAGCCAATTATCATCTTGATTTCCATAAGATAAACTGGCATCTATGTTCTTCAGGCACTTAATTTTTTCAAGTCCTTCTTTTAACTTTGGGAGTCAGTTTTCTTTTCTTTTTTTTCTTTTTTTTTCAGAAACGGAGTCTCGCTTTGTCACCCACTCTGGAGTGGTGCAGTGGGGTGATCTCAGCTCACCGCAGCCTCCACCTCCTGGGCCCAAGCGATCCTCCCACCTCAGCCTCCTGAGTAGCTAGGACTACAGGCGTGCACCACCATGCCCAGGTAATTTTTGTATTTTTTGTAGAGACGGGGTTTCACAGTTGTTGCCCAGGCTGGTCTCGAACTCCTGGGCTCCAGCCATCCTCCTGCTTCAGTCCCCTGGAATGCTGGATTCTAGGCGTGAGCCACAGTGCCTGGCCCAGAGTTTTCTTACAGAAGCAAAGCTTTAATGCATTTTACTGAATTCTTATAGCTTTGTAGATACTGAAAAGAGAATGAGCGTCACATATAGACACATCTAACAGCACTGCCTCCAACCAGCCCCTACCCACTGGTCAGGTGAGTAAGAATCAGAATTCTTTTCTGTGAGTGGAATGGAAATTTCATCTCTCCTCCTTAGGCAAGTAGTTAAGAGGCTGGTGGGAGTCATGGCCCCATTTTGTTCAAAATACAAGCTCCACAGGAACAAAAGGCTGAACTGCTCACCTCCCAGCTGATGAACCTCGTCTTTGTTCCATGTCAAAGGGGCCTTTGTGTTAATGCAGCGGAAACTCTAGCTATCAAACCACCAGGTATCAGAAGTAAAATTCCTTTCTCTAAAAAGATCTATCTTTACCTGAGCCTTTCAATGCATCTTTGCCCCCAGATAATCCTGGATGAGATAATCCCCCGAGGAAGACCAGCGCTTGCCTAGTGAAATTATACTATGAGACAAGGTTAAAAGACCTCAGAGATGGGGTTGGCAGGTTAGGGAGTAGGGGACAGCAGCTTCTGGGAAGAAGAATTAATATTTGACAAAATTGTAATCCTCTGACGGCCATGATACATGCAGTGCAAAAAGAAAATGCAGAACTTTATACATAACATGATCTCATTTTTATTTTAATTTTAAAAGCATGTCTATATATTTAATTGGTTAGAATGCAGAAACAGAAAGAGGACCCACCAAACTATTAATCATCTTTGTCATACTTTTGCAATTAACTGACTTTTTTATAACAACAAGCATTAATATCTGGAATAAAAAATAAAAACTGTTAAAAAAAAAAAAGAATAAAATTGGGGTCTGCTATATTTACCTTACTTCCTTTGGTGGTAAGGGGTCAAACTCCACTCCTTCGCCAAAGGACAGGGGACACAGCCTCAGCGCACAGCCGGGAGTCAGGGGGAGAGACGCTGGACTCTTCAAGGACAGAGAAGAATGCAGTTAGAGCTTTTACAGGCCATTTATTGTCTTTTCTTTTCTTTTTTGGAGACGGAGTCTTGCTCTGTTACGCAGGCTGGAGTGCAATGGCACAATCTCAGCTCACTGCAACCTCTGCCTCCCAGGTTCAAGCAATTCTCCTGCCTCAGCCTCCTGAGTAGCTGGAATTACAGGCATGCGCCACCACACTTGGCCAATTTTTTTGTGTGTTTTTAGTAGAGATGGGGTTTCATCATGTCGGCCAGGCTAGTCTCAAACTCCTGACCTCAGGTGATCTGCCCACCTCAGCCTCCCAAAGTGCTGGGATTACAGGCGTGAGCCACCACGCCCGGCCCCCACAGGCCATTTCTAAGCATTGCCCACAGAAGGCTGTATCTCTGAGCCTCCAGCTGACGGGCCCAACTGGGATCTGTGTCCCCCGTGCTGGGCACACCAGGGAAACGCTGGACAGGTCGCTGAGAGGTCTGGGTTCAAATCCCAGGTTGACCACACCGTGCCGTGTGCCCTCAGAGGAGTCACATCACATGCCCTGTGACCTTATCAGCACAGCAAAGTGGACGCCCCCTTTCACTGCTAAGGTTGTGTGAAAAGCTGCAGAGAGGAAATGAACTCAAGCCAGACTGCCACCCCTCGCCCTGCAGTGAGAAGCCCTGGTGAGCCGAGGCTCACCTCACCCGAATCCTCCATTCTGTGGCGCTCCCTCTGTCACCGTCGCAGCAGCACTCTAGAAAAGGTCAAAACAAAAAATACGCTACCAGGGAGTTTTTTGTTTTTTAACTAAAGATTCAATCTGGCCAAGCGCAGTGGCTCACACCTGTAATCCCAGCATTTTGGGAGGTGGAGGTGGGAGGATCCCTTGCGCCCAGGAGTTTGAGACCAGCCTGGACAACATGGCAAGACCCCGTCTCTACAAAAAATACAACAATTAGCCGGGTGTGGTGGTGCACGCCTGTAGTCCCAGCTACTCAGGAGGCTTATGTGGGAGGATCGTTTGAGCCCAGGAGGTTGAGGCTGCAGTGAGCTGAGATCGCCACTACACTCCAGTCTGGGTGACAGAGCAACTTTAAAGAAAAACTGTCATTGGTAAGATGGACACCAGGCCAGGCACGGTGGCTCACACCTGTAATCCCAGCACTTTGGGAGGCCAAGGCAGGTGGCTCACCTGAGGTCGGGAGTTCGATACCAGCCTGGCCAACGTGGCGAAACCCCGTCTCTACTAAAAATACAAAAATGAGCCAAGCGTGGTGCTGTGTGCCTGAAGTCCCAGCTACTAGGGAGGCTGAGGCACAAGAATCACTCGAACCCAGGAGACAGAGGTTGCAGTGAGCCGAGATTGTGCCACTGCACTCCAGCCTGGGTGGCAGAGTGGGACTCTGTGTCAAAAAAAAAAAAACCAGAGAGACGGACACCCAGTGTTCTTCCTATCACCCTCCACTATCCAGAATACTCAGTGAACCAGAGCACAGCAGTACTTCCAGCCCGGCCAATGCATGGGACATTCTGATTAACAAAGAAGGCTCACTAGAAGGCAGTTACATCCTAGACACGGGGCTAGTTTTCACCCAATTTGCAGGATCAGGGCTTCTGTGTTAAGTGTGCAAAGATAAACATGGTGCAGAGTCAGAACTCGGAAGCCCTTTACGTTCCCTGGTTTACTCAGGATCTATCATTTTCTTTGCCTAATTTGAGAGAAGGATGTACATTTGCGCCAGGGTGTGGAGTTGGCAGCCCCACCTCCACATCTCCCAGGACAGAGAAGGAGGCAAACATTTCTAGAAGGTTGGCTCTGAGACCTTTATCCTGAGACCAGGACAAGGTGTGTCAAGTGGGGGCACGGGGTGGAAATGCGAAAGCCAAAGGCAACCAGAGACGCGGGGGGCCCTGAGGGTCCAGGTCTTGGACCTGGGTGGGGGTTTACCAAGGCCAGGCTAGAGGAGGGGCGGGGGGTGGGAGCCAAGGTCAGTGAATTGTGTGTGTGTGTGTGTGTGTGTGTGTGTGTGTGTGGCAGGGGAGGATACATAAGGGGTGTGTGTGTGTGTGTGTTGGGGGGAGGGTACATAAGGGGTGTGTGTGTGTGTGTGTTTGGGGGGTAGGGTACATAAGGTGTGTGTGTGTGTGCGTTGGGAGGATACATAAGATGTGTGTGGGGGGGGTACATAAGGTGTGTGGGGGGGGTACATAAGGTGTGTGTGTATGTGTGTTGGGGGGGTACATAAGGTGTGTGTGTGAGTGTTGGGGGGTACATAAGGTGTGTGTGTGTGTGTGTGTGTTGGGGGGGTACATAAGGTGTGTGTGTGTGTGGGAGGACACATAAGGTGTGCGCATTGGCTTCCGCAAACAGCCCCCAAATAGTGACAGTGGGCCCTGCTCTGCTCCCTCTCTGGCTGCCAGACCCTGCCCAACAGAAGGGGGCACCTCCCAGGTGTCCCCATGAGAAGGTGGGTGATCTCTGAACCCCCCACCGCCTTCCTCCAGGCATCGGCAGGAGCACTCGGTTCTGTCGCCTTCTCTGCTCTTCCATCCTTGCCCACCCGACAGACCCTCCCTGAGCACGGCCCTTGCTCCAGGCTGGGGCTGGGGTGATGTGAGGCGGCAGAGATCCTAACAGACGCATGAACGAAGGGCCACTGGAATGGGGATGTAGCCGTGGACTCTGGCCCCTGGGAAGCATCAAGGAAGGCCTCCCAGAGGAGATGACATGAGCTGGGCATTGAGGGGCCAGCAGGACGCCTCCTGGGAGAGGTAAGAGGCCCTGGGCATGCAGGTGGAGGGAGCAGCAGAAACGCCCGTGTGGTGTATGTGTCCGGCCTGTGGCCAGGGCAGGTGGACGGCGAGGCCAGATGGGGCCAGACGGGAGGGCACTGAAGGCCAAGTTGAAGCCAGCCCCGCCTTGGGTTGGCAATGAGGAAACTGCCCTGATGCCCACCGAGAGGCAGGGTGGGAGGGGCGAGAGCACCAGCACCGCCGGGGCTCCCGTGGGGGTCCCTAGGAACCTCTCGTGGGGATCCCCAGGGACAGCAGCGGCCGCCGACTTCACCCGGGAGAGGGGGCTGGAAGTCCCCATCCCGGGGGGCGGGACCGGGCTGCAGACTGCGGGCAGGATGTGGCTTCCCGAGGGTTCTAAGTAAAGGCAGCAAACACCAACATCTGAGCGACTCTCAAGGCAAAAGATTAGGTGGAGTTTTTTCTTTAAATGAACATTTTAAAGTAAAGTGAAAGGATTACTCTGAAAGTTTCCACCCACCTAAAGGCCTCCCACGCGTCATGCGAGGGACACCGGGTTCCCGGTGTTCAGGCCGCAGGTGGGGAGGGACCCTTCTCTGAAGGTTGAGGAAGGCTCTGGCCCCTTTGCCCTGGGATGGGGATCCCGGGGCACACCCGCTCCCGGGCCTGGCTGGGAGGAGGCGCGCGGCCCCGTGGGAGCCCAAAGCCGCGGGGTGTCGGGCCGGAGTCCCGGGCGGGCCGGGGTTCCCTCCAGGCGCCCCCCGCGCCCGGCAAGGGCAGGAATGTGGCCGACCCGCAGCCTGGCAGCCCCGGGGCCGCCACCCCGAAGGGAGGAGACGACGCCTCGCCGCTCCCGGGGCTCCCGCGCCTCCCAGGCGATGACAATTTTCCAGCCACCGGCTCCAGCTGGCCAGGCTCGCGGCGCTCCCGCCCTGGACTCCCGGCGATGGCCGCCCCGTCCCGACACAGCGCGCCCGGGGGGCAGGAGCCGCTGGGGGTCCCGGAGCGGAAACCGCGGCGCTTGGAGGGAAGAAGCCCGCGCGGGGCCACTCACCGGAGCCGCGGGGGTGGCCGCCGCGTCGGGCTCCAGCGCCCCCGGTGCCGGCGCGCGCTCTCCGCCGCCTCCGCCGCCTCCGCCCGCCGCGAGCCCCCAGTGGCTGGGGCTGGGGCTGGGGGGCAGCCCGGAGTCCGGGCTGTCCAGGACGCCGTCGCCCTTCTTCTTCGCGTCCACGAGCTCGGGCACATCCTGCAGGCTCAGCCGGCCCACCATGGCGGCGCGCGAGGGGGGCCCGAGGCACCCGCGCCGGGGTCGCGGGACAGCGAGGGGCGCAGACGCGGGCCGGGGCCGCTGCCCGCCCGGCCGCCCTCCCTCCCTGCCCCGCCGCCCGGGTCTCGCCGCTGCCCGCCCCGGCCTCGGCCTCGGCCTCGGCCCCGCCCCTTCCCCGCCCCAGGCCCGGCCCCGGCCCCGCCCCCGCCCTCCGGCCCCGCCCTTTCCCCGCCCTCCGGCCCCGCCCCCGGAATCTGTGCCCCGCCCCCTGGCTCCCGGCCCCGCCCCCCGAGGCCGATCCCCGCGCGCTGGCGGCACCGAGCGCCAAAGGCCCCCCAGCCCGGTCTGGCCCCCAGCGCGCTACAGGTGGACGCGGGCACCAGCTCGCGCCGGGGCCCTGGGGGCTCGTTGACCCCTCGCCCTGTCCCAGCGGGACCCGGGAGGCGCTAACAGCTTCCGACCTGCCGGTCGGGAGAGCCAGACGGAGCAGGATCCCATCCCGCAGAGGCCTGGGGAGCCGGGCGAAGCCAGCGAGCAAACAACTGGAAATTATTAATAGTTAATGCGCTTCGTATGGCCGCAGCCGCCTGTTGGCCCAGGAAGGCGGGCTCTGGCGCTCCTGCCGGTCCCGGAGGAAAGGCTTGTCCTCGGGGGCTCCGCAGGCGCGGGTCACCCCGATGCTCAGCTGGGCAGGCTGTGACCACACAGGACACGCAGGGCAGAGACCTTCCGCGGCTGGCGCAGACTCGTGCACAAGCGCAGCAGGTTGACCGCGGGCTGCCTCTAGGGCCACCGGCCGCCCAGTGGGGGCCACAGCTTTTCCCTCACCGGGGCTAACCGCTCTGCCCACCCCACCCCCAGGAGAATCCCTTCTGAAAAACAGACAGCACTTCTCCCCACCCCTTCGGTTTGACAACGAAGCCTTATCCTGAGTGGGAACTCGTCTCCGTAGCTGCGGGGTGTAGGACTGGGCTGTTTCTCACGGGTCTCCGAGGTCAGCAGAAAGTGCAGAGTCCCCACTCCACCAGCAGCCCTCCCCTGGGGGTACTGATGGGTATTCAGCCGAGGGCATGGAGCTGGAGCCTCACCCAGACCTACAGGACAGCTCAGAAGAGGAGTCATACCCTGGACGTCCCTGGCTGAGACAGTGGCAGCCCAGTGCACATCCTTGTAAAGACAAAGGATATTTGTCCTGCTTGGGCCAGACCTGTTAAACTCAGAAACTCAGAGCAGGTAGATCTTAGAGACCCATTGAACAAGTTCCGTCCTCTTACTTCCCTTACCTGTCACTTTCATGTAAGGAAAAAGAGAGGGATTTCACCTGCCCCAAGTCACACAGCTGATCCGAGACAGCTTGCTGCAAACAGAAGGTCGGCATCATCCCTCCACAGAAGGTAAAACCTGGCACACGCCTGTGTGCTGGGAGGTGGTTCATTCATTCAGGGTCTGCAGGAAGAGATTGCAAAATCCACAGTGCACAGTCCTGGCAAAACGGTATTGCAAGTGTTACCGGGAAGGGGTCCGGATCCAGACCCTCAGAGAGGATTCTTGGATCTTGCGCAAGAAAGAATTCAGGGCGAGTCCATACAGTGAAAGCAAGTTTATTAGGAAAGTAAAGGAACAAAAGAATGCCTACTCCTTACAGCAGCTCCGAGGGCTGCTGGTTGCCCATTTTAATGGTTATTTCTTGAGGATATGCTAAACAAGGGGTGGGCTATTCATGCCTCCCGTTTTTAGACCATATAGGGTAACTTCCCGACGTTGCCATGGCATTTGTAAACTCTCACGGCGCTGGTGGGAGTGTAGCAGTGAGGACCACCAGAGGTCACTCTCGTGGCCATCTTGGTTTTGGTGGGTTTCGGCCGGTTTCTTTACTGCGGCCTGTTTTATCAGCAAATCTTTTATTACCTGTATCTTGTGCGGACCTCCTATCTCATCCTGTGACTTAGAATGCCTTCACCATCTGGGAATGCAGCCCAATAGGTCTCAGCCTCATTTTACCCAGCTTTTATTGAAGACGGAGTCACTCGGGTTCACAGGCCTCTGATGCAGGGACACAGCTGTACCCCCCATCCCTTTGGATCCCACCATCTGCACAGCCCAGGTGGCATCGGAGGAGGAGTCTCAGTGCTTTCTGGGGTTGTAGAAAGACGGTTTGTTGGCAGTGGGAGGCCTGGACTCACTGGAGGGAATTTGCCGGCCAAGCATGAAAGCCTGGTTAGATTGGGAAAGGTGTCCGGGAAGATGGTGGTCCTGAGGTTGTCCTCTGGGTTCTGGAAGCCAGATCTACTTAAAGGACTTGCCAAGGTGCCACCCTGGCACTGAGGAGAGGTTCCTGTCACCCAGTGTGGCCACCTTCTTTTTTTTTTTTTTTTTTTTGAGACCGAGTCTCCCTCTGTCGCCCAGGCTGGAGTGCAGTGGCGCGATCTCGGCTCACTGCAAGCTCCACCTCCTGGGTTCACGTCATTCTCCTGCCTCAGCCTCCCAAGTAGCTGGGATTACAAGCACCCGCCACCACGCCCAGCTATTTTTTTGTATTTTTAGTGGAGACGGTTTCACTGTGTTAGCCAGGAGGGTTTCAATCTCCTAACATCGTGATCCGCCTGCCTCGGCCTCCCAAAGTGCTGAGATTACAGGCATGAGCCACCACCTTTTTTTTTTTTTTTTTTTTTTTTTAGACAGAGTCTCACTCTGTCACCCAGGCTGGAGTGCAGTGGTACGATCTTGGCTCACTGTAAACTCCACCTCCTTCAATCTGGGTTGAACTCCTGGGTTCAAGTGATTCTTCTGCCTCAGCCTCCCCAGTAGCTGCGACTACAGGGTGTACCACCCCACCTGGCTATTTTGTATTTTTTGTAGAGACGAGGTTTTGCCATGTTGGCCAAGCTGGTCTCGAACTCCTGACCTCAAGCGATCCACCCTCCTTGGTCTCTCAAAGTACTGGGATTACAGGAGTGAGCCACTGCACCCAGCCCTCCTCCTTTACAGATTTACGGATACGCTCAGCACTGACACAAGAAATCAGAGGGGCTTGGAGAGAATCCAGCCCCGGGACTGACACGGACGGAGAAGCTGAGGTGGAGACCCCAGTCCCATATGCAGACTCCCCCAAACCGTTCAGCTGCCACCCCACCAATAAGCTGCACCAAACACTGACGCCCCCCATGGCTCCCAGAGTTCTGTTCAGCCAGTCAATTACGCTGAGGAGGAGGCCAGGCGTGGTGGCTCACACCTGTCATCCCAGCACTTTGGGAGGCCGAGGCACGTGGATCACCTGAGGTCTGGAGTTTGAGACCAGCCTGGCCAACATGGCGAAACCCCGTCTCTACTAAAAATACAAAAATTAGCCAGGTGTGGTGGCGGGCGCCTGTAATCCCAGCTACTCAGGAGGCTGAGGCAGGAGAGTCGCTTGAACCTGGGAGGTGGAGGCTGCAGTGAGCCGAGGTTGCGCCCCTGTCTTTAAAGAGCTCAAAGAGAAGCCTAGGCCAACTGGAAGCGAAGTGAGGGGAACGCAGAGAGCACCTGTGGCCTGGCCGAGGCTTCTCCTTGAACTCCTGGTATTTCAACCTGCCCAAGAGTCCTTCCAGGTGTGAGAGAAGGCGATTTTCCTTGTCCTTACATAAGAGCCATGCGGCTCAGCCCCAAGAAGTCAGGACTGTTTCCGTAGTCCTGAGCAGTGAGTCCACACAGCTAATCTGCTTTGGATTTTCGGAAGGGCCTCGCTACTGGGCCCGTCAGCATCCTATGTGTTATCTAGATGTTTTCCAAAGGACATTGCTTAAAGAAACTCAAAGCAAGCCCCAGGAAAGGCAGCCCATTCTACCTTTTCCAGCTCTGAAGACAGGCCTGCTTTTGAATAATAGCTGGGATGCACCTAGAAATCAGGTGTGAGTCAGACAAAACGAGCGGGACCCAGGAGACCAGGGGCTTGTGCAAGACAGGTCTCTTCTCAAAGCCATCCTTCCAGAGCGGGGCCGTCAGTCCCTCGCCTGCGTCACGGAGATGTGGTGTCCTCAGAGGACGCGGCTTCTGGCCCGAGGCCTCTCCCGGCAGGGTCTGAGAAACAAAAGCTGCCTCACCATGAATGCCAGTCCTGCGTTTTTGTTTTTTCTGCACTAAATTAAGCCGCTGCCCGAATGGGACTTAAGTCAGACAAGAAGAGGGCAGGACCCCCACACCGCTGCTGCGTACTGTTTGGGAACAGCTTGTCTTCAGTAAGCCCCACCAGACAGTGGATTAAACACACCCCAGGCCCCACATGCTGGCTGGTGCCCCGTGCCCGACACCGTCCGGCTCCCAGCCCCCAGGTCTTGGGCTGTTCTGTGGCTCATGATGTGTGGATTCGCCTGCTGTTGAACCAGGTCTTCTCTTTCCTTCATATGCACCTGTCAATCAAAATGCTTTTTGAAAAACAGAACTTTACAGCCGGGCATGGTGGCTCACACCTGTCATGTCAGCACTTTGGGAAGCCGAGGGGTGGGGATTGCTTGATCCCAGGAGTTTGAGACCAGCCTGGGCAACATAGTGAGTCCTCATCTCTACACCTTTTTTTGTTGTTGTTGTTTTGTTTTGTTTTTTTAATGGAGACAGGGTCTCCCTCTGTCACACAGGCTGGAGTGAAGTGGCACAATCATAGCTCATTGCAGCCTTGAACTCCTGGGCTCTAGCAACCCTCCCACTTCTGCCTCCTGAGTCACTGGGACCACTGGAGTGCACCCCCACACCCAGCTGTAAAGCTCTACTTTTATAATTTATGTTTATATTTTTATTGCTCTATTCTCATAATTTATAATTTTTTTAACATTTATTTCTATTTTTGTGGAGACAGGGTATCACCATCTTGCCCAGGCTGATCTTGAACTCCTGGGCTCAAGCCATCCTCCCACCTCAGCCTCCCAAAGTGCCAGGATTACAGGTGTGAGCCACTGCGCCCGGCCATCTACAAAATTTTTGTTAAAATTAGCCTGGCATGGTGGCCTGTACCTATAGTCTGAGATTCTCAGGAGGGTGAGCTGAGATTCTCATGAGGGTGAGGTGGGTGGCAGGTACCTGCAGTCTCAGATACTCAGGAGGGTGAGGTGGGAGAATCACTGGAGCCCAGGTCAAGGCTGCAATGAGCTATGATCACGCCATCACACTACTGGGTGGTAGAAGGAGACCCTGTCCTAAAAATGTTTTTAACAAAAAGTTACTTTGTTCCTTAGTTTAGATTAAGGTGGTAGTTTTCAAAGAACATTGAAAGGGACCTGTCATATTTAGTAAAGGAGCGAATTGGATTAAAAACACAAAGACAGAACACAGCCCATATGAGTGTACGCACACATGTTGGTGAGGTCGATTCATAACCCTGAACCCCTGGGACTCGCGAAGATGGCCTGAACCAGATACAGGCAAAGGGCTACCAAAGTTCTCGCTTTCAGGGCTATCGGGTCTGAAGGAACAGGCTGGCTTTCTTAGTTTTGTTTGTTTTTTGTTTGTTTGGGTTTTTTTGTTTTTTGTTTTGAGACAGTGCTTTGCTCTTGTTGCCTAGGCTGGAGTGCAGTGGCACGATCTCAGCTCACTGCAACCTCCACCTCCTGGGTTCAAGTGATTCTCCTGCCTCAGCTTCTTGAGTAGCTGGGATTACAGGAGCCCGCCACCACACCCAGCTAATTTTTGCATTTTTAGTAGAGATGGGTTTTCACCATGTTGGCTGGGCTGGTCTTGAACTCCTGACCTCGGGTGATCCGCCCACCTCGGCCTCCCACAGTGCTGGGATGACAGGTGGGAGCCAGCACACCCAGCCCTACTGTCTGCTTTGGTGTCCACGTGCCGCCTGCTTTCCATTCTGCTTGTCCCAAATCCAGGTCTCAGCCAATGTGCTGGTCCTTTCACTACTTCTGGGAGCTTGGGAGCTCTTAGCAGCCATTACCTGCCCATGATTGGGTAGGAGGGACTCTGCGGTACACACAGGCCTCCCCCTTAGGCCTTTCTGGCCTGACAGCATCCTCAGGTCCTCACTCTCTGTCTCCTGGCGCCTTGTTGAACACAGAACTTTTCTCTGGGGGCTTCAGTCTCGCAGGGGAATTGCTGGAAGCCAGACAGTGGCTTCTAGATTAAGATCCTTCTCAAGCTGATGGGGGTTCCTCTCCTACTGGGGCTCGGCCCAGAGTGCTGGGGCCCCGGCTTTCTTCTCAGGGACCTACAAGCCTTTAAGCCTCTCTGGCTTTTCTTTTCTCACCTGTTGGGCAAAATCCACTTTCTTTCTTTTTAGGTGGAAAAAAATGTTTATGTCCAGATGCCCTGTCCCTGTGATGATAGTGTGGATTAGGCACAAAAATGCTTCAGCATTTTGGTTCTTAACATTTAAAGGCAGACTTTTAGAATAAGAAAACAAACCAAAACAGCATTCCAACATTCTTACATTGATAGCACGGATTCCAAGACTTTTGTCTCTACTGCAGAATTACAAAAGTCTACACAAGAATTCAAGCAATTATCTCGATACCGTCTGCACCTGAGCGCAGTGCATAGAAGAGGCCCCACCTGCTGCTGCAGAAAGGGGCAAAGAATAGCAAAACAACCACTTAACAGCAAAATGTGACCTCACTACCTATACAAAGGATGATCACTGATGTCCTGAGAGAACCAAGAAATCACGCACTGGAGGACCCCTGACTGGGAGGAAAGGCATGAGTCTTTACTCAAGAGACCTTGAATAAGAACACTGTCTTGCAAGACACAGTTGGGTCACAGCTGGTCTTGTGCAATGAAAACCAAAGAGGAACTTGTGCTTACTGGGTTTCTACAGATAGAGATGAAACTACATCCTCTATCTCAAGAAACAGGAAAAACCACGCAGGGTGAGTGAGGATGTGCGGTGGGTACCCACACACCCACCATGGGGGTGTGCAGCAAAACAAACTGCAGCAGGTGTTTTGGCAAGAGCTAGCGATATATTTTTTTTTTTTTTGAGAACGGAGTCTCGCTCTGTCACCCAGGCTGGAGCACAGTGGCGCGATCTTGGCTCACTGCAAACTCTGCCTCCCAGGTTCCAGCGATTCTCCTGCCTCAGCCTCCTGAGTAGCTGGGATTATAGGCTCCGGCCACAACGCCCGGCTAATTTTTTGTATTTTTAGTAGAGACGGGTTTTCACTGTGTTAGCCAGGATGGCCTTGATCTCCTGACTTTGTGATCTGCCCGTCTCAGCCTCCCAAAGTGCTGGGATTAAAGGCGTGAGCCACCACGCCCAGCCAGCTAGCGACATTTTAAATGTACACATCCTTTAATCTGATTTTTTTCCTTTTTGAAACAGGGTCTCCCTGTCACCCAGGCTGGAGTGCAGTGGTGCAATCACAGCTCACTGCAGCCTTGACATCCTGGGGTTCAAGCGATCCTCCCGCCTCAGCCTCCCAAGTAGCTGGGACTACAGGAGCGCACCACCACACCCGGATAATTTTTTGTAGAGATGGGGTTTCCCCGTGTTGCCCAGGTCACTCTCAAACTCCTGGGCTCAAGTGATCTGCCTGCCTTGGTCTTCCAAAGTCCTGGGATTATAGGTGTGAGCCACCATGCCCAGCCTTAATCATTTTAGGTGGAAATGCAACCATTTTAGGATAATGTCCTAAAAAATGTGAGTACAAGCAAGCAAAGACATTTGCAGAAAGATTTTCACAGATGATGTGACCCTAATGCCAAAAAACTAAACACAGCCTTTTGGCTATATTGCTAGAAGACTGGCTGTCTCAGTCTGTTCACGCTGCTATAATAAAATGCCACAGACTAATTGATAAATAGTAGATCATTATTCCTTACGGCTCTGGAGACTGGGACGTCCAAGATCAGGCGCTGACGGACACCGTGCCCAGTGAGGGCTGCTCTTTGCTTCCAAGATGGCGCCATGTTGCTTGTTACATGGCAGAAGGCAGAAAGTCACAGGGCATCACACAGCTCCCCTGCACCTCTTTATAAGGTCATACTCCCGTTCTTGAGGCCCTTCCTTCATGATTTAACCACCTCCTAAGGTCCCCACATCTTAATACTATCACATTGGGGATTCAGTTTCAACATAAGAATTTTGGAGGGACATATATATTCAAACCATAGCACTGATGACATAAATGATGGGGCTGGGTGAGGTGGCTCACGCCTGTAACCCCAGCACTTTGGGAGGCCGAGGTGGGCAGATCACCTGAGGTCGGGAGTTTGAGACCAGCCTGGCCAGCATGGTGAAACCCCGTCTCTACTAAAAATACAAAAATTAGCCAGGCGTGGTGGCGGGTGCCTGTAGTCCCAGCTACTCAAGAGGCTGAGGCAGGAGAATCGCTTGAACCTGGGAGGCAGAGGTTGCAGTGAGCCAAGGTCGCACCATTGTACTCCAGCAGCCTGGGGGCAGGGCGAGGCTCCGTCTCAAAAAAAAAAAAAAAGAAAAAAAAAATGATGGCATAGCTGAGCTATAAAACACCACGCAGCCATTAAAAATAATGAGTAGATCTATACATGGCAAGGGAAAAGTCCAAGATGTACAGTCAACCTTCTGCATCTGCCAGTTCTGCAGCTACAGATTCAACCAACTCTGGAATGAAAATACAGAATTCTCAGGATGTTGAGCAGTCAAGACCCAAATTGTGTGTCCACAGGTTCCACAGGGCTGACTCGGGGCCTGGGACCTAAGCATCCAGGATTTTGTTATATGGCAGGTGGGGGGGCCTGGAACCAATGCCCCGTGGATACTGAGGGACAACTGTATTGTTAAGCTGCAGACAAATATGCTTCTTTAATTTCTTTCTTTTTTTTTTTTTTTTTGGTTTGGCAAAGTGTCTCCTTCTTTTTCCCACATAAAGATACAGAGAAATCTTCAAAAGAGAGTAGGACTTCTGATATATTTCCATGTAGCGTTTTTTTTTTTTTTTTGAGACAGAGTCTCACTCTGGCTGGAATGCAGCGTGGCATGATCTCAGCTCACTGAAACCTCCACCTCCCGGGTTCAAGTGATTCTCCTGCCTCAGCCCCCTGAGTAGCTGGGATTACAGGCATGTGCCACCAAAACTGGCTAATTTTTTTTTTTTTTTTTTTCCCTGAGATGGAGTCTCGCCCTATTGCCCAGGCTGGAGTGCAATGGCGCGATCTTGGCTCATTTCAACCTCTGCCTCCCAGACTCAAACGATTCTCCTGCCTCAGCCTCCCGAGCAGCTGGGATTCCAGGTGTGTGCCATGACGCCTGGCTCATTTTTTGTTATCTTTAGTAGGGACGGGCTTTCACCATGTTGGCCAGGCTCGTCTTGTACTCCTGACCTCGTGATCCGCCCGCCTCGGCCTCCCAAAGTGCAGGGATTACAGGCGTGAGCCACCGCACCCGGCCCCATTGTACTTTAAAAATGAGTATTGCTATTGCAATATTATAGGGTAACAGTAGCATAGGCCGCACTGATCCATCAGTGTCCTCGGTTTTGAGAAGAGACCCGCTGGAGCCAGGCTCTTTAGCTCCTTCTGAGAAACCCTATGGTAAGAGGCGTGGAGCAGGCCCAGCCGGGAGCCCAGGGAGAGTGGATTCCGCACACCGAGACCCGCCGGTGCGGGCTTCTTGGGACTTCCACTCTTGATTTGTTGGGGCAAGATTTTCTTTTGATTTCTGTGACTGTTGTCTGTGTAATCATTAAGAAAAAAATGTTACGATAAACTAACCATATTGGCTGACAGCGAGAGTGGTTAGGGGTGACTAAGGTGTTGAGATTGAGACCCTTGGAAAAGAAGGTGGAGCCATTTAGAAATGGGGAATTCAGCTGGGCGCGGTGGCTCACGCCTGTAATCCCCACACTTTGGGAGGCCGAGGCGGGAGGATCACTTGAGCCCAAGAGTTCCAGACAAGACTGGGCAATAGAATAAGACCCTGTCTCAAGAAAAAAAAAAGAGAGAGAGAGACAAGAAAAGAAAAAAAAAAGAAAGAAAAATGGGGGATTCAGGAAGGGAGCTAAGCTTACCTCGAGATGGTGCATATAAGCTAATGATGGGAGCTGGCTAGAAGACAGGAACTGAAAACTGGGGAGAGCTCAGGTGTAGCTGGTGTTTGCACCTGTGATGGCAGGTAAGTCCTCAGGAGCCTGGCATGAAAACAGGGGGCCTAAGACCTCAAGGCCTGGCCGCTGTCAAGGCTCAGAAGGAGAGGAGAGCTGGGGAAGGAGACTAAGAAGTCCCGGAGCCAGTAAAGCAAGAAAGTGTCAAAGGAGTTAAGGGAGAATTCCGGAGACAGGAGAACTCACAGGGTTAAGGGAGGATTCCGGAGACAGGAGAACTCACAGGGTTAAGGGAGGATTCCGGGGAGAGGAGGATTCCGGGGAGAGGGGGACTCACAATTAAGGGAGGATTCCGGGGAGAGGGGGACTCACAATTAAGGGAGGATTCCGGGGAGAGGAGGACTCACAATTAAGGGAGGATTCCGGGGAGAGGGGGACTCATACAGTTAAAGGAGGATTCCGGGGAGAGGGGACTTACACACAGATGCCGCTCCACAGATGATGGGGTTACGTCCCAATAAACCCACTGTAAGTTAGACATATTGTTAAGTCAAAAATGCATTTAATAACACCTAACCTCCCCAATGTCATAGCGTAGCCTGGCCTACCTTAAACGTGCTCAGAACAGTTACATTATCCTGCAGTTGGGCAGGACAGATGTGAGCCGGGCTAGAAGGGCATCGGTAACCTTCGAGAGAAAGGTCAGGACAGATGTGAGCCAGGCTAGCAGAGCATCAGTGACCTTCGAGAGAAGGAAGGGTCAGGACAGATGTGAGTCGGGCTAGAAGGGCATCGGTGACCTTCGAGAGCAGGTCAGGACAGTGCTTGAGATGGAAGCTGACTTGCTAGGCAGGAATGCATGTGGGGATGGGGGCGGTGGACTCCCTTGACGCACTAACGAAACCAACAGGCTGTGGAGGGAGTGGGATCAGGAAAAGCAGGGGGACCCCTGTTCACTTCTGCAAGCAGAGGGTAAAAGGGGACAATCTCTGAGGACCTGGGTGGGGCGAAGGACAGACCCTAGGACTGGACAGCTAGAGAAAGTGGTGTGGTGAGTTGCGAGCGGGATATCGAGTGCGGCATGTGCATGAGTGGCTTAGCTTTTGCCCCTCCTCTTCTATGGCGGGTAGTAAGCCAGTGATTAAACCTCTTGAGATCTCAGCATCCCATCTACAAACGGAGGGACTTTGACAAAGTTCCCAACATGGAAACAAACACATCACCCAACCCCGATGCTCTAATTCCAACCTTCATGCCCCAATTCTGAGTTTCCCAACTGGAGAGCTGGGGCCACCGCAAAGGTATCCAGCAAATGGCCAGATACTGATCCCTTTATTTAGCCTTGGGGCTGTGGAGGGAGGGAGGTGTCCCCAGGACCATCACTTCCAGCCCCAGCAGCCTCTTCTGTGGAGGGAAGAGGAGTTACTCATGTCGTCACTTCTGTTTCAAGTCCTGAAAAGGTCGGGAAGCATTGCCTACGCAGTCATGCGAGGTCTCAAGCACAAGATTTGGGGCTTTGGGAAGGATGAGGTTCTTCTGATCGCCCACCTCCCTCTGACCAAGCCTCTTCTCCATCCCAGTGACACTGCTTTGTTCTTAGAACTGTCTGCCTTGCACCAAGGGTTACTCAGAGGGTTCTCAGATGTTCTTTCCAAAGGCCACAAGGCCTCATCTCAACTGTGCCCCACAGCCTTATGGGTCGAGCATCCGAAATACAAAATGCTCCAAAATCCAAAACATTTTGAGCGCTCACTGAAGCGATTTGGATTTGGGATTTTCCAATTAGGGATGCTGAACTGGCACGTATATAATACACATATTCCAAAATCAAAAAAAAAAAAAAAAAAAGCTGAACTCCAAAAAACTCCTGGGCCCAAGCATCTCAGGTTAGGGATGCTCAACCTGTATTTGCACAGAATTTCGGAGAGAGTTTAGGTGCTATTGTTGAATGGGTGGCTACCTCAAGTCAAATGGTGCCCTTTCCTGTACTAGGTGACAGTGCCAAGCCTCCCCTCCCCTCTAAGGTCAGAAAAACAATGAGCAACGTGTGTCAATGAGGGCAGCAGCTTCCAAATGGACACCAGGGGAAACCTGGATATCTTCAGTGATGTTTTGGTGGAGTGAGAACCTCTACAAAAGTTTGATTCTACTTCACTTTTCAATGCATTTAGTTTTAGTTCTAAAAACTCAACATTAAAAATGGTAATAATGCAATGCACATCCTCAAATGTCTTCTGGGGGCAAATGTAAGATGTCGGAGGCCCTTGCTTCTGTTAACCTCTTGCTCCAAGGGCTGTTCACGGCCATGAAGACTTCAGGAGACAAGAGTCGTTACCACTTCTGTTTAACTGAAGAGCCTCTACCACTCCAAGAAGAGCTGTTTAAAAAATAAAAATGGATACAATTTGCAAATTCTTAGCTGGATTAAATTAAGATTTCTCTATTCTGTGCAACCCAGAAGTAAACAGGGGTTGATACACACACATTTTCATCCATAACCTTGGTTTAAAATGCTTCCAATTGCTGGAATAGTTTTCAATGCTTTTACTGATTTCCTTTGAAAAATATTTGAACTCATAAAATATATTCATAAAATACTTTTATCTATTTTGTATAGTGGGAATCCAGAGTAAAATTTTGTCCCATAAATTTGAAAACTGCTGGTGTAGTACAAAAGGCATGGATGTTGGAATGAAGGCTGGAGCCAAATCCTGGCTGGCCCCCTCACTAGTCACATATCAACTCCTGGCTCACCCCTCACTAGTCACATCTCAAATCCTGGCTCACCCCTCACTAGTCACATATCAACTCCTGGTTCACCCCTCACTAGTCACATATCAACTCCTGGCTCACCCCTCACTAGTCAAATATCAACTCCTGGTTCACCCCTTACTAGTCACGTATCAACTCCTGGCTCACCCCTCACTAGTTACGTATCAACTCCTGTCTCACCCCTCACTAGTCACATATCAAATCCTGGCTCACCCCTCACTAGTCACATCTCAAATCCTGGCTCTCCCCCTTAGTAGTCACATATCGAATCCTGGCTCATCCCCTTACTAGTCACATATCAAATCCTGGCTCACCCCTCACTAGTCACATCTCAAATCCTGGCTCTCCCCCTTAGTAGTCACATATCAAATCCTGGCTCGTCCCCTTACTAGTCACATATCGAATCCTGGCTCATCCCCTTACTAGTCACGTATCAAATCCTGGCTCGTCCCCTTACTAGTCACATCTAAAATCCTGGCTCTCCCCCTTACTAGTCACATATCGAATCCTGGCTCATCCCTCACTAGTCACATCTCAAATCCTGGCTCACCCCTCACTAGTCACGTATCAAATCCTGGCTCACCCCTCACTAGTCACATCTCAAATCCTGGCTCACCCCTCACTAGTCACGTATCAAATCCTGGCTCACCCCTCACTAGTCACGTATCAAATCCTGGCTCACCCCTCACTAGTCACGTATCAAATCCTGGCTCACCCCTCACTAGTCACGTATCAAATCCTGGCTCACCCCTCACTAGTCACGTATCAAATCCTGGCTCACCCCTCACTAGTCACATATCGAATCCTGGCTCATCCCTCACTAGTCACATCTCAAATCCTGGCTCACCCCTCACTAGTCACGTATCAAATCCTGGCTCACCCCTTACTAGTCACGTATCAAATCCTGGCTGTCCCCTTACTCGTCACGTATCAAATCCTGGCTGTCCCCTCACTAGTCACACATCGAATCCTGGCTCGTCCCCTTACTAGTCACACATCCTTGGGCCCGTCACTTACCCCATTTGAGCCTCCATGTCCCATCCACTAAACGGAGCTCAACTTAGCAGGAATTTGATCCGATGAGATGTCATAACGTATCCAGGACACAGTAAATACGCAGTTACCTTTTCCTTCCCACCCCACCGACATGTACAGATAGCACTGAATCGCCCAGACCTTCTCATGACTTAAGATACCACATGCAGGCCACACGGCAGCTGGGCTGTGCAGCCAGGGCCCAGGGCTACCCCCGCTGACCTCCACTCCCCTCAGCACCCTCCTCTGACCTCTGAGCTAGCCAGCTGCTGATCCAAAGCTCTGGATCCTTTAGGGCCGTGCAAGGATGTGACAGGAATGGGTATGAGGCTGTGGGGGACTCTGTGTGTAAACTGATGTTTCTTTACACAGCATTTGATATTGGGTGTGTGTATGAGGCTGTGGGGGACTCTGTGTGTAAACTGATGTTTCTTTATACAGCATTTGATATTAGGTGTGTGTACGAGGCTGTGGGGGACTCTGTGTAAATGGATGTTTTCTCTATATAACATTTGATACGTATTCCCTTTGCCTTCTAAAGCCCTCCAGCAGCTACTCCAGTAGGTCCACTGCAGTGCTTGATTTTGTGAAGAACCCTGTGGAATGTGGTCTCTGGCAGCCGAGAAGTGCCTTCCTTTTCCACCAGCACAAAGCAAACACGTGAAGGGAGCTGGGGTTTCTTGCCCATTTCACCTGAGACCCCTGAAAGCTGCAGCCCACTCTGCAAACACTTTTGTTGGCCCTGGAAGTAGAGGGAAGTTTGTTGAGAAGCTGTTCTTAATTTCTCACTTGTTGAAAAATTACCCAAAACAGGAGGCAAGACAATTGTGCAAATTCCATTTGATGACTGGGCAGAAGCTCCCGGAGCCCTCGGATGAAGTGAGCAGCATTCCCAGGGGGCGGGACGTTGGACGCTATTTTTATTTTAACATCTCATATCGCCCCAGGTTCTCTGAGTCAACACCCTCAAAGGGGACAGAGACAGAAAGGAATTTTGGGCTGATTACAAGGATTCAGCTGGCCTTGGGAAAACTCTAAACATCTTTGAAACACAATTGGAAAGTAATCCAAACAGCCTGTGAGCTCAGGCTTCCCAGGTAGAACTGCCTGTCCCAAGTTAATCTTGCTTAGTTTTTTTGGGGCATCATAGCTAAAGAAGAAAAAAAAAAAAAGGCAAGAATAAGTAAAAGGAAAAAAAAGAAAAAGAAAGGCAGGCAAGAATTTTTGTCCCTGACAGGGGAAGAGTCTGATCTGTGGACACCAGACACCTAAGCAAGTTTTTTGGAAGGGAGCCTTTGGCAACCCTTGCAATTTGCATCCACAGGAGACCTGCCCTATTTTCCACAATAGGCAGCCTCGCCACCAGCCCCAGGAGGGAGGAAGCTCTCTTCTCAATGTCTGCAGGTTTATCCCTAAATGCTACGGAAGCAGCAGCTGCCAGAGGAAGGGGATACTTCTCAGTCTTTTAAAACTTTCGTGTAAGCTTGATATCACAGTCATGACCTAAAAAGGCAAAAACCAGATATGCTAAGTTCGCTGCGGATGCAGCCTGCACGTGGCCGCAGGATTTGTCACCACTCAGCCATGTTTAAAAGAGCCAGTCCAGGCAAGACAGCCACAGGCTCCCGCCCACAAGTGATCACGAACACACTTCATACTGCCTTATGGCAAAGCAAGTGCATATAGCCCGGTCTTGTGTGACCTTCACAGCCAATATTCATGATAATCCCCTCTCACCAATATTGAAAACGGATGCTCAGGGGGTCAGTGACTCGCCTGGTGTCAAAGTGCCAGGTCCAAATCAAGACCTGCAGATCAGGTCTTCTGTGGACGCTTCCAATCCCAGGCTGCTTTCATTTCCGATGGACACGTCCTTCCTGGCCCATAGATCCATGGATCGCCGGCATCTTCCCTCCTGTTCACACAGGTGAGAAGGAAGGAGCTGGCAGGCAATGCCCTTCCAGGTGGGCTGCAGGGAAGGTTCTTTTCTCATTAGGTAATCCCTTGGCTTCCCTAGTAACGTGGGGAGCTGTTGAAAAGAATGGAAAGGAAGGTAATGATCCTGGGCCTAAGGGAAGGGCTGCAGCCAGTTTTCCCCTGTTGAAAGGACACAGGACTTCCCAAAGAGTTTTCATGGCAAAATGTCCATCCAGCTATGAAGGAAACAGGATGGACTCACGCGTGCAGGAGAGAATCACTTGGCCGTCACTGGAAGAGCAGGCTGTGATGGGAACGGTAAGGACAGAGAAGGGAACGTTCACAGGATAGAAATTCACAGGGCAAGTAGGGTTTCCAAGTCAGAAGCAAAACACTTCACACAACATTACAGAGAGGCTCCACTGCAACTGGACAGGCCAGGACTGGGCTCAGTCGGCCACATTCTGCTCCCACGCGTTGCTTCCTTAGACTGTCAGGGAAGGGAGAAGGGCAGCCACTGGGAGGGGCCAGGGTCACGGGCTTGCTAATTCTTTCCTAGAGTCTGTTCTGTTTTCTGTCAGCAGTAAGGAAATACATTCTAGCAAATGACATCCAGTAATGCTTTAATTAACTGCAGTATTTTGTGCTCCAACATGCAGGGAGAAATCACTTCCAGATGGAGAAAATGAAAGCTATTTACACACAAAAAAATCCCTATCTCCCAAAGGTGTAGAACTTTGAGGGTCCAAGAGGCTATTCTAATGAATACTAAAACAGGACTGGGAATTTTTATTTAATATATAAAATGTAATCGTACCCTTCATGTAGGCCAGCATTTCAGGTGTCCATGTTTCTAAGGCTTTTGCTTAAATTGCCCATTGCAGCTCTATTTTATTTTTAGGAATCTGACTTGGAGTAGACGAGAAGTGTGAGACACTTGCTGTCACCCTCAAGCAGGCAGGTTGTGGCAGGTTGTTCTGAGTGCTCTTCCTAGGGAAGGAATCCCGTTTCCAGCAGGTTATTCTGAGTGCTCTTCCTAGAGAAGGAACCCCATTTCCAGCTGTGCACATGCAGCATTTCCCCTGGCATTCTGTCAACAAGGAACCAGGTCTCCTCATCCGATGGCAATTCAGGAAGGGTTGGTGTCATACCCTGCATCGAGCAGCAGCCTCGGACCTGCCCCCACGCTCTACGTGCCCTGTACTGGTCATGCTGGTCTCAGCTTGTCTGCTCTCAGTCCTGTCTGATCTGCACGGAGGAGCCACCCTAGACGTAAGAAATCAGGCACCCCTTCTCGGGGGTGGGCAGAGCCCTGGGGACTGGCTGTTTGTTCAAGAGACAGGAAGGCGTGGCAGTAGTTAGCTTCAATCCCTGAGCTGGGTTTGGAGATCAGAACACCTTGTCCACTGCGGCTCCTGTTTCACTGTTAGAGTCCACACAGGATGTTCTCTGGCCTGGGCACTGCTAAGCCAACTTTCAGACAAGTTCCCATAGTAAGAGCAGAGTGAACTCTTTATTGATTATACAAATTACCACTATTTATTTTAAACCCAAAGTGACTTCAAAGTTGTTTTTTGGTTTTTAAAGGGGCTAGAGAAAATGGACTGAGGGGAAGGAATGGGCACAATATGCAGGTTTAGCCGAATCAGAGCTGTTAGCTGCTGCTTTCATCCACGGGTGCTCCTTTTACATTATTATTTTTTAGAGTCTTGCTCCGTCGCCCAGGCAGGAGTGCAATGGCATGATCTCGGCTCACTGCAGCCTCTGCCTCCCGGGTTCAAGCGATCCTCCTGCCTCAGCCTCCTGAGTAGCTGGGATTGCAGGCGCCCACCAACACGCCTGGCTAATTTTGTATTTTTAGTAGAGACGGGGTTTGGCCATGTCAGCCAGCCTGGTCTCAAACTCCTGACCTCACATGATCCACCTGCCTTGGCCTCCCAAAGTGCTGGGATTACAGGTGTGAGTCACCGTGCCCAGCCTACTTTTTAATAGAGATGGGGTCTCACTCTGTTGCCCAGGCTTGTCTTAAAGTCCTGGGCTCAAGCCATCTTCCCACCTCAGCCTCTCAAAGCACTGCCATTACAGCTGTGAGCCACAGCACTCGGTCTAGGGTGCCCCTTTGATATGTTATTTTTGAAGTGATGTTAATAAATAAAGCTTCTGCTTGGGGGTTGGTCATCAAAACAAGAAGAATCCTCATCAGTATGGAGAGAGCCCAATTCCAGCCATGGTACCCACCACCACCACAAGTGTTTTTTTTTTGAGACTGAGTCTTGCTCTGTCTCCCAGGCTGGAGTGCAGTGGCGGGACCTCAGCTCACTGCAACCTCCGCCTCCCGGGTTCAACTGATTCTCTTGCCTCAGCCTCCCAAGTAGCTGGGATTACAGGCACCCGCCACCTGCCTTTTTTTTTTTTTTTTTTTTTTTGTATTTTTAGTAGAGATGGGGTTTTGCCATGTTGGCCAGGCTGGTCTCGAACTCCTGACCTCAGGTGATCCGCTGACCTCAGGTGATCCGCCCACCTCGGCCTCCCAAAGTGCGGGGATTACAGGCATGAGCCACTGCGCCTGACCCAACACAAGTTTAAAATGAAAGCTGTTATCAGTAGAGAATCTTCACCACTTCGGCACCAGCTCAAGTGTAATGTCGGCACACTTTTAGCTTAGAGTCAGAAAAATAAACATGTATGAAAATGTGTGGCAAGAGCCCTTCCATAAAGCAAATCTCTCTGTTGCAATGGTTCTTAACAAGGTGTAAACATTATAATTACCTATGAAACTTTTAAACCTGTATGCCAGGCCCCATCCAAACTTACTGACTCAATCTCCAGGCATCTGTTTTTGTTTTTGTGGGTTTTGTTTTTGTTTTTTTGAGATAGAGTCTCACTCTGTCGCCAGGCTGGAGTGCAGTGGCGTGATCTCGGCTCACTGCAATCTTTGCCTCCCAGGTTCAAGCGATTCTCCTGCCTCAGCCTCCCAAGTAGCTGGGATTACAGGTGCACACCACCACACCCAGCTAATTTTTGTATTTTTAGTAGAGATGGGGTTTCACCATATTGGCAAGGATGGCCTCAATTTCCTGAGCTTGTGATCCGCCCGACTCGGCCTCCCCAAGTGCTGGGATTCCAGGCGTGAGCCACCGTGCCCGGCCACCATGTGTATTTTTTAAAAGGCCCCAGTGGTTCTGATGCACACCCCCAGAAGAGAAACACAGCATCTTTACACAGTACTCAGTCCTCATCAAGGAGACATTTAACAGAAACTCCTACTGACATCCATTGGCTCCTTGGGGATTACTGACAACGTAACAAATCAAGACAGCGATTCCCTGGCTGTGACCACCAACTGTGGAAAGCAGCAGTTTGATAGCTCAGTGCTGTGATGGAGCCGTCCGGAACTCCTCAACAACGAACCAAAAAGAGAAGTGGTGATCTGTACACAAACGCGGGCGTGACAAGAACCAGGTGCGGGAGTCCACTGGCTTTCCCAGCTCTCCTGGGTTGAGGACAGACAGCTGAACTGGCTGTGCTATTTGGAGATGGGCCCCACTGCCCCTTTTCAACTGTGCGGCTCAGGCTGCATAACCACAGTGACCCCATGGGCTGGGGTGGGGGCATCTACTGGGCTTCCTGGGGGCTCTCCCGACTGCCACCCCCTGCCCTTGTCTGACTTGGAATCTCTTCCTAATAGACCTCAACTAAAGGCCGCACGTCCTTCTCGCAACACTGATTTTCTCCTCCGCAGTCTCGAATTTGAGAGGCTTGATGCGTGAGAGTCAAACCGGCTAGCAAGGACAGCCTGGAAGCTGATGAAGAAATGAGGCTCAGAATCAGAGCTGGGTGGCGTCGGGGAGAAAGGCTGGCAGGGAGGGCAGGGGCACAGAGCAGTGGTTATGCTGGGAAACAAGGTGGGGATGAGGAAGTCAGGCTTCCAGGCAGATTTTCAAACCTTATTCCTACTGTGTGGCTGTTACAAGTTTTATGGATTTTCAGGAAATTTCCTCTGTCCTGAAAACTTTTTGAGACAGGGTCTTGCTCTGTCACCCAGGCTGGAGTGCAGTGGTGCAATCTTGGCTCACTGCAGCCTCCACCTCCGTTAAGTGATTCTCCTGCCTCAGCCTCCCCAGTAGCTGGGATTACAGGCACTCGCCATGACACCCGGCTAATTTTTATACTTTTAGTTGAGACAGGGTTTCGCCATGTTGGCCAGGCTGGTCTCGAATTCCTGACCTCAGGTGATCCACCCACCTCAGCCTCCCAAAGTGCTGGGATTACAGGCGTGAGCCACCACACCCAGCCAATTTTTTATATTTTCGGTTTCGCCAGGTTGCCCAGACTGGTCTCAAACTCCTGAGCTCAAGCAATCTGCCCACCTCAGCCTCCCTAGCAGTTGGGACTACAGGTGCATGCCACCACACCCTGCAAAGTTTTATTTCTGTACACGTCTCTATGGTGCCCAGGCTGGTCTCAAACTCCTGGACTCAAGTGATCCTCCTGCCTTGGTCTCTCAAAGTGTTGGGACTACAGGCATGAGCCGCCGTGCCTGGCAAGATATCACTCTTGAGCAAAAGCAGACAGCAACAACAATGGTTTGCCCGTAGCTGTGGTCATGGTTAACTGAGGCCTGGTTTCAAGGGAACCGAGTGAATCAGGGTAACGGCTTGATATGCTGCCGTTCTCTGGATGCAGGATGACAGGAGAGGCCGGGAGCAGTCTCTTCAGCAAGCCCTGCTGCAGAGAGCCTGTGGTGGACAGGAAGGGCGGGCAGGCTGCGTGCCAGGCCAGGCTCTCAGCCTGGTCTTTAAGGTCCATATTCTGTTCCTGAGGCATCCAGAACCCCAGACTCCTCCTCCTCATAACACAGGAACACATCACTGGGACACTGCATATCACCTTTGCTATTTCAGATGATGCTGGAAAGTGCTGTGGACCTGAAGATGAGTGGGCAGAAAGGGATTCGAGGGCATGGACTTCCTGGGCGTTCCCATGGCTTCATCTGATAAGAAAGCCTAGGAAACATCTTCCAAGTGAACTTCCTGATTTCCCTTCCCTAGAAGCCAGGAGCAGGGTGGGAGTAAAGAAATGGAGGAAGGGGCTGGGCACGGTGGCTCACGCCTGTAATCCGACAGAGGCTGAGGCAGGAGAATTGCTTGAACCTGGAAGGCGGAGGTTGCAGTGAGCTGAGATCGTGCCGCTGCACTCCAGCCTGGGTGACAGAGCAAGACTCCATCTCAAAAAAAAAAAAAAAAAGGAAAGAATCTGCTCACACAACCCGATGAGGGTGCCAGGCAGAGCCCTCTGTCAGATCTGGGTCTGCCCATATCCAGGTCAGCAGCCCCAGGGCAGGCAGGATACCTGCTTGAAGGCCTGGCTCATATGACCTTCCTGGGTGCCAGACACAGGACATCTCGCCTTTGGAGACAACTGAGAAGCGGCGGGAACACACGGACAACTTGGTCAAGTAAGGTCATGACAAGTACCAGGAACAAAATATGGGCCAGGAAGCTGGGATTTCCATGAGAACATGCCTGGTTCCACTGCCTCCATAAAGAACCTGTAATCTGCCACTTCATTAACTCAGGCCCTAGGGCCAAACCCAGAGATGGGAGAGGAAACTCAGCTCTGGCTGAAGGGAAAACCTCAAGCAGCCACGGAGGGAGGGAGGGAGGGAGGAGTGAGATCCAGGCTTCCTTGTTCAAGCTGCCTGGATGGGTGGGGCCCACGTGTCAGAGGGTGTGACTGCCATGGGGAGGCTACATGAGTCAAGGGCAGCTCAGGGACCTATCCCCCACTGCTGCCTCTGCTTCACGAACCAGAGATCATCTAAATCACCCTCTTAGAGCCCAGCCCTTACTCAGCGTCTCCGATTAGGGCAGGAAGTAAGACAGGGCATGGGAGAGACTCAGTAACAACCCACATGTCCCAGAAAGCTTGAAGACCGATGATGTGAGAGTGCTGGGGAGCATAGGAGAGGTCGGGGGCTTCCGAAGAACAACGCGCGCTGAGGGTCTCCAGCCAGGAGCAAAGGGCCCCCTGCTGCTGCTACAGTCTCTTTTTAATGAGTTTCTCCAGCTTGCGGATGCGTGACGACTCTTGCTCTGGTGTTGGCGCCATCAGGGACAGTGAGCCAGAGCTTTCCGTCCCCGAGGGCGGTGCGGGGAGCCGCTGGCGCAGGAGTTCCAGCATGCTGCTCTGCTCACTCCTCTTCAGCCCCTAAGGTTGAGAGAGAAGGAGAACCGTCACGAAGTCTGGGCCAGAACGGCCCACGGGGGAGAGCGCAGTATCTGGATATGGGGTCAGCAGAGGCTCTGCAGACAGCATAGTTACTCCAGGCTGAGGGTGAACCCTTTCCTCAAGGGACTCACCAGCCCTGGGTAGTAGCGTGGGAGGAAAAGAGACGGGAAGAAAAGGTAAAGGAAGAGAAAGAAGGGGCTGAGAGAGGAGAAAGGACAGGTCAAGGAGGAGGGAAGGACAACACTCCTGTCCTCATCCCCCTGCCCCTGCCCCATCCTCCCTGTGCAGGGGGTCTCAGCGGGGCATGCAGGGCCTGTCAGAATCCTGAAGTGCACATGCCCGGGGCCATCCTCCTCCACAGGCTTCTCCGAATCCAGTTTGCTCTGTGGAACCAGGCACATGCATTTTGAGAAAGCCCCCCAGGAACCTACATCCCAATCCCTGGTTAAGAACCGCTGAGTGTGAGGGGGATGAGCAGGTGTGGACAAAACGTCCCAGCACGAACCTTCATGTCCAGTATCTTCTGAAAGGTTTCTGTGTTGCCGTCTGTGAGGAGTTTGATGTAGTTGTCAACAAACACCACCAACGGTTCATGAGGGGCCATCACTACCTACGGCGGGAGGAGACAGGAGCCGGCCCCTCAGGAAAACTCACTCCTCACTTGCCAGCCGAGCGCAAAATGGATTCTGAGAGGTTTCCTTAAGCAGCAGCAACCCAAACTAGAAACTCCCCAGTGGCCCATCTCATCGTCACACGCCACTAGAGCAATGTCCTAAATTTGCTGAATCCTAAATACACCTGTGCTGCTTTTTGAAGTATAGGTTCCCGGGGCCCTCCTCGAAAGACGCTAATTCAGTAGGCCTGGCTGGAGTCCCAGGTGATTTTTAAACTATCAGGACCATTTGGGAAACCCTGCGTGAGAGGGTCTCCTGTTCTAGGCATTTCACCAGTACACGGTACTTGCTCCTTATGCCTTGACGTATTCCTGACAAATGGGTGGCAAAAGGAGCCAGTATAAGTAAGTGGATTTCTTACAAAATGCCAAAGCTGCCTCACCTTTTGGGGACTTAAAATCTGTAACTTCATGTAACGACTAACTTAAACTATCAATCAACACACAAACAAAGGAAAGGAACGCCACTGCAACCCTTATTCATTTCCGTTTGGTTCTGGAATGCAGTATCTGATTTTCTTTCCCCAGTCGACTGATTTGTTTTGAATTCCTGAGACTGAAGGAAAGAGTGGCGAGGAGGAGTTCACTCAGGGATCCTCTGCAGATAATTCCCAGACCACATGCTCTCCTCCCCGGCAGTAAGCAGCAGGGGAAGAACATGATGAGGCAGCTTCATCCTCACCCACATGAGCTCTTCATCCTCACCCGCATGAGCTCTTCATCCTCACCCACGAGCTGCTTCATCCTCACCCACATGAGCTCTTCACCCTCACCCGCATGAGCTCTTCACCCTCACCCACTTGAGCTGCTTCATCCTCACCCGCATGAGCTCTTCATCCTCACCCACTTGAGCTCTTCATCCTCACCCACATCCCACCGGTGTCTGAGGCCCTGCTGCCACTTCCTACTCCTGCCGTCCCTGAGTCATCTGGTTTAGGAAGTGGCCTGAAGAGCCCACAGGTCCTGGGCTTTTAAGACCACATCGCCACAGGACCATCTGTTCTCCAGTCCTCATCCCTACTCTTCCAAATAGCTGGAAACCAGAGGCAGATGCTCAGGGCTTCAGACGTTCCTCACCCGAAGTACAGTCTTTTGTTAAATGGGGCTTTAAAAAATCCATTTGCTGATTAGATTCAGTTACTACAACATCTGTTCAGAGTTCATTTAAAGTGTCAGAGTACAGAAAGCCAGAAAGGCTGATGTGGAAGGGAGTAACTGAGAGCTGTGCCTGAAATTCCTGCTGAGAAGCAAGAGATCCCTGACATACACTGATTCACAGTGGCGACCACCTAACCTCCAAGCTTGACCACATTTGATCACAAGAGAATCCCACGACAACAAGAAATTCATTTGTCAGAAGGAATTACTGAGCCCCAATAACTATCCACAGACTTTCAACAATATCTGATGAGGCCAAAATCCAGTCCAGCCCAAGAATGTGGACCGTGCTTTGAGGCCAGTAAGGATAGGACCTACCCTGTGCTTTCAAAACCAAGGCTTCTCGGAAAAAGAGATTAAATAAACAACTGGCCCCTTTTAACACAAGCCATCACCTTGAGGATCATCTCAGCCCGGGTCATGCCTTTGACGACGATCTTGGTGTAGCTGGCAGGTGCCTTCCTCACCACCTGCGAGCCGATGGAGGGGAGATCGAGCAGGACCATCTTCAGTGAGTGGGTGTCCAGCAGCAGCTGTGGAGCAAAGCAGAGCATTACTGGCCCCTTCCAGTGACCCAGTGCCGAGTGGACCCATGCCGATGAGTCATGTTTTCCTCATTATACATGTAACACATTCTTGTTGCAAAAAATTTGGGAAATAAACAGAAATATAAAAGAAAAAAATTATGTATAATTCCCATCACCTAAGAAAAACAACATCAAGGAGCCAGCCTATGTGTAGGTATATAAAAAACTAAATCAGGGGGCCAGGACCGTGGCTCGCACCTGTAATCCCAGCACTTCAGGAGGCCCAGGCAGCAGGATCGCTTGAGCTCAGGAGTTCGAGACCAGCCTGGGCAACATGGCAAAACCCTGCCTCTACAAAAAATGCAAAAATTAGCCAGGCGTGGGGGTGCGCATCTGTGGTCCCAGCTACTGGGGAAGACTGAGGTGGGTGGATCGCTTAAGCCTGGGAGGTTGAGGCGGCAGTGAGTCAAGATTGTGCCACTGTAACTCTCCAGCCTGGGTGACAGAGGGAGACCCTGTCTCAGTAACAAACCACAACCCCTCCATAAAACTAAATCAGAATTATACTGTATGTATATTCAATTTTATAACGTGGTTTTCTCACTTCATATATACATTTTTTATATTCTATTTTCCCATCTTTACAGTCTTTAAAAAACAAATCATGGTTTTTAACTGCACTCTAGCCTGGGCCTCATGTCGAGACCCTATCTCTAAAGAAGAATCGTGATTTAATGGCTCTGCAGTACTCTGTGATGTGTGCGGCTGTGTAAACTTTAAGATCTTTCCAATGGAATGGACCCATTTACACCTCTGCCAGCCATGGGGACTGCACCCTTATCAGCACTGAAAACTCAGCAAATCCTGATTATTCATTAGGCAAAAAATAGTAACTCATTATTGTTGTACTTTGAATTCCTCTGGATGTTACTGAGGATGTAGGAGATTTACCCAAATGTAAACATTGTATCCTGGCAACAATCTACCTTTTCCTCTTTGTTCTGGTTCTCTGGGATGCCAATTATCTAGAAGGACACCCACTGTCCTTCTAAAGGCTCAGTGACTGCCGGGAATGACGGGAGGAATGTTTTGTCACATTTAATCTGAGTAAAGCCTTACCTACCCTGGAGGTTATTTATCGTTCCCATTTTACAGATGAGGAAAAGTTCCAGAGGATTAACAGCTCGCCAAACTCATCTCATGCAATGGACAGGGTTAGACAAAAGGTGGACAGGAAGCTGGAAATCCATTTCCGGTTGCCCAGGTAACGGGGTTAGACAAAAGGTGGACAGGAAGCTGGAATTCCATTTTCGGTTGCCACGTAACGGGGTTAGACAAAAGGTGGACAGGAAGCTGGAATTCCATTTCCGGTTGCCCAGGTAACGGGGTTAGACAAAAGGTGGACGGGAAGCTGGAATTCCATTTCCGGTTGCCACGTAACGGGGTTAGACAAAAGGTGGACGGGAAGCTGGAATTCCATTTCCGGTTGCCCAGGTAACGGGGTTAGACAAAAGGTGGACGGGAAGCTGGAATTCCATTTCCGGTTGCCCAGGTAACGGGGTTAGACAAAAGGTGGACGGGAAGCTGGAATTCCATTTCCGGTTGCCCAGGTAAATGTCCCTGGGTGGTTTTGGTGTGGAGCTCACACTGACTCCTGCTGACTGCCCTGCTCTGCTGCCGCCGCTGCTCTTGGCAACCAGGGAGCAGAAAAATGGCTGAAGCCAGAAGGGTGTACTCTGGCCTGTTGAGATGGCTTAGGAGAATGGAACCACATGGTCACCAAGCAGACAACGGCAGCAGTGCGGTGACAGCTCCCAATGCCACCACTCAACCCCAGTGATAATGGCCAAACTTATGTACAGGGCAAGGCCTGTACTCTCTGCCATGCCTGCTTCTTTGGGAAAGCCTTCTGTAATCCCATCAGGTAGGTGAGAAATGGGACCCTTCAGGCCCTGTGACACTTTGCATCCTCCAATTTCCTATTTACTTTGCTTTGGACAGAAGAATTAATTATTAAAGAGAAACTAAGTAATGAGAGATACTATGAACTTAAGGGTTACGGCAATTATAATTTTGACAATGGTAGAAACGTGGGGAAGACGTCAGTGTTTTATATGGAATAATTTAGACGTGGTAAGGAATTACACTGAGGTCAGAGCAATTTCACGTGGTTCTGCGGCTAGTCAAAGGCCTGCACCACGCAGGTCATTCAACTGTAGCCAGCAAAGTGCAGGGCATTTTGGACCTTTCTGGATTTCCAGAGATAGAAATTCTCACTCTCCTAGTGTCTGCTTTGTTGAAAAGGCCAAGGGCTCCGAGAAAAGGGTATGCAAACCTCCAGGAGGGGGAATGGCACAGACTGCTCAAGGCCCACGTGAAGAGCCTGGCGTTAGTGCACTTTCCAGAATTCCAGTGGAAATGACTGCTGCTCTTCCTCGGAATCCAGAATAAGCCACTAAAGCATTCCAGGTGGATTAAATTCTTAGATATAAAAAAGAAAAACTTTAAGAAGAAAATACAGGGCGCAGTGGCTCATGCCTATAATCCCAGCACTTTGGGAGGCTGAGGCGGGTGGATCACCTGAGGTCAGGAGTTCAAGACCAGCCTGGCCAACATGGAGAAACCCCGTCTCTACTAAAAATACAAAAATTAGCTGGGTGTGGTGGCGCATGCCTGTAATCCCAGCTACTTGGGAGGCTGAGGCAGGAGAATCGCTTGAACCTGGGAGGTTTGCACTACAGCCTGGGTGACAGAACAAGACACTGTCTCAAAAAAAAAAAAAAAAAAAAAAGAAGAAGAAGAAAATACAGAGAGTATTTTCATTGCTTATGGGTGGAGAAGAATGTCAAACATGAGAAAGAATGAACCGCCTACCCTAAAATGAAAGGAGTCTGTATCAGAAGAAACAAAGTAAAAGACAAGACACAAATCAGAAGATATGTGCAACGTTGACAAGGGAACGGGGTTCCGAACATGAAGATTCCTACACATCAACAGGAAAAGGACAAACTATCCCAACAGCGACACAACAACAGGCAAACAATACCAACACCGGATTCACAAAAGAGGAAACTCAAATGCCCGAAAGGCATATGAAATGACACGTAACCTGGTTAGTAATTGGGAAATGCAAATTAAAACCACAGATGTACACCATAATATACCCATCAGAGTCAGAAGTAAACAGATTACTTGATAATCAAGTGTGGGCACAGCCATGGCACTGAAATTCACAAATGTACACCGTAATACATCAGAGTCAGAAGTAAACAGGTTGATAATCTAGTGTGGGCACGGCCACACTGAAATTCAGACTTGTGGTGAGAGTAGAATTTAGTTCAAGCACATTGGGGGAAATTTAGCAACATTTCCTCAGTTGGAGATGTGTATCACCCGTAACACAGCATTAATACTTATATCCATTACAGGAATTATTGCCCAGGTAAAAACGTTCCCCGTATCCGCTATTTATAAAAGCAAAAGTTTGGAAACAACCTACACATCCATTGACAGTGGAATGAATAAACAAATGACAGCGCACTCATGCAATGGAATATGCTGCTGAGGTTAAAATGAATGGGTGCACACAGCATGCATCAACATGCATAAATCTCAGAAAATAGTAAGTTGGGAAAAAAAAGCAAGTGGGGAAATGATATGTCTAATGCCATTTATATAGTTTTAAAATATGCAAAACAAAATCATGTATCATTTGTGAATATATACACATATATCAAAACACATATGAGAATAAAACCAAAATCAGGACAGTGTTTACTTTGGGGCATGGAGGAAGGGATGGGCAGGATGGGGTTCATGGGGGCGGTCTTCAGCAATAACTAATGATTTACTTTACATAAAAATAATCTAAAGCAGGCTGGGTGTGGCAGCTCATGCCTGTAATCCCAGCATTTTGGGAGGCTGAGGCAGAAGGATCGCTTGAGGCTAGGAATTCAAGATTACCCTGGGCAACACAGTGAGATCTTGTCTCTATAAAAACAAAAATAAAAAGATTAGACAGGCGCAGTGGCACACACTTGTAGTCTCAGCTACTTAGGAGGCTGAGGTGGGAAGATGGCTTAAGCCCAGGAATTCTAGGTTGCAGTGAGCTATGATGGCACCATTGCACCCCAGCCTGGGAGACAGACTGGGACCCTGTCTCTTAAGAAAAAAAAAAAATGGGCCAGGTGCGGTGTCTCATGCTTGTAATCCCAGAACTTTGGGAGGCTGAGGTGGGTGGATCACCTAAGGTCAGGAGTTTGAGACCAGCCTGACCAACATGGTGAGACCCCATCTCTACTAAAAATACAAAAATTAGCCAGATGTGGTGGTGCACACCTCTAATCCCAGCTACTCGGGAGGCTGAGGCAGGAGAATTGCTTGAACTCGGGAGGTGAAGGTTGCAGTGAGCCAAGATCACGCCATTGTACTCCAGACTGGGCGACACAGTGAGACACTTTCTCAAAAAAAAAAAAAAAAAAGATGTAAAGTAAATGTGGAAACATGTTACATATTTTGCTGAGCTGAGTGGTTAGCTACTGTTTTTTTACATTATTTTCTGTACATTAATTAACTGGAATTTTTGTTCAAAGAATACCATTCAGGACCCAACTCTGTTTTCCATGTAGCAAATTTTGAGAGCCTTGTCAAAATCAAAGCCATGTCTTGGCATTCATTTGTTGGTAGGGAAAAAAAATCAGTCATTATATTTTAAAGCATATGGAGATATTTCCTACTTTTCTACTTCCCAGAGATATATTATATGCATAAACAATTGTACAGTCTTAAATGACAGGAAGGGTTTGAATGCACCAGACATAATTCTCTAGTGTCCATCATATACAGGGAGATATGACACTTTCATTCCCTGGCCAGTCACCATAAAATTCTGTCTTTACCAGACACTGAGAGGTGAAAACCCTGGTCTCAGGTTTTATGTAAAGCAAGGCAGTCAGAAACGGTGGGAACGACCCTGACAGATTTGGCGGCTGTCTGTGTGAAGTCAAGACAGAAAGTTCCCATTTATCATGAAAATCTGCTAGTTTTCAACTTTGAAATAGTTGATAATTCATCTTCTTAGGCATGAGACATTGGGCAAGGGGTGGCTATTGCCACATTGGTTTCTGCCTCAGCGATAATTTCTGGGGCAGTATGGGCTGGGTAATGTTGACGGGGTGCGGGGGTGCGAGGGTGGCCAGTGTGCCATGCCTGTGAAGGCTGATCACCCAGCAATGGAAATCTTTGAGGGGCCCTTTACTTCCTAAGGAGCCTCCTACAATTCCTGGGGACATGATGACTATCAACAGTGATGAAAATTTTGTGTAAATAAGATACAGGCCCACGCTCCTAGAAGACAAAGAACCATGTGAACAAAACCACATAAGTGAACCATATTGGTCCACCATAGAAAGTTCTTCAATGAGGTGGCACAGGGGAGACAGCTCAGCTATCAGGAGGGATGGACCAAGGTGGACACATGTTCTATTTCTTTTTCTTCTTCAAAAAATTAGGTGTAACTTTCACAGAGTACACAAACACCATGTACGCCGTTCGATCAACATCCAGACGTGCACACCCTGCTGCCTAACGGAAGACAGAGCACACTTCTGGCATCCCTGAAGCCTCCCTCATGCTCTCGTCCAGTCAATGCTCTCCTTTCCCTCCCAGCAAACTCTCCTGCTGTCTCTCACTGTAGCTAGTTGCCTGCTCATAAACCTGCTGTGAACATTCGTCTCTCCTGCTCTCTCTCACTGTAGCTTGTTTCCTGCTCATAAACCTGCTGTGAACATCCGTGCACATGCCTTTGGTCGTCATAAAGTCCTCATTTCTCTAGGGTGGAAGCTACTCAAGAGTAGAACTGCTGGATCATGGGGTAGGCATATGTTTGGCTAACTGCCTAGGAGTTTTCCAATGTGGCTGTGCTAACTTCCATTTCTACCAGCACATATGAAAGTTCCAGTTGCTCCACATCCTTACCAACACTTGGTATCATCACTCTTTTAAATTACTATTATTATTAGAGACAAGGTCTTACTCTGTCACCTGGGCTGGAATGCAGTGGTGCAATCACAGCTCACTGCAACCTTGAACTCCTGGGCTCAACTGATCCTCCTGTCTCAGCTTCCCGAATAGCTAGGACTACAGGCATGGGCCACACTTGGCTAATTTTTAAATTGTTTTGTAGAGATAGGGTCTCGCTGTGTTGCCCAGGCTGATCTCAAACTGCTGAGCTCAAGCAATCTTCCTGCCACAGCCTCCCAAAGTGCTAGGATTACAGGCACAAGCCATCACACTTGGCCAAAGTCTTTTAAGTACTCAAAATAACCAATCCTTTCTTTTATGGTTAGTGCTTTTAATGTTTTGTTTAAGGGATCTTTGCCTAACCCAAGGTCATAAACATATTGTCTTATTTTTTTTTTTTTTTCTTTTTTTTTTTTTTTTTTTGAGACGGAGTCTTGCTCTGTCACCCAGGCTGGAGTGCAGTGGCACAATCTCGGCTCACTGCAAACTCCGCCTCCCGGGTTCATGCCATTCTCCTGCCTCAGCCTCTCCGAGTAGCTGGGACTACAGGCGCCCGCCACCACGCCCGGCTAATTTTTTGTATTTTTAGTAGAGACGGGGTTTCACCGTGGTCTCGATCTCCTGACCTCGTGATCCGCCCGCCTCGGCCTCCCAAAGTGCTGGGATTACAAGCGTGAGCCACCGCGCCCGGCCAATAACATATTGTCTTATATTAAATCTTCCAGAAGCTTTATTGCCTTATTTTTTAGAGCCATAATCCATCTGGAATTAATTTTCTAAAAATGGAGATATAATTCAAAAACCTAAAATTTACCTTTTGGAAGTGTACAGTTCAGTGGTTTTTAAGGTCTATTTACAAGGTTGTGCAGCTATCAGCATTATCGGGTTTCAGAACACGTTATCACCCCAGAAAGAAACCCTTACCCATTAGCAGCCATTCCCATCTCCCCCTCCCTCAGCCTTTGTCAACCATTAATCCACTTTCTGTTTTATGGATTTGCCTGTTCTGGACATTTCATAGAAGCAGAGTCATACAATACGTGGCTTTTTGTGTCTGGCTTCTTTCGCTTAACACTGTTTCAAGGCTCTTCCATGTTGTAGCAGGAATGGGTACTTTATTCCTTTTAATGGCTGAGTAACATTCCCTTGTATGGATAGACCACATTTTGTTTATCATCAGCTGATGGACATTTGAGTTGTTTCTACTTTCTGGCTATTCTAAATGGTGCTGCTATGAATATTTGTGTACAAGCTTTTGTGTGAACACATTTTTTTTTCAATTCTTTTTTTTTTTTGAGACAGAGTCTCACCCTGTCACCCAGCCTAGAGGTACAGTGGCGCAATCTTGGCTCATTGCAACCTCTCCCTCCCAGGTTCAGGCGATTCTCCTGCCTCAGCTTCCCGAGTAGCTGGGGTTACAGGCATGCACCACCACGTACGGCTAATTTTTGTATTTTTAGTAGAAGTGGGTTTTCACCATGTTGGCCAGGCTGGTCTCGAACTCCTGACCTCAGGTGATCTGCCTGCCTTGGCCTCCCAAAGTGCTCAGATTACAGGTGTGAACCACCGTGCCCTGCCTTTTTCAATTCATTTGGGTATATATCTAGGAGTATAATTGCTGGGCCCTGTGGTAACTCTATGTAAATGCCAAACTGTTTTCCAAAATGGCTGTAGCATTTTGCATTACCACCAGCAATGTATGAATGTTCTAATTTCACCAAATCCTCTTTGGAATTGATTTTTATATATGGTGTGTGGCAAAGGTCAAGATTTTTTTCCAATATGGATATCCAATTACCCAGCACTATTTACTGAAAAGACTCTCTTTCCTAAACTGAGTGATGCCACTTTGGTCATAAATCAAGTGTCTACATATGTGTGGGTCTATTCCTCAGCTCAGATCTGTTCTGTTGGCCTATTTGTCCCTGGGGCCAGTGCCACACTGCTCTAATTACAATACTGCTACAATAAGTCTTGATATCCTGAGCTTTAACTCCTCCAATTCTGTTCTAAGATTATTTTAGCTACTGTCTTCTGTATCTTCATCTAACTTTTAAAATCAGCATATCAATTCACGCGTGCGCACACACACACACACACACGCACACACCCCTGCTGGGATTCTACTGTATCTATAGATAAATTGATACAGTAATTGTGATTGAATTCTATCTATAGATTAATTTTGGAATAATTTACCGCTTTTTAAATTGTTATTGATTTTTTATTGGGCAGCCTCCTCAGCCAGAGTAGGCTCAGAAAGCCTCCGTATGTATTTCTTTTTGAGTCTTTCTTATCAATGAACATGAGCTATCCTGTCATTTTAAAGGTCTTTGTGGATTCTGTGTCTTAATATTGTACAGTTTTCTGTGTAGAAGACTTGTACATTTTTGACAGATTTACTCCTAGGTATTTAATGTTTCCTGATGTTATTATAAATGATTTCATTTAAGCCTGGGAGCCATGGCTCATGCCTGTAATCGCAGCACTTTGGGAGGCTAAGGAGGGTGGAGTTTGAGACCAGCCTGGGAGACACAGGGAGGCAGACCCTGTATCTACCAAAAAAAAAAAAAAAAAAAGAGCCAGGCATGGTAGTATATTCCTGTAGTCCCAGATACTTGAGAAGTTGAGGCAGGAGGATAGCTTGAGCCCAGGAGTTGAAACTGCAGTAAGCTATGATTGTGCCACTGTACTCACTCCAGCCTGGGCAATACAGCAAATAAAAAAAAAAGCATTTCACTCAAAAATGTTCATTTTTAAATTGTTTGCTGCTGGTATATAGAAATATATTTTAAAACACTTTCCTTATAGCCAACAACCTTGCTAAATTTATATTCTTTTTTTTTTTTGAGACGGAGTCTCTATCACTCAGGGTGGAGTGCAGTGGCGCAATCTCCACTCATTGCAACCTCCCAGGTTCAAGCAATTCTCCTGCCTCAGCCTCTCGAATAGCTGGGATTACAGGCACGCCACACCTCGCCCAGCTAATTTTTGAATTTTTAGTAGAGACGGGGTTTCACTGTGTTGGTCAGGCTGGTCTTGAACTCTTGACCTCGTGATCCGCCTGCCTCGGCCTCCCAAAGTGCTGGGATTAAGGGTGTAAGCCACTGCACCCGGCCTGCTAAATTTATATTCTAACAGTTTATCTTTAGATCCTTTTAGATTTATTACTCATAATCATATTTTCCAGAAAAATGACAGCTTAGTTTCCTCCTTTCTAATCTGTATATATTTTCTTTTAAAAATATTTTGTTTTTTGCCTTGTTGTCCTAGCCAGGACTTCAACAACAACGTGGGATAGAAATGGTGACAGCGGACATTCTTACCTTTAATCTCAAGGGAAATAAAAACTTTCCTAGGTGAACACAGCCATAAGAATAATTAATAACCCTGCAAAACAGGATGATCTGAAGATCACAGACTAGCAAGAAGCATGATCAATACTGGTGTGGGTCAGTTCCACGTGCCCTTGCGACTGCTCGAGGACTCTGGGGCCCAAAGATAAATAACTCACTTTATATAGTACTCAGAGAACAAAGAGCAAAAAAATGTCTCCCATCCCATTTTCAGCATAAGTATTAAAGCAAAACCTAATTTAGGATCTGGCACCCTTGTGGCAAGGCACACACAGCTGAGGTTGGGCTGAATCTTAGCTTCCAATGCCACAGCTTTTGTTCAAGTTTGGATGGCAGCCGCTCCATGAATGTAGGCAGCGTCTGTTTCAGTCTATGAACACTGCTGAGTTAACTTGATTCTGATGGTTCTGCTGCCTGAGTGAACACGCCTGCAGCTACATGGCTGCTTGAGTTTCAAGGCCCAGACATCAGGGCAAATACAGGTCCAGCCAAACCTCAACTCATGTGAAAACCCTTCAGGGGCCACGTTGCCCTGTAGTTCCCACCCACACCCTCCCCATTCTGGGCCTGTCAAGACCCACACTCCTCTACTGCCCACCTGAACTGGCCTGGGGTCTGGAGTAACACTCCAGTTCCAGCAGATGATTTTCTCATCCACACCTCAAAACGGAAGTAAACATAGGATGTTCGCTGTGGGTTTGTTAAAAAAAAAAAAATAATGGACATAAGCACTAGTTGAACTGATATTTTTCTGAAGATACTGGCTTTGGGTCTGAGCTTACTATAATTATTAAAAGACTCTTTTTTTTTTTTTTTTTTTTCGTGGGGCAGATGGTGTCTTACTCTGTTGCCCAGGCTTCAGTGCAGTGGCACGATCATAGCTCACTTCAGCCTGGATTCAAAGAATCCTCCGACTTCAGCCTCCTGAGCAGCTGGGACTACAGGTGTGAACCATTTTTTAGCTAATGTTTTATTTTTTTGAGAGATGGGGTTGCCCAGGCTGGTCTTGAACTCCTGGCCTCAAGCGATCCTCCCATCTCAGCCTCCCGTCACTGGGATTTATTCTTTTTTTTTTTTTTTTTTTTTTTTTTTGAGATGGAGTCTCACTCTGTTGCCCAGGCTAGAGTGCAGTGGTGCGATCTGAGCTCACTGCAACCTCCACCTCCACCTGCAAGTGATTCTCCTGTCTCAGCCTCCCGAGTAGCTGGGATTACAGGCAGGCACCACCACGTCCGGCTTTTTTTTTTTTTTTTTTTTTTTTTGAGATGGAGTTTTGCTCTTGTTGCCCAGGCTGGAGTGCAGTGGTGTGATCTCGGCTCACTGCAACCTCCACCTCCCGGGTTGAAGCAATTCTGCCTCAGCCTCCCGAGTGGCTGGGATTACAGGCGCCCACAACCACGCCCAGCTAATTTTTTGTATTATTAGTAGAGACAGGGTTCAACATGTTGGCCAGGCTGGTCTCGAACTCCTGACCTCAGATGATCCGCCTGCCTCAGCCTCCCAAAGTGCTGGGATTACAGACGTGAGCCACCACGCCCGGCCAGTATCCCAAGTTTTTTGTTTGTTTGTTTGTTTGAGATGGAGTCTCACTTTGTCACCCAGGCTGGAGTGCAGTGGTGTGGTATCGGCTCACTGCAACCTCCGCCTCCCGGGTTCAAGTGATTCTCCTGCCTCAGCCTCCCGAGTAGCTGAGATTACAGGCGCCTGCCACCATGCCCAGCTAATTTTTGTATTTTTAGTAGAGATGGGGTTTCACCATGTTGGCCAGGCTGCTCTCAAACTCCTTACCCCAGGAGATCTGCCCGCCCAGGCCTCTCAAAGTGCGGGGTTACAGCGTGAGCCGCCGCGCCCGGCCCAGCCACCTCCGCTCATTGGAGTGTGAGTACTAGGAGCAGGGACCTTTCCGTGCTGCTTGCTGTGTTATACGCTGCACCCAGAACTTAGTAGGCATTCAAACAAAATTTTTAAAAATAAATGGAAGAATGAATTAAGAAACCTTCTGGGTGAGTCATTATACTGTCCCCAAACAGGGGACATCATCAATTTTATTCCTGCCAAGTAGATCTGGACTAGAAGAGTATGTGCTTGATCTACAACAAAAGCCGCCAGGCAAATGCCCGATACTATGTCCATCTCACCTGTTCTGCTCCCACCATGCTAATTGGCTTGCACTTGAAGAGGTGGGTGATGAATTTGGGAATGAAGGAGCTGTGGATAAAAAAGAAGTGACAAATTAGGCTTATCCTCTCTTGCGGAAAGAAATGCAAAAACTTTTTTTTAAGGTTCCACGTATCTCCATGAAAAAATCTTTTTTAATGGAGAATCGAAGTGGACTCCACTGTTGCCCATTATCTTATTTTTCTTCTGAGCGAAGTCCTGGTTTTGTTTAGTTACATGAGGCCCTGGCAAGCCCGGGAAAACCGGATCCCATCCTAGACTCCCAGTGAACTCTAACTATTCTCAGCTCGTCAGAGAGCGGCTTTCCTTTGGTGACTGTTGTTTGTCCTGAGAGGGGATATGATCGAAGCTAGCCCAATCAGACTGGATGTAAGGGCTACAGGCACCACACCTGGCTGATTTTTAATTTTTTTGTAGAGGCAGGATTTCGTTATGCTGTCCAGGCTGGGCTCAAACTCCTGGCTTCAAGCAGTCCTCCTCCCTTGGGCTCCGGAAGTGCTGGGATTACAAGCGTGAGCCACTAGGCCAGGCTTCCTTGACTCTTCATTCTCTGTCTCCAGCCTCATCCTGCTAAGCCCTGGCCTCCCTATGCTTCAACCCAACTGAGCTGCTTGCAGATCCCAGGATTCTGGGGGCTATTTAATGCCTACACTGCTCCCTCGCCTGGACTGCCTTTCCTAGAAGGGGCTTGTGGGTCAAGTACACATGCACCTCTCAGATCCTATTCAACGGCGTCTCTAGAAAGCCTTTCTCCCACTGCCTTCGCCATACTCTACACGGAGTCCGCAGGCCTCCAGCCTCACATCTAACCTACTTCCTTATGCTCATTTGTTTACGTGTCTATTTTGCTTCACCTGACTGTTAAGGCAAATGAAGATGGGGGCCATGTTTATCAGGCCAAAACATTTAACTCTGGGTCTGAGACATAGGAGATGCTCAAGTGAACGCACATTGAATAAATCATAATTTTTTTTTTTTGAGACAGAGTCTCGCTCTGTCGCCCAGGCTGGAGTGCAGTGGCATAATCTTGGCTCACTGCAACCTCCGCCTCCTGGGTTCAAGCAATTCTCGTGCCTCAGCCTCCTGAGTAGCTGAGATTACAGGCATGCACCACCATACCCAGCTAATTTTTGTATTTTTAGTAGACATGGGGTTTCACCATGTTGGCCAGGCTGGTCTCGAACTCCCGGCCTCAAGTGATCCACTTGCCTCGGCCCCACAAAGCGCTGGGATGACAGGCGTGAGCCACCGTGCCCAGCCACCTACCACTTTTTGAATGTCAGCTTGGTATCAGCACTTTACCAGGAAGTTAATATGTGACTTCTCATTTTATCCTCCCAACCACTATTATGAGATTTGTCTCATTATCTCCTTGATTGAATGGAGGAGGATCAGCTCAGTGGATGAGGGAAGTTGCTTGTGGTTCAACTGCAGTTTCAACCAGGCTGTGGATGTTGATGTCTCAATAGGAAAGGCTGCTATTGCTTAAGACAGCAAACGAGGTGAAAGGAAACATCTATGGTTTTGCATGGGTGGGGCAGAAAGGAAGCTAAGGGAGAGGAAACTGGAGTCTGGAGATTGGATCTGGAGGTGGCTTGTGATCAGGAAGGAGAGTAAACAAGGGGCTATTTGGAAGGAATTCCTCAGTGCTGGAAACCAGAGCCAGACAAGTAACGTGAAACTGAACTCATGATCGATGGCAACTGTGCACACAGCAGTTTGTAACCTAAGTTGCTTCACATTAGAACACGCTCTGGACTAGGCATGGCAGCTCATGCCTATAATCCCAGCACTTTGAGAGGCCGAGGCAGGCGGACTGCTTGAGCCTAGGAGTTTGAGACCAGGCTGGGCAACATGGCAAAAATCTCATCGCTACAAAAAATAGAAAAATTAGCTAGGCGGGGTGGCGAGCGCCTATAATCCCAGCTATTCAGGAGGCTGAGGTGGGAGAATCACCTAAGCCCAGGAGATGGGGGCTGCAGTGAGCTGTGGTTGCACCACTGCACTCCAGCCTGGGTAATGGAGTGAGACCCTGTATCAAAAAAAAAAAAAAACCTTTGGCTGTGCCCTTGAACTGGCTCTCTCTCTACTAGTCTACAGGTGGCGACCGGGGGAGTATGAGGACCTGACACACATCCTGTGGGGAGAAGACCAAGCAATGTGCTGGGTAACTGCCAAGGGCTTCTCTGGGCCATCAGGGCGGTGGTGGCTGCTGCCCTTGGCCAGGGAAGGGTCTCCTCACGACCCCACCTCTGTTAAGCGAGATTTTAGCAGGATGAGAAGGCACCATGGATGGAAACAGAAAACCACTTCCTAGATCCTAGGCTGAACGATTCCAGATGTGAGGATGGGCATCCGATTCCCAGTGCACTCAACCTAGGCTTAGCAATGAAACTCAAGGGCTCTGAGAGAATGTGAGGCTGGTGCTGGGAGACGCTGGGACTGGCTAAGTCAACGGACTCCTCCTTCACTTTAACGTAAGCTCAATCAGACCCTGGAGCAGCCACCCTGGAGATTTTGAGTCACAGTAAATTTTTACAGAGATGCTGCTTCTACCAGCAGTTATGGGGAGCATCACAATGTGATTTATCAGCAACGCTTCTAACAGACTTATGAGCACCCAGGGAGTGAGGGAATTTCACCTCCTGGTCCATCTGCCATCTGCAAACATTAATGCCTCCGTGGAGAGTTCACTCTATCCTTTCTTGACAAACTAGAAAGTAAAGCTGACACCACAAGCCGCTCCATAATTGTTAGTCCTGAGGGGTTCATTTGTGAGGTACAGAGAAACGGGGAGAGATTGGGGGAAGACAGAAACTTGGAGTCCTGAATCGCCAGCTGGGGCCTGGATGGGAACAACCCAAATACAGTAGCTTGGCCTGGGCTGACCCTCCTGAAGCCCTTCCCTGAGAAGTCTGTCAAAATGCTTGCTTGATAACTGGTCAGAGGAGACACTGACCCTCAACACCACCTGGTATCATGGGAAATGGTGCTAAGCCAGATGGTGATCGGCAAAGAACCAAACTATTTCCTCATTTCAAAACTCAGGGCGGAAATGGCCACATACGAGGACACAGCAGGAAGACACACAGCTCAGGGTGCACTCACCTGCCTTGGCCAGGGAGCTCCCTGACTTGTGCATCCCAATTTCTAGTGCCTTCCTCGGACCAAGAGTGTGTCCAAGTATAAACAGATAAATTCTAGCAGCCATGGTAAAAAATCCCAGGGGGAGGGAGGACAAGAAGGCTCAAAAGAAACAGAAGTGATGGCTCCTACCCTTAAGAGGCATTTATAAGCCACTCAGAGAAACAAAATGCATATAGGGAATCCCTGAAAAAGAATTTTAATTACCCAATCCTGGGCAAGGGGAGCTTATACCTGCACAGTTCAAAACAACTGTAGGCCCCATTCATTTTTGTTTGCGTTGACGTGGCTGGGAATTGTACTGCTGTTACTGTTGCCTATGACTTTAAGTAGCAGATTTAGTTTTATTATTATGCTTCTTTTGCGTACAAATTAAAAGCAGTACTGCAGGCACCAGAACGAACCCCAGCTGGATGGTGGGGACACTCAAATTGTGAGGACGCTGGTGGGAAGTATGGTTTTAAAAACAACCCAGTTGAGTATGACGCTGAAATGGCGGCCACATGTCACTGTACATTTGTCCAAACCGAGGGAATGTCCAGCGCGACGTCACAGAGTCCGGGTGATAATGACATGTTGATGCAGGTTCATCCACTGTAACGAATGTGCCACTTTCTGTGTGGGGGGTGTTGGTAATGGGAAGACTGTGCATGTGTGGGGGTCAGGTACACGGGAAATCTCTGTACTTTACACTCAATTTGGCTGTGAACCTACAACTGTTCTAAAACATAAAGTCTATTAAAAAAAAAAAAAAAAAGAACCCAGAGATGAGAATGTTCCAGGACTTACTTTGCAAATTTAATGCAGAACTGAGTGAAGTACTTGCGTGTGGAAGCCAGGTTGTCACGGATGATGGGGACGTTCTGCTTGATGTGCAGAATGACAGAGGTGACGTAGGGGCTCTGGTCACCAACGTGCTCCACGTTCTGCCACTGCATCTGAAATGGAGAAAGGATGAGGCATTGAATCCCTCGCAGGAGAACGGTGTCGCCTGTTACTGGGGAAGGGAGGGCCTGGAGTGGAAATCAGGTCACAGCTTTGGTATCACAGGAATCAGGCACTTTTGTCCTGGGGAGTTTCTTATTCGTTCTGTAGGGACTGATACTCAGGACAAATACAAGTGTGCCCAGCAGACCCGACAGTGAGGTGTGACCCAGGCCCTTTCCTTTTCCTGCCTTGTCCCTGACCTGCCTGAAACAGCCTTCCCTTCTCAACTAAGCTACCCAGTCGTAAGGGATCCTGTTCTCCTGCCGAGTGACCCACAGCAGGGGACTGCAGCAGAACGGGGAGGGACGCCAACTCCCAAGCTGACCGGCAGCCTGGGAGATGAGAGAGGTGGCTGGGCTAAGTGACATGAAACCTGGAGGGGAATTCACAGACACCTTTCTCTCCAGTCAACTGGGAGGAGTTTGGGATTCTTTAACACAGAAAACTAGAAATGATATGACACGTCGGGATGTTGCTTCAAAATAATATGAAGTTACTGGGAAGAGGTGCAGATGAAATAAGACCATGAGGCTGAGTGACAGGTACATAGAGGCTGACCACACTGTTTCCTCTGCTTTTGAATATATTCAAAAATTTCCATAATAAAACACTTGAAGAGGTATGTGTGTAGAATCTTACACTCCTAAAACCTTTGGGATTATGTCAAGATTTCAATAAGGGGAAGGGAAGGAGAATCTGGCAAACACTAGGGTGGACCAGAGGGTAAGACAGAGACGTGGGGAACAGGCCAGGAGCCAGGCGCAGGGGAGAGAACATTGCTGAGAGCACCGAGGTGGTCCCTGAACAGGCTGTGAACAAAAGTGACAGACCTGCTTCAACCTGAGCCCTAACGACAGGCTCTGGAAGACACCTACAGCAAACTGGCGGGATTCTTGGACTACGTGGCACTTGGCAACACTGAGTCCTGGGAACAGAAGGAGGCAATGCTGCAGTGTGCCATCACCCAAGGGTGCATGCAGGAGATGGGTGCAGCACCAGCTCCCAGCCTGCCCTGGGCTGGCAGGGAAGGGCACTCTAATCCTGAAGAGTGGGAATGGTCTGGACGGCTCTGCTGAGTCAGCCTCTCACAGTGGAGCTGGATGGCCTTTAAAGAGATCTTAAGCCAAACACAAACCATATAATGTGTTCATAGAAGGAGGTCAGTAGTTCTGAGACACTGATGTCTCTGGCAAGAAAACACTATTTTTATAGAGCTCTTGGGGAAAGGAAAAAATCAACACTGAGAGAGCTTGTTTAAAAGAATCACATCGTACGTGGATGATTCCCCAGCTGTGGGAAGCTCAAATGACTCCTAATGTTTTTTCAAATCAGCGGATATTTGTATTCTAAAAACTTCAGAGATATGTACACACAGAACCACAGAAAAGCAGGAAGGGACCTCCATCTTCATTTCACAGATAAGAAAACCAAAGCCCAGAGACATGAAGAGTCTTATGCAAGGTTTCATAACCAGGCTCCACACAGGAAAAAGAACTCGAATTTATTACTGGGAAAAAACAGAAACAAACAATGAAGAAACAGGAGAAAGGTCTAATATGAACTGACTTAACGTTCTAATGCTTTGGTTATGCGAAATGTTTTCCTCATTATCTTTCATCTTATGCAAGAGGCTTCTTTTTCCATTTGATTTTGAAGATTTGACCCATCCAAACAATGAGCACCCTGGGTGATTTTAAATGAGCTCATAGGGTGAGGCCAAAATTGACAGGTGCTGTCAGCATTTCCTGGGCTCTGCAGCAGGACTTAGAGCAGAATGTTCTGGGTAGACACAGCGAACTGGGAGGGTTTGATGCCCCCAAAGCCAATCGTGTCCATAGCAATGACTATTGCTTTCCAAGCTGGCAGCTTTGTATATTTCAAAATCTCAAAACAGTTTATCAACAATGATCTAAACATGACAGCCCTCCATGAAAGGAGGTGGCGATGTGCTCTGTCACCAGTTACAAAGCAGCTCTGAAGCAAGACCAAGCAGGGGCCCAGGATTTCTTCAACTTCCCACTGGTTATTCCGCATGCTCATCCCTGAACTCTTCTTGATGATCACTGGCCAGGTCGGTATGTGCCCACATTTGGAATATATGTGAAAAGAGCTGATTTGCTTTAATGCTCCGGTCAGTCACGACTCCATCGGTCAAGTTAAAAGAAGTATTAGCAAAGGCCAAGTGGATTCATGATTTTAAACTTAAGTCAGCTTAGTGAACTAAGAAGGTGATTTAAAGCACTAGAAAACAGTAAAAGGTGGCCTTGCCTTTAGTATTTTTTAAAAATGTGGCACACGCCTATAGTCTCAGCTACCGGAGAGGCTGAGGCAGGAGGGTCACTGGAGCCCAGAAGGCTGGGGCTGCAGGGAGCTGTGATTGTACCACTGCACTCCAGCCTCAGATGGCTGATGCTTGCCATCATCCACCATGGGTGACTGAAGGTTTGGGTCACAACCTGAACTGCCCAGGATAGCTACATTAAGACCAAACTTCGCAGGTCCCTTTGCGTGGCCCTAAACGTACGTCATCTCATTTACTATTCATACGTGATCTCACTTAGTTCTCACAACAACCTTGTAGATGAGGAAATTCAAAAAGCTCAAAGAGATTTGGTATCTTGCACAAAATTTCACAGCTGGGACAACCAGGTCTATCTAAAGCCCAAACCAGGTCTATCTAAAGCCCAACCAGGTCTATCTAAAGCCCAAACCCCACAACAAGGTGCTTGCTAGACAACTTCCCCCCCAGACCCGCCCCCGCCACCCCGCCCAAAAAAAGAATAAAAGCACTTAACTAGGCCTTTGTTAAAGGTAAGGCCTGTTTCTCAAGGAGATGCTAACGAAACATAGTGATCAAGCAAAGGACTCTTTATTTTTCATTTTTTTGAGACACAGTCTCTGTTGCCTAGGCTGGAGTGCAGTGGTACAATCATAGTTCACTGCAGCCTTGACTTCCTGGGCTCCAGTGATCCTCCCAGCTCTGCCTCCCAAGTAGCTGGGACCACAGGTGTACACTACCATGCTCAGCTAATTAAAAAAAATATCTTTTGGCCGGGCGCGGTGGCTCACGCTTGTAATCCCAGTACTTTGGGAGGCCGAGGCGGGCGGATCACGAGGTCAGGAGATCGAGACCACGGTGAAACCCCGTCTCTACTAAAAACACAAAAAATTAGCCGGGCGTGGTGGCGGGCGCCTGTAGTCCCAGCTACTGGGAGAGGCTGAGGCAGGAGAATGGCGTGAACCCAGGAGGCGGAGCTTGCAGTGAGCCGAGATCGCGCCACTGCACTCCAGCCTGGGTGAAAAAGCAAGACTCCGTCTCAAAAAAAAAAAATAAAATAAAAAAAATAAAATAAAATAAAAAAAATATCTTTTTCTTTTTTACTTTTTGTAGAGACAGGGGTCTCACCGTGTTGCCCAGACTGGTCTTGAACTCCTGGGTTCACGCAATCCTCCTGCCTCAGCCTCCCAAAGTGCTGGGATTACAGGTGTGAGCTACCGCGCCCGGCCCAAAGAACTCTTTCAAAAAAGGAAACAAACAGTACCTTGCATTGGAAGAACAAACATCATGAAAAGCCATCAGTAGAAATGAGACCTCAACTTTTCTAGGTAAACTTTTCATTTGATATTTAGAAGTTACCCCTCTACACTTAAAATTGTTTCTTGTTGTGCTTTTTGTTTTGGGGGCTTGGGTAGAGTTGAATACAGACGGCGTTCAACTGGTACTATCTAAACAAGACACAGTTTGAAGACAGTAAAAATGATAAGACCCAGTCTAACCACCACAGGAAGAGACTGCGGGGCCCAGAGTGTCCCCAGAGCCCGGCTTCCGCTGCCTGGGCAGCAAGTGTGTACTCTGACGGACACTCCACAGTGGGGCTGGGGGGCCAGCACTCTTTCTAGAGAGAGTCTACTGTAGCAGGAACTTTGATCAGAGAACAGCGCTCCACAACTAGCTTCAGTGGGTCTTGTTTTTTCCTATTGCTCTAGGAAGCTTGGAAACAGGTTTCTTGAACATCTGAATACTTAAATTCCTACTTTTTCACTGGATTAGAGAGCCACAGAGCATAGACTCAGACAGTTGGGCTCTGGGAACATTTCAGGCAACTGAAGTCTCATAACTGAGGCTGCCGGGGTGTTGGCCTCAAGCAGTAGACTTTATGCAGGCACACATGTACACGCTCACTCTCACTCTGATGCCTGGTGGGGCTCCTTTCACTCCCGCAGCATCTGCTATATTTATAGGTACCTTCGGCAAGTGCAGCAGGGCACCGAGCATCAGGTGGGGACCAAAGAGATGAAGGAACGTTTATCAAGCACCTACTACGCGCTGAAGGAACCTTTATCAAGCACCTACCACACACGAGGGGCTGAAGGAACGTTTATCAAGCACCTACTATGCACTGAAGGAACGTTTATCAAGCACCTACTACGCACTGAAGCAATGTTTATCAAGCACCTACCACGCACTGGAGGAACGTTTATCAAGCACCTACCACACACCGAGGGCTGAAGGAACCTTTATCAAGCACCTACTAAGCACCAGGGGCTGAAGGAACATTTATCAAGCACCTACCACGAACCAGGGGCTGAAGGAATGTTTATCAAGCACCTACTACGCACCAGGGGCTGAAGGAACATTTATCAAGCACCTACCATGCACCAGGGGCTGAAGGAATGTTTATCAAGCACCTACTATGCACCGGGCGCTGAAGGAACATTTATCAAGCACCTACTACGCACCAGGGGCTGAAGGAACATTTATCAAGCACCTACCACGCACCAGGGGCTGAAGGAATGTTTATCAAGCACCTACCACACACCAGGGGCTGAAGGAACCTTTATCAAGCACCTACTATGCACTGAAGGAACATTTATCAAGCACCTACCACGCACCAGGGGCTGAAGGAACCTTTATCAAGCACCTACTATGCACTGAAGGAACGTTTATCAAGCACCTACTACGCACTGAAGGAACGTTTATCAAGCACCTACCATGCACCAGGGGCTGAAGGAACGTTTATCAATCACCTACTAAGCACCGGGCGCTGAAGGAATGTTTATCAAGCACCTACCACGTACCAGGCGCTGAAGGAATGTTTATCAAGCACCTACCACGTACCAGGCACTGTGCCTGACATTTTCACATGAACTTGCTGCCTGATGAATGAATGATGTAGCGAAAGAGGTATTATTACTCCTCTTTGTGAGTAATAATAAATGAGGATGAGACAGGCTTGAGGACAGCGAGTGACCTGCCTAAGGAAGCATAACTGCTAAGTTAGCAGGAAAGGTCATTAAGATGGTACTTAAGATGCTGAAATTGAGTCAGCCAGTCTGAGTTCTGACACTGTGCAACCTTCTAAAGGGGTGACCTGGACAAGTCATCTAATTTCTCTGAGCCTCAGTATTCTCATCTATAAAAGTGGGATGATGGTAACATCTATAATCTATTATTGAAAGATAATGCATGGATGCGCTTAACACAGTGTCTCGCAGCACGTATAAATTCCACAGTAGATTTTAGCTACTGTTATAATTTTAAGAATACTTGCGGCCGGGCGCGGTGGCTCACGCTTGTAATCCCAGCACTTTGGGAGGCCGAGGCGGGCGGATCACGAGGTCAGGAGATCGAGATCACGGTGAAACCCTGTCTCTACTAAAAATACAAAAAAAATTAGCCGGGCGTGGTGGCAGGCGCCTGTAGTCCCAGCTACTCGGAGAGGCTGAGGCAGGAGAATGGCGTGAACCCGGGAGGCGGAGCTTGCAGTGAGCCGAGATCGCGCCACTGCACTCCAGCCTGGGTGACAGAGCGAGACTCCGTCTCAAAAAAAGAAAAAAAAAAAAAAAAAAGAATACTTGCACTATCACTAAAAATTACTAAATTTAGATAACTGATAATTATCAATTAATTCAGAAATGTATCAATTAATTGAAATTATGGTGATTTAAGTTTTATTCTTTTTTTCAAAAAAATCTGACCGGGCACAATGGCAACATGCCTGTAATCCCAGCAGCTTGGGAGGCCAAGGCAGGTGGATCACTTGAGGCCAGGAACTCAAGACCAGCCTGGCCAACACTGTGAAACCCCGTCTCTACCAAAAATACAAAATTAGCCGAGTGTGGTGGCGGGTGCCTGTAATCCCAGCTACTCAGGAGGCTGAAGCAGGAGAATCACTTGAACCTGGGAGGTGGAGGTTGCCATGAGCACAAATCACACCACTGCACTCCAGCCTGGGGTACAGAGCGAGACTCTGTTAAAAAAAAAAAAAAAAAAAAAAAAAATCTGCATTTTTCTAAAATGGAAGTGATTTAGTTTTGTCATAATGGGAAAAATCTTGTTTATGAAAAAGAAAGCTGTGTCTTGATTCTAGGTAGAACTTGATGGTTTCTTAGTTGTGGCTTTCTGTGGGTCTTCTGAAACAGATGTGCATTTTTTTTTTTTTTTTTTTTTGAGACAGAGTCTCGCTCTGTCGCCCAGGCTAGAGTGCAGTGGCGCGATCTCGGCTCACTGCAATCTCCGCCTCCCGGGTTCACGCCATTCTCCTGCCTCAGCCTCTCCGAGTAGCTGGGACTACAGGCGCCCGCCACCACGCCCGGCTAATTTTTTGTATTTTTAGTAGAGACGGGGTTTCACCGTGGTCTCGATCTCCTGACCTCGTGATCCGCCCGCCTCGGCCTCCCAAAGTGCTGGGATTACAAGTGTGAGCCACCGCGCCCGGCCACAGATGTGCATTTTAATGACTGAGGAAAATGAAAATGAGAACAGACTTGTCTTGATTCAACGTAGAAGTGAACTTGAGGATTTCTTAGCCGTGGCTTTCCATGGGTCTTCTGAAACAGATCTGCATTTTAATGACTGAAGAAAATGAGAACAGACTTGAGAACTCTTCTGTTTCAAAGTGTCTTTGGGGGATCATAATGCAGCCTCCTAAATGGATACATGTTCACAATCCTGAAACCTAATATAAATTACGTGCCAGACTGTAAGAAAATTTAATTTATTCAGTTTCTGTTTTTTCCTAAAACTACCATTAATGGGCAAAACACTAGGTGTGTTTGCTTCTGAAGAGAGACTTGGATTATTTAACTGAGTGATGTGAGCAGCCCTAGGAAAAGGCACGGAGAGAGGAGGGGACCATGAGAGCAACAGCCCCTGTTCGGGAGCCCACAGCTCTCTATCCTGCTTACAGGGGCATAACCAGACATACTCATTTCTAAGGATTTGTAGGATTTAAATCTAAAAGATAGAATCCTTTGTATTTCCACCAAAACACTCCAAATAACTACTTTTTCCAGAATCAGGAGAACTAGTTTTACTTCTAGCTTCACTATTGTAAGTTATATGGCTTTGGGCATAATATGAAGACGGGAAGGAAGGAAGGAAGGAGGGAGGGAGGGAGGGAAGGAAGGAAGGAAGGAAGGAAGGAAGGAAGGAAGGAAGGGAGAGACGGAGGGAGGGAGGGAAGGGAGTTTGGAGGGAGGGGGAGGGGAGGGGAGGGGAGAGGGGAAGGGAGGGAGGGAAGAAAGAAGGAAGGAAGGGAGGGAGGGAGGAAAGAAGGAAGGGAGAGTGGGAGGAAGGGAGGAAGGGAGGGAGGGAGTGAGGAAGGCAGGGAGGGAGGGAGGGAGGGAGTGAGGAAGGCAGGGAGGGAGGGAGGGAAGAAGGAAGGGAGGGAGGGAGGGAGGGAGGAAGGGAGGAAGGGAGGAAGGGAGGGAGGGAGTGAGGAAGGCAGGGAGGGAGGAAGGGAGAGAAGAAGGAAGAGAGGGAGGGAGGAAGGGAGGAAGGAAGGAAAGAAGATACCAGAAGGAAAGTTCATTAGTTTTCAGCGAAAAATATTCAACGCAGATTGGAATATGTGGGTTGGCTGCTCAACACATTTTCTTCACTGTAGAAAAGTCCTGGTGTCAGATCAAGAAAAGCTGGAGATGAATATACACCATGATGATGGTGAATGCTTGAAGAACTCATAATTATATCAGCATGAACACTCATGTGGACCCACCAGGACTGGGCACACACTGACAGAAATGTATCAATTAATTGAAATTATGGTGATTTACATTTTATTCTTTTTTTCAAAAAAATCTGGCCGGGCACGATGGCAACATGCTTGTAATCCCAGCAGTTTAGGTGGCTGAGGCTCTTCCACTTTTAGGCAGGTTACTTAAGCTGATTTTGCCTCAGTTGCCACATTTGCGAAAAAGACTTCCTCGCTCTCTCTGTATGGCGTGGCACAATCCTGCATAAAGGGACAGTGGTGGCGTCATCACAGCTTACTGCAACCTCTGCCTCTCAGGCTCAAGTGATCTTCCCACCTTAGCCTCCCGAGTAGCTAAAAGATCTGGAGCAGGTGATTTAATGTCTCTGTTTCAGCTTCTTTATCTGTGAAAAGGGGAAATAGCATAGCCATCTTATGAATTTATTGTTAGAATGAAATTAATTGGGTTCCAATTCCTGGTAAGTGCTCAGTAAATAGTAACTTATTATCAACTCAGAGGTTATCTAAGAAAATAAGCAATATGGAGGCCGGGCACAGTGGCTCACGCTGTAATTCCAGCATTTTGGGAGGCCGAGGTGGGAGGATCACTAGAGCTCAGGAGTTTGAGACCGGCCTGGGCATCATAGCAAGACCTCATCTCTACTAAAAATCAAGAAAATTAGCCAGGTGTGGAGGTGTGCGCCAGTAGTACCAGCTATTTGGGAGGCTGGGGTGGGAGGGTCACTCGAGCCCAGGAGGTCAAGGCTGCAGTGAGCTATGATTGTGCCACCGCACCCGAGCCTGGGCGACAGAGTGAGGAAATTTTTTTAATGAAAGAAAGAAAATAACACTATGGGGAGGAAACGTGGTCTAAGAGTTAATTTTGCTGTAACTCATCAGCAACACTACTAGAATCTCAAAGTCAGAGTTTCGGAGGGACCACCCGACTTTCATCACATTTTCCTCCCCCTTCTTCGGCCTGGCCTGCAGAAGGCTACACCTGCATGTGACTCTAGCAAACTCTGCCGCTCTGCAATACCCTCTCCTTGTCTAGCAGCGGGACTCCGGGCCACACCCCTGGGGGCTCATATTCCTTCATTCCGACATCTCTTCAATCAGCTCCAAGATGCCACCTGCTGAAGTCAGAAGTCCTTCTGCTATCACGTGCCATCGAGGAGCATCACTCCATCCTCAACAGCACCAGCTATGAACCTAAAGGTTTCAGGGATTCTGTGACCACCCCCGTCTCCCACAAAGTTGTCCAAGTTTCCTACTCTATATCTACCAGCTCCACCCGGCTACATCTGCTCAGTAGAGTTATCTATGTCTCACTTGTTTACCAATCTTTGGTCAAAAGGGTGTTTGTGGTCCTTCGGTTCTTTCTCTCCCGCTGCCCGCCTCCCTCTTTACCTTCAAAGTCATTCAGGGAATACTACAGTTAAGCAAGTACTGTGCTATGCCACGGGTTTCCAAAACGAGTAAGACACAGCCCTCAAGTTGCTCAAAGTTTAATAGGGAAGACAAAGGCATAAAAATGATTACATAACAAAGCAGAAAGGTAGCCCAGGTACTGTGGTGTCTTGAAAGAGAAAGAGGAATGCTCTGGCTGAAGCAAGAAATGCTGACATTGTAAGGGACCCAGAAGAGCTAAAACAGTGTTGAAAAAACAAAGTTGGAAGACTCATACTTCTTGATTTCAAAGATTACTACAAAGCTATTATAGCCAAACAGTGTGGTACTGGCCTGAGGATGGACATAAAGATGCTGAGGACAGACATACAGATAGATGGAATAGAACTGAGAGTCCAGAAATAATCCCACACATCTATGGTTAACTGATTTTTTACGAGGGTATCAAGACCATCCAATGTGAAAAGAACAGTCGTTTCAACAAATGGTGCTGGGAAAGCTGAGTATCCTTTCAGCAAAAGAATGCTGCTGAATCTTTGCTTCACACCATATACAAAAATTAACTCAAAATGGATTGAAGACCTACATTCTTTTCCTTTTTTTTCTTTTTTGTGAAGACCTAAATTTAAGAACTAAAACTAAAATTCTTAGAAGAAACCACAGAATAAATCTTTATGATTCTGGATCAGGCAATGGTATCTTAGATAACACACACACACACACACACACACACACGAGATATACCAGCTTCAGAAAATCAAGGACATTATCAAGAAAGTGAAAAGGCAATCCACCCACAGAATGGGAGAGAATATTTACAAATTTCGTATCTGATAAGGGGTCTAGTATCCAGATATAAAAAGAACTTTTACAATTCAACAACAGAAAGACAATCCAATTTTAAAATGGGCAAAACATTTAATTCTCATTTCTTCAAAGAGAATATACAAATCACCAGTAGCACCTGAGAAGGTGATCAACATATTAGTCATGGGAGAAATGCAAACTGAAACCACAGTGAGATACCACTTCACGCCCATGAAAATGGCTATAATTAAAAAAGGAAAACAAGTGTGGGAGAAGATGTGGAGAAACTGGATTCCTTACACTTTGCTGGTGGAAAGGTACAATGGCACAGTCACTTCAGAAAACAGTTTGGCAGCTTCTCAAAATGTTAAACATAAACTGACCATACGGCTCTTTCAGTTCCATTCCTTAGGTCCCTTAGGTCCTTTTTTTTTTTTTTTGAGACAGAGTCTCCCTCTGTCACCCAGGCTGGAGCGCAGTGGTGCAATCTTGGCTCAATGCAACCTCCACCTCCCAGGTTCAAGCCATTCTCCTGTCTCAGCCTCCCAAGTAGCTGGGATTCCAGGTGTGCACGCTACCACACCCAGCTAATTTTTGTATTTTTATTAGACACAGGGTTTGCCATGTTGGCCAGGCTGGTCTTGAACTCCTGACCTCAGGTGATCTGCCCACCTTGGCCTCCCAACATGCTGGGATTATAGGCGTGAGCCACCACGCCCGGCCTTTAGGTACATATCGAAGAGAACTGAAAACATGTTCACACGAAAAATTGTACATGAATGTTCACAGCATTATTCAAAATTAGAAAGCAGAAATAACTCAAACGTCCAATAGATGAATGAATAAACAAAATGTGGTCTATCCATACGATGGAATGTTACTCAGCCACAAAAAGGAATGGAGTGCTGACACATGCCCCACCATGAACATGCCCTGAAAACACTACGTTAAGTGAAGAGAGCCAGGCACAAGGCATGCCACATGCCATATGATTCTATGTGTGCGAAATGTCAGGAGGGGCAAATCTATAGAGACAGAAAGTAGGCTAATGGTTGTCAGGGGAATGGAGAATGACTGCTGAGAGGTACGGGGTTTCTTTTTGGGGTGATGAAGATGTTCTGGAATTAGATGGTGGTGGTGGTTTCATGACATTGTGAATATACTAAAAACAACTAAATTGTACACTTTATTTATTTATTTATAAAATAGAGTCTCACTCTGTCACCCAGGCTGGAGTGCAGTGCTGCAATCTTGGCTCACTACAACCTCGGCCTCCCAGGTTCAAGAGATTCTCCTACCTCAGCCTCCTGAGTAGCTGGGACTATAGGTGTCTGCCATCATGTCCAGCAAATTTTTTGTGTTTTTAGTAGAGACAGGGTCTCACCATGCTGGCCTCGAACTCCTGACCTCAAATGATTTGCCCTCCTCAGCCTCCCAAAGTGCTGGGATTACAGGCGTGAGCCACTGCTCCTGGTCAACTGTATACTTTAAAAGGGTGAATTCTGTGGTATGTGAATCATACCTCAGGTTTTTAAATGGGGACAGACATTTGAACTTGATCTTAAAGGATGTGCTCCTTGGGCAGACGATAGCAGGAAGAAAATTCTGGGCAGAAAGAATAAAATGAGAAAAGGCATGGAAGCCACAAAAGAGCAATGTGCATTCAGGGAAGTAAACATGGCTGCGACTGGAGAACAGGGCACATACTCCAGAGTGAGCAGCAGAAACTGACCTAGCAGTGGAGTAAACAGATAGATAATGAAAGCTCTATATGCCAACCAAGGAAGAGGCCATGGGACACCTTCCATGAGAATGAGGTCTCCCAGGAAAATGACTTAACCAAGTTCTGTCAACTCGGAATCATTCAATGACTACACTCCACTTTGGCCAGCCAACAGTCCTTCTGACATTTATAAGACACACTTATTTACAGTATTGGTTGTTCTCAGTTTTCTTCCCAGCAGGGTATAGACTCCTTGAGGGCAGTCTCGTTTCCAGCCTTAACTCTTGTCAGTCCAAGTACAGGAGTAGCCTGAGGAGCCCCTGGGATGTTGAATGAGAATTGGCAGTTGGAACCAAGCTCTTTAGCTTTCCTAACCTCTCTTTACTCATGTTTTCACCCCGTTTGAACTGCCCTCCTAATCACAAATTCATTCAGAACTTCGCCCTCATCTGTTTCAAAAACCACTTCCTCACGAGGGCCTTCTTTGCCTCCCCACCTGGATATGAACTCCTCCCTCTTTAAAGAGGGTGTATTTTGTACTTTTCTTACGGCACTGATTTCCTCATCTCTTATATTAAAGTTACTGGGTGTTGCTGTCATCTATACACATCTCTTGCCCTCACCTACTGGAATCTAAACACCTTAGCCAAGGGTTTACGCCTTTCTGAGCCTTGCAGCTCCCAGCACTGTGCTGGGCAGGGTCTGAATGGAACTGTTCAACCAGCAGCAAAAATGATAGAATCAGAGACAGAAATAACCATTATCACAAAAGTTTTTTTAAATCCTAGAAGAAACTACACAAAACAGGATGCAGCATAAAGAACACAGAATGTGTTGGATCAATCTGTGACCACTTGGCTTGTTTATTTCCATCACGTGCATTTTATTCTGCTAGAACTCCAGAAGACTCAGGCAGAAAGTAATGGCCTCCCAGCCGCTGCGTTCCCAAGTCTGTGGTTTTCCTATGATATAAACAAAGGACTCTGGAGGCACGGTCTCTGTTAATATTTGCTGGTGTGGGCATGGGGGAGAAGTGGAGGGTGGGACGGGGCAGGGTTTGAGGGAAATCCACCGAACGAACCGACAGTTTATATAAGCAACACCTGCAGTGTTAAACCCCTTTCAACTGTGATTTTATTGAAAAAAAAAAAAAATTCCACTCTTCCTTTGGTAAATGTAAAAATTCTTTCACCAGCTGCATTCCGATCTAAAGTGTGTGGCAGTTCAGGAGAGATGGCAGCTGGAACAGATCACACTCAGGATGTAGAGCATGCTTACCAGCAGCGAGGGGATAATGAGAGCCTGCAAAACGAATCCTCTAAGCAGATGGACTGGCCTCAATTTGCCTGCTCAGAGTGTTCTCCTGTGAATGCTGAGAATACTGGAAGGACCCATCAGCACCGGACTGCTGAAAAGATCAGCTTTTTGAATAAAACTGTGACATCAGCTATTTTAGGACTTGCCACTTCAGTTCATAAAACCCTAAAGCCTACACTTTGGTTTTAATCTTATTTTTGTTAAATATTTACAATCTACTGCAAAACCAAATTCAGACCAAATGTCTGCTTACACAACCTTGTGACATGGTCACTCCTCCTGACAAGAGGGAGAGGGAACTAACATTTAATGAGCATTTACTATGTGCCTGGCACTAGACCCATCCGTTCCATGTTTCATCCTCACAGCAATGCTGGGATGCAGAGATCCACAGTTCACTTGGGGTATGTGGGCCCAGATGATGTCACGTTGGCCCAGACAGGTGAATCATTTGCTCAACACCCCAAAGGAAACCCTGGAGGAGTTAGGTCTGTCTGACTCTAAAGTTAGTGTTCCTCCCACTGCCCTTTGGTACTGGCCAGTATAACCCAGATGAATTGTTTCTCCAGAATTTGCTACAAGAACCTATGACTCTAGAGCAGACATTGGCAAACTTTTTCTGTAAAGGGCCAGAGAGTAAATATTTAATTTTTTTAGCTTTATGGGCTAGTCTCTGTTGCAATGGCTCAATTCTACCACTATATTGCAAAAAGGCAGCCATAGATAATACATAAATAAATGAACATGGCTGTATTCCAATAAAACTTTATTTTCAAATAGAAGCAGTGGGCCAGATTTGGTTCCCAGGCTCTAGTTTGCCAACCCCTGCTCTACAAAGTTTTAGAGTTGCAGCTGCATGTTACTTGGGTTTAGCATAACAAAGACCCATTTCCAACTTAATTAACAAAAATGAATCTCCCATATTCAAGACTACATGAGAGATAAAAGAGGGGTGAAAGACATGGTCTGTGCACTTACGGAATTGACATTCATTTGGGAGAAAAAGGCATAGGCACATAAAAGTCAAAAATAGGAAGATGAGGTAGCGCTCAGTAAGTGCCAAAGGAGGGGATTTGAGGGCCAAGGGCTGACTGATGGGCCACCACAATATTAGAAAACCAGAGTTCACAACCTGATCAAATACTCTTGCATTGGCACCAGAGCTCAGAAGGAGTCGGAAAAACCTCTCAGTGGACAAGAATGAAGAATGAGTCAGAAGTTACTGCTTTAAGCACTAATGAAAACACCCATTCTGGTGAGACCACACCAAGGTTTTTAGCATGTGTCAGATACTAATCAAAGATAATACGTAAATAAAGGAACATGGCTGATTGATTTTTAATTAACAAAAATGAATCTCCCATATTCAAGACTACATGAGAGATAAAAGAGGGGTGAAAGACATGGTCTGTGCACTTACGGAATTAATATTAATTTGGCAAAAAAAGGCATAGGTACATAAAAGCCAAAAATATGAACACGAGAGGAACATGAGGTAGCGCTCAGTAATTAAAAATGATCCATTTTCAGCTGGGCACTGTGGCTCATGCCTGTAATCCCAGCACTTTGGGAGGCCTCGGTGGGAAGACTGCTTGACGCCAGGAGTTCAAGACCAGCCTGGGCCACATAGCAAGACTCTTAGCCCTACAAAAAATTTAAAAAGTAGGGCCGGGCGCGGTGGCTCAAGCCTGTAATCCCAGCACTTTGGGAGGCCGAGGCGGGCGGATCACGAGGTCAGGAGATAGAGACCACGGTGAAACCCCGTCTCTACTAAAAATACAAAAAATTAGCCGGGCGTGGTGGCGGGCGCCTGTAGTCCCAGCTACTCGGAGAGGCTGAGGCAGGAGAATGGCGTGAACCCGGGAGGCGGAGCTTGCAGTGAGCCGAGATTGCGCCACTGCACTCCAGCCTGGGCGACAGAGCGAGACTCCGTCTCAAAAAAATAAATAAATAAATAAAAAATTTAAAAAGTAGTTGGACATGGTGGCATGCACCTGTGGTCTCAGCTACTTGGGAGGCTGAGGCAGGAGGACTGATGAGCCCAGAGGGTCAAGGCTGCAGGGAGTCATGGTGGCACCACTGCATCTGAGTGACAGAGAGAGACCCTGTCTCTAAAAAAATACAAATAAACCACAGGCAACATCTCCTTTAGACTCATCGAACACATTTACTTCGTCTCTTTTTTTTTTTGCCATCCTCCAATACTGTGATGTTCTGTCTCATTCTAAAAGGACAAGCAACTGAACTGACTTGGGTGCGACACAAACTGAGTGCTTTCAGGAACTCCGGGGCCTTTCCATTCTCCTCTCAGCTGATCCTTTACGCTCCGATGCGCCTGGAGAAGCTACAGACAAGGGCCAATAGAAGCCACCTCGGGCTGCTCTCCTTAGTTTGTAGGATGCCATTTCCTAAGACCTTACCTTGCTCATGGCAGTCAGGGCAGGATCACAGGCAGCATCCAGATCCTGAACCAGCAGCTGAATACTGCTGGAGATGACACTGCAAATCAAACAAATCACTGTGTCACCCCTTCAGACAATGGCCGTCTGAATGACTGACACTCAGGCCCCTGTGTAAAATTCAGATTCATCATCTCATCGGCAAAGTTTGAGCTTTAATTAATGACAGCGGAGGAGCAGCTTGGCTCTTTCTTCATGTCCTGGTTTTATCTGGGTGTGTCCTCACCCAGTCAGGATACAGAATCCCACAGTCAGTCTCCCTAATCACCACCCCAGTATCCCTGTTCACATCTTCCTCCAAAAGAACCTGCTTCCCAAAAATGTTTAAGTCAGAACTGAAGAATATAAAAAGTTAAGAAGAGTAGAGGAAATAAACTAAGAAGAGAATTTTGATTCTTCCTCAATAAGTGGTTGACGTGAAAGCCGAGGCCTGGCCCATGCCTGTCTCATTTAATGGCAGTGGAATAGAAACTGACCACAACAAAAATACCACAAGGTCCTAACAGGGAAAGAAGGCTTTACTGTTAGAACTTCCTGGACGGACCTCCCCTGCCACTCCCACACTCTTATTCCCTCAGTGGCTACATTCAAGCCATTTATACTTTATACTTTAAAACACTGAAGGTAGGCCTGGCCTTCTGTGGGTTTAGATGGGGGCAGATCAACGACGGCCAAGGGAGAATGTCTTCTCTGTGGTTATTCTTCACAGTGAGACAATAACCCCATAAGCTAAAAGAGCAACTGCATTTGAGGAGGTACATTGGCAGCCCAGTTCTGAAGCTTCTTATTAGTGGCCAGTAGGGACTCATTCTGACCCAACAGAAACCTCTTAGGTTCTGCAGTGACTAAAGCCAACAGCCTGAGGCATGCTGCTGTGTAGCAGAGAAAGGGCAGGCAGTGAGCAAATGTGTACAAGGTATATACGTGCTGCACGCTGCTGTGTAGTGGAGAAAGGGCAGGCAGCGAGCATGTGCGTGCAGGGTACATACGTGCTGAACGTGTCCATCTCTCCAGTCAGATTGATTCGTTCAATCAGACTTACATCCACTTTTTCTTTGAGTTTTTCTTCTAGCTGTTGAAAAACAAGAGAAACGGATGCATGGTTAATGATTATCCAAAGAAGTACCATCACAGTAATAGTTAACATTTACTGAGTTTGATGATTCAGACATAATTCCATACACTTCTTTTTTTTTTGAGACGGGAGTCTCGCTCTTGTTGCCCAGGCTGGAGTGCAGTGGTGCAACCTCGGCTCACTGCAACCTCTGCCTCCTGGGTTCAAGCAATTCTCCTGCCTCAGCCTCCCGAGTAGCTGGGATTACAGGCATGCGCCACCATGCCCGGCTAGATTTTATATTTTTAGTAGAGATGGGGTTTCACCATGTTGGTCAGGCTAGTCTCAAACTCCCAACCTCAGGTGATCTGCCTGCCTTGGCCTCCCAAAGTGCTGGGACTAGAGGCGTGAGCCACCATGCCTGGCCAATCTTACAACCTTATGAGGAAGATTCTATTATTATCATCCTCCTTTTACAGATCAGAAAATTAGAGGGGGGGTGCCTACCCAAGATAGAAGTGGTAGGGCCAGGAGTCAAACTTCCTCCAGAGCCTGTGCCCTTTAGCACTGTGCAGTACTTGTTTCTTATGACATATCAATAATTCATATCAACTCATTCTGAAAAGACCCTGATTTTAAGATACTCCCTGCCCCATGAACTACAGACTTGCCCACCCAGATTGGAAACCTTTGGTGGTAAGTAGCAGTAAAACCAGCTAAAATAGTCAGTGAATGCTACTACGGGCCAAGCACCTCATTAAGGCATTGGGGATACAGTGGTAAACAAAAGAAATGTGGTCCCTGCCGTCATCAGCCGACAGCCGGGGACAGAAACACTCAACATGCTCCTGGAGCTCAAAGAAAAATAACGGGACCAGGACGTGTAAATACGTGGAGATATCCCTGGGAGTTGATTAATCTAGCACGGTAAACCTATTACACAAACTCTAAGAATAGCTAATGTTTTGGCCTTTTTTTTTTTTTTGATATGGAGTTTCACTCTTGTTGCCCAGGCTGGAGTGCAATGGTACGATCTTGGCTCACTGCAACCTCTGCCTCCAGGGTTTAAGCAATTCTCCTGCCTCATCCTCCCGAGTAGCTGGGACTACAGGCATGTGTCACCATGCCCAGCTAATTTCATATTTTTAGTAGAGACAGGGTTTCACCATATCAGCCAGGATGGTCTTGAACTCCTGACATCAGGTGATCCGCCCACCTCCATGTCCCAAAGTACTGAGTAGCTAGGACTACAGCTAGGATTACAGGTGTGAGCCACCACACCAGGCCAGTATAACCAATGTTTTGTCTTAAATTTGAAAATGCTGTTGGGGTGCATAAATTAGTGTAACTTTTTTGGAAGGTAATTTATTCAAAAAGCAAAACTTTAAATACACATATTGCCTAAACCAGCAATTTCACAACTAGAAATGCATTTCAGTGAAATAAGGAGAATAACATACAAAGATACGCAAGTATTTTTTGCAGCATTCATTAATTCAACCAATATTTACTGAAAGCCCGCTTTGTTCAGGCTATGTAACAGAATAAGAGAGTTATTCAGTGAACAAAACAGATCAATGCTGTTCTCATAAAGCTGGAAACAATCTACATGTGTATTTACAAAGGATACAACAAATTATAGCACAGGCTTATCGTGCTTAAACTCTTCAGCAGCCTCTTCCTACGACACTGAAAATAAAATCCAAATTCCTGACCATGAATTGGGTCCTGCCCAGCTTTCTGGCCTCGTCTTGCCACTTTCCACCTTGCCCACTAGGCTTCAGTTACACTGGCCTTTTAAATTTCTGGGAGACACCAGGGTCCTTCGCCCTCAGGACCTTCATACTTCACACTTCCTCCTTCCTCTGCCTGAAACACGGCCCGCTCAGCCCTGCTGACCCACTCCCTTGCTTTGCCACACCCCCACTTTCTAAGCCCTCCAGGCTCCTCACTTTTTGGCCACATGTTGGCCATGCTGGTCTCAAATCCTGACCTCGTGATCTACCCACCTCAGCCTCCCAAAGTGCTGGGATTACAGACGTGAGCCACCACGCCCGGCCCTAATTTTTGTATTTTTAGTAGAGACGGGGCTTTCACTATGTTGGCCAGGCTGGTCTCGAACTCCTGACCTCAGATGGGTGATCCACCCACCTCGGGCTCCCAAAGGGCTGGGATTACAGGCGGGAGCCCCCGCACTCAGCCAGAGTATCATTCTTTATACCTCCTAATGGAATAATGGATCTGGGCTTTGAGCATCAGAGGCTGCTGACATCATACAAAGAGCAACCAAACATTATGTATCTTGATGGTAGACATACAAAACATCATTATGATGTAGTTTTCTGTAAAAAAGAATCTGAATCAGCTCAGGCTTCTACCTAACTACCAATTTATGGGAAATACAAGAGACAAAGTAAAATGTCCATTAATACTCCTGGGTGCAACCAGCAAAATCCAAAACTTGGGAAAATCTACAGGGCAAACAACCCAGTTTCTTTAAGAAAAGATTGCAGAGGGGGCAAAGAGAAATGGAAGAAGAAACCAGAGACTTAAGAATCTGAGCAGGCCGGGCCCAGTGGCTCACCTGGTAATCCCAACACTTTGGGGGCTGAGGCAAGAGGATCACTTGAGCCCAGGAGTTCAAGACCAGTCTGAGCAACATAGTGAGACCCCATCTGAGCACAGCAACCTAACATAGCAACATAGAGACCCCATCTCTACAAAAAATAAAAAAATACTGGCCAGGCATGGTTGCAGGTGCCTGAAGTCCCAGTGTAGTCCCAGCCACTTGGGAGGCTGAGGGTAGGATCGCTTCCATCCCAGGTTGCAGTGAGCTGTGATCATACCACCACACTCCAGCCTGGGCAACAGATTGAGACCCCATATCAAACAAAAAGAATCTGAGCAACAAGGAATTGGAAAATAAAATTTAAAAGCAACACCAATAATACATCATTATTGGCTCATTAACTGTAACAAATATTTCATATTAACGTTAATAATATGGGAAACTGGGTAAGTGGTATGTGGGAACCATGCAAACGATCTTTGCAATTTTTCTATAAATCTAGAAGTATCCTTACAAGTGTCGTTTAGTTTTTTAAAAAAACTATTTACAATAGCAATTCATAACATCGTTCTATGGTTTGATTGTGTTCTCCAAAGTCTACGTGTTATAAACTTAATCCCTGATGCCACAGTGTTGAGAGGTATTAGGTCATGAGGGCTCTGGCCTCATCATGGATTAATGCCATTATCTCAGGAGTGGGTTCTTTTATTCCTTCAAGAGATCTTTATTAAGCACTTATTATGTACCAGGCATTGTATTTGGTGCTAATGAACAGAGGTGAACAGAGTAGACTCTTTGGCATAACTTAAAACTAATGGGGGAGTCAGATAATAAGGAAGTAAGCCAGCCGAGATGTAACTTCGGTTTTGTGGTGTTAGGAAAGAAATTTGGCAGTGCTGGAATAAGGGAGCTCCTACTGAAGGGGGGTGGCCAGGAGGGCCCCTCTGCTGAAGGAGGGTGGTCAAGGAGGGGCTCTCTGAGGAGGCAATACTGAAGCGGGGTCCTGAGGCTTGGGGAATGAGACTGCCAAGTGAGAAGCCACCACACCCGGCTAATTTTTGTATTCGTCTAGTAGAGACGGGGTTTTGCCATGTTGACGAGGCTGGTCTTAAACTCCTGACCTCAAGTGATCCACCCTCCTCAGCCTCCCAAAGTGCTGGGATTATAGGCATAAGCCTCCACTCTTCTGGAGGTTCTGAGGAAGAAACTATTCACACCTCTCTTCTAGCTTCAGGTGTTTGCTGGCAATCCTTGATGTTCCTTGGTTCATAGAAGTCTGACTCCAGCCTCTGCCTCCTTCCCACGGCCTTCTTCCCTGTATTTCTGTGTGTTCAATCTCTCTCTCCTTTCTACGGACAACAGTCATTAGATAAGGGCCCCCCCGCAACCCTAAATCTAGGACCATCTCATCTTGACATACTTAATTACATTTACCAAGATAAGGTCACATTTACAGGTCCCAAGGCCTAGGACTGGGACATATTTTGGGGTTGGGGGGACACTTCAACCCACTATATCTCCCTGGGTCCTCTTGAGATGACACTAATAGTCTTTGATATTTTTCTTGCTTTTTGTATAACATGATGTTCTGGTTCATCCTGTACATTTCCTGCCCTTGACCTGGAATTAGTCATTTCTCCAGGAATCTCTGGTTTATTTTAGTGGAAAATTGTATTTAGAGACCACAATAAAGGTGCTAAGAATGTATTACTTTTATAATCAATAAAAACAATTTTCACTAAATAAAAAATAATTGGCTACTTGTATCATCAGTCATCAAAATGGTCTTCAACTCGGATTTCTAGAACTTCTAAGAGTCTGTTCTAGAAAACTAATGCAAAACATTTAAGATGCTATATTCAGAAAGACATTCTTTGTAAGGATTTTTTTTTTTTTTTTTTAGAGACAGGGTCTCACTCTGTCACCCAGGCTGGAGTGCAGTGGTGTGATCACGGCTCACTGCAGCTTTGACCTCCCAGGCTCAAGTGATCTTCCAACCTCAGCTTCCCAAGTATCTGAGACCACAGGCATGTGTGTGCCACCACACTCAACTAATTTTTAAATTTTTTGTAAAGACCAGGTCTCACTATGTTGCCCAGGCTGGTCTTGGACTGTTGGCCTCAAGCGATCCTTCTGCCTTGGCCTCCCCAAATGCTAGGATTACAGGTGTGAGCCACTGTACCCTGCCAGGATTATCTATAAAAGCAAAATTTTGGCTGGGCACGGTGGCTCACACCTATAATCCCAGCACTTTGGAAGGCCAAGGCGGCTGGATCATGAGGTCAGGAGATCAAGACCATCCTGGCTAACACGGTGAAACCCCGTCTCTACTAAAAATACAAAAAATTAGCTGGGCGTGGTAGTGGGTGCCTGTAGTCCCAGCTACTCACGGTGGCTCACGCCTATAATCCCAGCACTTTGGTTGGCCGAGACGGGCAGATCACAAGGTCAGGAGATCGAGACCATCCCGGCTAACACGGTGAAACCCCGTCTCTACTAAAAATACAAAAAATTAGCCGGGCGTGTTGGCGGGCGCCTGTAGTCCCAGCTACTCGGGAGGCTGAGGCAGGAGAATGGCGTGAACCTGCGAGGCGGAGCTTGCAGTGAGCCGAGATTGTGCCACTGCACTCCAGCCTGGGCGACAGAGAGAGACTCAGATTCAAAAAAAAAAAAGCAAAATTTGAAGCAGCATAAACAATGATCAGGGATACTGCTAAATAATTTATGGTATAAGGCCGGGCGCAGTGGCTAACGCCTGTAATCCCAATACTTTGGGAGGCCGAGGCAGGTGGATCACAAGGTCAGGAGTTGGAGATCGGCCTGGCCAAGATGGTGAAACCCCATCTCTACTAAAAAAAACAAACAAACAAAAAAACCAAAAATTAGCTGGGGGTGGTGGCAGGCATCTATAATCCCAGCTACTCAGGAGGCTGAGGCAGAAGAATTGCTTGAACCCGGGAGGCGGAGGCTGCAATGAGCCAAGATCGTGGCCACTGCACTCCAGCCTGGGAGACAGAGCAAGACTCTATCTCAAAATAAATGAATAAATAAATAATTTATGGTATAGTCCCTTAAAGAGAAATACTATGTGGCCATAAACAATGATAGTAATAATGACCCTGTAATGATAGTTATGATTATTACTATCATTATAATGGCAGGAGAAATGCTAATGCTGTGTATGACACTAACAATAAGGGGATATAACAGTGAATTACAATTGTAACATACAAAACTATGTCTATGAATAACGATTGAAAAAATACCCCAAATTGCTAATATGATTATTTGAGGATGATGGGATTAAAAGGGATCTTTTTTTTTTAATACTATGGTTATTTTACCTTTAAAATAGCATATTTACATGTATGTATTTCTTTCTGTGCACACCCAAAATAGTTAAACAGTGTTTCTTCATGAAAGAACTCTGGAACCCCTGCCTTGGAGGTCCTTACAGATAGTGCCATCTTACCCGGGGAGTGGCCTGGGGCTAAACGGACTGCTCTGTGGCTCCAAGGCCAAACCCTGGAAGGTCATGACCTTCGCAACTCAACACGACCAGGTCCCCAGGCAGAGCGTGCTGCTGCCTCTGCCTCTGGCTGGCTTACGTGACACTGAGGGGCCTCTGTGGACACACTTCCTATTTGACCTGCTGTATTGTTGCCCTGGCACACAGGAGCTCCAAGCTGTGCTGTCTGAACTATCATTTATGACTGTCTTCTTGTGGTCTAGGTATCTGTAAATTATAAATACAAAGTGGGTAGAAGAGCAGAACCTTTCCAAATTACTTTCTTTCTCTTGGCCTCAGGGGAATCCCAGACCAAGTGTGAAAAGGATTTCTAATTCCATGTTTAAGGCTGAATCAAAGGTTATTCTGGGTCTTCCTTCTGCTCCATCAGTTGCTGAACTATGGCCATGTGGGGGCCTCCAGCAGAGGCATCACCCTTTCCTGTCCCCCAGTTCCTGAACGTCAGCATCCCAAAGAATGGCTATTTGTTTAGGCAGATTGAAAATGCCATGTAAATTTCAGAAGACACATAAAAGCCCAAAGGATTCTGCTTAACTTAGTAACACTTCTGAGCATGGAATAACTGGCTGTGACTCATCATCACCAAAGGCTGGGTCCTAGTACAGACAAGCTTGTTACTGCTTTTCTCATATGGGTTGGAGTGCTACTGACCTACTTTTAACAGGTCATGCCCTTTGAAGAGCTTACACAACTCCAGGGAGGTGACCAGTCCTACTTTCTTGCCCAGTCTTCTTTTAACAAGGCCTTTCTGTAAGACAGCTGCCTGAGCAGCCTTATGGCTGGACAGTGAGTTTTCCTCTGTGGCAGGCCAACTGGTCTCACCCAAGGTCGTCTGTGGCCATGTTAGGACGTATATTCTCACTCGCCGAGCAACGCAGCCAGAGGGTTCAGGAAAAGGAGGTGGTGAGTGGGCAGCCAGGGCGGCTCACCTGCTGGGTGGTGGCCAGACAGTACTCTGCCGTGCTCAGGATGCTACAGATGAGGCAGAGCTCCTCCAGAGTGAACTTGGCTACTTCTGAGCCCTCCTTTTCCTTGAGGAGGCTGCTGATGGTCAGCCCTCCACTGCTGGTTGTGGTTCTGAGGAAAAGGAAAAGGAACAAGTCAGCCTGGAATTTCTAATTTGCTTCCTGAACTGGAAACTACATATTTTAAGACAAAGAAAAGGGGGAAGTAAAGGCTGGACATGGCCCAAATCAATCCACATACAATGAGTCCTTTTCCTACTGACCTTACCTTGACTATCATCTGTTTAGATTCTCTCACCATCAGAAATAGGAAGAGATGATTCCTATTTTAGTTAATCTGAATCATCAGCCAGTCATTAGTCACATTAACTAGGATGGTCTAATATCCAAAGGGAAGGCTGCTGAGCTGTCCTCTCTTTAGCTTGGAATCTTCTGATGTGCAGAACTCATTTAGGACCACGTGGAGCACGAAAGGTGGTTACCTACCCTGTTTCTTTCGGTTAAGAAAAGTCTGCACTGGGACTTATGTGTGCTTGTGGAGGAGTACATAAGCGAATGTTAAGACATGCTTCCAGGCCGGGCGCGGTGGCTCACGCCTGTAATCCCAGCACTTTGGGAGGCCGAGGCAGGCGGATCACAAGGTCAGGAGATCGAGACCATCCTGGCTAACACGGTGAAACCCCGTCTCTACTAAAAATACAAAAACAAAAATTAGCCAGGCGTGGTGGCGGGCACCTGTAGTCCCAGCTACTCGGGAGGCTGAGGCAGGAGAATGGCGTGAACCCGGGAGGCGGAGTTTGCAGTGAGCCGAGATGGCGCCACTGCACTCCAGCCTGGGCAACAGAGCGAGACTCTGTCTCAAAAAAAAAAAAAAAAGACATGCTTCCTGCCCAAGGCCCTAAGTGTCTCAAGGGCCAAAACCCATCACACATCCTCCTGTGACTACAGGTTTTTGGGGCAGCCCCAGCTCCTGAGTGAGTTCTATGGTAGTAACCACTACCCACTCATATCTGGATGCTTCGGAATCCTCTGTTGGTTCCTTTCACCTTGCCCCCACTTCTGTGAACAGTCTCTTTACTGACATAATCCCAGCTGAGTATGCCATTTTTTTCCCGTTGAGACGCTGACTAATACACGTGGGAAAATGCTCCCAGGATGAAGTTCAACGGTAGCTGCAGGGAATAAAGCTATAAGCAGTATAGCCCCAGTTCTGTGACACAAACAAACAAAAGCACGCAGATCACACACATTATGTATCTATCAAGAACGGAAAAATATATACCAAAAAGTTATGTTTTCTTTGGGTAGTGAGATTATACATAATTTTTTTTTTTTTTTTAGGCGGAGTCTCCCTGCAACACCCAGGCTGGAGGCAGTGGCACAATCTTGGCTCAGTGCAACCTCCGCCTCCCGGGTTCAAGTGATTCTCCTGCCTCAGCCTCCTGAGCAGCTGGGACTACAGGCATGCACCACCACACCCAGCTGATTTTTGTATTTTTAGTAGAGATGGGGTTTCACCATATTAGCCAGGCTGGTCTCAAACTCCTGACCTCAAGTGATCCTCCTGCCTCGGCTGCCCCCAATCCTACCGCATCTGAAACATTAGGCTCTGTCCAGCATGGCAGGAAGTGTGCACCACAAGAGGGACTTGGAACCTACTGGGAATGAGGAAAAAGCAGATTCATTCCTCCCACCCATCACTCCGGGGCAGCATCTCACTGAGAGGCTTGGGTGAAACTGCTTAAGCTATTTATCAGTTATGTCCACCACAACCTCACTTTCTTTGTGTGTGAATCCATGGAAATTAAACAGGGCTACAATGGGACTGGTTCTCGAGTCTACCGTGGTAAGATGTGCCCATGTGGGCAGCCAGTGTGGACATTTCCTCTGATGCTCGTGATCGGCTGTGGAATGTCAGAGAGGAAACAGCTTCAGGCCCTCGGGAACTCAGGAAGCGGGCCTTCTTCCTTGATACTCCTGGTGGTTCAGTCAACAACTTCAGAGTGGATTTCCTTAAGATTCCCATATTTAGGTCTACTTGCCACCACTCAGACTATGAAGAACAGGACTCACTTGGGCAGGTTGCCAGAGAGGATTTTCCAGGCGTATTCTCGGAGGTACTTCTGGAAAATGGTGGTCAGGGCGATCATGGGCTCCCCAGTACTGAGCTGAGAGCATTGCACCATGCACTTCTTGTAGTAGACAAAGAGGTCGGCACAGCTGGGGAGCACGGCACCCCCTTCATCAGTGTTGGGCTTAGGTGGGCCCTGGGCTTTGAAATCAGCCACAAACCGATCTATCAGCTCTCCGAGGTTCCTAGGAGGAAAAAAAAAAACAAAAATGTTATTTTACTTCAAGAAAAGTAAAGTAAATGTGCTCGTTTGCAATGTACATAAACTACTGCCACAAGTAATCATTCCTACTGCGTTTAAAACTTAAAATTGGATCGATTTTAATCAACATCATCGTTCACTACCACCACCACTCCTACGACAGCAGTAATAAAATCTGACATACGAGATTCTAATCTCTAAATCGATTGACATTTGTGCTTTATACTTTTCAAGGCATTTCATTATCATATTGGACTCCAAACCCCTGTAAGCAAGATAGGGTATTACTGGTCCCGCTAAAAGATGAGAAAATTAAGTCCTAGAAAGTTTATCACAAAGTTTGTGGCAGAGCTGAGCCTAGACTCCAATACTAAAGTAAGAAACTGATCCTTCTATCGTATTAGTACCATTTACCCCTCCACAAAGGAAAACCCTAAATAATGACAATGATCGTTTTCTGAACACTTATGATGCACCAGGTATTATGTCCGTGCTTTATATGCATCTCATTGAACTTCATTTCCTTTTTTTTTTAAGAGACAGAGTCTTGCTCTGTTGGCCCAGACTGGAGTGCAGCGGCACGATCTTGGCCCACTGCAACCTCCACCTTCAGGGTTCAAGCAATTCTCCTGCCTCAGCCTCCCATGTAGCTGGGACTATAGGCGCATGCCACCATGCCCAGCTAACTTTTATTTTCAGTAGAGACAGGGTTTTACCATGTTGCCCAGGCTGGTCTCGAACTCCTGACCTCAGGTGATCCACCCACCTTGGCCTCCCAAAGTGCTGGGATTACAGGTGTGAGCCACCGCGCCCAGCTCATTTACTTTTTACAATAAACTTACGTAGTACGTAATATTACTATCCTCATTTTCAAAGAGTTAAGTACAGAAAAGCTGAGTACCTTGTCCAGAGTAATACAGCTAGAAAACAGGAGAGCCAGGATTAAAAACTAAGCAACCTGGCTCTAAGCTTCAAGCCTTTAAGCACTCTACTTCCTAAAAACAAAAAGGTTATGATGTCAGCACATATTTAGACATCACGAACCTAAATGTGCCCAAGAGATAGATGCCTAAACAAAGAGAAACTGTGAAATGTATTATAATGGTTTCTTTCTTCTCCAATGCAGTTTTTTCTTAGAACTTCCAGAATCAAAGGTATAAAAAAATCTTAGGAAAAGAGAGGGTATGGGCAGAGCGTGGTGGCTCATGCCTGTAATCCCAGCACTGTGGGAGGCCGAGGCAGACGGATCACTTGAGGCCAGGAGTTCGAGACCAGCCTGGCCAACATGGCAAAACCCCGTCTCTACTAAAAATACAAAAATTAGCCTGGTGTGGGCCGGGCGCGGTGGCTCATGCCTGTAATCTCAGCACTTTGGGAGGCCGAGGTGGGCGGATCACAAGGTCAGGAGATCGAGACCACCCTGACTAACACGGGAAAACCCCATCTCTACTAAAACTACAAAAAAAAAATTAGCTGGGCATGATGGCGGGCACCCGTAGTCCCAGCTACTTGCGAAGCTGAGGCAGGAGAATGGCGTGAACCAGGAGGCGGAGCTTGCAGTGAGCCGAGACTGCACCACTGCCCTCCAGCCTGGGCAACAGAGCAAGACTCTGTCTCAAAAAAAAAAAAAAAAAAAATTAGCTGGGTGTGGTGGCACATGCCTGTAATCCCAGCTACTTGGAAGGCTGAGACCTGAGGCAGAGAATCACCTGAACTCGGGAGGTGGAGGCTGTTGTGAGCCGAGCTTAAACCACTGCATTCCAGCCTGGGCGACAGAGCAAGACTTGATATCCGGAAAAAAAAAAAAAAAAAAACAAAAAAAAAAACGGTATGAGCAGCTCCAGACTTGCCTCAGGCCACAGTGGGGATGAGAGTTGCATTTTTTCTCCCATTTCCCATTCAAACATCCCTGTAATTGTTTCGTGGAATTGCATCACCACCTGTGAGGATCCAGCAGAGTTGCAGTAACTGCTGTGTGCACAGCTGTGCTGTGTGAAGAATGGGAAGGGTTCCCACCACTTCTGACATGTTGCATCTTTTTAGGTTGCTGTTTAAGGCTACAGGAATCCAGCTGTGTTTTAAAAATGTATTTATATAATGGTAAGGAAGAAAAAGACAAGAACCACACATACCATCAATGTCAGGCCCCTGAGCCCAAACCAAGCCATCGCATCCCCTGTGACTTGCACGTATACATCCAGATGGCCTGAAGTAACTGAAGATCCACAAAAGAAGTAAAAATAGCCTTAACTGATGACATTCCACCATTGTGATTTGTTCCTGCCCCACCCTAACTGATCAATGTACTTTGTAATCTCCCCCACCCTTAAGAAGGTACTTTGTAATCTCCCCCACCTTTAAGAAGGTACTTTGTAATCTCCCCCACCCTTAAGAAGGTACTTTGTAATCTCCCCCACCCTTAAGAAGGTACTTTGTAATCTCCCCCACCCTTAAGAAGGTACTTTGTAATCTCCCCCACCCTTAAGAAAGTTCTTTGTAATTCTCCCTACCCTTGAGAATGTACTTTGAGAGATCCACCCCCTGCCCCCCAAAACACTGCTCCTAACTCCACCGCCTATCCCAAAACCTATAAGAACTAATGATAATCAACCACCCTTTGCTGACTCTCTTTTCGGACTCAGCCCGCCTGCACCCAGGTGATTAAAAGCTTTATTGCTCACACAAAGGCTGTTTGGTGGTCTCTTCACATGGACGTGCATGAAAATCAATTAGCAGGAACAGGAGAAAATTGACATTTTACTCAAAGGCTTTTGTTATTGAAAGTCTATTATAGGCCCGGCGTGGGGGCTCACACCTGTCATCCCAGCACTTTGGGAAGCCGGGGCGGGCAGATCACCTGAGGTCCGGAGTTCAAGACCAGCCTGACCAACATGGAGAAACCCCGTCTTCACTAAAAATACAAAAAATTAGCCGGGCGTGGTGGCAGGCGCCTGTCATCTCAGCTACTCGAGAGGCTGAGGTAGGAGAATCACTTCAACCTGGAAGGCGGAGGTTGCAGTGAGCCGACATTGTGCCATTGCACTCCAGCCTGGGCAACAAGAGTGAAACCTGTCTCAAAAAAAAAAAAAAAAAAAAAAAAAAGACAGAAAAAGAAAAAGAAAGAAAGTCTATTATATCCAGATACAACCACTCTGCCCTCAAAGAGCTTCTGGCCTAGGCTAGCTAGGGCTCTGTCCGTGGTGGTAGTGAGAAAGCAGGGAAGGATCTTGTTAGCTGACCTTGGAAAGCTTCAATGGCCACCACCCTTGTTCCTCATAACCTCTCCTGCCTGACTTTTCCATTGAATCTCCCACCTCTCCTCCACAGCTGACCCAACACTCCAGCCAGAGGTTCCTCGCGATGGCTCCCCTGCTGGCCCCCTCCCGGTCACTTGGCCTGTGCCTATGTGATGTCCTGGCCAACACGTTCTCCCGCCACACGTCCACTCCCCTTTCAAGCTCATCCAGGTCTCACCTGCACCAGCTGCAACTTCTATCATCTGTCACCCACCAACACTTTATTTAACACTTTACTAGACAGTGTGAGGATGCCATATATTCAAGAAATAACCTATCTTCTCCCATCCTGGGCCACGGCAGGCAATGCTAATCAACAAGGAGCCCCTTTTTTCACTGATATCTCTTGTGATTCCAGAATCCTTCTTGAGACGGCACTCCAGCCAGTCAACTCTATAAACTGAAGTTGGTACAAAAGGCGAAGGAGGTAGAATCATCTGTTTCGTGCCTGTGAACACAAGTTCCCTGAGAGGAGGGATGACGTTTATGCTGGTTCTGCTGCCCCCAGCCCACCCGTCATGCTAATGAATGGAGTGAAGCTTCATGCTAGTGCTCAATACATACTTAGCTAATCAACCTCCACACTTTGTTCCTAGGGGATGGGAATGGAGGGTGGGAAGGTGGAAACGGGATGGAGGCTGGTGCAGTGGAGGAGAACATGGAACAGAAGGCAAAAGATTCCCCTGGGGTCTTCTTATGAGATTCTAATCTCTAAATCGATAGTGCCAACCAAATCAGGGACCAGAACTCTGACATGGGTTTTTTTGTTTTTGTTTTTTTGTTGTTTTTTTTGGAGATGGAGTCTCACTCTGTTGTCCAGGCTGGAGTGCAGTGGTGTGATCTCAGCTTACTGCAACCTCCGCCTCCCGGGTTCAAGTGATTCTACTGCCTCAGCTTCCTGAGTAGCTGGGACTACAGGCACGTGCCACCACAACCGGCTAATTTTTGCATTTTTTTTTTTTTTAGTAGAGGTGGGGTTTCACCATCTTGGCCAGGCTGGTCTTGAACTCCTGACCTCGTGATCCGCCCGCCTCAGCCTCCCAAAGTGCTGGGATTACAGGCATGAGCCACCGCGCCCAGCCGACTCTGATGTGCTTCCAGGCGTGAGCCACCGTGCTGGCCGACTCTGATGTGCTTCTACTTTCATCACTCACCTGTTCCCCTAGAAGGTGGATACTTACTTACTTGCTTCCTATTTCAGAGCCAACCCAATGACTAATATTATAAATTAATTATGATCATATAGCATAAAGAAAATGTTCACTTCAAAAAACTCTAAAGATCTATACTTTGTAGAATTTCTACAGGATGTCTACTCGGTTACTTCTGACATTGTTCTTTCAAGTGGATGAGAAATAAACCAGTTGGGGAAAACTTCCCCTCCCTTCCATCTTTCACTCTGCATCAGCATGCTTTGATGCCACATGAGACATTAGAAAATCAGTAGCCAGTATTTCGCAGAACAGAAGAATATAAGTTACCCCAATGGGAATGCATAAGGCTCATTAGTTTTGAATACATGATCCAATCTGATCACATTTCTTTTTTTTTTTTTTTTTTTTTGAGACAGAGTATTGCTTTGTCACCCAGGACAAAGTGCAGTGGCATGATCATGGCTCACTGCAGCCTCAACCTCCCAGGCTCAAGCAATTCTCCTGCCTCAGCCTCCCAAGTAGCTGGGACTACAGGCGTCCATCACCACGCATGGCTAGGAGGAGGCCAGGGGTTTGAGAATAGTGTGGGCAACAAAGTGAAATCCCTATCTCTAAAAAAATAAACAAATTAGTTAGGCATGGTGGTGTGTGCTTGTAGTTCCAGTACTTGGGGGGCTGAGGGAGGAGGATCATCTGAGCCCAGGAGTTTGAGTTTACAGTGTGCTATAATGCCACCACTGCACTCCGGCCTGGACAACACAGCAAGACACTGTCGAATGGGAGGGGAGGCGAGGGGAGGGGAGGGGAGGGGAGGGGAGAGGAGGGGAGGGGAGGGGAGGGGAGGGAAGGGGAGGGGAAGGGAGAGGAGGGGAGGGGAGGGGAAGGGAGAAGGAAGGAAATACCTCCTTCCCCAAATACTGCTGGGAGTTCCATTGATAAATTACATGCCCTAGGAATGAAGACTGTTGCAGAGTGGTATCAGTAGAGGGAAAAACTAAAGTGAGGAGAAAAAATATGCCATTGCAGACTGGGTTTATCCATGGATGGCCAAGGCTGTTTTTCTGGTGGGCCTGCAGTCAGCATTCACAGAAACAATATTCCAAGGCCACTTCTCTTGTGGGCCTACAGTCAGCATTCACAGAAACAATATTCTAATTGGAATGTCAAGCAGTGAGGCACAGGGAGAGAAAGACAGTAGCCAGAAAATGACAAGGCAGGTGAGCAAGGTTAAGGCAGCTGAAGATCCCCAGAAAGTTAGATAACTTTTTTTTTTTTTTGAGACAGGGTCACCCAGGCTGGAGTGCAGTGGCATGACCACAGCTTACGGCAACTTCTGCCTCCCAGGCTCCAGCAATCCTCCCACCCCAGCCTCCTGAGTAGCTGGGACTACAGGTGCACGCTACCACACTTGGCTAATTTTTGTGGGCTTTTTTTTGTAGAGACAGGGTTTTGTCATGTCACCCAGGCTGGTCTCAAACTCCTGAGCTCAAGCCATCCACCTGCCTCAGCCTCCCAGGGTGCTGGGATTACAGGCATGAGCAACCATGCCCGACCCTAGAGTTTTTTTTTTTTTTTTTTTGAGACGGGGTCTCACTCTGTCACCCAGGCTGGAGTGCAGTGGCGCGATCTCGGCTCACTGCAAGCTCCGCCTCCCGGGTTCGCGCCATTCTCCTGCCTCAGCCTCTCCAAGTAGCTGGGACTACAGGCGCCCGCCACCACGCCCGTCTAATTTTTTGTATTTTTAGTAGAGACGGGGTTTCACCATGGTCTCGATCTCCTGACCTCGTGATCTGCCCGCCTCGGCCTCCCAAAGTGCTGGGATTACAAGCGTGAGCCACCGCGCCCGGCGACCCTAGAGCTTCTTAATTCAAGGGTACTCACACTAATTTGCACCCCTTCCTCTTCCCTTTTGCTGGGGCTGAGGATGTTGCTCTGGTGTGGCCAGTGGGGCTGGGGAGTGGCTTGAGCACAGCTGGGAGATGGGTTACATACAGGCAAATTGAGCAAATAAGTAAATATATTGAGCATGCTAGGACCCAAATTTCTCACTGTCGTAGAAGGCAGTTGCCAACGTTGAATGGGAGAGGCTAAAATAAACCCTGTGGTGTAGGATTAGAATTGAAGGCATCAGCATAAAATGCACAGGTTCTAATATAGAAGCAGGTGCACACACAGCTATAGAGGCATATATGTAGAAGCAGGTGCACACACAGCTATAGAGGCATATACACATATGTTTATACACACATATATTTCTTAGCTCTCTCAGCCAAGGCAATCTGGAAGCAATGACACCGAGCGGCAATGAGCATACTTGGTTGCTAAATGTCATCCTCCACCAAAGAAACAAGAAATGCCTGGGGAAATGGATGACTCCAGGGCTGGGATACAAAAGTACAGGACAAGCCTAGTATATTTTGTTGTGCCAGAGAGGAAGGAGGTGCTCAAAAAATGATAGTGGCATGTAAAAAGGACGAAGAGCCAGCTTAAAGAGGCTCCCACTGGCCAAGTCAGGGACAATTTGAGTACTAAAGTAATGACAAATCCTGGAAGGAAAAACAGACACTAATGGAAAAACTGGTGAAGTTCAAATATGGTGTGCAGGTTATTAAATAGTACTGTACCAATGTTAACTTGCCAGTTTTGACAACTCTGCTGTGGTTATATAAGATGTCAACATCAGGGGAAGTTGGGTGAAGGGGAACATAAGAAATCTGTACTATTTGTGAAATTTTCCTGTAGGTATACATTTATTCCAAAATAAAGTAAAAATAAAAGAGATAGTGATGCCTACAACCTACCGAATAAAATATAAAAATCCGTCAGTCCACGCTGACATAGAGGTAAGGGGGAAAAGGGAAAGCTTTTCTAAAGTAGAATGCCAACTGATAAACGCAGAAGAAATGATATAGCTAGAAAAATCACCATTTGACTGGGTGCGGCAGCTCATGCCTGTAATCTCAACATCCAGGGAAGCCGAGGTGGGCAGATCACTCGAGGTCAGGAGTTCCAAACCAGCCTGGCCAACATGGTGAAACCCCGTCTCTACTAAAAATACAAAAAAATTAGCTGGGCATGGTGGCGAGCACCTGTAATCCCAGCTACTTGGGAGGCTGAGGCAGGAGAATCACCTGAACCTAGGAGCAGAGACTGTGTCACTGCACTCCAGCCTGGGCGACAGAGCAAGACTCTGCCTCAAAAAAAAAAAAAAGAAAGAAAAATCACCATTTGTCAATCATCTTAGTAATGAATTACACAATAAGTGAAAGATGAGGAAAAGGATACTGATAAAGTTTCAAGGTTTCTCCCAACACTTATTAATAGAGATAGCCGGTAGAGACAACATCTACACCAAGTAATAAAAACGAACATCATAGGCTGGGCATGGTAGCTCACGCCTGTAATCCCAGCACCTTGGGAGGCCAAGCGGGCGGAAGTTCAGGAGTTCAAGACCATCAAGTCAGGAGTTCAAGACCATCCTGACCAACATGGCAAAACCCTGTCTCTACTAAAAAAAAAAAAATACAAAAATTAGCTGGGCGCAGTGGCGGGTACCTGTAATCCCAGCTACTCAGGAGGCTGAGGCAGGAGAATTGCTTGAGCCCAGGAGGTGGAGGTTGCAGTGAGTGGAGATCGCACCACTACACTCCAGCCTGGGGAATAGAGTGAAACAACTCTGTCTCAAAAAAAAAAAAAAAAAAAAAAAAGAACATCACAAGTTTTGGGATAAACTGGCATTCTGTGCCTCCTGATATGAATTCCTAGGAACATAGGACCACTTCTGTATAAATCATAAATAATGAGGAAACATCAGACAAACCCAAACTGAGGGAAATTCCAGAAAGTAATCTGCCAATAGTCTTCAAAAATGTCAAGGTCATGAAAGACAAAGAAAGACTCAATTAGTCTTCTGGGTTGAAGGAGACCAAAGAGACATGACAACTAAATGCAACCTGTGATCCTAGAGCTATTTAAACAAATAAACAAACAACCTGCGATCCGAGAGCTATTCAAAGAAATAAACTAACAACCTGTGATCATAGAGCTATTCAAACAGGCAAACAAACAAGCAGATTGGGACAACTGCTGAAATGTGAGGAGGAGACCATGGATGAAGCAGTAATACTGTATCAATGTGAATTCCCTGATGTTGATAGCTGTACTGTGGTTATGTGAGGGGGCAAGGATTAAGCAGTAATGTTGTATCAACGTTAATTTCCTGATGTGGATAGTTGTACTGTGGTTATGTAGAAACCTTGTTTCTAAGAAATATATATTGAAGTATTAAGGAGTAGTGGGGCATCTTGTCTGCAACTTGAGAATTCAAAGGTTCAGGAAAAAAGTACAGGTTGGGCACAGTGGTTCACGTCTGTAATCTCAACACTTTGGGAGGCTGAGGCCGGCAGATCGCTTGAGCCCAGGAGTTTGAGACCAGCCCAAGCAACATGGTGAGACCCTGTCTCTACAAAAAAAAAAAAAAATTAGACTGATGTGCTGGCATGTGCCTATAGTCTCAGTTACTCTAGAGGCTGAAGTAGGAGGAGGGGAAGGGAGAGGAAGGGAGGGGAGGGGAGGGGAGGGGAGGGGGAAGAGAAAGGGAAAAAGAGAAAAAGAAAAAGAAAGAAAGAAAAGAGAAGAGAAAAAACAAAAGGAAAAAGCATGCAGTGTCTGTGCATTATGTGTGGGGGGGAGATAACTATTAATGAGGAATCTGGATGAAGGCTATACAAGTACAAGGGCTCTATGTATAATGCTTATAATTCTTCTGTAAGCTTGAAACTAATTCAAAATAAACAACAATGGTAATTAGTTTACAGACAGATGCTAGGCTCTAGAAAAGCATGGGTTCTATTCTAACAAAAGTTATTAGAGGGAACTCAGGAGAATGGGCAGATATGAAGTCACCAGTAACTTCCCTGATGGAGAATGCCACAGAATAGGGTGAAGAAAGTGCCTGTGTAGGAATCTCTTTTGCAAGAGTCAGCCAGAGGAAATAACTACATCCCAAGGGTAGAAGACAGACTAACCTCCTCTGTGAACATAAATAAAAATTGAGAAAGCCATTTAAAGACTGTAAGGACGGCTTAGCCCAACCTGCTAGGGGCCATCCCCACTTCCTGCCTCCTCCCTGAGTACTGGCTCTGCAGTCCTCCTACTGCTACTTGGTTTTTGGCTGGGGTAGTGCCAAAAGCCAAGGTGCTGCCAGAACTTTCCCTGGGCAGGGGAGAGGCTGGGGAGATGAGAGGGTGGACCCCATGCCAGGCTCAAGAGAAATCTGGCCACACTGACAAGGCCACCCACCCACATAGGAGTTCTGAATAAGATGAGAGGGATGGCAGGGCAGGCAGTTCCTGAGCACCATTTACTGTGTGCTGAAGGTGAAAATGCCACCTCTTCTCCTCCTCGCCACAAAGTCCGTGAGGTCGGCCTTATGATCCTCACAGTGTAGAGGCGCTAGGAGCATGTCGAGGTCCCAGCCTAGCAAGCACGAAGCCTCACATCCGGGTCTGTCTGGGATCAGGCCCACGCTCTTTCCACCACACCGTGCTGCATCTCTGTCATCTGGGAAGTTATGAATGGTCTCGTACTTTCTGAGTCAGAGCCACAGCAAAAGTAGTAATGTGCACAAAACCAGTCCCCGCCTGAGTTCCTTCTCCCGCCTCAGGATTCTTTGAAGGGAAGAAGCAGTTCCTAGAACTTCTTGAAATTACACTCAAAATAGTGTGTGCATGATATGGATTTTTTTGACAAGAGTGTCTATGCTTTCCATTGGGTTCTTAAAAAGGACCTATGACTTTAAAATGGTTTATAACGAGTGCGTTGGGCATTATTTTGTCTGATTATCTCTCTTGACAGATAAGGAAATAGAGTTCTTTGAACTCTATTTTCTACTTTGAGTTATAGTGTTTATTCTGGAGGAACAGCAGCATAGCCTGCGCAGTTTCTGCTCCTTCCTTAGTGCTGCGGAAACTTCCTACTGAGGCCAAACAGCAGGATAAGTGGCCAGCACTTCATTTTTCATAGGAAAATGGAGAGTCCCCAAAGAAGGGAGGCCTGGCTCCTTGCCCAAAGTATCATGAACAATCAGTATACTTTGTATAAATCAAGGCCATGTGAAAAGAGTGGATGCCAGAATTACAATAACTCAGAAAAATGACCCTTTAGACCAGGTAGGTTTTGGGAAAGGATGTGGCTACCTCAGACATGTGCTTTAAACCCTGGGCCTTGGCTGGGTGCGGTGGCTCATGCCTGTAATCCCAGCACTTTGGGAGGTGGAGGTGGGCAGATCTCTTAAGCCCAGGAGTTCGAGACCAGCCTGGGTAACATGGCAAAACCGCGTCTCTACAAAAAATACAAAAATTAGCCAGGTGTGGTAGTGTGTGCCTGTAGTCTCAGCTACTTGAGAGGCTGAGAAGGAAAGATTGCTGAAACCCAGGAGGCTGAGGCTACAGTGAGTCCTCATCACGCCTCTGTACTCCATCTTAGGTGACACTGAGACCCCATCTCAGAAATAAATAAATAAAAATAAACCCTGGACCCAGTAACTTTTTTTTTTTTTTTTTTTTTGAGACGGAGTCTCGCTCTGTCGCCCAGGCTGGAGTGCAGTGGCGCAGTCTCGGCTCACTGCAAGCTCCGCCTCCCGGGTTCACGCCATTCTCCTGCCTCAGCCTCTCTGAGTAGCTGGGACTACAGGCGCCCGCCACCACGCCCGGCTAATTTTTTGTATTTTTAGTAGAGACGGGGTTTCACCGTGGTCTCGATCTCCTGACCTCGTGATCCGCCCGCCTCGGCCTCCCAAAGTGCTGGGATTACAAGCGTGAGCCACCGCGCCCGGCCCCAGTAACTTTCAAGCCTTTTAAAACTAAAAATTTGAGTTAAGAGAAGATGGGGCTTTGGCTGAAAATAGTCATCCAGGGGGGTTGCTCAAAGACCTGTGACTCTAATAGGCAAATAACGAATCCTTTTTCCTGCTCCTCAGGGGTGTCTTAGTAACTTCCTGGAGGCAAACTGTGAATGTAGAAGACAGGGTGCTCTCAAGGACAAAGAGGCGGAAGTCCCCACTGTACCTCCGTGTGCCTGCTGGACACGTGCCCGCTGAGCGGAGAGCAAGGGCACCATTGGGTCTTTGCAAGGCAAATGACGGCAAGGCAACTTTTTGGTGGGGGGCTGATAGGGAGACTTCCGTTTGATGATGGAGAAGCTACTGGGCAAGTTCATTTTCTGAGATTTTAATATGAAGTACTTTGTAATCGGGCATGAAAAGCATAGAAGCAGTCCATAAAATCAAGTGGGTGAATAATACAGCTCCATGTGGAGTTTCTAACTGAAACATTCTCTTAATGTTATGGTTTAAGAAACATGTTTGAAACTAAGAATGTGCTCACCCATGATAAAAGCATTAAAAACAAGGGGAGGGGTGAAGTGCAATCAGACGTAAATGCGTAAATGAAACCCCAGAGAGCCTCCCTAAAAACCTAATACGTTCCCAGAGAACTTCCCTCAGAACCTAATACGTTCCCAGAGAACTTCCCTCAGAACCTCAATACGTTCCCAGAGAACTTCCCTCAGAACCTAATGCATTCCCACAGAAATTCCCTCAGGATCTAATGTGTTCCAGGGAACCTCCCTCTTAACCTCAATGCGTTCCTAGAGAACCTCCCTCAGGACCTCAATGAGTTAGCAGAGAACCTCCCTCAGGACCTCAATGCGTTCCCAGAAACCTTGCTCAGGACCTAATGCTTTCCCAGAGGACCTCCCAGAGAATCTAAAGCGTTCCCAGAGAACCTCCCTCAGAACCTAATGCTTTCCCAGAGAACCACTGTCAGAACTCAATGAGTTCCCAGAGAACCTACCTCAGAACCTCAATGTGTTCCTAGAGAATCTCCCTCAGAACCTCAATGAGTTAGCAGAGAACCTCCCTCAGCACTTCAATGCGTTCCCAGAAACCTCGCTCAGACCTAATACATTCCCAGAGAACCTCCCACAGAACCTAAAGCGTTCCCAGAGAATGTCCCTCAGAACCTAATGTGTTCCCAAAGAACCACCCTCAGACCTAATGCTTTCCGAGAGAACCTCCCTCCGAACCTAATGCGTTCCCAGAGAACCCCCAACAGAATCTCAGTGTGTTACCAGGAAACCTCCCTCAGGACCTAATGCGGTCCCAGAGAACCTCCCTCAGAATGGAATGCGTTCGCAGAGAAACTCCCTCAGAACCTAATGCCTTCCCAAAAAACTTCCCTTAGGACCTCAATGCGTTCCCAGAGAACCTCCCTCAGAACCTCAGTGCATTATCAGAGAACCTTCCTAAGCACGTAATTTGTTCCCAGAGAACCTCCCTCAGAACCTAATGCGTTGCCAGAGATCCTCCCTCAGAATTTAATGTGTTCCCAGAGAAATTACCTCAGAACCTAATGTGTTCCGAGAACCTCCCTCAGAACCTCAGTGTGTTTCCAGAGAACCTCCCTCACAATCTCAGTGCATTCCCAGAGAACTTCCCTCAGGACCTCAATGTGTTCCCAGAGATCCTCCCTCAGGACCTAATGCCTTCCCAGAGAACATCCCTCAGAACCTAATTCCTTCCCAGGGAACCTCCTTCAGAACCTCAATGTGTTCCCAGAGAACTTCCCTCAGTACCTAACGCATTCCCAGGGAACCTCCCTCAGGACCTAATGTGTTCCCAGATAACTAACTTCCCTCAGTACCTAATGCGTTCCCAGAGAAGCTCCCTCAGAATCCAATGTGTTTCCAGAGAACTTCCATCAGAACCTCAATGCGTTCCTGAAGAAATTCCCTCAGAACTTTCCCGCAGCCACTGTTGCTCTCCCCATGGGAGCCACCTTCTGGTCCCTTCCAAGTGCGTTCTTTAGACTACGAGGCTTCCTCTGGGAGCCCAGGCCAGTCTGTCTCCAGTCATCTTGTCACAATCATCTTGACCTTTCCAAAACCTGCCTTCCAACATGGAAGGGCTTGGCTGTGGACAAGGACTCAGGGATGAGGAGGAGTCTTCCTCCTTTTCTAATGCCCCATCACACACACAACAGACACTGGAGCACAAACACAGTCTGCAGCTGTTAGTTTGGAAGTCTTTGGGATTTTTTTAAAAACAGGGTGGGATGGAAGAAACCTGGCCGCAGTGAGATGCTTTATAAAAATCTTTGGAGGCTAAAAGTTTGTGAAAAGCATATACTATATTTTGTTTGCTTTTTTTTTTTTTTGATACAAAGTCTCTGTCACCAAGCTGGGTGGCACAGTAATGGCTAATTGCAGCCTCCACCTCCTGGGCTCCAGTGATTTTCCCACCTCAGCCTCTCAAGTAGCTGGGACTACAGGTGTGCACCACCACACCTGACTAATTAAAAAAAAATTATTTATAAAGATGAGGTTTCACCATGTTGCCCAGGCTGGTCTTGAATCCTGGACTCAAGAGCTCCTCCTACCTTGGCCTCCCAAAGTGCTGGGATTACATGTATGACCCACTGTACCTGGCCACATGAAAAGCATATACTGTATTATATAGGTGATCCATAAAATAAAATCAGAATCCATGAGTTCATACTGATATATAAACAAATGGGGGAGAGGGAAAATTCTTCCATATAGTAGAACTCCAATTAGTAAATGTAGAAGAAATGATGAAAATAGACAATCAACATTTGGCGAATGCCATAGAAACAATGCTTCAGTCAGGTATCAATCACCAAGGGATGCAAAATGAGTGGGCAAAAGTTTGATGAGAGCAGGATATTTACAAAGTATCACCCCATAAGAAATTTATTAATTACCAGGAGAAAAACAGTAACTTCACAGTGAAGATAGTTGGCAGGTACCACCTAAAGCAAGTAATCAAAGTCCCCAATAATGGGACAAATCAATGTGATGTGCCTCTTGACACAATGCACTGGGGATACAATGCCACTTTTATGGTATTCTTGCCCAAAATTGATTTCATCAAGAAAAAACAAACAAAAACTGAGGACATTGTACAAAATACCTGGCCAGTACACACTGAGGTCGTGAAAGACAAAGAAAACATGAGGAATGGCTGGGCGAGGTGGCTCATGCCTGTAATTCCAGCACTTTGGGAGGCTGAAGTGGGTGGATCATTTGAGCCCAGAAGTTCTAGACCAGTCTGGGCAACACAGGGAGACAGCATCTGTACTAAAAATAGAAAAATTAACCAGGCGGGGTGGCGTGTGCCTGTGGTCCCAGCTACTTGGGAGACTGCAGTGGGAGGATTGCTTGAGCCCAGGAGATGGAGGATGCAGTAAGTCATAATCTCACCACTGCACTCCAGCCTAGGGAACAGCGTGAGACCCTGTCTCAAAAAAGGACGGGAGGGGAGGGGAGGGAATAAAAAGATGAGGAACTACTCAAGATTAAAGGAGACCAAGATCAAAGAGATGTGACAACGAAATGCATGATTATTGGGTCCTGGACCAGAAAAAGGGACATTAATGGGACAGTATTACCTTCTCGATTTTGGTAACTGTGGTTGTTATGTAAGATGTTAACATTCTCTGAGGAGGGCATGTGAAAATTTTTTGTCCTATTTTTGTAACTTTTTTATAAGTCTAAATTATTTCAAAATAAAAGGTTAAGGCCGGGCGCGGTGGCTCACGCTTGTAATCCCAGCACTTTGGGAGGCCAAGGTGGGCGGATCACGAGGTCAGGAGATCGAGACCACGGTGAAACCCTGTCTCTACTAAAAAATACAAAAAATTAGCCGGGCGTGGTGGCGGGCGCCTGTAGTCCCAGCTACTCGGAGGCTGAGGCAGGAGAATGGCATGAACCCGGGAGGCGGAGCTTGCAGTGAGCCGAGATTGCGCCACTGCACTCCAGCCCGGGCGACAGAGCGAGACTCTGTCTCAAAAAAAAAAAAATAAAATAAAAAATAAAAATAAATAAAATAAAAGGTTAAATTATACTTGAAAACATATACATTGGAGATTAGGCTTTCTTCCAATACCCAGTGCCTGACACTGTAAAGCTTTGTGGGCTGATATATGTCAGGGCTCAACACCCACATGGGAAGGGGTCCCAATGTAGGGATCCACTGGGGACTTTATTAGGGGCAAACTCGGGCGCTGAGATTTATAGACACAATTAATGATAACATTCAAAAGATGTAAAAATATCCCTAATGGATTTCTAGGGAGGGTCACAGGCATGCCACATCCGTCTTTCAGCCCCGGAAGGAGCTATGCGCCTCTAAGACCCAGTCATGACCAGAAGGGCGAGAAATGCAGGCAGAAAACAGCGAATGTTCCTCACTCACTTGTCTTGGGATTCGATATACACGTAGAGATGCGGCTCAAAACACTTGGAAACAATGCCATGAAATGGATTGTCTGGGGCTTTCGGCTTCTTTGGCTGTAAAAACAAAGAAAAATAAACCCTATACTTGAGTGATCTTTGCAAATGTTCAAGAATTTTTTTAAAAACATCATTTCAAAGTTCACTCCTAAGTCACAGATAAGAGGGTACTCAATGTAACCCAATACGACGGCTTCACCAATCACCCTGGCAGGTGAACAAAACACCAGCTTTCTTAGCGTCACTCACTTGCTCTGGACGGTGAAAGACATACTGCTACCTGGATAACGTATGTGTTTTGAATCTGGGAGCTCGTCATCATCTATCTGACTGGTGTTTTCCAGAATTTAAATCCCGGCTAATAACAGCACCTTGTATTTGTACAGTGCTTTAGAATTTAAAAAGTGCTTTCACACAATCCAATTTTTGATAGCACTTTGATACCAACTAATATGTCACCTGCTCCTCACAATAATCCTTCATGTAGGTATCAGTACTACTATTTTATACCTCAAGAAATGAGGACTCAGAGGTTCTCTAACCTGCCCCAACACATATGTAGAAGTCTGCTTTTCTTAAACTAGAACTCTTTCTATTATACCATTATTTTCCTGCAATGGTTCCCAGAATTTTTTGAATTCCATCAGTAAGAAAATGTAAGAAAAAAAAGGATGGAGAACCAATAGAGGGTTGTTAACTTTATTTTTCTACTTTCTATTCTTACCACAAGTTGCTAAAAAAATAAATAAAGGGTTTTTTTTTTGTTTGCTTTTTGAGACAGAGTCTCCCTCTGTCACCCAGGCTAAAGTGCAGTGGCACCATCTCAGCTCACTGCAACCTGCGCCTCCCAGACTCAAGTGATTCTTGTGTCTCAGCCTCCGAAGTAGCTGGGACTATAGGCACGCGCCACCACGCCGAACTAATTTTTGTATTTTAAGTAGAGGTGGGGTTTCGCCACGTTGGCCAGGCTGCTCTCGAACTCCTGGCCTCAAGTGATCCACCCACCTCTACCTCCCAAAGTGCTGGGCTTATAGGCATGAGGCACGGCGCCCAGCCAGAAAATTGTATTTTATACCCCCAAAGTTTATAAGAATAAAATAGCAGCATATAGGCAGTACTTTCTAAGAAAGACAGCTGGTAACCTTACACCAGATAGATAGATAGATAGAGGACACGTAGGCAGGCAGACAGACCATACTGTCTTTATTTTTTGCTTTAGGCCACTGCAACACTAGATGAGCACTGGTTCCTAGGCTGTTACTTGGAAGCCACTGATAAAGAAGTCACATGACAGGCAGGTATTTTAAAACTATATTTGCCACTTAATTCCTTTCCAAATATCTAAAAAACAAGCGAAGATTTTCCTACATATTACTTCTATTCCTAACAAATGTGAATTCTGTCTATTGCCAAATGTCTACAAAATGACCCTGAGCCAAACACTCCTTGCTGGGGTTGATATTAGAACATAATCTGTATGTAAATTGGCACCCACAACATACTTGTTAAATTGAACTACTCATATCTTATTTTTTAAAAACCCACTTTATTGAGGTATGATTGACGTTTTAAAAGCCCTACATATTTGATGTCTACATCTTGATGCGTTTGAGGGTAAGTATAGACCCACGAAGCCCTCACCACCATCAAGGCAGTAAGTGTATCCACCACCTCCCCAAGCTTCCTCCCATCCCTGTTGTTATGATTATTATTGCTTGTGGTAAGAATGCTTGCTGGGCACGGTGGCTCACACCTGTAATCCTAGCACTTTGGGAGGCCAAAGCGGGCAGATCATGAGGTCAGGAGTTCAAGACCAGCATGGCCAATATGGTGAAACCCTGTCTCTACCAAAAAAATACAAAAATTAGCCGGGTGTGGTGGTGTGTGCCTGTAGTCCCAGCTACTCGAGAGGCTGAGGTAGAGAAATTGCTTGAACCCAGGAGGTGGAGGTGGCAGTGAGCCGAGATTGTACCACTGCGCTCCAGCCTGGCAACACAGTGAGACTCCATTTCAAAAAGAAAAAAAAATAGAATACTTAATATAAGATCTACCCTCTTGAACTGCTTATATATTTTAATAAATACTGGAAGAGATAAGCCTAATGACAGAAATTTTTTTAAATAACACATTGCAATGGTTAAAAACATCTGTAAAAACTGATTTGTAAAAAATGATCACCAAAAATTAAATGTCAACTTTAGACACACCCACTCAATCTTGTACTTAACCCTCTTCCTTTTTACCTTCCAGGAGTTCCATGTCTTTCATTTTTTGGCAAGGTTTCTAGAAACTTTGGTCCTTCCTAAGAATAAATACAATCTACACTGTTTTTACTCTTATCATCTGGAAGCCACTGCCAAACCCAGGCCTTGGACTCAGCCCACAGCCACACAAGCCTGGCTGATTGAGCTTGAACCTGCCGGATCTAGAATTCCACTTGAGTGCATAGATGTCCTGGGAGTTTTTCTGCACTTCCATTAGTTTAAGATGAAGAATCTATGATGGAGGATGAGGATTGTGAGGGGTGTCCTCACCTACTTGTCCTGTTTTTTCCAAGTCAGTATCTATCTTTTATTATTGATTTAATAAGATGACTTAAGTGAGTAGAAAAATGTGATTTAATTTGTCTAACTCTATAGGACTAGATATCATGGATTTAGATTTGGAAAACATGGCTACTACAAACAGGTATCTTTTTATTAATTAAATAATAATGATAAGTATTATGGCTATTCTTTTTTTTTCTTCTTTTGAAGAAAATATTCACATTCTGCAGGATAACTTCTGGTAATTATACATGTGAATTTACATAATACAGAATGTTATTTAAAAAATCAACATGTATATTTTGCTTTTGTTTTTTTTTATTTTGAACATGTCTATTTTGTATTCAGCTTTACTGACTTACTAATTTATACATACTTTCCCAACTACTGGCAATATTTTATCACTTTAAAATGGCTACATTATGAAATTCTTTAAAAGCCTATAAATTATATGTTACTGTATTGATGTTAAATTTTCTGATTTTGATCTATGGTAACAGAAGTGAATGCCCTTCTTCTTAAGAAATACAATACTGGCCGGGCGCGGTGGCTCACGCTTGTAATCCCAGCACTTTGGGAGGCCGAGGCGGGCGGATCACGAGGTCAGGAGATCGAGACCACGGTGAAACCCCGTCTCTACTAAAAATACAAAAAAATTAGCCGGGCGTGGTGGCGGGCGCCTGTAGTCCCAGCTACTCGGAGAGGCTGAGGCAGGAGAATGGCGTGAACCCAGGAGGCGGAGCTTGCAGTGAGCCGAGATCGCGCCACTGCACTCCAGCCTGGGCGACAGAGCGAGACTCCGTCTCAAAAAAAAAAAAAAAAAAAAAAAAAAAAAAAAAAAAAAAAAAGAAATACAATACTAAAATATTTAGGGGTAAAGGACATTATGTCTACAACTTACAAATTGTTCTAAAGGTCGGGGGGGGAGTGGGGAGGAAATAAAGTTATATAGCAAAATATTAACAATTGCTGAATCCAGAAGAAAGATATTTAGGAGCTCCTTGTAACCTTTCTCTTAGTTTGACACTATTTTAAAAAGAAAAAAGTAAAGGACAATGACAAAAAACTTGGAAAATGGGTACAGTGGCCTGGTGGAAACTTCCAGAGACCGCAATGGAGCCATCTTAAGAATGGCACATCAGGCTGGGCGCGGTGGCTCACGCCTGTAATCCCAGCACTTTGGGAGGCTGAGGTGGGTGGATCATGAGGTCAGATCGAGACCATCCTGGCTAACACGGTGAAACCCCGTCTCTACTAAATATACAAAAAATTAGCCGGGCGTAGTGGTGGGTGCCTGTATTCCCAGCTACTTGGGAGGCTGAGGCAGGAGAATGGCGTGAACCCAGCGGGCGGAGCTTGCAGTGAGCCGAGATCGCGCCACTGCACTCCAGCCTGGGCAACAGGGCAAGACTCCGTCTCAAAAAAAAAAAAAAAAAGAATGGCACATCGTCAACACCGCATGGGCTGGAGGGCAACACTGTGTGGGAGGCAAAGGCACTCCTGCCTCAGCGAAAAAGGGGTCTGGATCAATTTCCTGGTTTGATGATGCACTCTAGTGTCCCCCTGGAGGAAGCTGGGAGATGACAGTGGTCTGGATCAATTTCCTGGTTTGATGATGGACTCTACTATGTTAGCTGTCCCTTGGAGGAAGCTGGGAGATGGGAAAGGGTCTGGATCAAGTTCCTGGTTTGATGATGGACTCTACTATGTTAGCTGTCCCCTGGAGGAGGCTGGCAGATCGGTACACTGTACCTCGATGTACTAGGTTTATAATTTATGAGCCCATAATTATTTCAAAATATAGTTTTTAAAAAAGTGGTTCAGAAGATGTGGGCCTGCATGTGAAGAAGTTTTAGAAATATCTTTATTTTGCTTATAGTTTCCTTTTTATGTATGCACAAAAGTGACATAAGATTTGAAAGCAACTATGTCGGAATAAGTTTGAAGAGCTCATCTGTTAGGTATAAAATACAGATTCTAAGTGAGTAAAGAAAATAATTCCGGGCCGTGCGCGGTGGCTCACGCTTGTAATCCCAGCACTTTGGGAGGCCGAGGCGGGCGGATCACGAGGTCAGGAGATCGAGACCACGGTGAAACCCCGTCTCTACTAAAAATACAAAAAAATTAGCCGGGCGTGGTGGCGGGCGCCTGTAGTCCCAGCTACTCGGAGAGGCTGAGGCAGGAGAATGGCGTGAACCCGGGAGGCGGAGCTTGCAGTGAGCCGAGATTGTGCCACTGCACTCCAGGCTGGGCGACAGAGCAAGACTCCGTCTCAAAAAAAAAAAAAAAAAAAAAAAAATAATTCCAACGAACTCATCTTGTTCTGTCTGCCACAAGCCCTGCCCTTGATGAGTCCCCACAGGACACTGAGAAAGCTGCATGACCAGGCAGTGCCAGGGTTCCACCTCTATCTGCAGATGGCGCTGCTCTGCCCTGTCCTCCCCACCAACAGCACTCTTCTGCAGTGAGGAGGGACCCTTGACCCCGCCACCACAGCACCCGGGTCCTCTTGCAGCATTTCTAGTGAACTGAAGCAAGAGAGGAATAATGGGAGAGATTGCCTGAAGTTTCCTTTTTTCTTATTTTTTTCCTGCAGGGCTGCCTCCTGCCTATGGCTACGTTATGAACGTGCTCAGTTTAGATAGTAGGTGCTGGAATTTTGGCTAACTGGCGTTTCCCTTTGCACCAGGCAACTGCCCAAAGGATTGATTCTCAGCTTAAACACTACACTAAGTCATTTAGCAGTAGTGTTTGGGCCGGGTTCTGAGTGTGTGAATTCTGTCCAAAAGCTGCAGATGTTTAAGCTATTTCCTCCTGGAGTTTGGTGGAATAATAAAAGGTTACTGTTGTCACAGTGAGGAGGTCTACAGCTGGTCCCACTTCCTTTCATTACTACCCAATGTAAACAGATTAAATCGAACTGCTCCGATCACCAGAAGGGACATTCCTTATTTCATCTCCTTTATGTTATACTTTCAGTGTCCCTCAGGCCCCTTTCAGATGTCAATTTTTAGCATTGGGACTATCTTGGAAACTGATTGCTCAGGCCCTCTTGTAAACGAAATATCTTTTTTCAGTTTCCCTCTCTCTTCTCAGCAGCCAGGCGTAAACTGCAGTAGTGAGCAGGGTGTGACCCTTACCTTGAGAGCCACATGGCTACTGACTGCAGCCATGAAATGGGTTAGGTCACCCACGGAGCCGGCAGAGACCTTCCCTCCAACCACCTCTGGCTGATTTCGCCACTAACATCTGGTGGGGTCCCTCCCCCACCCCAAGGGGTCTGCTCTTGTGCACCCCACTCTGGGAAGAGGGAGACCCTGGGGCACCCACCTAATCAGCCACCAGCAAGGCCAGGGCTGGTGAGGTAGCAGGAGGTCAGGGATGGCGTGGGTGGAGGCATCGGTCACTGGCATGTAAGTTTTATTACTAATGAGTAATAGTCCATGAAATGGTGGGTAGATCAGCTAGATCAGGGGGTTTAGTTGTTCTTTTGAGACAGAGTCTCACTCTGTCGCCCAGGCTAGAGTCCAGTGGCGTGATCTCGGCTCACTGTAACCTCCGCCTCCCAGGTTCACACGATTCTCCTGCCTCAGCCTCCTGAGTAGCTGGGATTACAGGCATGCGCCACCACGCCTGGCTAATTTTGTATTTTTAGTATGGTTTCACCATGTTGTTTAGTATGGTTTCAACATGGTTTCACCATGTTGGTCAGGCTGGTCTTGAACTCCTGACCTCAGGTGATCGGCCTGCCTCAGCCTCCCAAAGTGCTGGGATTACAGACGTGAGCCACCATGCCCAGCCATTTTTTTTTTTTAATGACGTAAAACCCCTGGTTCAAAAAAAATTTTTAGGCCGGGCGCGGTGGCTCACGCCTGTAATCCCAGCACTTTGGGAGGCCGAGGCGGGCGGATCACGAGGTCAGGAGATCGAGACCATCCTGGCTAACACGGTGAAACCCCGTCTCTACTAAAAATACAAAAAATTGGCCGGGCGAGGTGGCAGGCGCCTGTAGTCCCAGCTACGCGGGAGGCTGAGGCAGGAGAATGGCGTGAACCCTGGGGGGCGGAGCCTGCAGTGAGCCGAGATCGCGCCACTGCACTCCAGCCTGGGTGAAAGAGCGAGACTCCGTCTCAAAAAAAAAAAAAAAAAAAAAAAAAAAAAAAAAAAAAAAAAAAAAAAAAAAAATTTTATCTGAAAGCACACAATACAAAATGACTTGCAATAAAACTGCTCTGGGCCGGGCACGGTGGCTCACGCTTGTAATCCCAGCACTTTGGGAGGCCGAGGCGGGCGGATCACGAGGTCAGGAGATCGAGACCACGGTGAAACCCCGTCTCTACTAAAAACAAAAAATTAGCCAGGCGTGGTGGCGGGCGCCTGTAGTCCCAGCTACTCAGAGAGGCTGAGGCAGGAGAATGGTGTGAACCCGGGAGGCGGAGCTTGCAGTGAGCCGAGATCGCGCCACTGCACTCCAGCCTGGGTGACAGAGTGAGACTCCGTCTCAAAAAAAAAAAAAAAAACTGCTCTGATCGCAGGGATCTAGGTCCCTGGACTCCTCCTAACTTCCACAACGACATCTGATGGGGCACCAAGGAATATAGTTTGAAAACCATTAGCTCTCACTAAAGACAAGCTAGGGAAGTCTAAAGAGAGAATAACCTACTGAAGTTCACACGGTCAGTTAGTTAATGGCCGACAAGAGTCCGGCATTTTCCCAGCACCTGACTCTGCTTTACCCCATGTACTGGTCAGGTGTCAGTGTTCTGTGTTCTTAGAATGAGCAGGTCTTGGTCCTTACAACAGTAACTTCAAGCTTTCATAGGAGGAAAAAGTTCCAAGAAAAAGGAAAATTACATTTTACCTGGCAAAACTGATTTTGTAGGGAATGGGGCCTCTCTATCTTAATCCAATTTAATAACCTCCAGACATGACTAGTGAAAAGAATAGCTTTTCCTGGCAACACTGCAAGCATCTGAGTGTTTAGCTGCACAACTTTGGACATGACCATGGCAGCCACTAGCATTCATGAGACATCAGGGCTCTGCAAATGGCTCTCCTGCGCAAAGCATGCTCACAGGGCAGAGGTGGCCCCGTGTGGGTGGAGGACATTCCATAAGAACGGGCTCTACGCCCAGAGCCTTCTTTCCACCCTAGTCCCTGCTCCCAAAATGCAACTGAGAACTGCATTTAATTAGTTACAAGAAACTGTTTGTTTTCTTCCATGCCAGTCAACACTATGATGGCTTTAAATCAACTGCATCTAATCCTATACATACATCTCCGGGATGGAGCCTCCTCAAGATGTCCCATCAGTTTTGTTCATTTACTTCTATTCCCGAGATTCAGTTCTATGTCCTCTACTCTTCAATGAGACATGAGCCTATCAACAAAATAGCACTGGGAAAGGAATTCTAGTTTCTAACATTGAGACCTGGCTTCCAGTTTAAGCTCCTCCACTTCCAAGCTGTGCAACCCTGGGCCAACCACTTAACCTCTCTGAGCTGCAGTTTCATCACCTATAAAGCAAGAGGCAGGAATTGTGAAGATAACATAAAGCATGTAAAAGAATTTAAAAGTGCAAAGGACTATAAAAGTGTGAGTATCCATTCTATTACAATCATTTAATCAAGCGACCAGACACATTTGATTGCATCATTTCAGAACTGCTCCTGGAAGCCCTGCTCTCTTGGCTCCTGCCCTCAGGGTGCTGGGAATGAATGAATGCAGGGCTAGCTGCGAAGCACAGGGCTACAGGTTTCCCAGAGCTGGTCCTCCCAGCCAGCCTCCCTTCTGGTGGTGTCTGGAGCAAAACAATACCGTAAAATAATCCTCCAGCAGCCAAGTGTAGACAATTAAAAAGAGGGATCACTAATCTAGAAGGGAAACGTTCAGATTTATTGCTCTACCTCCCTTGTCATAACATGGCAGTTAACCAAAAACACCATTCTGTAGGATGAAGGGAGAGGAAATTTAGACTTGGACAGAAAAATCCAAAGGAAATTAAAGTGTGAGTGTGCTCTGAAAAGTAACTCTCCAAATATGCCACTGGCCACCTTGATACTTCCAGGCCTCCCCAATGGCTTCCAGACCTAAAGTGATCAGCTTACACTGCATGGAGGCCTCTCCTAGCCGAGGGTGCTGCTGGCTTCCCGGGGATTGTTCAGCCTCTCACATCATCACTGCACCAGATGACAGTCAAACCGAAAACTGAGCTGACAAGTTCAGGAGATGCTGAATGAGGCAGAGCAGAAGTCTTCTGGCCCCACCACAGTGGCTAATGAAGCTTGTGTGTGTCCTGGAGGTGGGGCTCTTCAGGAGCAGGGATGTGGGGCAGGGAAGTCTGCCCTTTCACAGAGTTTTCTAAATGCACTTTCAGATAAAGGCCTTCTGTAAAGACCACAACAGCTGTCATCTCTGAATGTGGCCAATAGCCAAAGGATCATATCTGGAGCAAGCAGACCCATTTTCAGAAACACACACTGGGTAGGTTACCCGTGGTGATGCAAACCAGACTTACTTGGTCTAAATCTCCTTTCTCCGTTGCCAGTTCCTCCATCTCTGGTGTTGGCTCATCTTCCAGGAAGGGATTGGTAGATGGGGGTGGAGACTCAAGCTTTTTCTGTTAGGTAGATATGAGAAAGAGAGGTGTTTTCTGAGCATATTCAATAGCTTTCCCCATTGATCTGCTTTTTCCAGGTGTCTCCAACAGCTAAGTCATGCACTCTATCTGATAAAGAAGAACTGAGGCAACCCAGACCACATTCCTACCTCTAGGCCTTCACACTGCTTTTCCATCTTCCTGCAACCTCCCTGACCACCCCGCCCCAACTCGAATCTGGCTAAAACGCTCACGCATCCTCAGTCCTCAAACTGGAACTCCGTTCTGCTGGGAAGCCTTTCCCATCTGTCAGGTTTGGGTCAGATGTCCCTGACACGTGTTCCCAAACCAAGCTACATGTCTCCTACCCAGGCATTTATTAAAATACAGCAATTGCCCATTATTTGTCTTTTCCCTTCTGGCCTCCATGATGGCAGAGATTGTGTCTGTCTTGTTCCCCATCCTATCTCGGTGCCTGGCATGTAGCAGGTCCTCAGTAAATAGAAATGAATCAAAGTGCCAGATGGATTTCAATATAAGAACAAACTACAAAACTAATCTCATGTGTTCTAGATTAACAGATGTCTCTTCCCAAGTAAGCCCCATTACAACAACCACAACAGAAATCTCCTTGAGAAAATCGACTCCTCAGCTTCCAAATATGACCACTATTTCAAAATACATCATGGAGTGGAAACATGGGCCAGTGGGAAGGCTGCAGGCAGGAGGCGTGGTAGCTGTAGCTCCAACCGTGCGGCACTGGCCCTATCACCCAGCTTCTCTGAGCCTCAGTAACTTCATCTGCTGAATGAGGATGTAGTCACAGGACTATCTGGAGGATCACATGTGAAACCCTAGAAGCAGCACATGATACACACAAGGGTCACTGATGACGGTAATTCCAGTACAACTACAGAATCAAGACAGCTCTCCGGAATTCCTTTACAGTTTTCACCTAGAGATGTTCTTTATGCCTGGGAGCTAAAGGCTTTAGCAGAAAGGAGTCCAACTGGACAAACAGAAAAGAGGGACTGCTTGGTGCTGGGGATGAGGGAAGGGGGCAAGGCATGGCTCTCTGGAGATGAGAAGTTAACGGAGAGGGAGTTTCTAAATGTACTTGATATTTTGGCCAATACCAGTGGGTTGATCTGAATTAATCTCTAAGCCAAAGGGGAGAGCAGATGGACTATAGCGTGAATAACTTTGCCAAGTGCCAGGACACCATCTGAAGCTATTACAAACAAAAATAAAACCAAAACTTACACAAAGGCCGGGTGCAGTGGCTCACGCCTGGAATCCCAGCGCTCTGGGAGGCTGAGGCGGCGGATCACTTGAGGTCAGGAGTTCCAGACCAGCCTGACCAACATGGTGAAAGCCTGTCTCTACTAAAAATACCAAAATTAGCAGCGTGGTGGCGGGTGCCTATAATCCCAGCTACTTGGGATGCTGAGGCACAAGAATCACTTGAACCCGGGAAGTTGCAGTGAGCCAAGATGGCACCACTGCACTCCAGCCTGAGTGACAGAGCGAGACTCTGTCTCAAAAATAAAATAAAATAAAATAAAATAAAATAAAATAAAATAAAATAAAATAAATACCTTGCACAAAAACACTACACCTGCATCTGGTTTTTGGTTTAAGACAATTCTGCTTACAGACATTTAAACTGCCTATTTTTTGGCCAAAACACTTGGATGCAATTGATGTGGATAGATACAGCCTCGGGGCATGACAAAGCCTTGCGGTGATGCATTAGCTCGAGGTAATCAGCAGTAAGATGACGGTTTTTGTGGTATCCTGGTGAGAAAGAATATGGTCTAACACCCAAGCAAGTATTTCACATTTGCACACTCCAAACTTTGGCTTCTTCACCTCACATGAGAGAAAAAAGTCCTCAAAAATGTACAGCTCTTTTTAGAAAGCAGTATTTCTAAGCTTGAGTTGTCTTCTTAAGGGCTGCTGATATTTTAGAGAGAGAGGAATAGTAAGAAAGGGAACCTACCAAGCTTAATCTTCAACAACCATAAAAAAGTTAAATTAGGTAACAGCATTAGAGTCCTGATTCCACAGTGGGCTCTGGGATTATGCTGTTGAGCTGAGTCACTATGGTTCTAAGTATTTTGGTCCTTTGTAGATGTGAAAACCAAGTCAGCTAACTGAAGTTAAAAGCTTTGTTCAAAATCATTCAGTGACAGACACAGAATTTGAGTTTTTGAACGAAATGCCCCTCATCTATTGCTAAGTCTATTGGGTTGATAACAGCACCTCACAATTACATAAAGGTGGGCCTCGTTTTTAAAACATAATGTGTTATTGGAAATCACGGCAAACGGCAGATGTCAGTGAGGTGGACTGAGAATGTTCCCGGGCTCTACTCTCACTGGCATAAAGCATCAAGAAAGCGGGGAGGGTAGGAAGAAGTTGAACCTAACGGCCAGCCCTGAAGAAGCAGGCACCATCTGAGGCAGGTGAGTGCGGGCCACTCGCTCAGTGTCACCATCTGGGGTAGAGTGAGTGCGGGCCACTCGCTCAGTGTCACCATCTGGGGTAGAGTGAGCGTGGGCCACTCGCTCAGTGTCACCATCTGGGGCAGGTGAGTGTGGGCCACTCGCTCAGTGTCACCATCTGAGGCAGGTGAGCGTGGGCCACTCGCTCAGTGTCACCATCTGGGGTAGAGTGAGTGTGGGCCACTCGCTCAGTGTCACCATCTGAGGCAGGTGAGCGCGGGCCACTCGCTCAGTGTCACCATCTGAGGCAGGTGAGTGCGGGCCACTCGCTCAGTGTCACCATCTGGGGTAGAGTGAGCGCGGGCCACTCGCTCAGTGTCACCATCTGGGGTAGAGTGAGTGCAGGCCACTCGCTCAGTGTCACCATCTGGGGTAGAGTGAGTGTGGGCCACTCGCTCAGTGTCACCATCTGAGGCAGGTGAGTGTGGGCCACTCGCTCAGTGTCACCATCTGGGGTAGAGTGAGTGTGGGCCACTCGCTCAGTGTCACCATCTGGGGTAGAGTGAGTGCGGGCCACTCGCTCAGTGTCACCATCTGGGGTAGAGTGAGCGCGGGCCACTCGCTCAGTGTCACCATCTGGGGTAGAGTGAGCGCGGGCCACTCGCTCAGTGTCACCATCTGGGGTAGAGTGAGCGCGGGTCACTCGCTCAGTGTCACCATCTGGGGTAGAGTGAGTGTGGGCCACTCGCTCAGTGTCACCATCTGGGGTAGAGTGAGTGTGGGCCACTCGCTCAGTGTCACCATCTGAGGCAGGTGAGCGCGGGCCACTCGCTCAGTGTCACCATCTGGGGTAGAGTGAGTGTGGGCCACTCGCTCAGTGTCACCATCTGAGGCAGGTGAGTGCGGGCCACTCGCTCAGTGTCACCATCTGGGGTAGAGTGAGTGCAGGCCACTCGCTCAGTGTCACCATCTGGGGTAGAGTGAGCGCGGGCCACTCGCTCAGTGTCACCATCTGGGGTAGAGTGAGCGCGGGCCACTCGCTCAGTGCCACCATCTGGGGTAGAGTGAGCGCGGGTCACTCGCTCAGTGTCACCATCTGGGGTAGAGTGAGCGCGGGTCACTCGCTCAGTGTCACCATCTGGGGTAGAGTGAGTGTGGGCCACTCGCTCAGTGTCACCATCTGAGGCAGGTGAGTGCGGGCCACTCGCTCAGTGTCACCATCTGGGGTAGAGTGAGCGTGGGCCACTCGCTCAGTGTCACCATCTGGGGTAGAGTGAGCGTGGGCCACTCGCTCAGTGTCACCATCTGGGGTAGAGTGAGCGCGGGCCACTCGCTCAGTGTCACCATCTGCGGTAGAGTGAGCGTGGGCCACTCGCTCAGTGTCACCATCTGGGGTAGAGTGAGCGCGGGTCACTCGCTCAGTGTCACCATCTGGGGTAGAGTGAGCGCGGGTCACTCGCTCAGTGTCACCATCTGGGGTAGAGTGAGTGTTGTCCACTCGCTCAGTGTCACCATCTGAGGCAGGTGAGTGTGGGCCACTTGCTCAGTGTCACCATCTGAGGCAGGTGAGTGTGGGTCACTCGCTCAGTGTCACCATCTGGGGTAGAGTGAGTGTGGGCCACTCGCTCAGTGTCACCATCTGAGGCAGGTGAGCGCGGGCCACTCGCTCAGTGTCACCATCTGGGGTAGAGTGAGTGTGGGCCACTCGCTCAGTGTCACCATCTGAGGCAGGTGAGCGCGGGCCACTCGCTCAGTGTCACCATCTGAGGCAGGTGAGCGCGGGCCACTCGCTCAGTGTCACCATCTGAGGCAGGTGAGCGCGGGCCACTCGCTCAGTGTCACCATCTGGGGTAGAGTGAGTGTGGGCCACTCGCTCAGTGTCACCATCTGAGGCAGGTGAGCGCGGGCCACTCGCTCAGTGTCATCATCTGAGGCAGGTGAGCGCGGGCCACTCGCTCAGTGTCACCATCTGGGGTAGAGTGAGTGTGGGCCACTCGCTCAGTGTCACCATCTGGGGTAGAGTGAGTGTGGGCCACTCGCTCAGTGTCACCATCTGGGGTAGAGTGAGTGTGGGCCACTCGCTCAGTGTCACCATCTGGGGTAGAGTGAGCGCGGGCCACTCGCTCAGTGTCACCATCTGGGGTAGAGTGAGTGTGGGCCACTCGCTCAGTGTCACCATCTGAGGCAGGTGAGCGCGGGCCACTCGCTCAGTGTCACCATCTGAGGCAGGTGAGCGCGGGCCACTCGCTCAGTGTCACCATCTGGGGTAGAGTGAGTGTGGGCCACTCGCTCAGTGTCACCATCTGGGGTAGAGTGAGTGTGGGCCACTCGCTCAGTGTCACCATCTGAGGCAGGTGAGCGCGGGCCACTCGCTCAGTGTCACCATCTGGGGTAGAGTGAGTGTGGGCCACTCGCTCAGTGTCACCATCTGGGGTAGAGTGAGTGTGGGCCACTCGCTCAGTGTCACCATCTGGGGTAGAGTGAGTGTGGGCCACTCGCTCAGTGTCACCATCTGGGGTAGAGTGAGTGTGGGCCACTCGCTCAGTGTCACCATCTGAGGCAGGTGAGCGCGGGCCACTCGCTCAGTGTCACCATCTGAGGCAGGTGAGCGCGGGCCACTCGCTCAGTGTCACCATCTGGGGTAGAGTGAGTGTGGGCCACTCGCTCAGTGTCACCATCTGGGGTAGAGTGAGTGTGGGCCACTCGCTCAGTGTCACCATCTGAGGCAGGTGAGCGCGGGCCACTCGCTCAGTGTCACCATCTGAGGCAGGTGAGCGCGGGCCACTCGCTCAGTGTCACCATCTGGGGTAGAGTGAGTGTGGGCCACTCGCTCAGTGTCACCATCTGGGGTAGAGTGAGTGTGGGCCACTCGCTCAGTGTCACCATCTGGGGTAGAGTGAGTGTGGGCCACTCGCTCAGTGTCACCATCTGGGGTAGAGTGAGCGCGGGCCACTCGCTCAGTGTCACCATCTGAGGCAGGTGAGCGCGGGTCACTCGCTCAGTGTCACCATCTGGGGTAGAGTGAGTGTGGGCCACTCGCTCAGTGTCACCATCTGGGGTAGAGTGAGTGTGGGCCACTCGCTCAGTGTCACCATCTGAGGCAGGTGAGTGCGGGCCACTCGCTCAGTGTCACCATCTGAGGCAGGTGAGTGCGGGCCACTCGCTCAGTGTCACCATCTGGGGTAGAGTGAGTGTGGGCCACTCGCTCAGTGTCACCATCTGAGGCAGGTGAGTGCGGGCCACTCGCTCATTGGCACCATCTGAGGCAGGTGAGCGCGGGCCACTCGCTCAGTGTCACCATCTGGGGTAGAGTGAGTGTGGGCCACTCGCTCAGTGTCACCATCTGAGGCAGGTGAGTGCGGGCCACTCGCTCAGTGTCACCATCTGGGGTAGAGTGAGTGTGGGCCACTCGCTCAGTGTCACCATCTGAGGCAGGTGAGCGCGGGCCACTCGCTCAGTGTCACCATCTGGGGTAGAGTGAGTGTGGGTCACTCGCTCAGTGTCACCATCTGAGGCAGGTGAGCGCAGGCCACTCGCTCAGTGTCACCATCTGAGGCAGGTGAGCGCGGGCCACTCGCTCAGTGGCACCATCTGAGGCAGGTGAGCGCGGGCCACTCGCTCAGTGTCACCATCTGAGGCAGGTGAGCGCGGGCCACTCGCTCAGTGTCACCATCTGAGGCAGGTGAGCGCGGGCCACTCGCTCAGTGTCACCATCTGGGGTAGAGTGAGCGCGGGCCACTCGCTCAGTGTCACCATCTGAGGCAGGTGAGCGCGGGCCACTCGCTCAGTGTCACCATCTGGGGTAGAGTGAGTGTGGGCCACTCGCTCAGTGTCACCATCTGGGGTAGAGTGAGTGTGGGCCACTCGCTCAGTGTCACCATCTGGGGTAGAGTGAGTGTGGGCCACTCGCTCAGTGTCACCATCTGAGGCAGGTGAGCGCGGGCCACTCGCTCAGTGTCACCATCTGAGGCAGGTGAGCGCGGGCCACTCGCTCAGTGTCACCATCTGGGGTAGAGTGAGTGTGGGCCACTCGCTCAGTGTCACCATCTGGGGTAGAGTGAGTGTGGGCCACTCGCTCAGTGTCACCATCTGGGGTAGAGTGAGTGTGGGCCACTCGCTCAGTGTCACCATCTGGGGTAGAGTGAGTGTGGGCCACTCGCTCAGTGTCACCATCTGAGGCAGGTGAGTGCGGGCCACTCGCTCAGTGGCACCATCTGGGGTAGAGTGAGTGTGGGCCACTCGCTCAGTGTCACCATCTGAGGCAGGTGAGCGCGGGCCACTCGCTCAGTGTCACCATCTGGGGTAGAGTGAGTGTGGGTCACTCGCTCAGTGTCACCATCTGAGGCAGGTGAGCGCGGGCCACTCGCTCAGTGTCACCATCTGAGGCAGGTGAGCGCGGGCCACTCGCTCAGTGTCACCATCTGGGGTAGAGTGAGTGTGGGCCACTCGCTCAGTGTCACCATCTGGGGTAGAGTGAGTGTGCGCCACTCGCTCAGTGTCACCATCTGAGGCAGGTGAGCGCGGGCCACTCGCTCAGTGTCACCATCTGAGGCAGGTGAGCGCGGGCCACTCGCTCAGTGTCACCATCTGAGGCAGGTGAGCGCGGGCCACTCGCTCAGTGTCACCATCTGAGGCAGGTGAGCGCGGGCCACTCGCTCAGTGTCACCATCTGAGGCAGGTGAGCGCGGGCCACTCGCTCAGTGTCACCATCTGAGGCAGGTGAGCGCGGGCCACTCGCTCAGTGTCACCATCTGGGGTAGAGTGAGCGCGGGCCACTCGCTCAGTGTCACCATCTGAGGCAGGTGAGCGCGGGCCACTCGCTCAGTGTCACCATCTGGGGTAGAGTGAGTGTGGGCCACTCGCTCAGTGTCACCATCTGGGGTAGAGTGAGTGTGGGCCACTCGCTCAGTGTCACCATCTGAGGCAGGTGAGCGCGGGCCACTCGCTCAGTGTCACCATCTGGGGTAGAGTGAGTGTGGGCCACTCGCTCAGTGTCACCATCTGGGGTAGAGTGAGTGTGGGCCACTCGCTCAGTGTCACCATCTGGGGTAGAGTGAGCGCGGGCCACTCGCTCAGTGTCACCATCTGAGGCAGGTGAGTGCGGGCCACTCGCTCAGTGTCACCATCTGAGGCAGGTGAGTGCGGGCCACTCGCTCAGTGTCACCATCTGGGGTAGAGTGAGTGTGGGCCACTCGCTCAGTGTCACCATCTGAGGCAGGTGAGTGCGGGTCACTCGCTCAGTGTCACCATCTGAGGCAGGTGAGCGCGGGCCACTCGCTCAGTGTCACCATCTGAGGCAGGTGAGCGCGGGCCACTCGCTCAGTGTCACCATCTGGGGTAGAGTGAGTGTGGGCCACTCGCTGAGTGTCACCATCTGGGGTAGAGTGAGTGTGGGCCACTCGCTCAGTGTCACCATCTGAGGCAGGTGAGCGCGGGCCACTCGCTCAGTGTCACCATCTGGGGTAGAGTGAGTGTGGGCCACTCGCTCAGTGTCACCATCTCGGGTAGAGTGAGTGTGGGCCACTCGCTCAGTGTCACCATCTGGGGTAGAGTGAGTGTGGGCCACTCGCTCAGTGTCACCATCTGGGGTAGAGTGAGTGTGGGCCACTCGCTCAGTGTCACCATCTGGGGTAGAGTGAGTGTGGGCCACTCGCTCAGTGTCACCATCTGGGGTAGAGTGAGTGTGGGCCACTCGCTCAGTGTCACCATCTGAGGCAGGTGAGCGCGGGTCACTCGCTCAGTGTCACCATCTGGGGTAGAGTGAGTGTGGGCCACTCGCTCAGTGTCACCATCTGGGGTAGAGTGAGTGTGGGCCACTCGCTCAGTGTCACCATCTGAGGCAGGTGAGCGCGGGCCACTCGCTCAGTGTCACCATCTGAGGCAGGTGAGTGCGGGCCACTCGCTCAGTGTCACCATCTGAGGCAGGTGAGCGCGCGCCACTCGCTCAGTGTCACCATCTGGGGTAGAGTGAGTGTGGGCCACTCGCTCAGTGTCACCATCTGAGGCAGGTGAGCGTGGGCCACTCGCTCAGTGTCACCATCTGAGGCAGGTGAGCGCGGGCCACTCGCTCAGTGTCACCATCTGGGGTAGAGTGAGCGCGGGCCACTCGCTCAGTGTCACCATCTGGGGTAGAGTGAGTGTGGGCCACTCGCTCAGTGTCACCATCTGAGGCAGGTGAGTGCAGGCTACTCGCTCAGTGTCACCATCTGGGGTAGAGTGAGCGCGGGCCACTCGCTCAGTGTCACCATCTGGGGTAGCGTGAGCGCGGGTCACTCGCTCAGTGTCACCATCTGGGGTAGAGTGAGTGCAGGCCACTCGCTCAGTGTCACCATCTGGGGTAGAGTGAGCGCGGGCCACTCGCTCAGTGTCACCATCTGGGGTAGAGTGAGCGCGGGTCACTCGCTCAGTGTCACCATCTGGGGTAGAGTGAGTGTGGGTCACTCGCTCAGTGTCACCATCTGGGGTAGAGTGAGCGTGGGCCAACCTCAGCCTCCTGAGTAGCTGGGAATACAGGTGCACATCACCACACCCACCTAATTTTTGTATTTTTTGTAGAGATGGGGTTTTGCCACGTTGCCCAGGCTGGTCTCAAACTCCTGACCTGAAGAAATCCATCTGTCTCAGCCTCCCAAAGTGCTGGAATTATAGGCGTGAGCCACCATGCCCGTCCTCTATTAACATTCTGATGAAATGAGGGGAGTTGTGGACATCAAGGAGCTCCTAGCTCACTCATTTGCGGCATATGCATTCCACATGTAGACCAGATTAGTACAGGAGAAGTGATTCATTCGTCCTCTCATCCACTCAACAAAGGATATGCCGGACCCTAGGAGTAGAGCCGTGAGAAAGACAGGCCAGCCTTGGCCCTCATGGAGATTAGAATCTGCTGGGGGAGAGAGCCTTCAATCCAACAGTCACACAAACAGTGAGAAGGGCCATGAAGGAAAAGCAGCTGTCATGGAAACGTGCAACAGACTTCCCTAAAGAAAGGATGTCTGAGCCACAGCTGAAGGATGCCTCAGAGTTAAATACATGAGGGGTGGAGGGCAGCGAGAACAGCATGTGTCTGCCGCTCACTCAACAACGATGTACTGGGCACCCACTCTGCTCTAGGCACTCTTGGGTGCACCAGGGATGCAAGTGAGGAAGACGGATTAGAGAGGCGGCGCTGCAGTGGTGAGAAGAAAACTCAGGGAGTGGGATGAGCTGGGGATGAGGGTGGGAAAGTGCTTCTACACACAGGGTCGTCAGAAAAGGTCTCTGAGGAGATGACGGCAGAGCTGAGTAAGAAGGAACTGCTCAGGCAAAACCCAAGGAAAGGTGTTCTCAGCAGGAAGACCCGGTGGAGACGCTGGAAAGCGCTTGGTGAGTCAGGGACAGAAACGAAGACGGGGGCCTGGGGTAAGAGGGGCGGCGGGAGCCCCATCATATTGGTGAGTCAGGGACAGAAACGAAGACGGGGGCCTGGGGTAAGAGGGGTGGCGGGAGCCCCATCATATTGGTGAGTCAGGGACAGAAACGAAGATGGGGGCCTGGGGTAAGAAGGGTGGCAGGAGCCCCATCACGCAGCCTTTTGTGCACCATGGTAAGGGTCGGTTTTCTTCTCACTGCAATTGGGCAGTCGCTGGTGGTTTTCAACAGCGAAGCGATGTGATCTAATTTGGATTTTAAAAATATTCCACTGCTGTGGGGGAATGGATTATAACGACAGCAGCAAAACCAGTTTAAGAGGCTGCTACAGTGTTCCAGGAAAGGGCTGATGGAGAACCGGACTAAGCTGGTGATGGACGATAGAAAAAAGTGTCCATCGGATTTGGGGCATAGTTAGGAGGCACAGCCAGGAGGCTTTGCTGAGAGAGTGAGAACGAGGGTGAGGGAATGAAAGGAGTGAAGGGACACTCACTTTCTGGTCTGAGCAACTGCACGGCTGATGTTGCCCTTAACTGAGATGGGGCACCCTCGTGTAGTGGCAAGGGCACAGGCTCCGTATCTACGGAGCCTCAGTTCTCCTACCTGCAATGTGAAGGGATAGAATACCTACCTCGTATGGCTGCCATGAGGATGGGATGAGGCGTGCGTGGCAGGCGTGAGCTACAGTTACTTGCTACCATGAGGATGGGATGAGGCGTGCATGTCAGGTGTGAGCTACACAGTTACGTGCTGCCATGAGGATGGGATGAGGCGTGCGTGTCAGGCGTGAGCTACACAGTCATGCGCCACATCATCATGTTTCCATCCATGACGGGCCACGGTACGAGGTGGTTCCACTAGATTATACTGGAGCCATACGATGGAGTAGGCCAGGGGTCCCCAACCCCTGGGCCACAGTCCATGGCCTGTTAGCAACCAGGCTGCATATCACGAGGTGAGCAGCAGTGAGTAAGCACGACTGCCTGGGCTCCGCCTCCTGTCAGGTCTCATAGGCAAACCCTGTTGTGAGCTGCTCATATGAGGGGTCTAGGTTGCACACTCCTTCTGAGAAGCCAATGCCTGATGATCTGAGGTAGAACAGTTTCATCTCGAAACCATCCCCTACCCCCATCCCCTGCACTCCCACCCCCACCCCCGCCTGTGGAAAAACTGTCTTCCACAAAACCAGTCCCTGATGCCAAAAAGGTTGGGGACAGCTGGAGTAGGTTATAGCAGGCACACTCTATGAGGTTTGCACAGCAATGAAACTAATGATGCATTTCTCAGAACATATTCCTGCCGTTAAGCAATGCATGACTGAATATATACAGCAGCTTAACATGCTGTCTGGCACAGAGGGCAAGGCTCAGCAAGGGGAAGCTTTCAGCAGTAATTAATAGGGTGAGCTACGAAATGAGGCAAAACTGTTGTGCTTCTCTTAATAAAGCAGCTCACAGAAAACGTGGGCACACAGGGTTAAAAGTCTTGTCAAAAGAATTTCTATTAACCATAAGTGGAACCTCATCCCAACTACTTTGTCTCTTTGGGATCTCTCTAAGAAATAAAAGCCGGCCGGGCGCAGTGGCTCACGCCTGTAATCCCAGCACTTTGGGAGGCCGAGGTGGGCAGATCACCTGAGGTTGGGAGTTCGAGACCAGCCTGACTAACATGGAGAAACCTCATCTCTACTAAAAATACAAAATTAGCCGGGCGTGGTGGTGCGTGCCTGTAATCCCAGCTTCTCGGGGGGCTGAGGCAGGAGAATCACTTGAACCCGGGAGGCGGAGGTTGTGGTGAGCCGAGATCGTGCCACTGCACTCCAGCCTGGGCAACAAGAGCAAAACTCCGTCTCAAAAAAAAAAAAATAAATAAATAAAAATAAAAAAAAATAAAAAAAATAAAAAAAAAAGAAATAAAAGCAAAGGGCCCATCAACTTTGCACTTTCTAAGTGGAAAGGCACATGGAGCTGCTCCTTTCTTCCCCAGTCTACAACGACGCATATACCACCCTCCTCCCTGTTGATAAAAGTCCTAAAACCCTAAGGTGTGGATATGCATTCCCGCCAGTTAGAGGGCTACATAACTGCTTGGATTGACTTGCTAAGATGAAAGAACAAGTCCTTGTGGGGTGCGATCACTGGCATAACGCAGCCTTCTGTGCTAAGAGCCACACAGATGACGCTTCTCAGGCTTGCTTTGCAGCTGTCACAGGCCACAGAGAATTACAACTTTGGGTTTAGATTGTCAGTAACTCAAATGACATATTTCATGAACTCTGAGGCTGCTAAATAAAGCCAAAAATTTCCAAGAAGTGAATGATTTCCAATTTTGAAAGAATTCATTCTTTTTGCTATGATGACAGTTGATTTCAAGCTGATACAGGGAAGCAAAATTCTTCATATAGCAAGTTAATCCCTACTGATTAAATCACAGGGGATTCCCAGCACCTTCAAAACAGTTCAGGCCACAGGACAGTCAGGCTGTCTGATTCACTGTCAAGAAGGGAAAGTCTGGCTTCAGTCAGCAGTACATCCGTATCTCATCTGCCTACACAAATCCCTGTGTGAGGCTCTAGCTGGACACATCGAATTATCAAAGAAGGAACTCTGAAATTTAAGACCCTCTTCCTTTCCCTAGAGGAGAAAGTTTTCACTTGTGAGAGGAAAGTTCCTCAATTTCTGCATTTCTCATTCCATAAATGCTTTACTCCAGCCCAATTCCTAATTTGTCCTTAAAGAGATGGCTGGTGGGCTTCAGCTGACAGTCAAGACTGCAACCCCAGGGGTATGCACACTGGGTGTCCACCATTTCTGGGGCCACTCTCTTGCTACTGCCATGTCCACTTCTTCTATTGTGACAGTTATGTACAGACTTCTTTCTCCTACTAGACCTTAAGTGCCTTCCTGGTTCAATTTCTCATCTTTTCCAAAGCCCTGTACAAAGAGGGAAGCTTGAAAAATATAAGTGGGTAAACGCTGATCAGATGAAAGGCCCTCGATAAAATCCTCTTCAGAAACACGGGCAACACTTTCTGTTTTCCATAAACAAAACAAAAAGCCTGCATATATGTGTGCAAGAGTGCTTGCAGAAGCGTCAAAAATATACCCCAAAGAATTAAACAGTGTGGATACCTCGAGGGGGAGGGATATACAGTAGTTAAGAAGAGATGTTTATTTAAAATATTTTTTTCTATTTGAGTTTTTAATAGGCATGTATAGCTCTTTTTTCTTTTCTTCTTTTCTTTTTTTTTTTTGAAACAGAGCCTCACTCTTCCACCCAGGATGAAGTGCAGTGGTGCAATCACAGCTCACTGCAGTCTTGAACTCCTGGACTTAGGTGACCCCTGCACCTCAGCGTGCCGAGTAACTAAGAATGAAAGTGCATACCACCATGCCCCGCTCATTTTAAAATTTTTTTGTAGAGACAGGGTCTTTGTGGCCCAGGCTGGTCTCGAACTCCTGGCCCTAAGAGATCCGCCCGCCTTGGCCTCCTAAAGCGCTGGGATTTTAGGCATGAGCCATTATGCCCGGCCCACTGCTCTTTTTTTTTTTTTTTTTTCAGACAGAATGTTTATCTGAAGAGTAAAGATGATTTATAACTAAACTCATATACTATTTTCTAAAGCCTTTAATTCTAAATTGTGATGTAATTCATATAACATAAAACTCAACATTTTAAAGTGATTTACTATTCAGTGGTTTTTGGACATTCACAAGGTTGTGCAACCATCACCACCAATTCCAGAACATTTTTCACCCCCGAAAGCAACCCCTACCTGTTACTGGGAAGCTGTTACTTCCCAGTCTTCCCCTTCCCAACCCCATCTGCCTCTATGGATTTGCCTCTTTGGGGTATTTCCCATAGATAGAATCATATCATGTGTGACGTCTGTGTCTGGCTTCTTTCACTCAGCATGGTGTGTTCAAGGTTCACCCAGGTTAGGGCACATATCAGCACTTCATTCCTTTTATGTGAATAATATTCCACTGTAGGGACAGACCACGTTTTGGTTATTCCTTGTCTATTGATGTTTCTACTTTTTGGCTATTGTGAATAGTGTTGCTATGAACATTTGTGTAGGACATACGAACATGTTTTTAATTCCCTTGGGCATACACTTAGAAATGTGTAATTAAAAAAAAAGAATTCGGATTGCTTTGCTTTTTCTATTTGGCAGAGTTACCCCTTCACATTAGGCATGGCACATTAACACTGTGAGATGCACTAAAACAAGGAGGGACTACTTCTAAATCTTAATTGCATTTGGAAGAACAGAAAGGAAGATGAACAGAAAGAAGTTTAAAGCAGAGGCTGAAACTTGAAAATGCTCACAACTTGACCCGATAATTCCACTAGTGTCGTAAGAAAATAATCTCACTCCTTTGGGTAAGAGACAGCGAAGGCAACGGGAGGAGAGGGGAAGGGAGGGGAGAGGAGGGGAAAGGAAGGGAGGGGAGGGGAGGGGAGGGGAGGGGAGGGGAGGGGAGGGGAAGGGAGGGGAGGGGAGGGGAAGGGAAGGGAGGGGAGGGGAGGGGAGGGGAGGGGAGGGGTGGGGAGGGGAGGGGTGGGGAAGGGAGGGGAGGGGAGGGGTGGGGAGGGGAGGGGTGGGGAAGGGAGGGGAGGGGAGGGGTGGGGAAGGGAGGGGAGGGGAGGGGAGGGGAGGGGTGGGGAAGGGAGGGGAGGGGAGGGGAGGGGTGGGGAGGGGAGGGGAGGGGAGGCGAGGGGAGGGGAGGGGAGACAGAAGAGAAGAGAAGAGAAGAGAAGACAGGAAAAAAACAATCTCAAATGTATATAAAATTAGTAGACAAGGCCGGGTGCGGTGGCTCACGCCTGTAATCCCAGCACTTTGGGAGGCTGAGGCAGGCAGATCACGAGGTCAGGAGATCGAGACCATCCTGGCGAACACGGTGAAACCCCGTCTCTACTAAAAATATTTTTTAAAAAATTAGCCAGGCGTGGTGGCGGGCACCTGTGGTCCCAGCTACTCGGAGGCTGAGGCAGAAGAATGGCGTGAACCCAGGAGGCAGAGCTTGCAGTGAGCCGAGACCACGCCACTGCACTTCAGCCTGGGTGACAGAGTGAGACTCTGCCACAAAAAGAAAAAAAAAAAATTAGTAGACAAAAATATTCATAGAGCCTTATTTATAAAAGTGAGAAAAAACTAAGGGTCCTACGAGAAAATAATAATTAGGGGAATCACTGAGTATCTATAGAATAAAATCTTTCTGTAGTAGTTGACAAAGAACTTAAGCTGTGACATATGAAGCGTATTTTCATATGTGTGTGTGAGTTAATATGGAAATTAACTCAAAATGGATCAAAGATATAAATGTAGCAGCTGAAACTATAAAACTCTTAGGAGGAAACCTAGGTAAGTCTTTGTAGCCTTGGATTACGTAATAGTTCCTTGGATATGACACTAAACACAAGCAAGAACAAAAAACCTTCATCAGAATTGAAATCCTGTGAAATGACTATCAAGACAGTGAAAACCCACAGATGGGAGAAAACATTTGCAAATCATATGTCTGATATATGATAGAATATATAAAGACGTTATAAAGGCTGGGCATGGTGGCTCACGCCTATAATCCCAGCACTATGAGAGGTCGAGGCGGGTGGATCACTTGAGGCCAGGAGTTCAAGACCAGCCTGGCCAACATGGCAAAACCCCGCCTCTACTAAAAAAAAAAAAATAAATACAAAAATTAGCCTGGTGTGGTGCTGTGCTCCTGTGGTCCCAGCTACCCAGGAGACTGAGGTCCGAGAATCACTTGAACCCAGGAGGCAGAGGTTGCAGTGAGCCGAGATCTCACCACTGAACTCCAGCCTGGGCAACAGAGTGAGACTCCGTCTCAGGAAAAAAAAAAAAAAAGTTATAGAATATATCTAGAATGTGTAAAGAACTCTTACAACTCAACAATAAAAACAATCCAACTAAAAAATGGGCAAAGAATGTGAACAGACATTTCCTTTTTTTTTTTTTGAGACGTGAGTGGCGCAATCTCAGCTCACTGCAACCTCCACCTCCGGGGTTCAAGCGATTCTCCTGCCTCAGCCTCCTGACTAGCTGGGATTATAGGCACCCGCCACCATGCCTGGCTAATTTTTGTATTTTTAGTAGAGACGGGGTTTCACCATGTTGGCCAGGTTGGTCTTGAACTCCTGACCTGAGGTGATGCTCCCACCTCGGCCTCCCACAGTGCTGGGATTACAGGCGTGAGCCACCACGCCCAGCTGAATAGACATTTCTTTAAAGAAGCTGTGCAATGTCACTAGTCAATGGGAAAAAGCAAATGAAAACCACAATGAGATACTACTCTACACCCATGAGAATGGCTATAATTAGGGGAACAAAGGAGACAAGTGTCAGCAAGGATATGGGGAAACTGGACCATCCTACATTGTGGGTACAAACGTAAAACCGTGTGGCTGCTTGGAAAACAGCTTGCAGTTCCTCAAAAAGTTAAGCCTAGGGTTACCGTGTGACCCAGCAATTCCACTCAGGTATATTCTCACAAGAATAGGAAACACGCTGACATGAAAACCTGTACAAATATTCACAGCAATATTCATACAGTGAAAACCTGTATAAATATTCACAGCAGTATTCACATAGTGAGTTCACACAGTGAAAACCTGTATAAATATCCACAGCAGTATTCACATAGTGAATTCACACAGTGAAAACCTGTACAGATATTCACATAGTGAATTCACACAGTGAAAACCTGTACAGATATTCACAGCAGTATTCACACAGTGAAAAAGCGGAAACCACCCAAATGTCCACAGCTGATGAAGAGACAATATGTGCATCACCCATACAAAGGTGCACGATTCAGCCATCAAAATGATGCGCTGACACACGCCTCAACATGGTTAAGGCTCGCTATGTGTATCACCCACACAATGGTGCACGATTCAGCCATCAAAATGATGCGCTGACACACGTCTCAACGTGGGTAAGGCTCACTATGTGTATCACCCACACAATGGTGCACTATTCAGCCATCAAAATGCAGCGCTGACACACACCATAACGTGGGTAAGGCTCGCAGATGCTGTCCAGAGGGAGAGAAGGCAGACACAAAAACCACGCATCGTAGCATCCGTTCATGTGAAGTGTGCAGAACAGGCATCCGTAAAGACAGAAGTCTATTCGTAACTGCCCAGGGCTGGGGAAAGAGAACTTGAAGGTCCTGCCTGCTAAGGAGGGATTTCTTCCGGGGTAACAGAAATGTCCTGGAGTTGCACAGCTGGGATCGTGGCATCATCTTGTGAATATATGAAAACCAACTGAACTGTATACTTTAAACGATAAATTTCATGTGACATTTCGTGACATGAGTTATATCTCAATTTTAAAAACTAAGCAGAGAAAGCTGTATTTAAAAAATAGAATTTCAACCACGTAAAATATATAGAAAGAATATACCCAAATCCTCATCTCTGATTTGGCTGACTTTTTTCCTGCTTCTCTATTCTCGCCTATAATTTCCAAATTTTCTATCCTGACCCTGTATTATTCTCTTCTCAGAAACAAAAGTTAATTGTCCCTTGCAATATTATTCAAATGGAAGAATATATTTCTTTAGCACCAGTAAAGCATCCAGAAAATATTTTCCAATGCTGAAGGGAGTGCATGAGGCGTGGGAATCTGTCGCTGTCAGAGACAGACGTCCTCGAGCTGTGGCAGAGCTGGAAAACCTGCCCCTGTTCCTTACACAGTCTCCCTCATGCAGGTGTTAAGCTGCCAGAAGGCCAGGGTGTAGAGTGAGACATGCTGGGTGGTCTTTCAAGAGTCGTGAGCCTTTTGCAAACGCTCTTATGCTCAAATTCCATGGTTGACAATTGTACCCATACAGCTTCTATCTTTACAATGTAATTCTAAAAACTGGGGAAGTATACACCTATATTAAAATGGCCCCTATAAGCCAAAGGACAAGTCTATTTCAAAAGGCAACTTATGCAATGGTCAAGAGGAAGGGAAATCCAGCTGCATAAAATGGGAACATTTTTTATTTTATTACAAAAAAAAACAAAACAAAACAAAACAAAACAAAAAAAACCCTCCCAGTAAGGCAGTTACAAAAAGCTAATCCGATCTAGTCTGCTTTTCTGCTTTCAGCAGAAGGCTGAATGTCATTTGCTCACCTTGAATCTAATCGTCAAGTCACTAATAATGCATATGGATACCGTTACATCATATCCAGACATTCTCTTTTAATTTCAAGGCATTTTAATTTACAGACTCTTGAATTCCTCCTAAAGGGTCAGAAGTTGAGGCAACTGGGAAAAGCATAGGCAGCTCACCTCCTCAAGTAACAGTTGCAGCACAGGACATCGTGAAACTGGTTAAGGTAAGTATGGTAAAAGCAACAAGCCTGTCCCTGAGGCTCTTTCAGTCTAAAGTTCTATCAGATGCTGAAGTCACAGCTCTTGAAAAAGGGCCAAGCATGATGCATCCCACTGAAGTCAGGAGTGATGGGTCAGGAGGAGCTGAGCTGTGGCAGGTCTTGTCTTCTGGGCGAGCTAGCCACACTCTCAAGCTCATCCTCACTGTTTCACTGTCAGTCACCAAGGACTGGAGAGGTTCTGAATGATACAGTGAAGGCGGCAGTGGGGGTAGGGTGGGGATGACATATGGCCTAGGAAGGGGCAGCAAAGGAGAGTCTCTGGCCATTTTGGCTCCTTGGCTGACATCTTACCTGTTTCGTGGCACCTTTCTGAGGAATTCAGTAACTTTCTATAAAATTTGGCATATATCAAAGGGTATCAAGATATACCTTGGTTCGTTTCATAATTTATTCTGGTATTTTGAAACAAAATGGTAGCCAAAAAGGAGTTTCCAAAGAGTGTATCCTGAAAGGAAGGTAGCATGGGGAAGGGGCCAGGGGCCAGGGAGCAGCAAATCTCCAGGCAGGGTACCCAGCAGCTAGACTGGGGGTCAGGACAGCTGGAACTCCTGGCCTTGCCCAGGCAGCCCCTTCCCGGTACTTTGCGTTGGGAGCATGGTCGGTAGCCATGATGAATTCACCAGGGTCCCTGCCACTGAGGGTCGCAGAATAAAGGTGAAGAAGGTCGTGCATGGCCCACAATGAGATGCCACTGAGGGTCGCAGAATAAAGGTGAAGAAGGCCGTGCACAGCCCACAATGAGATGATGGTGGGGACCAGGCTCAGTGTGAACATCAGCTACAGCGACAGCCTTCACGTCTCCTCACAGCAGAGCTGCAGTGAAACGATTCCTCAAGGCCTGTCCTACCTGGGTGAAGTGGCCATAGGGCTTCTGTTGCCTTCCTAGAAACTTATCTTTAAGGGAAAATCCTTGAAGGATATCAGACAGCCATTCTCAGGATTTGGAATGCAGAATAATTGCCAGGTCGTGATACCTGGCACAAAGAATAGGGTAGGAGGACGAGGCTGAATTAAAGAAGTTGAAGGATTTAGAGAAGTCTGTGGAGAGGAGAGCTGACTAAATAGAGAGGGAAAGAAAGAATGCATGGTGTTCATCAGGCTTTTCTGGCTAAGGATTTAGAACCTGAAACTCTGCAAACTTGAGAGGAGAGGAGGGCAACAACTGAACAATGAAGAGGGGATGATTTACAGACCAGTTCTGCCAAAACACTTCAAATATGAAAACCAAAAAGGAAGGAGCTGGGGGAAAAGGCTCGTGTTCCTAGCTGACCCCTGACCACCACCACAGAGCACCGCCTTGGCCGGGAGACACTGGGCTCCAGGCCGGGAGCTTGGCACTGGCCGAGTGAGTTCAGGCAGAAGCGGGCTGTGCTGCCCTGAGAAACCAGCACCCCCAGCCTGGTCCTCCCGGGACAGAAGGTGGCTGACGGTTGGCCAACTGCCACTCTGACAGTCCTGTACCTGTGTTTTACAATAAAGCATTGTCTTTGCAAACTTGAGTAAGCTCCTGTCAGTTTTTCATGGTCTCTACATGGTTACCCTGTTCAGCTGCCTCAGCTTGTCCAGAAGGGCCTTCCCTGCCCTCGTTCCCTTACCACTTTTGGCCTTTGGGGGATTTTTCCTTGGAGAGGTCCTGGGACAGACCCAGGTTCACAGGCTACCCTGGTCCTCAGATGCAACAGGGCCATTTGTTCCTCCATGGTCCTATAGCTCCCTAAATGTAAAAGATAAATCACCAGGAAGTAGGGCCCAGCCAGAGAGGGTGAAGAATGGCTCAAAACAAGTGCTTGGCAAGAATGTCATTCAAGCATCCTTCACTGGGACCTATTTCCCATCCGGTTATCTGGATTACCAGCTCATAGAGCCTGTCCTGATGCTCTCCTGACCCTGCCCAGCCAGAGGCCATGGGAGCTCAGGGGGCTACTCCCAGGGTGGGGCCTGTGGTCAATGCTGAAACCTCATGCTTGTCCCCTGGCAGATCTCTGTAGGGCTGAATCCAGTGCTGCATATATCTATGCTTGAAACCAGGCAGAAGCATGGCTTGCGAAGGTCCGAGAGGAGAGCCAGCAAGAGGAAATCAGGGGGCTGCTAAAGCCAACCTCATACTTCTCAGGAGAAATTCATGATTCCTTCAATGGGATCTCTGTTCCTATTTCCTTTTCTTTTTCTGTTTTTTTGAGACAGTCTCACTTTGTCACCCAGGCTGGAGTGCAGTGGTGCAAATTCAGTTCATTGTAATCTCTGCCTTCTGGGCTAAAGTGATCCTCCTGTCTCAGCCTCTCAGGTAGCTGGGACTACAGGCGTGCACCACCACGCCCTGCTAATATTTCCCGGGTAGCTGGGACTACAGGCATGCACCACCACGCCCTGCTAATATTTCCCAGGTAGCTGGGACTACAGGCATGCACCACCACGCCCTGCTAATATTTCCCGGGTAGCTAGGATTACAGGCGTGCACCACCACGCCCTGCTAATATTTCCCAGGTAGCTGGGACTACAGGCATGCATCACCACGCCCAGCTAGTATTTCCCGGGTAGCTGGCACTACAGGTGCCCATGACGCATGCTAATATTTCCTGGGTAGCTGGGACTACAGGCGTGCACCACCATGCCCCGCTAGTATTTCCCTGGTAGCTGGGACTACAGGCATGCATCACCACGCCCAGCTAGTATTTCCCGGGTAGCTGGCACTACAGGTGCCCATGACGCATGCTAATATTTCCTGGGTAGCTGGGACTACAGGCGTGCACCACCATGCCCCGCTAGTATTTCCCTGGTAGCTGGGACTACAGGCAGGCACCACCACGCCCTGCTAATATTTCCCTGGTAGCTGGGACTACAGGCATGCATCACCACGCCCAGCTAATATTTCCCGGGTAGCTGGCACTACAGGTGCCCACGACATGTGCTAATATTTCCTGGGTAGCTGGGACTACAGGCGTGCACCACCATGCCCCGCTAACATTTCCCGGGTAGCTGGGATTACAGGCGCCCACCACGCCTACTAGTATTTCCTGGGTAGCTGGGACTACACGTGTGCACCACCACACCTGCTAATATTTCCCAGGTAGCTGAGACTACAGGCGTGCACCACCACGCCCAGCTAATATTTCCTGGGTAGCTGGGACTACAGGCAGGCACCACCACGCCCAGCTAATATTTCCTGGGTAGCTGGGACTACAGGGGTGCACCACCACACCCAGCTAATATTTCCTTTTCTGACCTGCATTTTCTTTAAGGCTATTTTCATCTGTTTTGTGACCCATTTTTTCCCTTGTTACTAAAAAGAAATCAATATTGAACATTAGTTAGCAAGCAGAGAAGAATACATATTTTTGATGTGCTAAGTAGGAAAAGAGTGCTTTGTGGTTTCAGTTGCATTTTATTCTAATAAAGTCGTGAGTGAGCCCAAGTAGGCAGGACCTTGTGGTCTGGCCTCAAAATTGGGCTGCTGCCACCACCGCTCTGCAGTCCATTGCCTGAAAGACCAGCCCGATTCACCTGCTCCACCCTCTCTAAAGACCAGCCCGACTCACCCGCTTCACCTACTCTGAGGCTGGTCTAGTGGGACAAACAGGGAATTCCACTGAAGTCTCAGGGTTTTAGGACCAGAAGGGTAGGAGCCAGAGAAGGTGGCAGAGGTGAAGGGTGAACAAGTGAGTGGGATTCCAGGTCCAAGTCCCCGCCTGGCACCCACTTCAATCACAGTAGCTGAGTTTCATGTTTTTACACATTAGCTCCATGGCCTCGAGTAAGCTTCAAATGAGTACGGCACCTACTTCCTATGGCTGATGAAGCAGAGTGACTGACTGCAGGTAAACGCACCTAGTATAGTGTGGGTCACCAAGTGGATGTTCAAAGCATGACAGCTATTGGTGTGTTCGGATTCTATATTATATATATATATATATATTTTGAGATGGAGTCTCACTGTGTCGCCCAGGCTGGAGTACAGTGGCACAATCTTGGCAGCACCCACCACCACGCCTGACTAATTTTTTGTATTTTTAGCCGTGATGGGGTTTTGTCACGATAGCCAGGCTGCTCTCAAACTCCTGACTTTAAGTGATCTTCCCACCTCAGCCTCTCAAAGTGCTGGGATTATAGGCATGAGCCACCGCACCCGGCCTCTACATTAGATTTTGTTACAAGAAAGGATTTGGAAATCACTGATTTGGCCCATCTCTCTCATTTTAAAACAATTGAAAAATAACTTTGTTAAAGTACACACAAAGTATGTAAATGCATTTGTATAAGAAAATTTCCAAAAAAACTATACCAGAGTAAATGGGAAAAAATATTTCCTTGCTTCTATACCTACTCTCACTCCAACTTCCTTGCCAAGAGACATCCACTGTTACCACTTCCAGACCTCTTTCTTACACATTTACACACATAAACATGCTTTTTACTTTTTCCATAAAAGACATTATACCTCCCAAAGTGCTGGGATGACAGGCATGAGCTGCCGCATCCGGCCCGTTCTACCACTTTTAAACTGCTGTGTAGCATCTCACGGTGTGGATGCACTGTAATTTATTTAACCATCTTCAATAATAAACATTACAGACATAGCCAAGTCTTTTGCTTTAAAGGCTGCAGTTCACCTCTTTCTTTGTGCATATTCCTCTACATGTATGGATTTTTTTTTAGACTTCTGGTTTAAACGTAAAATTGTTGCTTGACAGGACACGCATATTTACATTTCTGAAAGTTCTGATAATGACAATTTACGCACCAAAAAGGTTGTATCAAGCTGTATACTAGCACTAAAATCCTGTACTGTTAGTCTTGTAATTTTTTTCTTTTTGCAAACCTGATGTAGAAAAATATCCTGTTTTCTTTTTTTTTTCATGTTTATCAGCCAACTGAATTTCTTCAGTCAATCGTCTGACTCTGTACTCATTTTTCTAATGGGTTGTCTTTTCCTTATTGATTTTTAGGAGTTCTTTATATGTGCTAGATATTAATCGTTTCTGTCATACAGCTTAAACTGTTTTTTAATCCCTTGATTATGTTTCTGGTCTCTTTTTCCAAAAGAATGTTGTTCTCTTTATGTTGTTAAACCGTTTAGTACTTTTCTTCATGGCTTTTGGGTTTTATGTCTTATTTAGTCTCCTTAATATTCTGTTATTAAAGGATAGACGGGTGTGGGGGCTCACACCTATAATCCCAGCACTTTGGGAGGCCGAGGCAGGCAGATCACCTGAGGTCAGGAGTTTGAGACCAGCCTGGTCAACATGGTGAAACCCCGTCTCTACTAAAAATACAAAAATTAGCCAGGCTTAGTGGCGTGCACCTGTAATCCCAGCTACCTGGGAGGCTGAGGCAGGAGAATTGCTTGAACCTGGGAGGCAGAGGATGCAGTGAGCCGAGATCGCCCCACTGCACTCCAGCCTGGGTGACAGAGCAAGACTCTGTCTAAAAAACAAAATGAAAAAACAAACAAACAAAAAAGATAGTCTTTTCTTCTCATTTAACAGGGAAGGCAGTTCACTACATTACAGCAGAATCGGCATTAGACCACAAGTCTTGACGGCTGGTCCAAGGATTTTGCTACTAAATCACATTGCTTCTCTATTGTTACCCGCAGTTTAAAAAAAAACAAATCTAGCTTTAAAGAAAATTCAAAGGTATGATTCTCTCAACTTGGATTTCTTCTTCCCTCCTTCCTCTCTTCTTTCCCTTTCCATTCCTGCCTGCATGGGTTCTGTGTACACTCTGCACGACTCGAGAAGCCAGACGAGTCAGCTACAATTCCTGCATTCAAGGAGCTCAATGTCTACGCATATGTAATGATGCAAACAGAAATTACCACAGAACAGAGTCACTTGGTTTCCCAGTGGACAGGAAATCTGAAGAGAGCACACTGATGTGTTAGCAGCGAGCCTGGGCCTCCAAAGAGAAGAGGTTTACTCCTTTCTCTTTCTTTTCTTTTTTTTTAGAGATAGGGTGTCACTCTGTCACTCATCATAGCTCACTGCAGCCTCAACTCCTGGGCTGAAGTGATCCTCCCGCCTCAGCCTCCCAAGTGATTGGGACTAAGAGGTGCGCCCGACTAATTTTTTTTTTTTTTTTTTTGGTAGGGATGAGGTCTCGCTATGTTGCCCAGGCTGGTCTTGAACTCCTGGTCTCAAGCAATCCTGCCTTGGCCTCCCAAAGTGCTGGGATTATACAGGTGTGAGCCACTGCATCAGGCCAAAAAGAAGAGGTTTCCGGAGTGAAAAATTGGACCTGGTCTTTGACTACACAGAGACAAAAGTTTAACTGGCAGTACTATGTTGCATCTTTCCGATGGAGGCACGTAGTCCCCAGGCCTGTATACCTGGCTTTGGGGTTTACAGAGACTCATTGACCTAGTTTGCTCACCAGAGATGTTAAAAGGTAAACCCTAAAGTAAAAACATATCCTAATTGTAACCAAATCTGATAACTGATAAAGAAATAACGTATTTGTGACTAAGTAAGGCCTCTGACTCACAAAATTACTAGTCTGTAAAATGGGATCAATACTTAGGAAAAATGATGACAGGGCATTCTAGAAACATGATGTACAAACGATAAATCCACACAGTGTTCTGTGTCATCACTTTCCCAGCCGCTCAGTGAAATCACTGCAATGAGGGATTAAGCACCGAAGCCAATGGATAGTCACCATACAGTGAAACCCTGGATCCCAACCACCCAACCCACTGATTTCACGTGGCAGCTCCCTAGGGAAGGTCTTACCAGGGTCCCATCGGTCAGGGTGCAGCCGGAGAAGCGTTTTGCAAGAAACCCCTCAAAGTTAGTTGTTCTTTGAATAGCAAAAAGAAGCAATTTCACTTCAATTTCCTTTGCTCTGGTACGCATAATCTTGGCAAGTTCTGTCCTTCAAAACAAAGAGATAAGAATACTATCAAACAAGCTGATCATTCATTCAAGAGAAGACAAAGTAAATGGCCTTAGCTTATATTCAGGAAAAAAAAAAATGTATGTGGTCATTTCAAACCCTGAGGTCTGTTACCACATTAGTCTAACACCTGGGCAAAAAAATCAGGGGTTATGGATGATATACATATATTTATATTTATATTTATTTATTTATTTTATTATTATTTTTTGAGATGGAGTCTCCCTCTGTGGCCCAGGCTGGAGTGCAGTGGTGTGATCGCTGCAACCTCCACCTCCTGGGTTCAAATGATTCTTTTTTGTGTGTGTTTTTAGTAGAGATAGGGTTTGACCATGTTGGCCAGGCTGGTCTCAAACTCCTGACCTCAAGCGATCCGCCCACCTCAGCCTCCCAAAGTGCTGGGATTATAGGTGTGAGCCACCGGTAATTTGTTTACATAGTTACTACGTTGCCTGTATCTTTGAACTGTTTAATAATTGGATAATAATACATATGGAGCACCTAATTTTTTATTAGTGTATATATCCTATATAATTTCACAAGTCATTAATTACTGAATTATAAAGCCCTCCCTCTTCCTGAGGGCCCAATAATCATCCCTTCAACTAGAGAGCGAGAGTCCTGGAAACACACGAAAGGGACAGGATCCCCGCGGGAAAAGTGACAAGCACGCTTAGCTGGTCCCTGCCGGAGAAGCTCCTGTGCAGTTCACTCAAACATTCCATCTCAGAAGCTCAGTTGCTAGTGAACAGGGACATGTGAGTTCTTAGTAAGGACTAAGCTATCATCTTCTCACACAAATAAATGACAAAATCAAACAAAGAGTCTCTGAGTTTATTTGAGAATGATGTATCTGTAGGATTTTAGCCAAAATTCTAACAATAGAAGCTTGGCAGCAACACCGCCATTAGCCAAGACAACAATGGCAGGTACTGGCGCTCAGAGACGTGCTGGCTCTAGCATACGTCCAGCCTCTTCCAGGCTCCATTTCTCACCAAGCTGGTTTGCAAGTCTGCTGAACTGTAGGCTAAAAAGAATTAGCTAACAGTTTCCCAAGGAATTCACTCTTTATTTTGTTTATTGGGATTTAGAAGGTGACAGTCTCAACTGAACTTAAACCAATGCTAAAAGGTTCTCTAAATCTACAGGAGTCAATGTGTTTTTCTTTCTTTCTCTTTCTTTCTTTTCCTTTCTTTTTCCCTTCCACTCTCCCTCCCTCCCTCCCTTTCTCACTTCCTTCCTTCTCTCTCTCTCTCTTTTTTTTTTTTTTTTGAGACAGGGTCTCACTCTGTCACCCAGGGTTGGAGCGCAATGGCATGATCATGGCCTACTGCAACCTCGACCTCCTGGACTCAAGCAATCCTCCCACCTCAGCCTCTCTCTAGTAGCTGGGATTACAGGTGCTTGCCACCATGACCAGCTAATTTTTGCATTTTTTGTAGAGATTGGGTTTTGCCACGTTGCCCAGGCTTGTCTCAAACTCCTAGGCTCACATGATCCACCTGCCTTGGCCTCCCGAAGTGCTAGGATTATAGGCATAAACCACCAAGCCTGGCCCAATGTGTTTCTTAGAATAACAGCTACACAGAATGGAGCTGAGTGCACCTGTAGTTGCAGCTACTTGGGTGGCTGAAGCAGGAGGGCTGCCTGAGCCCAGGAGTTCAAGGCCGGGGTGCGCTATTACCATGCCTGTGAATAGCCACTGTACTCCAGCCTGGGCAACACTGCGAGACCCCCATCTCTTAAAAAAAAAAAAAGCCACACAGAATGTATGTGAACACCAAGCGTGAACACTACCATGAACTATGGACTGTCACTCTGGGGAACGATGATGTGTCCGTGTAGCTTCATCAGCTGTGACAAACACATCGCTCTGCTGGGAGGTGCTGACCATGGGGAAGACGATGCACGTGGGGCCTGGAGTACCGGGGAACTCTCTGCATCTTCTGCTCAATTCTGCTGGGAACCTAAAACTGCTCTAAAAGATAAAATCAGGCCGGGCGCGGTGGCTCAAGCCTGTAATCCCAGCACTTTGGGAGGCCGAGGCGGGCGGATCACGAGGTCAGGAGATCGAGACCATCCTGGCTAACACAGTGAAACCTCGTCTCTACTAAAAATACAAAAAATTAGCTGGGCGTGTTGGCGGGTGCCTGTAGTCCCAGCTACTTGGGAGGCTGAGGCAGGAGAATGGCGTGAACCCGGGAGGCGGAGCTTGCAGTGAGCCAAGATCGCGCCACTGCACTCCAGCCTAGGGAACAGAGAAAGACTCCGTCTCAAAAAAAAAAAAAAAAAAAAAGATAAAATCTATTTTAAGAAAAGCCAATATCCCTTAAAACACTTTTCCCCCACAATGTGTTTGAAACATGCAATTTGACTTTACTTTCCATGATTTTAATAAGAAAGACGGCCATGGATTATGGGAAAAGGTGGTTGAGTTATGCTCAGATATGGCATTTTTTTCTCTTTTTCACCCGGCATTAGATCTAACTGTGTACTACTGGGAGGAAATATATAACTAATAAGAACCAGTTACCAACACTGTTGTAGTCTAGCCGTAAATAAAGAATAAAAAGGAGTTCAAGACCAGCCTGAACAACACAGCAAAACTCTTGTCTCTAGAAAAAACACACACACAAAAATTAGCTGGTGTGGCGGCACACACCTGTCATCTCAGCTACTCAGGAGGCTGAGGTGGGAGAATCACCTGAGCCTGGGAGGTCAAGGCTGCTGTGAGCCATGATCACACCATTGCACTCCAGTCTGGGTGACAGAGTGAGACCCCGTCTTAAAAAAAAAAAAAAGTCTGACTCTGGCTTTAGCTTTGTCATAGATACACTGATTTAACCTTCCTGGGCTTCGGTTTTATTAATATAAAGAGACTATCTGTCCTTGGGCTACACTCATGGATAATGTAGAGAGGATGAACGAAAGACGGTCTTTAAAATGCTTGGAAAGCTCAGACGCAGGCCAGGTGCAGTGGCTCCTGCCTGTAATCCCAGCACTTCGGGAGGCTAAAACGGGCAGGCAGATCATCTGAGGTCAGGACTTCAAGACCAGCCTGGCCAACATGGTGAAACCCCATCTCTACCAAAAATAGAAAAACGAGCCAGGTGTGGTTACACACATCTGTAATCCTTGCTACTTGGGAGACTGAGGCATGAGAATCACTTGAACCCAGTAAACGGAGGTGGCAGTGAGCCGGGATTGTACCACTGCAGCACTCCAGCCTGGGTGACAGAGTGAGATTCTGTCTCGAAATAAAAGCTCTATTAACTATCCAGAGGCTATATACATTGTATTGGGAGTGGGAAATTCATTCAACAAATGTTTCCTCAGTGTCCGCTATATCATTAAGGTAGATACTACCCTGTCTCTATGGAACGATCTATCTAGCAAGTCAGAAAATAAAAATGATGATGGGATATATACACAGCACACTGATACATGCGATACCGATTGGGGAAAACGTGGGGTAGAGGAATCACTATAGGTCAATCTGGTGTATAAGCCTTGAGTTGGTGGAGAAGGTAGAGACGGCTTGAGGCAAGAACTACACCAAGGAAAGTCCCAGAGCAAAGATGGGGGCAGAGGGAGCAGCCGGTGGGGCCACTGTGGGGTACGAGGATGGTATTAGTCATCTGGTGGGGCCTGGAAGTGGCCATCAAATCCACAGGACAACATGGAACCATTAGAGACTGGGGAACTGATGGTGAAAATTTGATTAACAACAGAACCAGTAGAGAACTGGCATCTACCTTGTCACATGGCAAAATTCCACCGCAATCCTCTCAGCCATGCACCACTCACGCGGAAACATGCGGCCGTATTTCTCCTCATAGTCCACAAGCTGGCGTTTTATCCAGGCGTAGCGTCTGTCAATTTTGTCCAGCCAGGCAACCTGGTGAAGGTGTAGATCAAAAGGCACCCCAGTGGTTAGAAGCAGAACTGGCAGTTTAAGGAAACAAGCAAAAACACAGAGCCAAGCAAAAGGGAACCAACCTCTGTATTTCTCATGGTTTTAAAGAATCTAGGCTATCTTTTTAACTTGATTTTTTACTTAAAAATTCAGAGGTTTTTGGCTGGGTGCAATGGCTCATGCCTATAATCCCAGCACTTTGGGAGGCCGAGGTCGGCGGATCACCTGAGGTCAGTTCGAGACCAGCCTGACCAACATGGAGAAACCCCGTCCCTACTAAAAAATACAAAAATCAGCCCAGTGTGGTGACGGACGCCTGTAATCCCAGCTACTTGGGAAGGGGAGGCAGGAGAATTGCTTGAACCCAGGAGGCAGGGGCTGCAGTAAACTGAGATCGCACCACTGCGTTCCAGCCTGGGCAACAAGAGTGAAACTCCGTCTCACACACACAAAAAAAATCCAGAGGTTTTTAACCTGGGGTCCATGATTGGCCTTCAGAGGTCTACACATTTCCAGAAACTATATGCAGAATTTTATGCACAGGTGCAGGTTTCTGAATTTCTCCAAAGGGTCAGTGACCTCAAAATGGTTAAGAACTATAACGTCAGCCCCTAGGACTCACACTCAACAACCAACACTGTAAGACAGTCATATAATATGAAGTCTAAATTAGTAGGCTTGACAGCACTCATTTTTCAACAAAATTCAAATGTTACATCTGATCTTATTTGGTCAATACTTACATCTTGGTTTTCTTGAAAAAGTACTAGATACTCTGATAGATGCTGTTTAATAAACTTTTTGATGATTTCCTGTTTGATCCTGGGGTCTAGAATATTAGCAACCAGACATGCATCTCGTAGAACGTTGCTGGGTCCTCCTGGTCTCTAGTAAAACAAACATGTACCAGGTTAAAAGCCAGAAACAACCTTTAAACCTCATGGCTTCTCACAGCCACTACTTCTTGTCTCTACGCATGGTTAGTCTTACGCCTGCTCCTTTACACTCATTCTTTCTTCTGTGGATAGATGCGTTACCCGTTGTTCCTCGAGGACGGAATCCTTACACTCGTTTTACAGAAAGCAACAGAAAAACTACCCTGTGAATCTGCAGTGAGGTATTTTGGGAAACAGGCAGTAATGATCATGGGAAATTTGACTTTCTGCAAACCAAAACTGAAAGAGATCTAAACGTCAGAATGCCACTGGTCTCTGACTTCGCAAGACGCCGCGGAAGAGGCCTGAGAGTGGGAATGCCACCAACCTCTCTCCTAAGAGTCGGAATGCCGCCAGCCTCTCCCCTAAGAGTCAGAATGCCGCCAGCCTCTCCCCTAAGAGTCGGAATGCCGCCAGCCTCTCCCCTAAGAGTCGGAATGCCGCCAGCCTCTCTCCTAAGAGTCGGAATGCCGCCAGCCTCTCCCCTAAGAGTCGGAATGCCGCCAGCCTTTCCCCTAAGAGTCAGAATGCCGCCAGCCTCTCCCCTAAGAGTCGGAATGCCGCCAGCCTCTCCCCTAAGAGTCAGAATGCCGCCAGCCTCTCTTCCAGCCTCTCTCCTAAGAGTCAGAATGCCACCAGCCACACTCCACATGTGCCACTCTTCCCTGACTCCAACCTCTGGGATTCCTGTTGCTATGTTCTTGCAAATACTGTGGTCTCCTTTAACACATAAAACCAGGTTTCAAGCCACGACATGTGTTTCACGACAGTGAACCACCTAGAAAGGCAGCCAAAGAGAAAATCCTGTGATACTGGCCTCCTGACCTGAGCGAACACTGCAAAGATACCAGGCGCTGTACTGACACATCATGATGGGAAGGTCTTTGTTACCAAAGGCAATTCAATGACCAAAGTTTTGCTGAGACTTTCTTTATAGTACATCACTGAGCGAATGTGACTGGCTAAGTAGACTACAGTAAAAAGAACACTTGGAATCCACTCCTGGCTTGGCTAAAAAGCCATGCATGTGGCTTTGGCGCACTTACTCGGCCTCATATGAAAAATCATAGACTTTAGGTGATGAGTAAGGTTCTTCTAAATCTTTATTTTATTTTTTGTCAACTCTTTCCAATTCCATCCATCTCAACTGAACTTCCACTGTTTCTAAAGTGTTACATAAGCTGCCTGAGACCTAAATTTTTAAAATGTTGACTTACTCCATGCTGAGTGGTTTTTATGTCATCTGCTGAACACCCTAACTTCTCAATTCTCAATTCAGGATGAAAGTTACCCGATAGAGACGTCACAGAGGCCAAAACCTATGGGTTCACAGGTTCAGATTTTTTCATTTACAAAGAGTTTACTAGGTTGCCTTGGAAAAATTTTTAAAAATCTTAATTCCCATTTGTGAAATAGAAATAGTAACACAAGGCCTTTAAGAAAAGCCCACAGTCTTTAAAAAGAAAATTAGGCTGGGTGCGGTGGCTCACGCCTGTAATCCCAGCACTTTGGGAGGCCAAGGCGGGTGGAGCACGAGGTCAGGAGATCGAGACCATCCTGGCTAACATGGTGAAACCCCAACTCTATCAAAAAAAAAAATACAAAATATTAGCCGGGTATGGTGGCAGGAGCCTGTAGTCCTAGCTACTCGGGAGGCTGAGGCAAGAGAATGGCATGAACTCAGAAGGTGGAACTTGCAGTGAGCCGAGATCGCATCACTGCACTCCAGCCTGAGCGACAGAGCAAGACTCCATCTCAAAAAAAAAAAAAAAAAAACACACAAAAAAACCACACACACACAGACACACACACACACACACACACACAAAGTCACTATGCCAGAGAAAACGGAGGCATGTTGTTAAAGAGAACCATTTTAATTTCATCTGCCCAGTGGAATCTGGGGAAAAAAATATAAAGTAGGCCTCTTCTAAATAATAAAGATGGGCTTCATCCACATCTTCCTGAAACTTCTAGAAGCTGAAATGGGCAGCTGGGTACAGTGGCTCACGCCTGTAATCCCAGCACTTTGGGAGGCCGAGGCGGGCAGATCACCTGAGGTTGGGAGTTCCAGACCAGCCTGGCCAACATGGAGAAATCCCGTCTCTACTAAAAATACAAAAATTAGCCAGGCATGGGGGCAGGTGCCTGTAATCCCAGCTACTTGGGAGGCTGAGGCAGGAGAATCGCTTGAACCCAGGGGGCAGAGGTTGCAGTGGGCTGAGATCGCACCATTGCACTCTAGCCTGGGCCAAAGAGTGAAACTCCGTAAAAAAAAAAAAAACCTGAAATGGGTAGCTGAGTACACGTGAGGCTAACCTTGTCCTAAGAAGAGCCCAGTGCTTTTCATGAGCGAATATCCCCACAATCCCTTTTTACTTCTTTGACCTTCATTTTCCTCACATAATAAATAGGACTAATGGCTTTCCAATATCTACTCCCTCCCTGAAGTTATATCAGATGACTAAGGAATATGAGGGTCTCCAAGAAAAGTGTTTTACAAACAAGCATCTGATTACTAGCAGACAGCCACAAAATGTGAAGACATTAAAATCAGGAGTGGGCTTCCTATAGAAAGTGATGGGCAAAAGCTGGGGCCGCTACTCCCACTTACTTCCTACATTTCTTTTATGGAACACAAAGAAAAAATAATTAAGGTATTTCCAGTTATTGAATTACAGAGCAGACGCAGGAAATGTTCCTTGGATCAGTAAATGAATGTATGTCCCCATCTCCACCCACCGAGTAGGGTGAGGCTCCTTGCCCCTGAGTGCTTCAGTATATTTCTGCCTTGAACAATTCTTTCTCTTGAAATAGCTCAAATAATAGAGAAAAATGCTTGTATGGGTTCTTTCCCGTCCGACACATGCTAGGCGCTAAGATGGCATCTGCTACAGTCGGAAGGGTGGAGCTAAAAGAAGTTCCCCAAGCAGGATGACAGCTTGTTACATGAGAAGTGCAACCAACAGCTCCCAAGTGAAATGCTGTGGGCTTTGCAGACACAACACAAACAGCTCTGCTACCAGAGAGAGCCCAAGGGCACGAATTCCAAGAGCAGGCTTCTGGTCGGTAACAGTGGGCTCCTCACTGTGTCACCCTGAGAGTTACAGAGGACGGTGGATACTGCGCCCAGTTTCTTTTCACCAAACCAAAACCAGTAAGTTATGTAACAATCCTAAAAACACTGCGGCATGATTTCTTTTAAATACAGCCATGAGAAAAAAGGAATTGACAGGGCAGACAAGATAGAAGGTTTGAGACCTACATCAAATTAAGCCCAAACAAATCCTCTCTTTCTGAGGCTGGAAGGAAACAGAGGAGGAACTGACACTATCTAGGGACATTTAAAATCCAGGGTGGTCTCATTACCCTGAACCTGCAGCAGAAGGATTTGCAGCCGCCAGCGAGCATGACTGGAATGATAACCACATGGTGACGGGGGTGAGCATGAGCTCGGCAAGGATGGTGATCATCTCTAAAGACCGGGGAAACGCAAAGCAGTACCTTGGTGCCCTGGGAAGGAAACGCTTCTTCAAAATCGGCCAGGATTTGCTGTCCTAACTCAGTCTGTGCAGCCTTCACTCTGTGAGGAAGAGAGAACATATCATCACCTGGCATAATATCCTTAGGTAACTACATACTGATCCACAGGGTCGGAAGGGCTGAAGTCTTTCGAGAAAGGCCAGGAAGGGTACAGAGACATCCATGAGGTGAGAGGTCACATACTAGTTAAGTGGCAGGTTGATGAGCAGGACCCAGGCATCCAAGGTATTCTCAGGGTGAATCTTCTATATCCCCAAAATTCTTCTAGGCCAACCCTTTACCTGAGGTCCTATGTGTTAATCTTTATACAATTCCATTGGGGGATAGTCATGCTGTGGGAAAATGTTATAGAATCACATCCACATCAAACATAAATCTAGCTGGGCACAGTGGTTCATGTCTGGAATCCCAGCATGTGGGAGGCTGATGTGAGAGGGTCGCTTGAGGCCAGGATTTCAAGACCAGCCTGGGCAACATTAGAGAGATCCAGTCTCCACGAAAAACAAACTAAAATAAAAAGTACCCAGCTGCGGGGGCACACACCTGTACCCAGGAGGCTGTGGCTGGAGGATCTCTTGAGCCCAGGACTTTTGAAGATACACTGAGCTATGATCACACCACAGCACTCCAGCCTGGGTGACAGAGTGAGACCTTGGCTCTAAAACAAAACACTAACAAACAACAACGAATAATCCACTTCGGATTACTGGTGTGACTGCTGTCCTACTCCTTGGAGCACAGAATGGCAAGAGGGCTCCATAACGTTTTAGGGTGTTTTGTAAAAAATTATTATGAGTATACAATCACTATATATATATTTATGGAGTACCTGTGAAGTCTTGATACAGGCATACGATGTATAATGATCAAATCAGGGTAGCTGGGGTATCCATCACCCCAAGTTATTCGTTACTTCTCTGTGTTAGGAACATTGCAATTCCAATCTTTTAGTTATTTTTAAATATACAATAAATTATTAACTGTAGTCACCCTATTGTTCTACCAAATACTAGATCGTATCATTCTAACGGTATTTTTGTGCCATTAGCCATCCTAGTTACTCCCCGCCTCCCGGCTATGCCTCCCAGCCTCTGGGACCCATCGTTCTACTCGCTGTCTCCATGAGTTTACTTGTGAAAATGTTTAGCTCCCACATATGAGTGAGAACGTGAGGAATCTGTCTTCCTGTGTCTGGCTTATTTCATTTCACATCACGTGCAGTTCAATCCATGTAGCTGCAGTGTTTTGGGTGTCTTGTTAACCCAGAAACCAACAAGCTCATAAGTTTTTAAACAAATGAATGAAAAGAATGTTTTCTATGGTAAAAACAAAAAGAGCCAAGTGACAAAATGAACTGCTAAGGAAAGTGAGGGCCACTGAATGATGATTTAAGTCCAGAGGTTTGTGAATACGGAAACGGAACTGCAAGGAAAACCAGCTGGAAAGGGGAGGCCGGTACTCAACAGTGGCTGCGAGTGCACTAGGCGCTCAAGCACCGGATGTGTGGACTTGAAAGCACGGGCAGAAAGGAGAAGTGGCAGGATGCAAAGCGGCTGCGGACCCCACCCCGCGATCAACCACGCCCCGCAATCATGTCCCGCAATCACGCCCCACAATCGATCACACGCTCTGCATCCCCCACCAGCTGCCTGACGTTGGTGGCCACCGTGCACCAGCCAGCCTCGCAGAGCTAGACTGGAGCAGGACTCTCGGGCCTTGCTGGACTTCCTGAGCCTGAGGCAAATACTGTCTGGTTGCTAAAAATGCCTTAAAAGAGCACACTTCCATTCTTGGTCTCCACCCTGTTCCTTCAGAATTAACTTTATGAAGTTTCTAGAAATAGCCAACAGCTCAAAACCACAATTTCTTTGGCTGCTAAGGAGTGTCTGGCAACCTGCTGAGATTTTTTTTTCAGATGAGGGGATAGGCATGACCCAAAACAGTCTGTTTCTTCTGTGGCATGGTTATAATTACACCTTATTCCAAATACTTTCCAAGGTTTTTCCGGTATCTTCAAAACTTTTAAAACCACTCTTAGAGGTGGGTTTCTAGCCTTTTGAGTCAGTTTTCAAGGGGGCCAGAAATGATCCAGATGAGGCTATTACTGGAATAGCCCCCACCTCCAGATCAGAATCACGGCCATACATCGAGAGCTGTCCAACAGACTATGGGAGACATTCCTTGAGTGTGAACTTTGACATGAGAGAAAAGAATAAAACTGTACTTCGGAGCTTCTTGTGATTCCCACATAATGAGGCAACACACAACCTCCTGTGGTGCCAGGTCACAAGACAGCTTCGAGGCTCAGGACCCCCTGTTCCTACCCTCTTCTTGGAAGCACACAGACAGCACCAGTTCCCTCCTAAGACACAGGGAACTTATAGTAGGAACTTTTCATGGTTAGAAGAGGAAGGAGTTCTCCTCACAGGGGAAGTCCCACCGCTGGCCAGGGCACCCACAGTCACATTCTCAGGACTACTGACCATCTCAGTGACACTGGTGGGCCTGGCTCTGCCTCTGGCCCAAACTATTCCCTACTCTGAATTCTTGGTGACTCTGAAACTGAGGTGGCAGAAAGGAGGACCACAGCCTGTGATGGCACTTGGTATCACCAGAGACAAAAAAAGAGGAAAAACTACCAGTCTCTGATTTGTAGACCTCCTTGCCATGTTCTTTATTTTCTTTTTTTACATTAAATTATTATGTATACTTTATTTATTTATTATTATACTTCAAGTTCTAGGGTACATGTGCACAACAAGCAGGTTTGTTACATATGTATACATGTGCCATGTTGGTGTGCTGCACCCGTTAACTCATCATTTACATTAGGTATATCTCCTAATGCTATCCCTACCCCCTACCCCCACCCTACAACAGGCCCCAGTGTGTGATGTTCCCCTTCCTGTGTTCAAGTGTTCTCATTGTTCAATTCCCACCTATGAGTGAGAACATGCGGTGTTTGGTTTTTTTATCCTTGCGATAGTTTGCTGAGAATGATGGTTTCCAGCTTCATCCATGTCCCTACAAAGGACATGAACTCATCCTTTTTATGGCTGCATAGTATTCCATGGTGTATATGTGCCACATTTTCTTAATCCAGTCTATCATTGATGGACATTTGGGTTGGTTCCAAGTCTTTGCTATTGTGAATAGTGCCACAATAAACATAAGTGTGCATGTGTCTTTATAGCAGCACAATTTATAATCCTTTGGGTATATAGCCAGTAATGGGATAGCTGGGTCAAATGGTATTTCCAGTTCTAGACCCTTGAGGAATTGCCACACTGTCTTCCACAATAGTTGAACTAGTTTACAGTTCCACCAACAGTGTAAAAGTGTTCCTGTTTCTCCACATCCTCTCCAGCACCTGTCGTTTCCTGACTTTTTAATGATCGCCATTCTAACTGGTGTGAGATGGTATCTCATTGTGGTTTGATTTGCATTTCTCTGATGGCCAGTGATGATGAGTATTTTTTCATGTGTCTGTTGGCTGCATAAATGCCTCCTTTTGAGAAGTGTCTGTTCATATCCTTCACCCATTTTTTGATGGGGTTGTTTTTTTTCTTGTAAATTTGCTTTTGAGTTATTTGTAGATTCTGGATATTAGCCCTTTGTTAGATAAGTAGGTTGCAAAAATGTTCTCCCATTCTGTAGGTTGCCTGTTCACTCTGATGGTAGTTTCTTTTGCTGTGCAGAAGCTCTTTAGTTTAATTAGATCCCATTTGTCAATTGTGGCTTTTGTTGCCTTTGCTTTTGGTGTTTTAGACATGAAGTCCTTGCTCATGTCTATGTCCTGAATGGTATTGCCTAGGTTTTCTTCTAGGGTTTTTATGGTTTTAGGTCTAACATTTAAGTTATTATTATACCTTAAGTTCTAGGGTACATGTGCACAACCTGCAGGTTTGTTACATTTGTATACACGTGCCATGTTGGTGTGCTGCACCCATTAACTCATTTACATTTAATCCATCTTGAATTAATTTTGTATAAGGTGTAAGGAAGGGATCCAGTTTCAGCTTTCTACATATGGCTAGCCAGTTTTCCCAGCACCATTTATTAAATAGGGAATCCTTTCCCCGTTTCTTGTTTTTGTCAGGTTTGTCAAAGATCAGATGGTTGTAGATGTGTGGTATTATTTCTGAGGGCTCTGTTCTGTTCCATTGGTCTATATCTCTGTTTTGGTACCAGTACCATGCTGTTTTGGTTACTATAGCCTTGTAGTATAATTTGAAGTCAGGTGGCGTGATGCCTCCAGCTTTGTTCTTTTGGCTTAGGACTGCCTTGGTAATGCAGGCCCTTTTTTGGTTCCATATGAACTTTAGTTTTTTCCAATTCTGTGAAGAAAGTCATTGGTAGCTTGATGGGGATGGCATTGAATCTATAAATTACCATGGGTAGTATGGCCATTTTCACAATACTGATTCTTCCTATCCATGAACATGGAATGTTCTTCCATTTGTTTGTGTCCTCTTTTATTTCATTGAGCAGTGGTTTGTAGTTCTCCTTGAAGAGGTCCTTCACATCCCTTATAAGTTGGATTCCTAATTATTTTATTCCCTTTGAAGCAATTGTGAATGGGAGTTCACTCATGATTTGGCTCTCTGTCTGTTATTGGTGTATAAGAATGCTTGTGATTTTTGCATATTGATTTTGTATCCTGAGACTTTGCTGAAGTTGCTTGTCAGCTTAAGGAGATTTTGGGCTGAGATGATGGGGTTTTCTAAATATACAATCATGTCATCTGCAAACAGGGACAATTTGACTTCCTCTTTTCCTAATTGAATACCCTTTATTTCTTTCTCCTGCCTGATTGCCCTGGCCAGAACTTCCAACACTATGTTGAATAGGAGTGGTGAGAGAGGGCATCCCTGTCTTGTGCCAGTTTTCAAAGGGAATGCTTCCAGTTTTTGCCCATTCAGTATGATATTGGCTGTGGGTTTGCCATAAATAGCTCTTATTATTTTTAGATACATCCCATCAATACCTAATTTATTGAGAGTTTTTAGCATGAAGGGCTGTTGAATTTTGTCAAAGGTCTTTTCTGCATCTATTGAGATAATCATGTGGTTTTTGTCTTTGGTTCTGTTTATATGCTGGATTACGTTTATTGATTTGCATATGTTGAACCAGCCTTGCATCCTAGGGATGAAGCCCACTTGATCATGGTGGATAAGCTTTTTGATGTGCTGCTGGATTTGGTTTACCAGTATTTTATTGACAATTTTTGCATTGATGTTCATCAGGGATATTGGTCTAAAATTCTTTTTTGTTGTGCCTCTGCCAGGCTTTGGTATCAGGATGATGCTGGCCTCATCAAATGAGTTAGGGAGGATTCTCTCTTTTTCTATTGATTGGAATAGTTTCAGAAGGAATGGTACCAGCTCCTCCTTGTACCTCTGGTAGAATTTGGCTGTGAATCCATCTGGTCCTGGACTTTTTTTGGTTGGTAAGCTATTAATTATTGCCTCAATTTCAGAGCCTGTTATTGGTCTATTCAGAGATTCAACTTCTTCCTGATTTAGTAGTCTTGGGAGGGTTTATGCATCCAGGAATTTATCCATTTCTTCTAGATTTTCTAGTTTATTTGCGTAGGGGTGTTTATAGTATTCTCTGATGGTAGTTTGTATTTCTGTGGGATCAGTGGTGATATCTCCTTTATCATTTTTTATTGCGTCTATTTGATTCTTCTCTCTTTTCTTATTAGTCTTGCTAGCAGTCTATCAATTTTGTTGATCTTTTCAAAAAACCAGCTCCTGGATTCATTGACTTTTTGAACGGTTTTCTATGTCTCTATCTCCTTCAGTTCTGCTCTGATTTTAGTTATTTCTTGCCTTCTGCTAGCTTTTGAATGTGTTTGCTCTTGCTTCTCTAGTTCTTTTAATTGTGATGTTAGGGTGTCAATTTTAGATCTTTCCTGCTTTCTCTTGTGGGCATTCAGTGCTATAAATTTCCCTCTACACACTGCTTTAAATGTGTCCCAGAGATTCTGGTATGTTGTGTCTTTGTTCTTGTTGGTTTCAAAGAACATCTTCATTTCTGCCCTCATTTCGTTATGTACCCAGTAGTCATTCAGGAGCAGGTTGTTCAGTTTCCATGTAGTTGAGCAGTTTTGAGTGAGTTTCTTAATCCTGAGTTCTAGTTTGATTGCACTGTGATCTGAGAGACAAGTTTGTTATAATTTCTGTTCTTTTACATTTGCTGAGGAGTACTTGACTTCCAACTATGTGGTCAATTTTGGAATAAGTGCTACATGGTGCTGAGAAGAATGTATATTCTGTTGATTTGGGGTGGAGAGTTCTGTAGATGTCTATTAGGTCTGCTTCGTGCAGAGCTGAGTTCCATTCCCGGATATCCTTGTTAACTTTCTGTCTCGTTGATCTGTCTAATGTTGACAGTGGGGTGTTAAAGTCTCCCATTATTATTGTGTGGGAGTCTAAGTCTCTTTGTAGGTTTCTAAGGACTTGCTTTATGAATCTGGGTGCTCCTGTGTTGGCTGCATATATATTTAGCATAGTTAGCTCTTCTTGTTGAATTGATCCCTTTACCATTATGTAATGGCCTTCTTTGTCTCTTTTGACTTTTGTTGGTTTAAAGTCTGTTTTATCAGAGACTAGGATTGCAACCCCTGCCTTTTTTTGTTTTCCATTTGCTTGGTAGATCTTCCTCCATCCCTTTATTTTGAGCCTATGTGTGTCTCTGCACGTGAGATGGGTCTCCTGAATACAGCACACTGATGGGTCTTGACTCTTGATCCAATTTGCCAGTCTGTGTTTTTTAATTGGAGCATTTAGCCCATTTACATTTAAGGTTAATATTGTTATGTGTGAATTTGATCCTGTCATTATGATGTTAGCTGGTTATTTTGCTCGTCAGTTGATGCAGTTTCTTCCTAGCATTGATGGTCTTTACAATTTGACATGTTTTTGCAGTGGCTGGTACCGGTTGTTCCTTTCCACGTTTAGTGCTTCCTTCAGGAGCTCTGGTAGGGCAAGCCTGGTGGTGACAAAATCTCTCAGCATTCACTTGTCTGTAAGGGATTTTATTTCTCCTTCACTTATGAAGCTTAGTTTGGCTGGATATGAAATTCTGGGCTGAAAATTCTTTAAGAATGTTGAATATTGACCCCCACTCTCTTCTGGCTTGTATAGTTTCTGCCGAGAGATCAGCTGTTAGTCTGATGGGCTTCCCTTTGTGGGTAACCCAACCTTTCTCTCTGGCTGCCCTTAACATTTTTTCCTTCATTTCAACTTTGGTGAATCTGACAATTATGTGTCTTGGAGTTGCTCTTCTCAAGGAGTATCTTTGTGGCATTCTCTGTATTTCCTGAATTTGAATGTTGGCCTGCCTTGCTAGGTTGGGGAAGTTCTCCTGGATAATATCCTGCAGAGTGTTTTCCAACTTGGTTCTTTCTCCCCGTCACTTTCAGGTACACCAATTAGACGTAGATTTGGTCTTTTCACATAGTCCCATATTTCTTGGAGGCTTTGTTTGTTTCTTTTTACCCTTTTCTCTCTAAACTTCTCTTCTTGCTTCATTTCATTCATGTGATCTTCAATCATTGATACCCTTTCTTCCAGTTGATCGAATCGGCTACTGAAGCTTGTACATTCGTCACGTAGTTCTCGTGCCATGGTCTTCAGCTCCATCAGGTCATTTAAGGACTTCTCTACACTGGTTATTCTAATTAGCCATTAGTCTAATCTTTTTTCAAGGTTTTTTGCTTCTTTGCAATGGGTTCGAACTTCCTCCTTTAGCTCAGAGAAGTTTAATCATCTGAAGCCTTCTTCTCTCAACTCGTCAAAGTCTTTCTCCGTCCAGCTTTGTTCCGTTGCTGGCGAGGCACTGCATTCCTCTGGAGGGGGAGAGGCGCTCTGATTTTTAGAATTTTCAGCTTTTCTGCTCTGTTTTTTTCCCCATCTTTGTGGTTTTATCTACCTTTGGTTTTTTATGATGGTGACGTACAGATGGGGTTTTGGTGTGGATGTCCTTTCTGTTTGTTAGTTTTCCTTCTAACAGTCAGGACCCTCAGCTGCAGGTCTGTTGGAGTTTGCTGGAGGTCCACTCCAGACCCTGTTTGCCTAGGTATCAGCAGCGGAGGCTGCAGAACAGCGAATATTGCTGAACAGTAAATGTTGCTGCCTGATCGTTCCTCGGGAAGCTTTATCTCAGAGGGGTATGCAGCCGTGTGAGGTGTCAGTCTGCCCCTACTGGAGGTGCCTCCCAGTTAGGCTACTAGGAGGTCAGGGATCCACTTGAGGAGGCAGTCTGTCCATTCTCAGATCTCAAACTCCATGCTGGGAGAACCACTACCCTCTTCAAAGCTGTCAGACAGGGACATTTAAGTCTGCAGAGGTTTCTGCTGCCTTTTGTTCGGCTATGACCTGCCCCCAGAGGTGGAGTCTACAGAGTCAGGCAGGCCTCCTTGAGCTGCGGTGGGCTCCACCCAGTTCCAGCTTCCCGGCTGCTTTGTTTACCTACACAAGCCTCAGCAATGGTGGGTGCCCCTCCCCCAGCCTCGCTGCTGCCTTGCAGTTTGATCTCAGACTGCTGTGCTAGCAATGAGTGAGGCTCTGTGGGTGTGGGACCCTCCGAGCCAGGTGTGGGATATAATCTCCTGGTGTGCCGTTTGCCAAGACCATTGGAAAAGTGCAGTATTAGGGTGAGAGTGACCCAATTTTCCAGGTACCATCCGTCACCGCTTCCCTTAGCTAGGAAAGGGAATTCCCTGACCCCCTGCGCTTCCCGGGTGAGGCGATGCCTCACCCTGCTTCGGCTCACAGTCGGTGGGCTGCACCCACTGTCCTGCCCGCACTGTCCAACAAGCCCCAGTGAGATGAACCCGGTACCTCAGTTGGAAATGCAGAAATCACCCGTCTTCTGCGTCGCTCAAGCTGGGAGCTGTAGACTGGAGCTGTTCCTATTCGGCCATCTTGGAACCACCTATGTCGCCATGTTCTTCATTTTCAAAGTCACCTCTTGAGATAAGCTGGATCTGGCTATGTTACTAGCGAGCTGCGTAATCACAAGTCACTTCCTCCCCGTGGGTCACAACTTTGAATAGCTGTGAAATCAGAGGGTGGGGCTAGCGGCCCATACTAGATGATTCTATATCTTCTTCAGTACTGATTATTCCACAACACCCATCTTACGGTGCTAACTGGCTTTACAGGTGGCTACAGGTTAGATGTATGCTTAATCCTGGAGCAGAAGGATACGCTTCTGCATATAAATGTCAATGTTTCCAACAGCAGTTTTTTTTTTGTTTTTTTTTTTGAGATGAAGTCTCACTCTTGCCTCCCAGGTTGGAGTGCAATGGCGTAATCTTGGCTCACTGCAACCTCCGCCTCCCAGTTCAAGGGATTCTCCTGCCTCAGCCTCCCAAGTAGCTGAGATTACAGGCGCCTGCCACCACGCCTGGCTAATTTTTTGTACTTTTAGTAGAGACAGGGTTTCCCCATGTTGGCCAGGCTGGTTTCAAACTCCTGACCTCAGGTGATCCGCCCACCTCAGCCTCCCAAAGCGCTGGGATCACAGGCGGGAGCCACCGCGCCCGGCCTCTACCAACAGCAGTTTGTGAAGTGGCTATCAATGACTCAGATGAGAGAGCACCCATTCCCTTACAGACATCACTGATGGTATCCACAGACCCAAACCTCAATCCCAGGCATTTTCAGGGTGAGATGTGAATTGCAGTCTTTATAAGCAATTGCTTAAATAGGATTCTAGAAAGAAGTCAACAGACTTGGAAGAATGTATCTTTGGCCTCATTCCTTTAAACTCCTTCCTCTTCTAACCATGAAAAGTTCCTACTATAAAGAGGTAGCTCTACTGATAACTGTCAGCAAAGCAGATAGATGTGCTGAACTACCAAGATTTCCTAGTCATTCCTTTCTTTTCAGACTGGAGTACAGTGGTGCATTCGTGGCTCACTGCAGCCTCAACCTCCTGGGGTCAAGTGATCCTCCCTTCTCTCAGCCTCCTGAGTAGCTGAGACTATAGGTGTGCACCTCCACGCCCAGCTAATTCTTGTATTTTTTGTAGAGATGGAGTTTTGCCATGTTGCCCAGACTGGTCTCAAATTCCTGGGCTCAAGTGATCTGCCCACTTCAGCCTCCCAAAGTGCCAGGATTACAGGCGTGAGCCACCGTGCCCAACTGATTTCCTAGTCATGCTTGTGAAAGTCCGCCTACAACTCATAGAGAACAGGGAAAACAAAAATTCCTCCTGGCATCCAAGTAAGTTCAGCCTGTTGCATGGTTGCAACCCCAAACGGGTCACTCTTCAGAAACAAAAGATTCACTGTGCTGCCCAGAAAGGAACGTCAACCAGGTGGTTTCTGGCATCCTCCGTGCCATGTGACTGCAGGGCTGTTCAAAGGTGTCCTCTGTGCCACATGACTGCAGGGCTGTTCCAAGGCGCCCTTTCCTAAAGGTGTTCTCAGCTTTTCATAAGTTGTTACCTTGTGAGTGACAGTCCCAAAGAAAACACCCCCAACAGTTCCCAAATCAATATACCGCCCTCCCAAACCACAGTCTTCTAAACAGCAGGGTTAATTAGTCAGATGCTATAGTTCCAAACAGGCACCATAAAGAATCTCAGCCTAGAATCTTGAGTGACCCTGTGAGACACTTCTGAGATCACCAAGGACAGCACTCACACTTGGAAACCGGGGACAACACTCACACTTGGAAACCGGTGACAACACTCGTACTTGGAAACCGGGGACAACACTCGTACTTGGAAACTGGGGACAACACTCACACTTGGAAACCGGGGACAACACTCACACTTGGAAACCGGGGACAACACTCATACTCGGAAACCGGGGACAACACTCGTACTCGGAAACCGGGGACAACACTCACACTCGGAAACCGGGGACAACACTCATACTTGGAAACCGGGGACAACACTCACACTTGGAAACCGGGGACAACACTCACACTTGGAAACCGGGGACAACACTCACACTTGGAAACCGGGGACAACACTTGTACTTGGAAACCGGGGACAACACTCGTACTTGGAAACTGGGGACAACACTCGTACTTGGAAACCGGGGACAACACTCACACTTGGAAACCGGGGACAACACTCATACTTGGCAACCCAGGAGGCCCAGGAGGAACTCGTTGAAGCCACAGAGCTGGGCAGGCCTGTCCGTTTCCAGGTTGAGTTATTTTTTCACTCCACCATGAGACCTGCCAAGCCTTTCTCACATTTATAAGCGGTTAGAAATGGCTGTGAAAAATATATTTTAGTTCAAGAGTTTCATGGTTTTCAAGAGAATGTAAGACTCTTCCATTCTTCGTAGGGAAATACTGACTGATGACTAGAAACATTCCTTTCATGGATATGCTTAGGCCAAGAGGATTTGAAATGTAAAGATACTAAAGAAAAAACTGTTTCCTCCAATGCTACATTAAGCGTAGAAGCATTTGCCAGAAGGGTGGTTGTAAGAATTAGCTATGCTCAAATCAAGGCTCATGAACTTCCTATTTCAAACGTACAGGCAAAGATTTCAGAACACAACTTTTCACATGACTTCTACAGTTTACAGACAGCAAGACAGTAAATTCGAGAAACAGAAGCAATGCAGAGGGTAGTAACCCACTTGCCATCTCCCGCCCCTCACAACAAATAGCTATTTCTATCATTTCCAGATGGTTCTACCATCAGCACGTAAACATAAGGGAAGAAAATTCACCAGAAAGGATGCTAAAAATAAGAAGTCTGGACTTTTCTCAAACTTTTGGTACCTCTTAAAAAAACAATTCTAGTCAAGCACTGAAAATAAAAACAAGAAGCTGTCTCCTCTTGTGCTCTTTTTAGTGTTACTTTTTTTTTCTGAGACGGGTCTACTCTCTTGCCCAGGCTGGAGTGCAGTGGCACAGTCTCAGCTCACTGCAGCCTCCACTTCCGGAGCTCAAGTGATCCTCCCACTTCAGCCTCCCGAGTAACTGGAACCACAGGCACACACCACCACATCGGCTCACTTTTTGTATTTTTGGTAGAGACAGGGTTTCACCATGTTGTCCAGGCTGGTATCGAAATCCAGAGCACAAGCGATCCGCCTGTCTCAGCCTCCCAAAGTGCTGGGATTACAGGTGTGAGCCACCATGCCCAGCCTTTCTAGTGTTACTTAATAGCACATATTCTGTATTAACCTACAAAAAATTATTGCAAATAGAGATTGTGAAAGGAACTAAAAGAAAAGTAAATCCTCCTGTGTTTGCAGCAACCCTACGTGATAATGAACGTTTGGAGCACTGAGATATATTCATAGAATGCTGGATTTTCTATTTTTAAGGGAATGTGATTGTAACAGTGATTATAAAGTTCCTTCAAATTTTTAAAACTACCTCTTTGAAAAAATGTTGAAAAGCAAAGAGCCCACCAAAAGTACAGGCAGCAAAAGCAAAAACAAACAAGTGGGACTACATCAAACTGAAAAGCCCATTAGAGAAATGCAGCTGGAAACCACAATGCAGTGTCACCTCACATCCTAATGGGGGCGCTTTTCATGTTTATTGGCCATTCAGATATTTCTCTGGAGAAATGCATATTCAAATCCTTTGCTCGTTTGTTAATTGTTTGGCTTTTTGTTGTTGATTTTTAGGAATTCTTTATATATTCTAGATATTAATCCATTATCAGATAAATGATTTGGAAATATTCTTCCCATTCTGTGTGTTGCCATTTTACCCTGCTGATAGTGTTTTTTCATGCACAAGTTTTAAAATTTTTCATAAAGTCTAATTTATCTATGTTTTTCTTTTGTTGCCAAGGACTTTGGTGTCATATCCAAGAAATTGCTGCCAAATTCAGTGCTGTGAAGATCTGCTCTTTGTTTTCTTCTAAGAGTTTTAGAATTAGGTTTGACATCTAGGTTATAGATCCATTTTGAGTTATTAACGAATCCCTACACTGGTTTCTGCCAAATAAACGCTAGTTCTGTCATGTTCCTGCCATGCACAACCCCCTCCTTTACACTGACTGGAGATTGGCTCCCACACACGTCTCTGTGACCACGTGGCCGCTGCCTCATAGGGTCTTATCTTTTCTAATCCAGAACGTACTCCTACTATCCAGACTCCTGTAACTCTATAATCCACTAGACTTTTACAAAATGCAAGTGAGATCAGGCTGCCCATGCTAAAAATCTTTCACCGTCCACAGAATAAAAAATACATTGTTTAGCAGGGCATATAAAACCTGACCCGATCTACCTACGCAGGCTTGTCTCCCTCTGCTGCCTCCAAACTCCATAAGACTCCCTCTTCCTTCTTTCCCCCCTTACCATCACATTGGTAAGATCCCACCCATTCTTTTAAGATTCAGATTAAAAAGGAGTTTGTCTATGACCCCTGCCCTCAGCCCCTGCTTCAGTCTATCGGTTCCTCTTCTGAGATCCTGCTATGCCTTGTACAGCATATACCAGTTTTGTTACATCTGTTTTGCTGGAATCTTCTATTAATGTCTTTCTTCTCCACACAAAAATGGTGAATTCTTTGAAGGCAGAGAGTGTGTATTTCTTATCTTTGTGCCTTCAGTCCCCTAGCACGGGGCCTAGGATGTAGAAAATGCAGAGTAAATATCACATAAATGAAGAAAAGAACAAATGAATGTGAAAGAGATCAACTGTGAATCATCCTGAGAGCAGGGGTAGGAGGGACTGCCTTCCTCCTCCTCCCCCATCTGCTGACAGCAAATCTGCCTGCTCCATCCAAGCTCCTTCTTTCTTGCAGCTCATAAAGTCCTGTTCGCCTGCTTTCTTGGCTGCCTCACAGTCCGGTCTGATAAGGCGATCAGTCGGCTCTAGGTGTGAGGGGTAGGAAGGATGAGGGAAAGGGTGGCGATTTCCCTAGCGTTCTGCCAAGCTCTGCTCCAACATTCCCTAAGAGTTCTTTGGCATTTCCACGACAAGATGCACACTGAGCACACCTTGCAACCTCCCATTCCTGCCCCGGAGCCTTAGAAATAATAAAAAGATTTTCACGAAAATCCAAATCCAGGCAAGAAAAGTGGTATACTAGAAGCCTGAGGACTTCCTGGTAGGAAGGATGACAGAAAATCACTGCCCAAAAATGCTTCTCGAAAATGAAAGACATGAACGTGGCGATACCAGGAGCAGGACGGGACCCTGGGACTGCTGCCAGCGGGACATGCTGTGCCCTGCAATAGGAGTAATCAGCCACTGTCCATGTCTGTCTGCACCCACACTGTGAATGCGTGAATGCTCACGTCAGGCGGCAGGGGTGGGCCTCTGGGTCTGAGAACTTCAGCAGTAGCCAGAGGAGCTGCCAACACCCAAGAAGACGAGGGAGCCTCCAAGCCTAGGGGATCAGCCGCTAGGACAGTCACCTGGCAGGTTTCTCCAGGTCTGGCCCCCCTCACTTTGGAAGAGCTGTCTGTGTGATACACTTAGCCAAGTAGCAATTCCCATTTCTCGCCCACGAGCAGGTAGCAGTAAAAGAGCATTCTTGATCAGACTAATAGAGAATGTCAAAAATAAAAATGAGGCCAGGCGTGGTGGCTCACACCTGTCATTCCAGCACTTTGGGAGACTGAGGCAAGTGGACCACTTGAGGTGTCAAGAGTTTGAGACCAGCCTGGCCAACATGGTGAAACACCGTCTCTACTAAAAATACAAAAATTAGCTGGGCGTGGGTGGTGGGTGCCTATAGTCCCAGCTACTCGGGAGGCTGAGGCAAGAGAATTGCTTGAACCCGGGAGGCGGAGATTGCAGTGAGCTGAGACTGTGCCACTGTACTCCAGCCTGGGCAACGGAGTGAGACTTGGTCTCAAAAAATAATAAAATAAAATAAAATAAAAATGAGGTTTCCGCTAAGAATCACCAAACATTTGAGAAATGCTAAAGAGAGAGAATTGCCATGCTGAACAAACTGAAAATCTTACACTATAGGATAGAGGAATGGAACAGGCACTGAAGATTTTACACTGGAGGATAGAGGAATGGAACAGGCACTGAAGACCTTACACTATAGGATAGAGGAATGGAACAGGCACTGAAGATCTTACACTATAGGATAGAGGAATGGAACAGGCACTGAAGATCTTACACTATAGGATAGAGGAATGGAACAGGCACTGAAGATCTTACACTATAGGATAGAGGAATGGAACAGGCACTGAAGATCTTACACTGGAGGATAGAGGAATGGAACAGGCACTGAAGATCTTACACTATAGGATAGAGGAATGGAACAGGCACTGAAGACCTTGCACTATAGGATAGAGGAATGGAACAGGCACTGAAGATCGTACACTATAGGATAGAGGAATGGAACAGGCACTGAAGACCTTGCACTATAGGATAGAGGAATGGAACAGGCACTGAAGATCTTACACTATAGGATAGAGGAATGGAACAGGCATTGAAGATCTTACACTATAGGATAGAGGAATGGAACAGGCATTGAAGACCTTACACTATAGGATAGAGGAATGGAACAGGCACTGAAGACCTTACACTATAGGATAGAGGAATGGAACAGGCACTGAAGACCTTACACTATAGGATAGAGGAATGGAACAGGCACTGAAGATCTTACACTATAGGATAGAGGAATGGAACAGGCACTGAAGATCTTACACTGGAGGGTAGAGGAATGGAACAGGCACTGAAGACCTTACACTATAGGATAGAGGAATGGAACAGGCACTGAAGATCTTACACTATAGGATAGAGGAATGGAACAGGCACTGAAGATCTTACACTATAGGATAGAGGAATGGAACAGGCACTGAAGATCTTACACTATAGGATAGAGGAATGGAACAGGCACTGAAGATCTTACACTGGAGGATAGAGGAATGGAACAGGCACTGAAGATCGTACACTGGAGGATAGAGGAATGGAACAGGCACTGAAGATCGTACACTGGAGGATAGAGGAATGGAACAGGCACTGAAGACCTTGCACTATAGGATAGAGGAATGGAACAGGCACTGAAGATCGTACACTGTAGAACAGAGAAATGGAACAGGCAACCCAGTGCTTTAACATACACATAATTTCTATTCCGTGGGAGAGACATGAGAATATTATGCCCATGAGAAAAGAATCAGCTAGATATGCTGGAAATTAAAAAGCTGGATTGTTAAAATAAAAATTCAACAGCTGGTCCAAATAGCAGAATGGATGCAAGTGAAGAATAAATTAAAAGAGGAAGACTGGGTTGAGAAATTCATTCAGAAAGCAGTTCAAAAGGACAAAGAGATGGAAAGCATGAAAGGAAAATTAAGAGACATGGCAGCAGATCTAGAAGATCCAAGGTTCACGTAACAAGAATTCCACAAGGAGAGAATGCAGAGACCAAGTTGTAGAGACTACTCAAAGAAAGGAATAAAGGAGAATAATTTCTTAGAGTATGAGAAACTCAAGAGTCTTTAGATGAAGAATACAACTGGGGCTAGGTACAATGGCTCACGCCTGTAATCCCAGCACTTCGGGAGGATGAGGCAGGAGGATCACTTGAGCCCAGGAGTTGAAGACCAACCTGGGCAACATAAGAAGATCCCACCTCTACAGAAAAATGTTAAAAATCAGCTAGGCATGGTGGTATTTGCCTGTATTCCTGGCTACTCAGGAGGTGGAGGCAGGAGGATGGCTTGAGCCCAGGAGTTCCAGGTTGCAGTGAGCTATGACCACGCCACTGCACTCCAGCCTGGGCAACACAGCAAGACTCTGTCTCAAAAAAACAAAACAAAACAAAAAAACAAAACACTAATCTTACTAGCTACAAGGGAAATGAAAATTAAAGGAACTGGATACCGTTTTCAACCATGAGATAGATAAAAATGAAAAACAACAATATCAAGTGCTGCTGACGGTAAGGGTGCTCTCATACTGTACAGATCGTACTACAAGTATATAAAGCTTTGCTGGAGGGCAAATGGGCAGTAGTTACTAAAATTTTAAATGTATACAAACCTATAACCCAGAATCTGTCCCTGAGAAATACTTGCATATGTGCAAAAGGGGCATATTTTAAAAATTAGCAACAACAACGTAGTACTACCAAAATGGTGAAATAATCTGTGGTATGTTGTGCTATGGGGTTCTGTGCATCAATTCCAGAAAATGAAGCAGGTCTATACACACTGATGTGAAAAAAAAAAATCTAAAATTCATGTGGTTGAAAACAAAAAGCAGTTTTTAGAATAAAGTGTAAGTTATGAAACGATTTAGTTAAAACAAAACAAAGCAAAAGCAAAGCCATTAACTGAAATGATAGATTTATGTAAATATACAAATCTGGAGCGATAGCCATTAAAACTATAGATTTATGTAAATACACACACAAATCCAGAGCTACAGCCATTGAAATGATAGATTTATGTAAATACACACAAATCCAGAGCTATAGCCATTGAAACTATAGATTTAGGTAAATACACACACAAATCCAAAGCTATAGCCATTGAAACTACAGATTTATGTAAATACACACACAAATCCAGAGCGATAGCCATTGAAACTATAGATTTATGTAAATACACACACAAATCCGGAGCTATAGCCATTGAAACTATAGATTTATGTAAATACACACACAAATCCGGAGAGATAGCCATTGAAACTATAGATTTATGTAAATACACACACAAATCCAGAGCGATAGCCATTGAAACTATAGATTTATGTAAATACACACACAAATCCGGAGCTACAGCCATTGAAACTATAGATTTATGTAAATACACACACACAAATCCGGAGCGATAGCCATTGAAACTATAGATTTATGTAAATACACACACAAATCCGGAGCGATAGCCATTGAAACTATAGATTTATGTAAATACACACACAAATCCGGAGCGATAGTCATTGAAACTACAGATTCATGTAAATACACACACACAAATCCGGAGCGATAGCCATTGAAACCATAGATTCATGTAAATACACACACAAATCTGGAGCCATAGCCATTGAAACCATAGATTTATGTAAATACACACACAAATCCGGAGCGATAGCCATTGAAACCATAGATTTATGTAAATACACACACAAATCCGGAGCGATAGCCATTGAAACCATAGATTTATGTAAATACACAAATCCGGAGCCATAGCCATTGAAACCATAGATTTATGTAAATACACACACAAATCCGGAGCGATAGCCATTGAAACCATAGATTTATGTAAATACACACACAAATCCGGAGCCATAGCCATTGAAACCATAGATTTATGTAAATACACACACAAATCCGGAGCGATAGCCATTGAAACCATAGATTTATGTAAATACACACACAAATCCGGAGCCATAGCCATTGAAACCATAGATTTATGTAAATACACACACAAATCCGGAGCCATAGCCATTGAAACCATAGATTTATGTAAATACACACACAAATCCGGAGCCATAGCCATTGAAACCATAGATTTATGTAAATACACACACAAATCCGGAGCGATACCCATTGAAACTACAGATTTATGTAAATACACAAATCCAGAGCGATAGCCATTGAAACTATAGATTTATGTAAATACACACACACAAATCCGGAGCGATAGCCATTAAACTGATAATAGTTACCACCTCTGAGGAGAATAATGGGATTCTGAAGTCTAGGTAAAGGGAACTTAGGTTTCATCTGTATACATAGTTGACCTTTTTAAACAAGAGAAAATGTGGAGCCAGATGCAGTGGCTCACACCCGTAACCCCGGTGGACTGGGAGCCCAAGACCAGCTGTGGGCCACAGAGTGAGACCCTGTCTCTACAAAAAAGTAACAAAGTTAGTTGGGTGAGGTGCTGCGTGCTTGTAGTCCCAGCTACTTGGGAAACTGTGGTGGTAGGATCAGTTGAGCCCAGGAGTTCCAAGCTGCAGTGAGCAATAATTGTGCCACTACACTCCATCCTGGGTGACAGAGTGAGACCCTGTCTCTGTTTTTTAAAGTATATGTGTATTACTTCTATAATTACAAATAAGGAAACTTAAGGAAAACAAAGAAGCCTGTAGCATTCGGGCCTTATAAAGAAGGCAGAGGCAGAAACGTAGCTGCTGCTCAGTAACAACCCCTTCATTTCTTCTTTGCTGCAAGGAAGGTTAGAATTTGTCAATTGTGATGGTCTCTGCCTTCTCAGTGTTCTTCCTGCTCCTGCTTCTAACACAAAAGGCTCTGCATCAACTCCTCCTCATCCTCCCTTAGAATCCTCATCTTCCTTCGCTCTGAGAAACTACTTTCCTTTCCATTGGATCTGAATCTGGGATTAAAACTCAACAGCAATAAGAAGGAAAGAAGAAGGTTGGGGGAGCCGGGCGTGGTGGCTCATGCCTGTAATCCTAGCACTTTGGGAGGCTGAGGCGGGCGGATCACGAGGTCAGGAGATCGAGACCATCCTGGCTGACACGGTGAAACCCCGTCTCTACTAAAAATACAAAAAATTAGCAGGGCGACGCAGCGGGCACCTGTAGTCCCAGCCACGCGGGAGGCTGAGGCAGGAGAATGGCGTGAACCCCAGGCAGCAGAGCCTGCAGTGAGCCGAGATCGCGCCACTGCACTCCAGCCTGGGCGACAGCGAGACTCCATTTCAAAAAAAAAAAAAAAAAAAAAAAAAAAAGAATAAGGTTGGGGGGAAAGTCATCTTTTTATCATATCTAAAGTTTTAGTGGCTCACTGTATTTTTTTTTTTTTTTATTCTCGCTCTGTTGCCCAGGCTAGAGAGCAATGGCACGATCTCAGCTCACTGCAATCTCCGCCTCCCAGGTTCAAGTGACTCTCCTGCCTCAGCTTCCCGAGTAGCTTGGATTACAGGCACCCGCCACCATGTCCAGACAATTTTTGTATTTTTAGTAGAGACAGGGTTTCGCCATGTTGGCCAGGCTGGTCTCGAACTCCTAACCTCCGGTGATCCACCTGCCTCGGCCTCCCAAAGTGCTGGGATTACAGGTGTGAGCCACCGTGCCTGGCCGTGGCTCACTGTATTTTCTAAAGACACTGCCACAGCAATCTATCCCATCCCAGTGCTTTCTGTAACAATGTGACTGACATTCCTCCCATTAGCTTGGCAGGTGGGAGAAGACTATGTTCCTTCCTCTTGAATCTTAGCAGCCTTGTGACTATGGCAGAAGTGATGCTATGAAATTTCCAAGGCTTGGTTCTCTTGGGACGCACATTCTTGGAACCAGCCACCTTACCGTGAGGAAGTCCAAGCAGCCCACGGAAGACAACAAAGAATCCCAGCAACGGCCTGGCCGAGCTCCCAGCTGACAGCAAGCACCACGGTGCCAGCCCTGAGAGTGAGCCAATGCGTTCTCCAGTCCCCTCTTGAGCTGCCTCGGCTAATGCTGCACGGAGCATGGATGAGCTGGTCCCCGAGCCAGGCCAAATTATACGTGCAAAACAATTATTGTTTTAAGCTACTAAGTTTTGTGCTGATTTGTTACAAAGAAATAGATACCTAGAGCAGTTTCTCTCACAAATGGGGACAACTGAGGTTGTCCATATATACAACTGTAACTATCTACCATAGGCAGCTTTGGAAGACATGGTCAGGGGTAAAGTAGGGGCACGTCTGCACCAGACAGAGTGAGATCAGGCAGCATCTGAGGTTCCTTCACACACTAAGATTCTGCAGTGAACATGCTGAGCTAAGTGCTTAAGCACTTCCTAGCACCAGGTCCTCTTCTGAAAGCAAGATCACTTCCTCCGGTGACTGTTTACCTTTCGGAAAGCTGCCGGATCTGTGGAATCCCCATCTACTTTCCCTCCGGTGACAGTTTACCTTTCGGAGAGCTGCCGGATCTGTGGAATCCCCATATACTTGTGGAAGTGCTCCAGGACATTCATCACACCCTGAAGGAGATTAGCAACTTCTCCGTACTGTCTTCGCCTGGTCATGGCTCTGCAAGGAAAGAATAAGTTTAAAAGTCTAGAAAAACACTAAGGACGCAAGATACAGACACAGAACAACCTACGCTAGCTCTCAAACAGACGTCAACTCAGCTGAATCAACGTTCATTGAGCGCTGAGTAATATAAGCTGCTGTGCGTTGTGGGAGGAAAAAAACAGGATCTGGTCCAAATCATCAAGGTGACATCATATAGTAAGGGAGACAGTCAAGTACACATCTAACTAGTATCAAATAGGATGAACTATGTTCTAAACAGAAGTACAAGTCATGTGCTAGAGTGGGAAGAATGTGTGAGTGATGAATTCTCATTTGGTGTGGGGAGGGGAATCTGGGAAGACGATGAATTTAGAATTTGGGTTGGATATTATGGGATTAGCAAGCTTGGGACAGAGAACAGGGGTAGGGATGTTACTATCTGAGGATTACAGCCTATGAGCAAACCGAACACAAAGGGTGTGGCTGGGCGCGGTGGCTCACACCTGTCATCCCCCCCGCACTGTGGGAGGCTGAGGCGGGCAGATCACGAGGACAGGAGATCGAGACCATCCTGGCCAACACGGTGAAACCCCGTCTCTACTAAAAATACAAAAAATTAGCTGGCATGGTGGCGGGCGCCTGTAATCCCAGCTACTCGGGAGACTGAGGCAAGAGACTCGCTTGAACTTGGGAGGCGGAGGTTTCAGTGAGCCGAGATCACGCCTCTGCACTCCGGCCAGGGCGACAGTGGGAAACTCCGTCTCAAAAACAAAAACAAAAATACACAAAGGGCACACCTTTACCTATTAACTGAAATCTGTAGGTTCTACGGCATCTGTGTCACAGACCTCTACTTTCCCTACTGCTAAGGTTAATGACGCTTAAATAAAAGGATGCTGATAAAATCAAGTTACACACAGGGAGGAAATATAAACTATTAGATCTAAATTCTTCATTAGGGTTGGGCTATTTCATTAAATTTGTAATTTACGATCTTCCGTAAGAAGCACTGAAAAAGACAGGATCACGTTCAAGCCGAGGTGTTCTGTTGATACCACCGCCTTGTCTTACCACCGCCAGGTCTTACCACCGCCAGGTCTTACCACCGCCAGGTCTTACCACCGCCTGGTCTGATGGTTTGGTGGACACCGACCACCCGAGGAAGGAACAAATGTGACCACCCTCTGGTCTCCCTCTGGCCGCTGCTCTCACTGCTCACAAGAGTGGACCGGGGTCCCTGGAGCTCATCCAATACCTAGAGAGGTCAGGAAGGGGCCCGCCTCTCCTCCTCTTTCCCTCAAGGCACTCTCCCGCTTCCCCACCCAGGACTTCGAATGCTGTATCTCAGTTTCTATGAAGATGCGCTTTCCCTGTCCACACATGGAATCACACTGAGGCTGGAGCAGGGGGAGTCCCCAGCCTGAGACGGGCCACAGAGGTGAGCTGGAGTGTCAGAATCTTGCTAGTAAAGGAGGCTTCAGATTGCTCCTTTGTAGTAAATCACCAGCTCTTCCTTCTCTATTTCTAATGTTCTGATGTATCATTCCCTCTACAAGCCAAACGGAAAGCTACTTGATAAAAAGCAGATTGAAAAAAAAAGTGGTTTGAATGATTGAGTTCTGTCTCATAGGGTCTCTTCCATGACAGCACAACTCAGCCCAATGCAAGCAGGAAACCTGCCGAGGCAGAAGCAGCAGGGAGTGAATACGGGCCCACGTTACTCCGTCTGCCTGGAGTGAATACGGGCCCGCGTTACTCCGTCTGCCTGGAGTGAATACGGGCCCGCGTTACTCCGTCTGCCTGGATGGTACAGAGCCACAGCCTAAAGATGGGCCACATTCTTGGAGTCGTTCTGAAAGGCTTCTGGGGTCCCCTTCTGACTAGCTGCCAGTGTGTTAGGTTCTGAACACCAGAGGGCACAAAGCAAAAACGGTGACTGAACACTTGAAGCCAATTCGCAGAAAGTGGGGCAGGATAGAGAGACTTTCCTGGCTGAGAAGTAAATAGGCCGACAACACCATTTTCTTAATGTGATACATTTCCCGTGGCCCCAAAAGAGAAAGTTGGCACTGCTTACTCAAGGGAGTCGACGCCGCCTGCCAGCATGTGCAGGTGGTTCAGTGTTGTGATTGAGGTGGTCAGGTGGCGTTTGGCGTGATCTAATTGCTTAATATCACGGGTGATTTCTTTCACCTAAACATTGAAAAACCACAAGAGAGAAAGGAAGACGGTTAAGAAAGATGTAAAACGCTTCTGCAAGTAGCTCCATAAGAAACGAATGCAGATGAAGCAGGGAAAAATCTCAGGTTAGCAAACATTCTCACAATACAAAATAAAAATAATCTCCAACCAGGCATTTAAAATTTAATGTGGCATCTCTTTGGACTTTACTCAGGGTTATAAAACCTTCAGTTGTAAGCATGAAATGAACTTTATTTTTTACCCCGAATGAAATGATCCAAACAGCAATTCAGTACAGAGGAGGCAAGCACAGCACCTTTCCTCCTGAACAAGGTGAGGAAAGTGTGCCTTCTGGTGCTAAAGCCGCTGGGCCATACAAATCACCTATCAGTCAGTACATGGTACTCAGACGGTCTTTACTAACGGAATGAGGGCCTGAGCTTCCAGCAAAGAAAAGACTTTCAAATCTCGGGAAGACTGAAATATAAGCCCTGTAACATACGCTTAACATGTAAGTTACTAGGAGGGCAGGAGCAGTCTTCAGTGAGTGAGAAGGCAATTTGGGGGTTAAGAACCTGACAGCGTTGTTTCAGCAGGTCCAAGAGAAGCCGTCTCTGGGAACGCAAGTATATTTCAGTCACCAGAAAAGCATATTCAATAGAGAAGCTGGAAAAATCCCCCAACTTTACTGACACTCAGGCGAAATCATCCACTGTGTTTCTTGGTCCATGCTGTCTAAGAAGTTTTGTTTTTGTTTTTGTTTTTGTGTGTGTGTGTGTGTGTGTGTGTGTGTGTGTGTTTTATCATGCCACATTATTTCTAATTACGTACAAAGATCTAACATGTCACCCGCGGACCATTTCACCCGCTGCTCTGTTTGGCCGCCAGTCTCTTGTCTCTCTCTTCGGCAATAGTGACGCGGATATCCCTTCCTCGGGGAAGAGAAATCCATCGTTTGTTGCCCTTGCCAATAGTGAAAATGTTGGAAAGTCGAGTGCCAAAGCTGTTGCCACTGGTGTCTTTCACATGAACCAGGTCAAAACATCCAGGGTGCCTTTCTCTGTTGGGGACCACACCAACTCTTCCCAGGTTAGCACCTCCAGCCACCATATACGGCTTGCCAGTGTCGAACGTGATGAAATCGGTCATCTTGCCAGTCTCTAAATCAATCTGAATGGTGTCATTCACCTTGATGAGGGGTCAGGGTTAGGTATCATGAGTCACCAGATGAGGGATTCCTTTTGTGCCCACAAAGATTTTTCTCACTTTGCACAACTTGTACTTGGCCTCTTCAGGTGTAATACGATGTACAGCAAAGCGATCCTTGGTGTCACGGATCAGATGGAAATTCTCTCCTGTCTTGTCAATGCTGATGACATCCATGAACCCAGCAGGGTACGTTATATCAGTTCGGACCGTGCCATCGATTTTAATGAACCGCTGCATGCAAATCTTCTTAAGTCTGTTCCTTAGGAAAATGATGAGGGGGAGATACTCTCTCAACTTGTGGGGACTGGTGGACGGACGAGGAGCAAACACACCGGTCAATTTATCCAGCATCCAATGCTTTGGAGCTGCTACCCGCTTCAGATGCTTCTTGGCACCACGAGCCATGGCTGCATTAGGCAAGGAAAAGAGGACCTCCATCTTCCGGTGCACGTAGTGAAAGTTTCTTAATAGCAATTTGGTTGCCCAGGTTCTGTGACACCTGGAAGGAAGGGAGTGCCCTGGATACCAAGCAATACATCCCATTAAAGTAAGAAACTCGGCCGTGAGTTCGTGTGCCCTGCTCTTTCAGGGTCTGATCACCCTAGGTGAACTCATACAGGTTATGACCTACACAGCTCAATTCCATACCCACGATCCTGCAAGCCTCACCTGGATCTTAGCTATAAAAAGCTTCTTTCATGGGGACTTCCCCATCAAGCCTTCCTTCCTTCTATAAGCCCCAAATAATCTGTTTCCAGTGAATTTAAAAAAAAAAAGTTTAAGACCACCACCACTTTACCAAATACTTAAATTTGGGGCAAAAAATAAATAGATAAATAAATCAGGAGTGGTATAATAAGCTAGATATAGAAGGCTGAAGATTGGCCCTGTAATCTGATTACCCACTTGCAACTCTCAAATCAGCATCCTTTTTCCTACAAAAAAATCTCTGTATCTCTTCCAGGGTTTTTAGCTTCAGTCTAACATAGGGAGTCTTTATTTATTTATTTATTTATTTTTTTTGAGATGGAGTTTCGCTCTGTCGCCCAGGCTGTAGTGCAGTGGTGCGATCTTGGTTCACTGCAGCCTCCACCTCCCAGCCAAGTGATTCTCTGCCTCAGCCTTCAGAGTACCTGGGATTACAGGTGTGCACCACGACACTTGGTTAATTTTTGTACTTTTAGTAGAGACACGGTTTTGCCATGTTGGCCAGGCTGGTCTAGAAATCCTGGCCTCAAGTGATCCGCCTGCCTTGGCCTCCCGAAGTGCTGGGATTACAGGCGTGAGCCACCGCGCCCGGCCGCATCGGGGTCTTTAATCACCGTGTTCAAAGTCACAGTCATCTCTGACTCTTCCTGTTCCCTGCATCATTAAGTCATTACGTCCTAAATATTCTCCCTCTGCTTCATCTCAAGAATCTATCCCTTCTCTCTATTCCTTGTTCAGGCCCTCACTGCTCTGCACTGGAGCTGGCTGGTCTCTTTATTCCCAGGATCTCCCATCACTCCCCATCCCACAGCCTGTGTTTCTCTAGACAAACTGAACCACTGATTTTTCCCTAAACAAAGCCATCAATGGCAGGGCACACCAGGGGTACTCAGGTCAAACCTACAGAGACCATCTGCGAGACAGAATGCCCATGGTTGATTCGCCTCAACTGACTTACACGAGACCGCCTGCGAGACAGAATGCCCATCGTTGATTTGCCTCAACTGTCGCCCTTGGGCTGCGCAAATGGGCAGAGCATGGAATGGGAGGTTGTAGAGTCAGACAGATCTAGGGCTGAACCCCAGCTCTACCACTCACCAACGCTGCATCCTAGAACAAGTTTCTCAGCCTCACTGAGTCTCAGTTTTCTCCTCTATAAGATGGGTAATCGCAAAGCTAATACTGATCATAAAGCCTAGTTCATAAGCTTGTTGTGAGGGCTACATTAGAGAGCTGATATAAAGGAGCCAGCACACTGCCGGCACTGAAGGAGCTCAACAAAGATCACTTCTCTCCTCACCCCCACCTCTTCCTCCCTTCAGCACAGCACTGTCCAGGAAAGCAAGCTGCTTTAAAATAAGACATCTCAGAACTTGCGAGTAAACTGTCACTGCAAACCCCCTTGGTTGGAAGAGGAAGCATACTCCAGAACACAGATGAGCATCATAAGGATATCAATAAATGCAATCAACTCCAGCAAAAGCAGCATCAGATACTCTCACTGATCATCACACTTTGAGCACCCCGGTGCTGCTGGGTGTGGTGCACCCTTGGGAAGGACGAGGGCCCCTGGGTACTGCGGGGTGTGGTGCACCCTTGGGAAGGACGAGGGCCCCTGGTGCTGCTGGGTGTGGTGCACCCTTGGGAAGGACGAGGGCCCCTGGGTGCTGCAGGGTGTGGTGCACCCTTGGGAAGGACGAGGGCCCCTGGTGCTGCTGGGTGTGGTGCACCCTTGGGAAGGACGAGGGCCCCTGGGTGCTGCTGGGTGTGGTGCACCCTTGGGAAGGACGAGGGCCCCTGGGTGCTGCTGGGTGTGGTGCACCCTTGGGAAGGACGAGGGCCCCTGGTGCTGCTGGGTGTGGTGCACCCTTGGGAAGGACGAGGGCCCCTGGGTGCTGCTGGGTGTGGTGCACCCTTGGGAAGGACGAGGGCCCCTGGGTGCTCTGGGTGTGGTGCACTCTTGGGGAAGGACGAGGGCCCCTGGGTGCTGCTGGGTGTGGTGCACCCTTGGGGAAGGAGGAGGGCCCCTGGGTGCTGCTGGATGTGGTGCACCCTTGGGGAAGGACGAGGGCCCCTGGGTGCTGCTGGGTGTGGTGCACCCTTGGGGAAGGAGGAGGGCCCCTGGGTGCTCTGGGTGTGGTGCACCCTTGGGGAAGGACGAGGGCCCCTGGGTGCTGCTGGTTGTGGTGCACCCTTGGGGAAGGACGAGGGCCCCTGGGTGCTGCTGGGTGTGGTGCACCCTTGGGGAAGGACGAGGGCCCCTGGGTGCTGCTGGGTGTGGTGCACCCTTGGGGAAGGAGGAGGGCCCCTGGGTGCTGCTGGGTGTGGTGCACCCTTGGGGAAGGAGGAGGGCCCCTGGGTGCTGCTGGGTGTGGTGCACCCTTGGGGAAGGAGGAGGGCCCCTGGGTGCTGCTGGGTGTGGTGCACCCTTGGGGAAGGAGGAGGGCCCCTGGGTGCTGCTGGGTGTGGTGCACCCTTGGGGAAGGAGAAGGGCCCCTGGGTGCTGCTGGGTGTGGTGCACCCTTGGGGAAGGAGGAGGGCCCCTGGGTGCTGCTGGGTGTGGTGCACCCTTGGGGAAGGAGGAGGGCCCCTGGGTGCTGCTGGGTGTGGTGCACTCTTGGGGAAGGACGAGGGCCCCTGGGTGTACCCTTGGGGAAGGACCACAGAAAATCCAGGTCCCTAGGACTATGCTCAGTGCTCTTCATACGTTTAATCCTCACAACAATCCTGTGAGGCAAATGCCATTATTCTTATTTTACAGTTGAAGAAACTGGAATTCTGAGACAACTGAGAGACAGGACATTATAGAGTCTGAATCTGAACCCAGGATCCAGCACTTCCCAGCGCCTCCCATGGAGGAGGAAAAGGTGAATGCTGGATTCTCGGTCTTCAGGGCAAGCTTCTGAGCACATCACCGGGGGACACAAATTCGTCAAGGGAGAACTCAACCAAAACCACACACATGGATCATGAGCAGGGGCATCCCTCCGCCCTCCATCCCTCCCTCCTCCCGGCTCCAGGACCATTCTCAGTGTGCATCGAGCTACATACTGTACATCTCGATGGAGAAATGCATGATACCAGTACCAAGAAATGTTAGGGAAAGGAAAATCCAAAACGACTAGGAAACTATTTTCAGAAAGGAGAAAAAAAAAAGTTGCAGCCGGACACAGTGGCTCACATCTGTAATCCCAGCACTTTGGGAGGCCGAGGCGGGCGGATCACGAGGTCAGGAGATCGAGACCATCCTGGCCAACATGGTGAAACCCCATCTCTACTAAAAATACAAAAAATTAGCTGGGCGTGGTGGCTGGCGCCTATAATCTCAGCTACTTGGGAGGCTGAGGCAGGGGAATCACTTGAACCCAGGAGGCAGAGGTTGCAATGAGCCAAGATCACACCACTGCACTCCAAGCCTGGGCAACAGAGCAAGACTCCATCTCAAAAAAAAAACCCAAAAAACAAACAAACAAAAAAAGTTGCCTATTTGAAACCAGGGTTGCAAACACAGGGCAGCAGAGATGGTGAGTCACCGCTGACCAGCAGCTCCCCTTGAATTGATCTGAACGCATTCATAGGGGCTTGCTTTAGAGATGCAGATGACTATGGTTGGCAGGAGGTGCCATTATTATTAGAAAAAGCTCATTATTAGAATGCCTAGATGAGAAGCTCACTTCCTCTTTTGGTGCAAAAAGGTTAGGAAGAAACCACAACTCACCATTTGCTCTGATTTTTCAGCTTTGTCTTTGATATCTTTGATTTTGCCGAAGAGTTGTTGGATAGCTTTCTGAGCCTCTTCAAGCGCCTAGAGTAAGAGAAATACATGAAAAACAAAAAGCGGTTTGAGACAGCACCAGTCACTAACTGTAATCAATGCTGGGCACAAAAGAAATTTTCATAAAGTTCTCTTGATTCATTGTACTTATGCCAACAATTTTTCTGGACCAAAATAGTAGAGACCTATAGAGTCCAGTATCTGCGAACAGGCAAACACTCGGGGCTCTTACCAATGTTCCTCACAAAGTTTCAACTTAAAACTAAATGATTCCCCTCTATCTCAGTGATTACTGTACATGTCATTGATAACAGCAAATAGGACAAGTAGATCTCTGTGTGTGACTGTATGCAAAGCCTCACACAGAGGGACAAGGGTAGCTCTAAACTAGGGCAAGGGAAAGCTCTGGACTTGGAAGTTCCAGATTGTGCATCCAGAAAAACCTGAATCGTGAATGGGGACTCCAGAACTGCAACAAATCTTAAAGACTTTCATAGTAAGCCATTTGAAAACCAATGAAATGCACTTAGAAAGAAACACTGGGCCGGGTGCGGTGGCTCGCGCCTGTAATCCCAGCACTTTGGGAGGCCGAGGCGGGCGGATCACGAGGTCAGGAGATCGAGACCATCCTGGCTAACATGGTGAAACCCTGTCTCTAATAAAAATATAAAAAATTAGCCAGGCATGGTGGCACGCATCTGTAGTCCCAGCTACTCAGGAGGCTGAGACAGAAGAATTGCTTGAACCTGGGAGGCAGAGCTTGCAGTGAGCTGAGATTACGCCACTGCACTCCAGCCTGGGTGACGGAGCGAGACTCCGTCACAAAGAAAGAAAAGAAAAGAAAAGAAAAGAAAAGAAAAGAAAAGAAGGAAGGAAGGAAGGAAGGAAGAGAAAGGAAGGAAGGAAGAAAGAGAAAGGAAGGAAGGAAGGAAGGAAGGAAGGAAGGAAGGAAGGAAGGAAGGAAGAAGGGAGGGAGGGAGGGAGGGAAGGAAAGAAGGAAGGAAGGAAAGAAGGAACGCTGAAAGTTAACGGTGGCTCACACCTGTAATCCCAGCACTTCAGAGGCTGAGGCAGGAGGATTGCTTGAGCCCAGGAGTTCAAGACTAGCCTGGGGAACATGGCGAGACTCAGTCTCTGCAAAAAAAAAAAAAAGTTAGCCAGGCACGGTGGCACACACCTGTAGTCTCAGCTACTCGGGAGGCTGAGGTGGGAAGATTACTTGAGCCTGGGAGGTCAAGGCTGCAGTGAACTGTGATCATGCCACTGCACTCCAGCCTGGTGACTGAGATCTTGTCTCAAAAAACAAGCAAAAAGCTAACGGTGAGCCCAGTATTTCCACTGAAATAAAAACCTACAAAGACAGATGCTACACGATAAAAGTATTACAACACAGCTGCAGCTTCTGCCAGGAGGGGATGTGAGACGTGGAGACCAGAAAGTGCCTGTGAATGTCAGCAGCCCACAGACGTGTATAGACCATATGCACTGGACCGTCCGTGAGTAAAGACTGCCTACAGCTGAAGCTCCTGTGAGAGTGCCAGCAGCCCACAGACGTGTATAGACCATATGCACTGGACCGTCCGTGAGTAAAGACTACCTACAGCTAAAGCGCCTGTGAGAGTGCCAGCAGCCCACAGACGTGTACAGACCATATGCACTGGACCGTCCGTGAGTAAAGACCATGAATTCCTGAGGCAGTTATAGTACTAGGCACGAGTCAGCATCTCCTTAATTCACTCCTTCAATCACTCAGTGAGTATTTACTAAATCCCTCCCATATAGCAGGCATGATTCTAGGCATTGGGAATCCAGTGGTAAACAAGACAGTATGGTCTCTCTCTCTGTCCTCAAGGAATGAACTTACTTTGAGAAGTAAGTAAGGGGGAGGAGATCCTGGAAAAACAACAAAATAAAGAAACAAGATAATTCCTAAGTGTGACAGTTGTGGTGAAGGACTTATGCAGAGTGATGAGAATAAGGGAGACGGTGGTCATGGAAGGTCTCCTGAGAAAGGGCACACGAATCGGGACCTGCAGGATGAGGAGGTGTCAGAATTTGCAGATTTGGAGTAAGAGGATTTTTTTTTTTTTTTTTTTTTTTTTTTTTTTTGAGATGGAGTCTTGCTCTGTTGCCGAAGCTGGAGTGCAGTGGCGTGATCTCGGCTCACAGCAACCTCTGCCTCCTGGGTTCAAGCAATTCTCCTGCCTCAGCCTCCCAAGTAGCTGGGATTACAGGCACCTGCCACCACACCTGGCTAATTTTTTGTATTTTTAGTACAGATGGGGTTTCACCGTGTTAGCCAGGATGGTCTCGATCTCCTGACCTCGTGATCTGCCCACCTCAGCCTCCCAAAGTGCCGGGATTACAGACATGAGCCACCGCGCCCGGCCTGGAGTAAGAGGATTTTAAGCAGAGAGAACAGCAAATGCAAAGATCCTGATAGAGAAAAGACCTCGGTGTTTTGGAGGTCCAAAAAGAAAGACAGTAGTAGGTGGTAGTGTAATATCGCAGCGGAAAGTGTCTAGAAATAATCTGGAGAGGTAGGCAGGAGCCAGAGCATGGAGGGCCTCAAAGCATGAGGATTCTGGTCTAAGTGCAAATGAAAGCCACTGAAGGGTTTTAAACAAGGGACGGATGTACGGCTTACTTGTATAAAAGACTGTCCTGGCTGCTATCTGGCAAAGGGGCTGTGCAGGGGCAGGAGGGGAAGCAGGAGTGAAAGGCCTGTGGGAAGTTGCTGCAGTGTCCACATGAGACAGTGGAGGCCTAGATGAGGCAGCCGGTGATGACGGGAAGACGCCGAGCGATTCAGGGTTTCCAGGAAGGTACAATGCATAGGACTCAGTGACGGACTGTGTGTAGGTAATGAGGGAGAGGGACCAAGGATGACTCCTGGGTTTTGGTTTGAAAAGCCAGGACAGGGTTCACTGACTGAACTAGGGAATGCAGGAGGACAGGTTCGACACGCAGGTGTGTGCGGCGGTGGCAGGGTTGGAGGTGAAGAGTCCTATCTGCAATACGTTAAGGGTGCCTATGGCTGGAATGCGTCCCCAAAGTTCATGTGTTGGAAACATAATCCCCAATGCAACGGTGTTGACAGGCGGGGCCTTTACGAGGTGACCAGATCATGAGGCGTTTGCCCTCACGAACGAATGAATGGTATTATCTTGGGAGTGGGTTCTTGATAAAAGGATCTGTTCAGCCACTTTCTCATGCATGTACACACTTTTTTTTTTTTTGAGACGGAGTCTCGCTCTGTCGCCCAGGCTGGAGTGCAGTGGCGCAATCTCGGCTCACTGCAAGCTCCGCCTCCCGGGTTCACATCATTCTCCTGCCTCAGCCTCTCCGAGTAGCTGGGACTACAGGCGCCCGCCACCACGCCCGGCTAATTTTTTGTATTTTTAGTAGAGACGGGGTTTCACCGTGGTCTCGATCTCCTGACCTCGTGATCCGCCCGCCTCAGCCTCCCAAAGTGCTGGGATTACAAGCGTGAGCCACCGCGCCCGGCCGCATGTACACATTTTCTTGCCTTCCACCTCTGCCATGGGACGACGCGGTGAGAAGGCCCTCGCCGCGGGACGACGTGGTGAGAAGGCCCTCGCCGGCCCTCACGTGGGATGATACGGTGAGAAGGCCCTCGCCGCGGGACGAGGCGGTGAGAAGGCCCTCACGCGGGATGATGCGGTGAGAAGCCCTTGCCAGATGTGGGCCCCTTGACCTTAGACTTCCCAGCCTTCAGAATTATAAAAAAGAAATCTCTTTTCTTCATAAATGATTCAGTCTGTACTATTCTGTTACAGTAACATAAAACAGACTAAGAAAACTGGTATCAAGAAGTGGGCTATTGCTATAGTAAATACCTGAAAACATGGCTGTGGAACTGGGTAATGGACAGATGTAGAACAGTTTTGAAGCGAAGGCTGGAAAAAGCCTGTATTGCTGTGAACAGAGTGCTAAGGGGGATTCTGCTAAGGGCTCAGAAGAAAAGCAGAAATGTAGAGAAAGTCTGGAACTTCTTAGAAATTACTTGGTGGTGTGACCGGAGTGTTGGTAGAAATACAGACAGTAGGCTGGGCATGGTGGCTCACGCCTGTCATCCCAGTACTTTGGGAGGCCGAGGCGGGCGGATCACCTGAGGTCAGGAGTTCAAGATCGCCTGGCCAACATGGTGAAACCCCGTCTCTACTAAAAATACAAAAATTAGATGGGCATGGTGGCAGGCGCCTGTAGTCCAAGCTACTCGGGAGGCTGAGGCAGGAGAATCACTTAAACCCAGGAGGCGGAGGTTGCAGTGAGCTGAGATAGCACCACTGCACTGCAACCTGGGTAATAAGAGCAAAACTCTGTCCCCACCAAAAAAACATAGCTTACTTGAGATCAAGTAGAGACAGTAAGTTGGACAGAAGATTCTGGAGCTTGGAAGAGAGATGATAGGTTGGGATTTAAATTCAGAAGTCATCACTTTAGAGATGATATGTAAGTCTGTAAGATTAGAAGAAGTCACCTAGGAAGAGAGAATAGACAGGAGAAGAGAAGACGGCACAGGGCTGACCCTTGGGCATGCCAATATTCAGAAGTCGAACACAAAAAAAGCAGAGATGCAGAGAAAAACCACCAGTGACATGAGAAAAAATCAGAGACAATGGGTGTTACAGAAACCAAACAGAAGCGTTTGAAGGAGGAGGAGAGAGTGATTGTGCCTTCTGTTGTTAAACACTCATATAAGAGGCTGGGCGCAGTGGCTCAGGCCTATAATCCCAGCACTTTGGGAGGCCAAGGCGGGCGGATCACCTGAGGTCAGGGGTTAAAGACCAGCCTGACCAATATGATGAAACCCTGTCTCTACTCAAAATACAAAAATCAGCCAGGCATGGTGGCGGGTGCCTGTAATCCCAACTACTCGGGAGGCTGAGACAGGATAATCGCTTGAACCCAGGAGGCAGAGGTTGCAGTGAGCCAAGATGGTGCCATTGCACTCCAGCCTGGGCAACAGCAAAACTCCACCTCAAAACAAGAACAACAAAAACTCATGTGGATCATGAGGTCAAGAGTTTGTGACCAGCCTGACCAACATGGTGAAACCCGTCTCTTCTAAAAATACAAAAATTAGCCAGGCATGGTAGTGTGCACCTGTAATCCCAGCTACTCCGGAGGCTGAGGCAGGAGAATTGCTTGAACCCAGGAAACGGAAGCTGCAGTGAGCCAAGATGGTGCCACCGCACTCCAGCCTGGGCGACAGAGCGAGACTCCATCTCAAAAAAAAAAAAAAAAATGAAGACAGCTACTACTGATTTTGACAACAGGGAAGTTGTTGGTGACCTTGACAAGAGCAGTCTCAATGCAGTCAAGGGAATGGACAGCAATGACATGATGAAGTAGAGGCTGTGATCACAGAGCAGGCCAGCAAATGATGGCCTGTGGGCTGAAGCCAGTCTGCCATGTCTGCCACCTGTTTTTGTAAACAATGTGTTTTTGGAACACAACCAAACTCATTTGTTTAAGTATTGTTTATGGGGACTTTTGCCACACAATGGCAGAGATAAACAGTTACAACAGAGACCATATGGTCAGTAAAGGCTAAAATATTTACTATCTAGCCCTTAACAGAAAGCTTGCTGACCCTGCTATAGACTTTTTTTTCAAGAAGTTGTTGCTATGAGAAAGGAAGAAAAATAGGGCAATAGATGGGGTAAAGGGAGTAATTTTTAAAGATGAGAAATGCTTGCATACATCTGCTTGGGAATGATTTAGCAGGAGAGAAATTTATTTGGGGACGGGCAATGGGTTAATTACAGAAGAGGACTTTTTTAAACATAATGTTCTTGAATTGTTTGGTGCAGGGGACCCCAAGCCCTGGGCCGTGGGCCAGTACCAGTCCGTGGCCTGTTAGGAACTAGGCCGCACAGCAGGAGGTGAGCAGTGGGCAAGTGAGTGAGCATGACCTTCTGAGCTTCATGCCTCCTCAGATCAGCAGCGACATTACATTCTCATAGGAGCGCAAACCCTACTGTGAACCGCGCATGCGAGGGATCTAGGTTGCAAGCTCCTTAACAGAATCTAACTAATGCCTGATTATCTGAGGTAGAACAGTTTCATCCTGAAACCATGTCCCCCTCCCTGGTCCATGGAAAAACTGTCTTCCAAAAAACAGCTCCCTGGTGCCAAAAAGGTCGGGGACCACTGGTTTAGTGTATGAGTATTAGCCCTTTAGCAGGGTTATAAGTATCCTTTAGAATGGGGACCAAGGATATGAATGGCATTCTTACAGGGCCCACAGCTAAGCCAATCACCCATTTGGTTTACCAGGGACACGTTGAGTTTATGATTCAGTATAATTATTAATAGCTCCCTCTCCTTCTCAAAGTGACTCTGGTGATAAATCATAGGGTCACCTCACCTACGGCATCTAACCAAGGCTACAGCACAGTGGGACCTTGACAAATATCACCCACTGATTGAAGGTATCACGATGCACCTGTAGGAGTGCTGGTGCTGAGGCTACTGCTCGAATAAGTGCGCTCAGAACCATTCCTCTAACTCCAGGCCCAACCATGAGCAGTGGTTCAAAATCACAGCTTCATGCTTTCTGTAAGTATTCTCTATTTGGCTTATACAGAGTCTAATGCCCAAGATGCTACATGGGATCAGTAAATTCTAAAAAACGTTGAATCGTGGAGTAAAAAGTGCGACAGAGGCCTCTGTAGGCAACTGACCCCTAGAAAGGACCGATCTTCTTGGACACAGCTCACATGGAAGTCTGTGATACTGCAGGTCATGTCATGTTATGGTGACATGCTAATGGGATCATAGCTACTGTGTTCTAGCCAAACACCCTAAAACATATGACATGCAGCTAAGAAAGGCAAAAAAGGGGCTAAGTTATACACTTAGGTCTCACATATGAAGAAGTCTGCATGATCCTATCTCAGAGAAAGGGTTTCTATCCCTTTCTCCCTTACATTAAACCTGGCATCCTACCAGAACTGCCTCTGCTGAAGGTATCGCTTTTTTCTTCCAGCAAACAAATAAGACTCACACAATCTTACATGTCACAGTCTCCAAGATAGATAAACTATCTGCCAGACTTTTTTCTGGCTGGAATACTTTTGCTTGTTTTAATAAGGTACTAAAGTTGGGGAAATTTACTATAATTCATTTTGCAGAGTTTAAAAACTCCTCTGAAGTATTGGCGCTATCAAGGCAAGTCCATTCTCAACACATAACCTAATATGTGACATCTAACCTCTGATCATGAGTCATATAGAAAGAAGATTGGTGTGCAACTGGAAGAATCATAGGACCTACAAGAAGTTAAGGTTTTTTTAAGAAATACAAAAATACCTTCACTACCTGGCTAATCAGAAATGTGCTAAAAGAATGACTCTGGCACTGTCCCTAGACACTTTTTAAAATAAAAACGTGGTTGGCCGGGGGGGCAGTAGCTCATGCCTATAATCCCAGCATGCTGCGAGGCTGAGGGTGGATTACGTGAGCCAGGAGTTCAAGACCAGTCTGACCAACATGGCGAAACCCCGTCTCTACTAAAAATACTAAAAAAATTAGCTGTGTGTGCTAGTGCACACCTATAGTTCCAGCTACTCAGGAGGCTGAGGCACGAGAATCACTTGAGCCCAGGAGGCGGAGGTTGCAGTGAGCCAAGATTGCGCCACTGCACTCCAGCCTGGGTGACAGAGACAGACTCTGTCTCAAAAAAAAAAAAAAAAGTAGGCCAGGCGCGATGGCTCGTGCCTGTAATCCCAGCACTTTGGGAGGCTGAGGCAGGTGGATCATGAGGTCAAGAGATCAAGACCATCCTGCCCAACATGGTGAAACCCCATCTCTACTAAAAATACAAAAATTAGCTGGGCGTGGTGGCGTGTGCCTGTAATCCCAGCTACTCAGGAGGCTGAGGCAGGAGAATCACTTGAACCAGGGAGTCAGAGGTTGCAGTGAGCTGAGATCGTGCCATTGCACTCCAGCCTGGTAACAGAGTGAGACTCCATCTAAAAAAAAAAAAAAAAGGAAAAAAAGTAATAATAAAAAAATTAAAAGGTGGCTACTTTCCATTGCAAGCTGTATGTGGATTAAAAACAGAACTAATCACTCCCAAAAATGTCTGCATTTAATCTACCCCACTAGAGTTTCTGAACAGAGCACTGGAGCTACAGCCTACATCTAAAGGTGTTATAAAGCAGCGACTGTCGTGGCCCTTTTTACAACTCAAATTCTACAAACACACAGCCTGCATCCTAAAGTGTTATAAAGCAGTGACTGTGTTTAATCTGCCACTACTACAGTTTCTGAACTGAGCACCGGAGCCACAGCCTGTATCTGACAGTGTTATAAAGCGGCAACTGTGTTTAATCTGCCCCCACTTGAGTTTCTGAACTGAGCACTGGTGAACTGAGCACTGGAGCCACAGCCTGTATCTGACAGTGTTATAAAACGGCAACTGTGTTTAATCTGCCCCTACTCGAGTTCCTGAACTGAGCACTGGTGAACTGAGCACTGGAGCCACAGCCTGTATCTGACGGTGTTATAAAGCAGTGACTGCATTTAATCTGTCCCCACTCAAGTTTCTGAACTGAGCAGTGGTGAACTGGGCACTGGAGCCACAGTCTGTATCTGACAGTATTATAAAGCAGCGACTGTCGTGGTCCTCTTTTAAGACTCAAATTCTGTAAACAGGAGATGAAAAGCAACTCACTGAATTAGCCTAAAAGGCTCAGCAAAACCAATTCCAGCATCTTTGTATTTCTGTGCATCCTAACTGTAACCACTACTCTGAATTTTCCTTGCCTCCTGGAGGAGACTCTGAGTAGGCTCTGAAAGCCACAGGAGGTCATGTGTGGAAGATAAGGAGTGTGGAACCTGGCACAGACTCTGCTTTCTTCTTTCTCTTTTTTCTTTTTTTGCAGAACTGTTGTCTGCCACCTTAGTAGATAGAGGGGCTCCGATTCATTGGCAATGCCTTAAGAAATAAGCACCCCTCTGGCTCTCAGGAGCATCTAATTTTGCAGTTTGCACCATCAGAGAATTATGCTGCCTTTATCCTGTGAGTCCACAGGCAGCCTTTCACAGAGATTTTAAACCGAGATCCCCTTTGTGGCCACTGCATGAAGGAGGAAAGGTTGTTCTTTTTCCGAAGAGCTAGTATGGCTTTAGACTGTTCTGTGAAAAAAAAAGGTGCTATTCTTCAAGGTTACTGGGGAGAAAATTAGGTTTTTCCACTATTTTGCTACCATTTCTGTTTTCCAACTTGACATCTATCTGCTGGTTCCCTTTTCTATTATATGGAAAAGCAACATGCTGGGCCAGGTGCAGTGGCTCACGCCTGTAATCCCGGCACTTTCGGAGGCCGAGGCAGGCAAATCACCTAAGGTCAGGAATTCGAGACCGGCCTAGCCAACATGGTGAAACCCCGTCTCTTCTAAAAATACAAAAATTAGCCAGCCATCACGGTACAGACCTGTAATCCCAGCTACTGGGGAGGATGAGGCAGGAGAATCGCCTGCACCTAGGAGGTGGAGGTTGCAGTCAGCCAAGATTGTGCCACTGCACCCCAGCCTGGGCAACAGAGTGAGACTGAGAAAGAAAAGGAAAGAAAGGAAAGAAGAAAGGAAAAGGAAAAGGGAAGGGAAGGGAGAAAAAGAAGGAAGGAAAGGAGGGAGGGAGGGAGGAAAAAGAAAAGAAAGAAAGGAAAGAAAGAAATAAAGAAAGAAAGAGAAGAAAAGAGAAGAGAAAAGAAAAGAAAAGGAAGAGAGAGAGAGAGAGGGAGGGAGGGAGGGAGCAACATGCTGTATGAGTTAAAAGCAAGGGATTTTGAACTAGCAGACTGGGATTCAAATCTTGGCTCTGCCAGTTACTGTGTGATTTCTGTCAAGCCTCTTATCCTCTAGGAAGCAGTTTCATAATTTCTAGAATGAAAATTCTATCAGCTACCTGAAAGGTAGTAAGGAATACGAGAGTAGAAAATGTCTTTGGAATCGTTTACCCAACACTCTTCCCGTCCGCGTGCAAAATCTTCCTTTCACCGTGTTTCTACAGAGTCTGCTGTCCAAGAGCTGATGGGGCCCTCGTTGGACCAGTTTTCCCATGACTTTTTTTTTTGAGATGGAGTCATGCTTCATTGTGGCATGATCTCAGCTCACTGCAACATCCGCCTCCTGGGTTCAAGCAATTCTCCTGCCTCAGCCTCCCGAGTAGCTGGGATTACCGGCACCCACCACCACACCCAGCTAATTTTTGTATTTTTAGTAGAGACTGGGTTTCACCATGTTGGCCAGGATGGTCTCGATCTCCTGACCTCATGATCTGCTTACCTCGGCCTCACAACATGATAGGATTACAGGCATGAGCCACCAGAATTAGAATTGGGAAAAAGAGTTTGTCTCTCGCAGGTGGTAGGAGTCCCAAGAAGTGAAACTGAGTTAGCAGCTAGGTTCCCCGGGAAGGGGAGGAGGCTGGACTACAGGTAGAGATGATGAGGCCGACACACACACACACACACACACAGAGAGAGAGAGAGAGACACTGAGCGTTACTCCAGTCTTTGGCTTCAGCTGTTTGACAAGCCCAGCTGAGACGCTATTCTTCTGACGGTCAGACTTGTTGAACTTCTTCAAACGAGACATAACAGGATCCTTCCAAACAATCCCCCTTTTTGCCTAAGCCCGTTTGAATGGGGATTTTTGTCTTCTGCAACCAAGAGAGTCCTGAATGAGTTTATAAAGCACTCAGCTCACAGAAAGTGCTCACTTAATGGCAACTATTAGTATTCCCATATCTCCCAGATGGAGTAGGATATTTCAGATGAGACTACCCTCTAAGAATCAAAGGTTGTTACTCATCTTTTAGAGCTTAGTAAATAAGATGGCTAAGTTCAGTATCTGCAGGCAGACTCAGAAGAACGGCTCATGGATTAAGAGGATGGAATCTTTGAACCATGCTGAAAATGAGACATTCTCCAGAAAAAAATTGAAGTCTTTTGTTCATTCATTCAATTAAAAAGTGAGTGCCTATTACATGTACTGTGCTAGATACTGAAAGAAAAAGATCACTAGCTAGGGGATGTGTCTTTAAAGGGCTTGTAAGGAATACATGTCTGAATTATAAACAAAATGATACAAAGAGCGATGAATAACGAATGGCAGCCGCCGGGCACAGTGGCTCACGCCTGTAGTCCCAGCACTGTCGGAGGCCAGGCGCGGTGGCTCACGCCTGTGATCCCAGCACTTTGGGAGGGTGAGGCAGGTGGATCATGAGGTCAGGAGAGCGAGACCATCCTGGCGAACACAGTGAAACCCCGTCTCTACTAAAAATACAAAAAATTAGCCAGGCGTGGTGGCGGGCGCCTGTAGTCCCAACTACTCAGGAGACTGAGGCAGGAGAATGGTGTGAACCCAGGAGGTGGAGCTTGCAGTGAGCCGAGATCGTGCCACTGCACTCCAGCCTGGCGCACAGAGCAAGATTCCGTCTCAAAAAACAAAACAAAACAAAACAAAAACAACGAAAAAAAAACAAACAAAAAAAACGGCAGCATCATTTCTGGAGGACCAGGGGGTCCTCCAGAGAGCAGAAACACGGATGAGTGCTACCACATCCGATAAGCCTACACGGAAGCCCTTACCACATCCACTGAGGGTGGACACCAAGGGTTAAGTAGCCTCTATTTAGAGAAAGTCTCTTCTTTTGTTACTGCTGACCACCCTGGCACCACTGAGAGCTGTTGCTACGGAAACGAGGTATCCCCAGCTGAAACCGAGGTGCTTCGGCCAGCCTCAGCAATGGTAACAATGCAGCCCACTCCCCACGATGGTGCTCAACAGCAGCAGAGGCTGCGGGACTCTCACAGCCACAGATGGCTGCACGTCCACAGCTCTTTGCTTCCCTACGCATCCGAGAACTCAACCAGGACCGCCCTGGTCAAATGCCAGATGGCGCCCATCAGATGAGAATCACTGATGTTTACACAAATTCCTCCACACCACTCAGGAACCTGGAGTATAAGAAGGCTTTATTTAAAGCACAGATTTCTTTCCAAGTTTGTGAACCAGAAACCAAAGGACTGCAAAGAGCAAAGAGAGTAATTCTCACCTTGTTTGTTAAAATGTGCTGTTCCATGTAAGTTACTTTTATTTATGATTTCTGCAAACCAGATCCACTGAAAACGTGAACCAAAGCGCTCATTTTTGTTTTTAGGAGACAAGCCAGAAATGAAAATCACAAGACGAGGCTGGGAAACAAATTCAGCAGTGCCCAAATAAGACTAAACAGTTACATTGTGAAGTTCTGCCTATATCTCTTATCACCCCTAACTTAAAACAAGTTAGCCCTGAAATAGCTGAGAGTGACGGATGCATTCACGCAGCTTCCTTTGATGAAAGGTAACCCCAGAGGGTGAGAGCATTTCAAGCAACACCTCCAAGTGGCAAAAGACAAGGAAATGTTTAAGCAAAAGTTTCTGCTGCTTTTGCTGAATGAAAGGTAAAGAAATTCACACTTTGGGAGGCCGAGGCGGGCGGATCACGAGGTCAGGAGATCGAGACCATGGTGAAACCCTGTCTCTACTAAAAATACAAAAATTTAGCCGGGCGTGGTGGCGGGCGCCTGTAGTCCCAGCTACTCGGGAGGCTGAGGCAGGAGAATGGCGTGAACCCGGGAGGCAGAGCTTGCAGTGAGCGGTGATTGCGCCACTGCACTCCAGCCTGAGCGACAGAGTGAGACTCCGTCTCAATTAAAAAAAAAAAAAAAAGAAAATGGAGATTTACACATGGAAATGGTGACGGCACAACCACAACACTGAATCTGTGCTCTTCTAAATACTGTTTCCGTGGATGAAAGAAGGAAGAGGAAAAAGGAGGCCAAGTTCTTCCATGAAGACATAATTCCAAATTCCCATCCACTGTACAAACGTATCTCAGTGACTTCTTGTACCAAGGACCTGAAATCCAGAAGGCTTTGCTCTGTTGGCAGCAATACCACAATTTTTCTAATGCACAACCTCAAACTGAGGATGGAATTTTCCTTACACAATTTCTAACTACTAGCAATCAAAAGCAAGAGTGACCTGGGTACTAGCCAGAGCAGTTACAGTGGTGATGAATGGCATTTTCCTCTTGAGATGTACAGTCTAGTTTAAACTTGTGACTGCCTCTAACACGGAAATAAGCAGATGGTGAGTTATGCTTGACCTTCTTTCTTGGCTCCTGAAGACTGCCAATTTATATGGAGATGGCTCAGAAGAACAATAAACTTCAGTGTTCTTTCTTGGTGCAGTATTTTCCTAAAACTATTTTCAATAATCATGTTGCAGAAAAGCGGGACTTGGCGTTTCTGAGGTCGGGAAGGAAACAGTCCAACTGCGGGACTAGTTAACTAAATAAAAGAAAAAATCGGGGTGGTTTTATTTTTGCGGGAGAGAACATCTCCGTGAGTAGGCACTGTATACAAAAGCTTAAGATCCTTGCTAATCAGAAACACGTTGTCTATATTAATTAAATGAAGACAAAATAGAACGCTTGTGTTAATGCAGCTGAGTCTATGGAAAGACAATCTACGAAAGTTCAGAACAATATGGAAAAATGTTTCTAAAGAGATTAAATATTGCAGTGATTAAAAATTACCATGTGGCCCAGCACCAGGTACACAGCAAAAGGAACCGAAGCAGAAACTCAAACAGGTATTTGTATGCCAATATTCACAGCATCACTGTTCACAAAAGCCAAATGGTGGAAACAATCCAAGCGTCCACGGACAGATGAATGGATACACACGATGTGGTGGAACTATACCACAGAATATTATTCAGCCGTAAAAGAGAAGAAAGTGCTGATACATGCTACAACATGGATGAATCCTGAAGACGACAGAAGTGAAATACACCAGATACAAAGTGTCAAATATTGTAGAATTCCACTTATATTAATATAAAGTACCCAGAATAGGCAAATTTATAGAGACAGAAAGTAAAATAGAGGTTACAAGAGGTTGAGGAAAGTGGGCAGGGGAAGGAAGGACTTAATGGTTTTAACGTTTACAGAGTTTCTATTTGGGGTGATGAATAAATTTCAGAAATAGTGGTAGTGGTGGTTGTACATTATGAATGTAATTAATACCACTAATTATACACTTAAAAATGTTAAAATAATAAATTCTATATTTATATATATATATTTTACACGGTTTAAAAAATAATGTAATATCAAAAACCACTAAACAGTACACTTTAAATAGATGAATTATATGTGAATTATAGCTCACTAATGCTGTTAAAATATAGCTATATAAAAAATTGAAAAAGGTTATATTTACTAAAATGAAATTTAATAAAATTTTTAAAAGCATCATCAATCACACCAAGTTACTTGCCAAGAAAAAAACCAGGCCAGGTGTGGTGGCTCACGCCTGTAATCCCAACATTTAAAAGGCTGAGGCAGAGGGTCGCTTGAACCCAGGAGTTCAAGACCAGTCTGGGCAACACAGCAAAACCCCGATTCCACGAGAAATACAAAAAAATTAGCCAGGCGTGGTGGGGAGTGCCTGCAGTCCCAGCTACTCAGGAGGCTGAGGTGGGAGGATGACTTGAGCCTGGGAGGTCGAGGCTGCAGTGAGCCATGATTTTATCACTGCACTGAAGCCGAGGCGACAGAGCGAGACCCTGTCTCAAGACAGAAAAAAAGCCAGGCCCAGTGGCTCACGCCTGAAATCCCAGCACTTTGAGAGGTCCAATGAGGCAGGCGGATTGCCTGAGGTCAGGAGTTTCAGACTAGCCTGGCCAACATAGCAAAACCCTGTCTCTACTAAAAATACAAAAAAATTAGCTGGACGTAGTGGCGGGCGCCTGTAGTCCCAGCTACTTGGGAGGCTGAGGCAGGAGAATCGCTTGAACCCGGGAGGCGGAGACTGCAGTGAGCCAAGATCACGCCACTGCGCTCCAGACTAGGTGACAGAGTGAGACTCTGTCTCAAAAAAACAAAAACAAAAACAAAAAACCCATAAAAATAAAAACAATAAAAATTCTTTTTTTTCTTTGTTTTTTGATACAGAGTCTCGCTCTGTTGCCCAGGCTGGAGTGCAGTGGCACGATCTCGGCTCACTACAACCTCTGCCTCCCAGGCTCAAGCGATTCTCCTGTCTCAGCTTCCCGGGTAGCTGGGATTACAGGCATGTGCCACCACGCCCAGCTAAATATTTTTTTTTTTTGAGACAGAGTCTTGCTCTGTCGCCCGGGTAGAGTGCAGTGGCGTGATCTCGGCTCACTGCAAGCTCCACCTCCCGGGTTCACACCATTCTCCTGCCTCAGCCTGCCGAGTAGCTGGGATTACAGGTGCCCGCCACCACGCCTGGCTAATTTTTTTGTATTTTTAGTAGAGACAAGGTTTCACCGTGTTAGCCAGGATGGTCTCGATCTCCTGACCTCGTGATCCATCCGCCTCAGCCTCCCAAAGTGCAGGGATTACAGGCGTGAGCCACCACACCCGGCCATGCCCAGCTAAATTTTTGTATTTTTAGTAGAGACAGGGTTTCACCATGTTGGCCAGGCTGGTCTCGATCTTCTGACCTCAGGTGATCCACCTGCCTCGGCCTCCCAAAGTGCTGGGATTACAGTAGTGAGCCACCGCGCCCGGCCAAAAATTTAAAATTTTCAAGCAAAGAAAAGCTGAGAGCATTTCTTGCCCGCAGACTGTGTTAGAAGAAATACTAAAGGAAGTTCATGAGGCAGAAGAAATATGGTACAGAAAAAACTCGGATCTAAGGAGATAAAAAAGAGATGTACGTGAGGTGACAAACACGTAATTTGCTTCTCTGCAGACTATTTTACTGTCTATATGTATCCTATAATATGCTATACACCTTAAATATACACAATACAATTTGCTTCTTAAAACATAAAATAGCTGGGTGTGGTGGCGTACGCCTGTAGTCTCCGGCTACTCAGGAGGCTAAGGCAGGAAGAGCACTTGGGCCAAGTGGTTTGAGGCCAGCTTGGGCAACACAGCAAGACCCCATCTCTAAAAAATATAAAATAAATGTAGAAACTTGAAAACTGACAAACAATAAAAATATTTTTAAAATTTATTTTTAATTAAAAAGCAAAAATAGCAACAGTGATGGTGTTCATAATATATAAAAACAAGATGTGGGACACAGTGGAATGCAGAGAGGATGTGAGGAAGCCGTCAGAAGTCTACTATTAAAAGATTCTTACATTACGTGTGAAGTGATACAATGTTATCATTGTGATATCAGTGACAATATTAGTGTGATAAAGATGCATATTGTGAACCTAGGACAAGGCAGTACAAGAACAAACACAAAACAAGCAAGATGGTAGATTTAAATCCAACTATATCATGGCAACAAAGCAAAATATTCACTTTCATCAATTTTATTCCATATCACACTGTAGGTCCTAGCCAGAGTAATAAGGCAAAAAGTACTTTATTCATAGGTGAGATGATTATCTACTTTTTAAAGTACTTTATTCATAGGTGAGATGATTATCTACTTTTTAAAAATCCCAAAAGCCTACAAAAAAAAAAAAGTCCTGAAACTAATAGGTGAATTCAGCAAAGCTGCACAATATAAGGTCAATAAATAAAAATCAATTACATTTCCACGACTAGCAAGAGACAACTGAAAATTTAAATTTTAAGAGATACCATTTATAATCATACCAAAAACCATAAAATATTTAGTATAAATCTAGCAAACTACAAGCAAGATCTCTATACTAAAAACTAAAACACACTGTTGAGAGAAACTAAAGACCTAAATATATGAAGAAATATTCCACGTTCACAGATTGGAAGGTTTAATATTGTAAAGGTGTCAGTTCTCCTTCAATTGATCTGTAGACTCAATGCAATCCCAATCAAAGTCCCAGAGATTTCTTTTCTTTCTTTTTTTAAATCAACAAGTTGGCCAGGCGCGGTGGCTCACACCTGTAATCCCAGCATTTTGGGAGGCCGAGGCGAGTGAATCACCTGAGGTCAGGAGTTCGAGACCAGCCTGGCCAACATAGTTAAACCCCCGTCCCTACTAAAGAATACAAAAAATTAGCCGGGCATGGTGGCTCACGCCTGTAATCCCAGCTACTTGAGAGGCTGAGGCAGGAGAATCGCTTGAACCCAGGAGGCAGAGGTTGCCGTGGGCCGAGATCGCGCCATTGCACCCCAGCCTGGGCAACAAGAGCGAGACTCTGTTTCAAAAAGGAAAAAAAAAAAGACTAATAAAGGAAAACAGATTCCAATACCTATAAAAGTCCCGATGATCTTGGCATAAAAACTGCCTTGCTTTAGAGGTGCGATGAGAGACGGAGAAAACAAAAAGACAGATGTGCTTAACACAAACAGCTGGAGTGGAGAAAGGAGGGCAGCTTTGAGTCTTAGAGCCAGGACGGGAAGACTGGAGTTCCAAGAGCCTGGGTCTGGAAACTAGTGTTGAACAGGCAGCAAAGGCTCCCTGCAGTGACCCAGGTATTAGTTCCTTCTGTTCATTAGAATATGGCATCCAAAAATACTTTTCTTTTAAAATAATATACCAACGGCCCCCAACTTGGGATGGTTCAACACAGAATTTCCTTACTATAGGATGGTGCAAAGGTGAGAAACATTCTGTAGAAACCATACTTTGGGTATCCACACGGCCATTCTGTTTTTCACTTTCTGTGCAGTATGCAATAGATCACGTGAGCTATTCAACACTTCAGTATAAAATAGGCTCGGTGTTAGACGATTTGCCTGACTGTAGCCTAATGTAAGTGTTCTGAGCAAATAAATTTAAGGCACGGTAGGCTAAGCTATAATGTTCAGTAAATTACATGTATTAATACATTTTCAACTTAGGATATTTTCAACTTCTGATGGGTTTATCAGAATGAGAACTTATTCTTAACTGTAAGTTAAGAAGCATGTGTATGACTGAGAAAAATTTGGAAACAGGTGTGGTGGCTTGCACCTGTAATTCTAGCCACTCAGGAGGCTGAGGCAGGAGGATCACTTGAGGCAAGGAGTCCAAGACCAGCCAGAGCAATAAAAGAACACCCCATCACTACATAAAAAAACTTTTTAAATTAAAAAGTTAGCCAGACATGGTGACATGCACTTGTAGACCTAGCTACTTGGAAGTCTGAGGTGGGAGGATCATTTGAGGCCAGGAGTTTGAGACAGCGAGCTATGCACGCCACACTCCAGTCTGGATGACCCTGGAGCGAGACCCTGTCTCTAAAAAAAAAAAAGAGAAGAGAATTGGCTGGCTGCAGCGGCTCATGCCTGTAATTCCCGCCCTCTGGGAAGCGGAGGTGGGAGGATCACTTAAGGCCAGGAGTTCTAAACCAGCCTGGGCAACATAGTGAGATTCCATCTCTACAAAAAGTGTTTTAAACTAGCCAGGCATAGTGGTGTGCACCTGTAGTCCTAGCTACTTGGGAGGCTGAGGTGGAAGGATCACGTGAGCCCAGGAGTCCAAGGCTAGAGTGAGCTATGATCCTGCCATTACATTCCAGCCTGAATGACAGAGTGAGACCCTGTCTCTAGGAAGAAAAAAAAAGAAGAATTTGGAAGTTATAAAAACTGGAAATGAAAAAAAATCTATCTGCAGTCTCAAATTTCAAAAACAATACAAATAATAAATTATGTTATCAAGTGGAATGTTTATTTTAACTATGGGGTGCTATTGCATGTCATGCCAGGCAAACACCTAATGGAGGTCTTGAGGACAGGACAAGAGAAATGAAGCTTTGGCCACCACTGCTGCCACGGCAGATATTCTGGACCTAGGTAAGCTGTGCTGCCATTTTTATTCACAGAGAACAGCACACCGAAGGCAGTAAGGGGCCTGGGACAATTCAGAACAAGTAAACCAGGAGTTGCTTTAAAGCACAGCAGTGGGGATGGAGAGGAGCTGATGGAGCTGACGGAAAAGCCACAGGAACTCGACAAATACCTAGATGCACAGAACTAGAAACACTGAAATTCCAGTGGACTATGTATCAGCAGCACTGGTGTTCCTGTCATTTACTAAACATGAGTGAGCCCAACATTGTGCAAGGTGTTTTAAAATACATTTATTCTAGGCCAGGTGTGGTGGCTCATGCCTTTGGGAGGCTGAGGCAGAAGGACTGCTTGAGGCCAGGAGTTTGAGACTAGCCTAGGCAACATAGTGAGACCTCATCTATACAATATGTAAAAATTAGATTGGCTGGGCGCAGTGGCTCACGCCTGTAATCCCAGCACTTTGAGAGGCCAAGGTGGGCGGATCACCTGAGATCAGAAGTTCAAGACCAGCCTGGCCAACATGGTGAAACCCTGTCTCTACTAAAAATATAAAAATTAGCCGGGCGTGGTAGTGGGCACCTGTAATCTCAGCTACTCGGGAGGCTGAGGCGGGGAGAATCACTTGAACCCAGGAGGCGGAGGTTGCAGTGAGCAGAGATCGTAACACTGCAGTCCAGCCTGGGTGACACAGCAAGACTCCATCTCAAAAAAAAAAAAAAAAAGCCAGGCGCAGTGGCTCATACCTGCAATCCCAGCACTTTGAGAGGCTGAGGCGGGCAGATCATGAGGTCAGAAGATTGAGACCATCCTGGCCAACATGGGGAAATCCCATCTCTACTAAAATACAAAAAATTAGCCAGGCGTGGTGGCGCATGCCTGTAGTCCCAGCTACTCAGGAGGCTGAGGCAGGTGAATTGCTTGAACCCAGGAGGCAGAGGCTGCAGTGAGCCGAGATCGCACCACTGCACTCCAGCCTGGAGAGAGAGCAAGACTCCGTCTCAAAAAAAAAAAAAAAAAAATGAGCATGGTGGCACGTACCTGTGGTCCCAGCTACTCGGGAGGCTGAAGTGAGAGGATCACTTGAGCCCACGAGGTTGAGGCTGCAGCGAGCTGTGATTGCACCACTCCACTCTAGCCTGGGCAACAAAGTAAGACCCTGTCTCAAAAACAAATAAATAAATAAGTAGATAAGTAAAATAAAGTATATTAATTCTAATCCCCCCTAACGCTGAGGTAGGTACTATTACCTCCATGTCACAGATGAAAAGTTAAGTATCTTGTCCAAGGTCATACAGACAACAGCAGAGACAAAATTTAAATTCAAAGCACAAGTTTTTTTCACTTTACCAGGATGCCATCCAATGTTACATCACTGAAGATATCTAATTACACCAATCCTTAGAGAATTCAAATAAAATGCCCAGTCCTTCACTGTACATAGAGGAGAGAAAAGAGAGCTATTTGGATTCATTACAGCTTTTCTAAAAATGAGGGATTTTAGAGGATACGTGGCGAAGTGTTCCAAATATGCCGCAGACATGTCTCCTTGCCAAAAAAGCGCTATCAAGGTGATACGGTTTGGCTGTGTCCCCACCCAAATCTCATCTTGAACTGTAGTTCCCCAAATCCCTACATGTCATAGGAGGGACCTGGTGGGAAGTCACTGAACCATGGGGTGGTTTCTCCCATTCTATTCACATAATAGTAAGTTCTCACAAGATCTGATGGTTTTATAAGAGGCTTCCCCCTTCGCTCAGCTCTCATTCTTCCTCTCTCCTGCCACCTTGCGAAGAAGGATGGGTTTGCTTCCCTTTCCACCATGATTGTAAGTTTCGTGAGGCATCCCCAGCCCTGCGGAATTGTGAGTCAATTAAACCTCTTTCCTTTACAAATTACCCCATCTAAGGTATTTCTTCATAGCTGTGTGAGAACGGACACACAAGGCTCGGGTGCAATAAACAGGATGAAGAATGGTAGTGAGGCCAAACCCAGTTGCACTACATTGTTAAACAATTAATAGACATTTTATGAGTCCCCACCTCAACTACAATCAGTAGCACTCTAGAAGTAGGCAAAATGAAGCCGGGCGTGGTGGTGGGCGCCTGTAGTCCCAGCTACTCAGAGAGGCTGAGGCAGGCGAATGGCGTGAACCCAGGAGGCAGAGCTTGCAGTGAGCCGAGATTGCGCCACTGCACTCCAGCCTGGGCGACAGAGCGAGACTCCGTCTCGGAAAAAAAAAAAAAAAAAAGAAGTAGGCAAAATGAACAGTCGCCAGCCCCGCCTCAACTACAATCAGTAGCACTCTAGAAGTAGGCAAAATGAACAGTCACCGGATTCAACTTGACAAAGGCAAGCCAGCCTTGACCTCTGCACTAGACGTGAGAAATCCTGGCTGGGAAATGATGGTGAGCCGGAATGAAAACTCTGCCCTACAGAAGGCTGATCTAACAACGCGACTCCAGGGCTGCCCCACAGATCACGGTGTTGATGGCACTCCCAGGTCATGCCCAAACCGCAGCAATTCCTGAAGTTTAGTGCTATTTTCAGACATGCTGAAAAGTACAACGCAAAAAATAATAACAAAAAAGAAACAAAAAATGTCCAGCCATTCTTGGCCACTAATGGGAAACTTTGAGGCTATACTTTAAAAGCTCAGTGGCTTTAGCTGTGGTATGTTTTAATAGGAAGAAACAAGTAGCAACTGCCATTTTCTTCCAAACTATTTGTGGTCCCTTTATTACTAATACCAACGATTTTCCTCAATTTTTATCAATCAATGGGCTTCATTCTCCTCCCAAGAGAGAATGAGAGAAAGGATCAATTTAAAGTGATGGAGGACAAGAATATAAAGTCTCCTTCTAGTGAGCTGACAACGACAAATTCAAAATCCCACATAATGAAGATTAATGCCATGCTGGGAAGTCAGTCTTGGAGAGCAGTTATTTTTGTTCTTTTCACCTGAGACAGGGTCCCCAGGCTGCAGTGTAGTGGTGCCATCATAGACTGCTGTAACCTCAAACCCCTGGGCTCACGCAATCCTCCTACCTCAAACTCCTGAGTAGCCAGGACTATAGGTTTGGGCCACCATGTTGGACTATTTTTTTTTTTTTTTTTTTGAGATGGAGTCTCACTCTGTCACCAAGGCTGGAGTGCAGTGGCGCCATCTTAGCTCATTGCAACCTCCACCTCCTAGGTTCAAGTGATTCTCCAGCCTCAGCCTCGTGAGTAGCTGGGACTACGGGCACGCACCACTGCATCTGGCTAATTTTTGTATTTTTCGTAAAGCCCAGGTTTCACCATGTTGGGCAGGCTGGTCTCGAACTCCTGATCTCAGGTAATCCGCCCACCTCCGCCTCCCAAAGTGTTGGGATTACAGGCGTAAGCTAACAAGCCCAGCCTATTTTTGTTCTAATGCTTGAATTGCATAATATGCTAATTTTGAGGAAGAAAAGCAAGGAACACTTTCTCCTTGGAAGGCAATGTACTTTGCTGCTTTAGTTCATAAATCTTTATGATATCTCTATGTAAAAGTGAAGAAGGCAAGTATTAATAGCCTTTTTTGGTGAAATTCAAGACATGGGAAGATGAAGAAACACAGCCCCGGACGACACGCACAGACAGGTAGAAATCCTGTTTTTTGGGTCTGGCACTTTGCACTGAAGTGAGGAGGAAGAACAGGAAGCCTCTGACGGCACATCACATGGCTCTGAATCCACCCCATTCCGCCTTTTCATCTACAACTTGAATGAAGACACAGAAGGCATGTCTGGCAAATCTGCTAATGATAAAGTGGGGAGGTCATCAAGGTTCCCAAAGGTCTTGATGGGATAAACAATCGAGCAGAACTAGTGGGATGAAACAAAAGCTGAGACACACACAGTCTGACAATTTCAAAGACTCTCTTGCACAGACAGAGGTGGAGAAAGTTTAAATGAAAGTCATATGAAGAAAGACCTGGGACAGTACTGGCCCACAGATGTGTTTTGTTTGGCCTTTGCAGTGTTTGTGAAAAACACTAAGCCAACAGCTAAAAACTGTGAGAGTCACATGAAAATCCGGATTTCCGGCTGCTCTTGAAAAACTGATAGATCTGGCAACTCCGGGTTTGCATTCAGACGTGACAATAGCTGGTTACAATTCACCTGTGACTGTCCCCTTAGGACAGGGCATTCACTCCCCTGGTGGATGCAACTGGACGCACACCAGCCTGCTTACGCCACTTAGGTTACTTTCCCAGCTCTGTGGACATCTGTTTGCAACTCTTGACCTGGGGGTTTCAGGTGACTGCCAACTCAATAGAAGCCAACCATGTAATACGGCTGCCAAAAATCTCAGCAAATCCGAGGTAATGGAAGAACAGTGACTAAAATCAAAAATCTCAGCAAATCCAAGGTAATGGAAGAACAGTGTCTAAAATCGGTGGCCCTTAAATTTTGAAGAGTCACAGACTCCTTAGGAAATCTAGAAAAATCAATAAGTTTTCCTCCCATAAATATGTCTAGACATACAAAAATTTACAGCTAATTTCAGGGACTTGACAGACACTCTGAACCCCCAGTCCCTAAGTTAATGAGCTCAGCCCAGAACAAGGAGGTCAACTGTCTCAGTGTATGTTGACACAGCATGTCCACTCCTGGGAACCACATTTTAAGAGGGATGCTGACAAACAGCTATCAAGAGCAAGGATTATAAAGGGTCTGAAAATTACATTATAAAGATGAAGAAACTAAGAATGGTTAGCCTAGAAAAGGGAACACTTAGGAACATAATACCAATTTTCAATTTCAGAAGCTGTAGTAAGGAAAAGGGATTAGGCTTACACCCGTCCAGCTGGCAGAACTAAGATCAACAAGAAGTTACAATGAAGTCTATCTCACTATTTCAGTTTAGTCTAAGAAAGGAGTTTCTCACAACTAAAGCTATAAAACTGAATTAGTCTGTCCTGTGGACCAACAAAGTAGCAAGCTCCCCATCACTGAAAGTATCCAAGCTTCTGCAGGATAAGGAAACGTCAGAGATGTAATACAAAGGACTCCTGAACTGGGTGGAAGATTGTACTATAATTACCTCATCCTTCTTCCAAAGGGAAGGAGTGAGCAATACAGCACCCCCTCCTTATCAGCAGTTCACTTTCTGAGGTTTTAGCCACCTGTAGTTGACTGTGGTCCAAAAATATTACATGGAAAATTCCAGAAACAGACAATTAGTAAATTTTAAATTATGTGCCATTCTGAGTAGTGTGATAAAATCTTGCACCACCCAATTCTGTCCTGACCAGGTCACAAATCATTTCTTCACCCAGTATATCCACGCTGAATACAGCACCTGTCTATTTGGCCCAGTATATCCACGCTGAATACAGCACCTATTAGTCACTTAGCAGCCATCTCGGCTATTACATACAGCTCCAAATCACAAGAGGAGTGATGCTGGCATACTGTCATAATTGTACTATTTTATTTTTAGTTATTGTGGTTAATCTCTTACTGTGCCTAATTTGCATGCTAAGACTTATCACAGGTATGTACACATAGGAAAAAATATGGCATATATAGGGTTTGCTACTCTCTGGGTTTCAGGCATCCACTGGGGGTCTTGGAATGTATCCCCCACAGATAAGTGGGGACGACTTGTAATAATTCTCTTCTCCTCCCAAACCTTACTCTTGTTCTGATCAAAGAAATAGCTACACTGCAGCCAGGCTCCACTGAAGAGACAGAAACTCGGTGGCTGACCCTCTCCTGTGAGTCTGAGAGCTTACTGACGACTGGTCGACGTTGGCCACTCTTGAAACTTCCCACTGCCGGCTTTTTCTTCCTCTCACCCGCCCCTCTATTCACCTCTCTTTCACCCACATTCAAGCCATCCACTTTAATTCTTGGGAAGCTGCAAAAATTTCATAGCATATCACATCATGTACTTGTTGAATTGACTCATCCACAAAGTTTCAAACATGTGGGCATTTAATTAAAGCTTTTGACTGATGATTTCAACAGATAAAAATGGGGAGCATTCCGTGCCTTATAAACTTTGTAAGAGCATCATCGTCTGGTTAGGAGAGGTCACAGACTAGAGCAGTTCAAGCTGGCCCACATAGAAGGTGGTCAAAAACCAAAAACTCTCCAAACGTTTAGCAGACTGTTAACCAAGCAGCTGGTATTTCAGAAACTTCAAGAAGCTCAAGAAATGACCTAATTATGTCTTCAATATTTAAATCATTCCTTACCCCCAAATAATTTTTGAGTCAAAAACATTGCTTTTCAAAAGGAACTTTTCTGCTAAAAATGTCATTTAAGACACCACGAATGTGAAGTAAACACCTTCCCCTTATTTACAGATTTAGAAGCACATCTAGCTGGGCGCAGTGGCTCACGCCTGTATCCAGCACTTTGGGAGGCCGAGGCAGGTGGACCATGAGGTCAGGAGTTTGAGACCAGCCTGACCAACATGGTGAAACCCCGTCTCTACTAAAAATACAAAAATTAGCCAGGCGTGGTGGCGCGCATCTGTAATCCCAGCTACTCAGGAGGCTGAGGCAGGAGAATCGCTTGAACCCGGGAGGCAGAAGTTGCAGTGAACCAAGATCACACCACTGCACTCCAGCCTGGGTGACAGTGAGACTCTGTCTCAAAAAAAAAAAAAAGAAGCAAGAAGCACATCCAGGCATAGTGGCTCATGCCTATAATCTCAGCATTTTGGGAGGCCAAGGCAGGAGGATAACTTCAGGCCAGGAGTTCAAGACCAGCCTGGGCAACACAGCAAGAACCCATCTCTACCAAAAATTAAAAATAAAAAATAGCTGTGTGTGGTGGCACATGCCTGTAGTCCTAGCTACTTCGGAGGCTAAGGTGGGAGGATCACTTGGCCCCAGGAGTTCAAGGTTACAGTGAACAATGATTGCACTCCAGCCTGAGCAACAGGGCAGGACCCTGTCCCTAAAATAATAATAAATACAAATTTAAAAGCGGCACATCAGCTCTGGTTAAACACAATCAAGATGACATTGATAAAAGGAAAACCTCCTTTTGTTCCATATTGCCACTCCCTTCTGAGTGTTCAGAAGCTTAGGAAGCGAGTGCTGAAAGCAAACTTCTCTTCCAGGGAAGAGGGGAACGTGGGGCCTCTTGACCTATAAAACTCAGTATTTTGGAACATCCGTAATTCCACCAAGTCTGTGCCAGTCAAATAGACTCCTTTTAGCAAACCAGCCAGCCAGGGCTGGAGAGCAAGGCTTTCATCCCTAGGAGTTGACAAGGACAGGACCCAAGAGCTCCCTGGAAAAAAAAAAGCTTCTACTTCAGTTTGCATTACAAAGTGCTGGAAAAGACAGATGGGGGCAAGACAGGAAAAGCAATTATTTCTTCTGGGCTTCCTTTCTGTCTGGATTCTAAGGAGACGAATACAAAATTCCATCACAGATTGAAATGCTGTCTAAACATTCTTGAAAATGTGGTCTTGCTCTCTGAAATACGACCTGCTCTGCTGCGGCAACCTGTAACCTATTAATACGGGATGGGGGAGAACGCCGACATTCCTGCAGACTGTCTAATTCTGGGTCTGACTCTGCAATGCCACTACTTTGCAAGAGTCCAGAACCACAGATTGAAGCATAAATAACTAAAAGATATGCATCTATTATACACAGCATGACCCAACAAAAAATGCTGACGAATCATTCACTATTTTCACATTCTTGAAAGTTTAAACACCTATGACTCTTGCATTGTAAGACTTCCAGTGAGCCATTCTAAATTTAGGCTGAATCACACTGAACAAGCAGTGTTACTATTCCCAGTAGTAGCAAGCTGGGACTCTTCATGCACAAAGCAAGTTTTAAATCACTTTTAAGGAACACCCACTTGCTGATCAAAATGATGTTTTTATGATAAAACGTTTTTATTTATAATTAATAAACAATCTTAGACAGACAAAATATTCAATACAGTTGCACAAAATGTTGTGGGGGTTTTGCTGTTGCTTTTGGAGATGGGGTCTCACTCTGTCACCCGGGCTGGAGTGCAGCGGCATCATTACAGCTCACTGAAGCTTGTACCACCATACCCAGCTAATTATTTTACCCTTTTTGTAGAGACGGGTATTGCTATGTTGCCGAGGCTGGTCTCAAACTCCTGGCCTCAAGCCATCCTCCCACCTAGGCATCCCAAAGTGTTGAGATTAAAAGCATGAGCCCTTGTGCCCGGCTCAGTTGAATAAAATGTTATTGCATGTGGCCTATGTGTAGTGAAATATAAAGATGACAAAGATACAGTTCTTACCATCCAGGAGCTTACAAACATCAAAGGGATGAGACTTGTTCTCTAGTAAGTCAAGGGAGACCCCAAAAGCCAAATGAAAAGTACAAGAATGGGGCTGTGGGATTTATGGAGAAAGGACATCGAGGGACACTGGAATCCATTTTCTCCTCTGTAAAATGAGGGGAGGGGCCCAGATGAGTTTCAAATCCTTTCCAGTTCAAAATTCTGATTCCTTGGTGTATTCAGATGAGGTCAATGGAAAACATTGTCAAGAAACTGGTATCTGAGCTGGTCCTTGGATGGGTAAGATTGGGAAATACGGCGGCTGAAAGAAATAGGAGGAAAAGCATTTCAAGCACAAAAGAGTCTGTAAGCACAGGTCCAGAAAGCACAGGCATGCTCCTAGAGCACAAAGTCTTCAGACAGAACACAACAGGAGGCAAAACTGGAAATGGAGACCAGAATTTTCAATGCCAAGCAAAGGAATCTGGATTTCTTTCTTTTTGTTGTTGAAACAGGATCTCACTCTGTTTCCCAGGCTGGAGTGCAGTGGCGCGATCATGGATTACTGCAGACTCGAACTCCCTGGCTCAGCTGATCTTCCTGTCTCGGCCTCTTCGGTAGCTGGGACTACAGGCACAGGCCACCACCATGCCCAGCTAATTCTGTACTTTTTGAAGATGCGGGATTTTGTCACGTTGCCCAGGCTGGCCTTGAACTCCTAGGCTCAAGTGATCTCCCCGCCTCAGCCTCCCAAAGTGTTGGGACTGCAGGTATGGGCCACCATGCCTGGCCTTGGATTTCATTTGGTGGCCAGAGCTGATGTGGTGTCTGAAGAGGTAGACAATACGACCAAACACAGATTAGGACAGCTAAGCAGCAGAATGCAGCTGGAGTGCTTGAGGCTGCCCTGTCCCTCTGCAGGACCCCTCTGAACGTCCCATTTACACAGGCCTCATCTGCCAAAGAAGCCATGCTTCATGAAATATACCTCAACAGACAAAACGAGGTAATGAGGGCTAAAAACCATACAGGAGTCGAGAAAACAGGAACAGTTTCAGGGACCTAATGTGTCTACACACAAATTCTGATGATGACAAGAAGGCCAACGACTCATAAACAGGCCAAAGCAAACTGGCTATCAAATGGAAAGTGACTCTGAAGTGGAAAAATGGAAAAAGAAAGTGATATAAAGCAGTAAAAATAGACAGATGGGAAAACTACGGATGTAAAAGAAAGAGACTCCTAACATCCGTAAGCGACTAGCAGAGGAAACAGAAATATCAGAGATCTGGAAATTTCAACGTAGGATTGTACGCTCCTCCCACTCCAAATCTGGGCAGCAGGATGAACATTTTTAGAAATTAGCTGTCCTAAAAAATGTCAAAGAGGAGAAATCACAGCATTGAAGTGATTGCAAAGAAGCAGTCCTGACCTGAGTTAGTGCTGATAAGGGAGGACAGGACGTGGCAAGAGAGGACGGCTGGAAAGGCAAGCTCAGCATTTCTGTCACGACAGCCATTCTGAAATATCTGAAATACAATGCCTCAGCAGAAGAACAGAATCAAATAAAAAGGGAAATGGTTCACAAGTAACATCTGGCCCCTCAATTATTAAAGAGTATCTCCTCCCTACACACTTTTCCCTTCATTCCCTCCAACAGCCTCCTTAACTAGATCCAGTAAGACTTATAAAACTTTTTTTTTTTTTTTGAAACCGTCTCACCCGTCGTCCAGGCTGGAGTGCAGTGGTGCAATCTCGACTCACTGCAACCTCTGACTCCTGGGTTCAAGTGACTCTTATGCCTCAGCCTCCTGAGTAGCTGGGATTACAGGAGTGCACCACCACACCCAGCTAATTTTTGTATTTTTAATAGAGACAGGTTTCGCCATGTTGCCCAGGCTGATCTCGAACTCCTGGCCTCAAGTGATCCACCTGCCTCAGCCCCCCAAAGTGCTGGGATTACAGGAGTGAGCCACTGTGCCTGGCCAACTTGTAAAATTTTTTAATGAATCTTGAGTTACCTGCCTGCTGGCAAAGTGAGGTACAAGGAAATGATAACTATGTCAGGTTACTAACTTTTACAGCCACAAAACTAATATCAAAACCCCAACAACTCGGCTGACAAATGCAGCAACCTCATTTAGCCACAGCCCACAAAATAAAAGAGGGCACAGGAGATACTCAACACAAAGGAGCAAGACAAGGAAGCTCCAGTGTTCTCATCTGGCCTCGGGTGAGCGGTGCCACAGTAGACGGTCCTGGTCCAAGGGACACTGAGTGACAGCACGTGGCTGCTCTGGGCACCTGCCCTGTCCTGTCCTGCCATGTATGAAACAGATCAATCGGAAAGTGCTCTGCAAGAAGGCACATCGATGTTTTCATCATCTGGTTGTCGGGAGAAACTAGGGGAGCATAGGTAATATGGAGGAATAAGTTACTTACTTGCCGTCCATCCTGCCCCACGTTCGTCTGACCTCTTACAACAGTTCGAATATTGTCATCCAGTCTCCTAGCAAAACAGTTCAAGGACACAGTCATTCAAATAATCTTTATTCTAGGTTGACCAAAAGAAAAAAATAATAAAGGAATTTATCCATCAACTTCTGCGGATTGCACCTAATTGTCCAGAAAACCAAACATGTGTGAGTGGTATCAGGGAGGAGGAGGGCAGCAACAGCCGTGCGGAAGTCAAGCCCAGCGCAGACTGATGCATCGCCTTGTTGTTAAAGACGGCTGTTCTCACTTAATAGTCAGAGCTATCTGAAAGGACTAATAAAACTTGCAGGATTTTTCATGCAGTAAATCAGGAATGACAAAGTTCCTGAGCCTTTACGTGAACACGCCAGATAACTCAGATCACCTCACACACAATCCCTTTCTCAGGCCCCTTATGAGGCAGAAAGAGCCAGAGTGATAGACAGAATCAGTGCTTCCCACTCCGGGCCCTGATCATGCAATCGATGCCTGAGGCAGATCTACGGCTTCCAGCTCCTCTGCCCCCACGGTTCACAATGTTTAATCACGGGCCACCACCCAACCCACCAGCAGATCTGACATTGTTAGCTGTTATGTGACCAAGGGATACACATATAAGCCCATCTTCATGTCTAAGCCTTGGCAATACAAAAACAGGTAAATCCACAAAAACAGGGAAATAAAGCCATTAAAAAGCTAGTCGAAGGACAGACAGAATGGCTCACCTGTAATCCTAGCACTTTGGGAGGTCAAGGCGGGCAGATCACTTGAGGCCAGGAGTTCAAGACCAGCCTGGCCAACACAGTGAAACCCTGTCTCTACTAAAAACACGAAAATTAGCTGGGCATGGTGGTGCATGCCTATAATTCCAGCTACTTGGGTGGCTGAGGCTCAAGAATTGCTTGAACCTGGGAGGTGGAGATTATAGTGAGCCGAGATCACACCACTGCACTCTAGCCCGGGTGACAGAGCCAGACTCCAACTCAAAAAAAAAAAAAAAAAATCTAGTAGATGTGGGAGACTGAGGCAGGCAGATTGCTTGAGCTCAGGAGTTCGAGACCAGCCTAGCCAACAAGGCGAAACCCCCATCGCTACAAAAAATATAAACATTAGCAAAGTGTGGTGGTGTGCAACTGTAGTCCCAGCTACTCGGGAGGCTGCGGTGGGAGGATCACTTGAGCCCAGGAGTTTGAGGCTGCAGTGAGCTGTAACTGCACCACTGTGCTCCAGCCTGGGACACAGAGTAAGACTTTGTTTCGAAAAAAAAACAGAAAAAAAGAAAAAAAAATCTACCAGAAAAGCTTTTGCCTCCTATAATTACAAAAGATGTTTTGAGTAGAGTCTATCACAGCTTCCTTTCTTTTGTGTGAATAATTGAAGACTGGCCAAAGAATTGAGTTCCTTGCCACAAAGTTCATATGGATAAAATAATTATATGGCCGGGTGTGGTAGCTCAAGCCTATAATCCCAGCACTTTGGGAGGCCAAGGCAGGTGGATCACTTGAGGTCAGGAGTTCGAGACCAGCCTGACCAACATGGTGAAACCCCGTCTCTACTAAAAATACAAAATTTGCCAGGCGTGGTGGCTCACCCCTGTAATCCCAGCTACTTGAGAGGCTAAGGCAGGAGAATCACTTGAACCCGGGAGGTGGAGATTACAGTGAGCCAAGATCACACCATTGCACTTCAGCCTGGGCAGTGAGAAAAATCCGTCTCGAAAATAAATAAATTAATTAATTAAAAAAATAAAAAAAGGAATTATATTACCATCTATGGCAAACTTGAGATTCCAGTGCTCTCACAGAAAAATGGGATCCAGAATGTGATTAACTAAATTAACAACATACTTTTCATTAATTATGTACAATCACACAGCTTTACTTACCTTATTTTCAGCCTAATTTTGTTCACGACTTCATCTATGTTCGCCAGAGACTACAATAAAGAAGGAAGAGTGCCCAGCTGTTAGTCCACTTCCTGGAATTCCTCTTTCACAGGAAAATGATGTGCTATAATAGCTACTTATGAAATCTCAAAAAATTTAATCACATGGTATGAGTTTTGCTTTAAAAAAAAAAAAAAAGTAAAGCAGTAGTTGGAAGCCACTGCCAAATCTAGCCCAGCCCCCATTTTTTGTAAATAAAGTTTCACTGGAACACAGCCATGCCCATTCACTTACATATTGCCTACGGCTGCTCTTGAGCTACAGTGGCAGTTAGGTAGTTGTGAAAAACATTGTATAGCCACAAAGCCTAAAATATTTACTATCTGGACCTTTATAGACAGGTTTGCTGACCCATGGTATATGTGATTGTGACAAATTCATGTAACAAAATACACCAATGAAAATGAATGAATGCACACCACCATGGATAAACATTACTAACGGAATGGGGCACAAAAAAAGCCAGACACAAGCAGACACAGGATACAATTTCACTAACACAATTCTCCTTTTAGAAGCTAGGACAGCGGTTATCTCTGGGGGAAGGTAGTGACAGTGAACAGGCAAGGAAAGGCCTTCTGAAGATTTTTTTAAATGTTTTATTTCTTGATCTGGGTGGCAGTTACATAGCTATGTTTATTTTGTGAAAATTCATCAAGTTGTACCCTTAAGGTTTGTGTACTCCTCTGTATTATGTTATACTTCAATAAATACACAAATTTATTTTTTATTATATAGATCCATTAGAAAAAAGTCTGGAAGGATAGATAGGAGTAATTGTAATCTATTAGTAGTTGCAGCATTAGTAGCTATATCTATCAACTACGTATTGTAATATGAAAAGAAGGGACTTCAAATTTTTCTTCTTGGGCCGGGTGCAGTGGCTCACGCAAGTAATTCCAGCACTTTGGAAGGCCAAGGCGGGAGGATCACCTGAGGTCAGGAATTTGAGACCAGCCTGACCATCATGGCAAAACCCCATCTCTACTAAAAATACAAAAAAAAATTAGCCAGGCATGGTGGTGGGCGCCTGTTATCCCAACTACTCAAGAAGCTGAGGCAGGAGAATCGCTTGAACCCGGGAGGCAGAGGTTGCAGTGAGCTGAGATTGCACCATTACACTCCAGCCTGGGCAACAAGAGCAAAACTCTGTCTCAAAAAAATTTTTTTCTTCTTTTTGTCTGTATTTTATAATTATTGACTATGCACTACTGTGATTATAATAAACCTTATTATAACAACAGTTAAAGGGATCACTTCTGACCTTAGAGATGAGAAAATGTGAGGAAATGGTGCCCCCTAATGGACAAGAGGAGGTACAATTTTATGGTACTATTTTAATTTAAGTTTTCAAAATACAATTTAATAAATCCTCTTTCTCTCTCCCTTAACAAATATTTTATCTCAGAAGGAATTAGGAATATTGTAGGAAATATGCTTATAAATTGCTTCTGGCTACCTCTGATGGGAGGAGGAGCCAGGTGCCTTCCAGGAGCAGGCCTGGTAAGAGAAACGGGCCATGAGTGTTTGAGACGTTAGACTGGGTTGTCACAGCTCATCTTACTGTTCTGACCAAGCCAATAGTACTCAGAATTTCCAGAAATCCAAGAACAGCTTGGAGTAAAAATGAATCTCAGGCTGGGCGTGATGGCTCATGCCTGTAATCCCAGCACTTTGGGAGGCTAAGGTGGGAGGATCACTTAAATCCAGGAATTCAAGACCAGCCGAGACAATACGGTGAGATCCCATCTCTCCAAAAAATAAAAAAAAGTTAGCCAGGCGTGGTGGCATGTGCTTGCAGTCCCAGGTACTCAGGAGGCTGAGGTGGGAGGATCACTTGAGCCCAGAAGGTCGAGGCTGCAGTGAGCAATGTTTGCACCACTGCACTCTAGCCTGGGCTAAACAGCCCTGTCTCAAAAAAAAAAAAAAAAAAAAGATGAATCTCAGAAAAATTACTTTATTTTATATATAATTGTATAGATACATATATTTTTGTGCGTGATGGAGACTAGCTGTCACCAGGATGGAGTGCAATGGCGCGATCTCGGCTCACTGCAACCTCCAACTCCCTGGTTCAAGCAATTCTCCTGCCTCAGCCTCCCGAGTAGCTGGGATTACAGGCACATGCCACCACGCCCAGCTAATTTTTGTATTTTTAGTAGAGACGGGGTTTCACCATGTTGGCCAGAATGGTCTCGATCTCCTGACCTCATGATCTGCCCGCCTTGGCCTCCCAAAGTGCTGGGATTACAGACATGAGCCACCGCACCTGGCCAAGAGGAAAATATTTCTAATATCATTTTATGATAGCAAGTATTTTTATAATATCAAATAGCCCACCTTTAAGATGGCGGCTCACTCTGTCACCAAGGCTGGAGTGCAGTGGTGCAATCATAGCTCACTGTAACCTCAAACTCCTGGGCTCAAGCAATCCTCCCACCCCAGCCTCCTGAGTGGCTAGGAACAAAAAGGTACATGCACTGAGCCTGGCTAATTTTATTATTTTGTTATAGACACAGGGTCTTGCTATGCTGCCCAAGCTGATCTTGAATTCCTGGCTTCAAGCAGTGCTCCCGCTTCGGCCTCCCAAAGCACTGGGATTACAGGCATGAGGCAGCGCACCCGGCCCTATAATATCATTTTTATAATATAATGAATATAGCTTTTAAAAAGAACAGAGGCCAGGTGTGGAGGCCTATGTCTGTCCTTTGGGAGGCTGAGGTGGGTGGACTGCTTGAGCCCAAGAGTTAGAGACCAACCTGGGCAACATGGTGAAACTCCGTCTCTATAAAAAGTAGAAAAATTAGCCGGGTGTGGTGGCACATGCCTGTAGTACAATCTGCTTATTAGGCTGAGGAGAGAAGACTGATTGAGCCTGTGAGTTCCAGGGCACAGTGAGCTGTGATGGAGCCACTGCACTGCAGCCTGGGCGACGGGTGAGAATCTCAAAAAGAAAAAATAAATAAAAATAAAAATAGCCCGGGTGCAGTGGCTCACACCTGTAATCCCAGCACTTTGGGAGGCCGAGGTGAGCGGATCCCAAGGTCAGGAGTTTGAGACCAGCCAGGCCAATATGGTGAAACCCCGTCTCTACTAAAAATACAAAAAAAAATTAGCTGGGCGTAGTGACAGGTGCCTGTAATTCCAGCTACTCGGGAGGCTGAGGCAGGAGAACTGCTTGAACCCAGGAGGCAGAGGTTGCGGTGAGCCGAGATCGCGCCACTGCACTCCAGCCTGGACAACAGGGGGAGACTCTGTCTCAATCAATCAATCAATCAATCAATAAATGAGAAATATCGTAAAGTTACACTATTTGATTGTTAGGTGGCCCTTCTGCTGGGGGGGAAGGGAAAGGCTGCTAGCATTTAATGTGGATGTCCTAGGCAACAACTGTAGGCACTTCACAGAAATTATTTCCCTTAATCCCCTCTGCCATGCGAGGCACACTTCTCCTCTTCAATGTTAAGACTGTGAAACATGGAGGCCGGGCGTGGTGGCTCGTGCCTGTAATCCCAACACTTTGGGAGGCCGAGGTAGGTGGGTTGCCTAAGCTCAGCAGTTCAAGACCAGTCTGGGCAACCTGGCAAAACCCTGTCTCTACCAAAAATACAAAAAATTCCCTGGGCATGCTGGTGCAAGCCTGTGGTCCCAACTACTCAGGAGGCTGAGGTGGGAGGATCGCTTGAGCCTGGGAGGCAGAGGTTGCAGTGAGCCGAGATCACACCATTGCATTCCAACCTAGGTGACAGAGTGGGAACCCACCTCAAATAAAAAAACAGATTGGAAATGTGCTCTGAAGGACAGGTGCTTTGCCTAAAGCTGCAGAGATCCTCTTTCTTACTCTATCATCTACCTCTAACGCAATGGTTCTTGACCTAATTTTCCTGCACCCCGAGACACCTGACAGCTATGACACACCCACTCCCATCAGTTCAGTGTCTGGTTATGGCAGTGATCCTCACCACAGTTGAGGGCCTCTCCTGGAGTTGGGGAAAAGCCCTATGGAAATCCACAATGGCTGGGCAGAGGGGTTTATCCTGCTTTGAGAATCACTCATCTCGTTTAGTTATAATGTGGTTGTACAGTTTTAATTGTTTACTTTTTAAATGTTTTAGTTATTGAAAAATATTTCCTGATTCTAATGGTAATTCTTGACAATTACAGAAAATAGGTAAAGTCATCCACACACCCAGGAGAGTATGACCACAATCAGAATTTTTGCGTATTGCCTTCTACTATGAAACTGTATAGCTACACAAAAATAAGCTGGGATGATAAGCAATTTGGCATCTTTTTTATTTTTTTTAAGGCAGGATCTCATTCTGTCGCCCAGGCTGGAGGGCAGCGGCACGATCTCAGCTGACTGCAACTTCCACCTCCTAGGCTCAAGCGATCCTCCTGCCTCAGTGATCCACCCGCCTTGGTCTCCCAAAGTACTGGGATTAGAGAATACAGCCATGAGCCAGATCTTGGGTTTTTTTTTTCTCTTAACAGTACAGATCCAGAGCATTTTTGGGGTCACCAAAAACTCTTTAGAAACATCCCCACATAACTCTTTTCTCAAAGTTCCTAATTATGTTAGTTTTATATTAGTTTTCCATAAATTTCACTTAGTTTCCTCTAATCAAACTTTTAAATGATTATCTTCAGTTTACTATTAGGAGGTTAAAAAGATTTTCTAGACCACTGTCATCAAACTTGGCTACTATTTAAAGCCCCATAGGCACTCTGTTGCATGGAAAATCCCAAGCTCCTCTCAGACCTGGCCGGGTGAAATAGAAAGAGGCATCCATTCCAGGCCACTCAACAGGCTCCAGACAACCACAGACACACAAGTACTTCCACTCAACGGCAATATATTGTCACCCTCTTCCTCACAGTAACACTAAATTCACTCTTGAAATACTGAAATCTACTTTAAACAATCTAAACTCATAATTTACAAGTGTTTACTGTAGGTCCATGAGGTATACAGATGGTTTTTGCCCAATATCTGACAATAGTTAAATTTCAAGCTATGCCACTACTTTCTACTACCTTTTCATTAAGATCCACGGGAATCGGGCTTGGTAGATGACCTGCTAAGTGAAACTCTGAGACTAGAGAAGTAAAGATAACCCTGTGTCATAAATTTTCTGAGTTACTCTAAGAAACGTGACTATACATTATCCTATACCTGGGGCATAATTAGACAAGACACAGAACTGAATCTGCGCAACAATAAAGATCTTGAGTTTTCAGTAGTTTAAAAAAAATACAGCACATACACAAACACCACAAGAGGTGAGAACCTGGTGGTTTCCTACATAATTTTCAAATCTAACACTTCTTTTTGTTTTGGTGAATCAGCAATTACTATCTTTATCCTAGCTATTCCCAAATGTCTATCTCCAGCTAATTCCTAAAATTCCCCTTTCATACAAAATGATGAGCTATAAAGGTTTTTTGTGAAATCTCAAAAGACAATCACAGTATATCATCTTTTAAACTTTATTTTAAAAATCAGTATATTCATTAAAAAAAGTTTGGAAGGATATGCCAAAATATTCACAATGATGGGGATCACGAGCTCCACACTCAAATACCCAGCTACTTATTTCCACCTGGATGACCTGAGTATGTTCAAACTTGGGCTCACCCTTACACCCCACTCCAGCCCTACCTGCCACTGAAACCTGCTTTCTCCTTACGCTCAGTAATTGGGTAAAGCGGAAAGCTGCCAATGCCCACCCAGTCAGCCAAATCTGGCTACCTAGAAACCAGTTCAAAATCCTTAACTTAGGGCCAGGCACAGTGGCTCAAATCTGTAATCCAGCACTCTGAGAGGCTGAGGCAGGAGGGTGGCTTGAGGCCAGGAGTTCGAGACCAGCCTGGGCAACACAGCAAGGCCCAGTCTGTAAAAAAAAAATTAAAAATCAGCTGGGGCTGGGCGTGGTGGCTCACACCTATAATCCCAGCACTTTGGGAGACTGGGGCAGATGGATCATGAGGTCAGGAGATCGAGACCATCCTGGCCAACATGGTGAAACCCCATCTCTACTAAAAATACAGAAATTAGCTGGGCGTGGTGGCACGTGCCTATAATCTCAGCTACTCGGGAGGCTAAGACAGGGAATCGCTTGAACCAGGGAGTCGGAGGTTGCGGTGAGCCGAGATGGCACCACCCCACCCCAGCCTGGTGACAAAGCAAGACTCCATCTCAAAATAATAATAATAATAATACTCAGCTGGGTGTGGTGGCACACACCTGTAGTGCTAGCTACTGAGGAGGCTGAAGTGGGAGGATTGCTTGAGTCCAGGAATTTGAGGTTGCAGTGAGCTATGATTGTGCCACTGCACTCCAGCCTGGGCAAGAGAGTGAGACCCCATCTCAAAAAAAAAAATTATTAGCTTGGCCTGTAGTATTCAGCTAAAACACCATTTCCTCAAGGGAGTAAGCCTTTTCAATCCATCTTGACCAAGTAAGGCCCTGGGTTCTGCTGTCACTGTATTTGGCATGCTTCCTTCATGGCAATGCTATCACATTTAAGCTGAGTGTTCTTTATCTTTCTGTGCCTCGTGATTCTCACTCTAAAATAAGAAGGATAACAAAGTGGAGAGTTTATCACTGTTTAGTGCCTAGAGTGGTGTCAGGTACACAGGAAATATCTAGTAAAGATTACTATTACAGTTGTAGTAAAGGTTATGTAAGAGCAAGTAACAAATAATATTTAAAAATTATACAAACAAGTCAGGCCGGGCGTGGTGGCTCATGCCTGTAATCCCAGCACTTTGGGAGGCCAAGGTGGGCAGATCACAAGGTCAAGAGATTGAGACCATCCTGGCCAACATGGTGAAACCCCGTCTCTACTAAAAATACAAAAATTAGCCAGGCGTGGTGGCACGTGCCTGTAATCTCAGCTACTCAGGAGGCTGAGGCAGGAGAATCGCTTGAACCCGGGAGTCGGAGGTTGCAGTGAGCCGGGATTGTGCCACTGCATTCTATCCTGGCAACAGAGCGAGACTCAGTCTCAAAAAAAAAAAATTATACAAGCAAGTCATTGTAACATCATAATTTACCTATAATCTGTTACTGTGTGATTAACTATTAAGATAGACTATGGAGTCTGTGTTGGTAGACTGTATCTGTCTTGCTCACTTCTCTACCCCAAATTCCTTATAAAGCTAGGTAGAGTGGATGTTTTTTTAATTGAATAAATGAATAAGTGAATCTGGGATTCTCCAGACCCTCTACCTTCATGCCCTCAGGTACCAAACTGCACGACTTTGGTCCCCTAAATAGCTCTCAGATCTGGTTCTCTCTATCCCACAGCTTTCCTCGGGCTCTCGCCATCTCTTTCCAGTGATCTACTGCGTGAGTCTCCTGCCTACAGTCTCCCCCCACCTCCATCCCTTGCTCATCCTCCACATGGCTGCCAGACGGAATTTTAAAAATGTGAATGTGTTCCAGTCATTATCCTGTCAAAAGTCCTTCGGTGAACACCCACTGCCTACAGCAGCAGCCTCCACAGCTGGGTGTGAACATCCCCAAGGGGTCGGCCACACTATCCCTTGGGGTGTGAGGAGCAAACACTGAAGCCTCTATGTTGATTTTTTACTTACACAGCAAATACTACTGAAGCCTACTTTATTTAAAATTGGTACTAACATATGTATATAATATTTTGGGGATACAGGCTTAAAAATTATCCAAGTGAAAATCAGCTCTGTGGGTCAGGCGCGGTGGCTCACGCCTGTCATCCCAGCATTTTCAGAGGCCGAGGCGGGTGGATCACCTGAGGTCAGGAGTTTGAGACCAGCCTGGCCAACATGGTGAAACCCATCTCTACCAAAAATACAAAAATTAGCCTCATGGTGGCAGGCCCCTGTAATCCCAGCTGCTCAGGAGGCTGAGACAGGAGAATCACTTGAACCCAGGAGGTGGAGGTTGCAGTGAGCCGAGATCACGCCATTGCACTCCAGCCTGGGGGGACAAGAAGGAGACTTTGTCTCAAGAAAGAAAAAAGAAAATCAGTCTGTGAAAAATATTTGGGCCAGGTGCAGTGGCTCATGCCTGTAATCTCAACATTTTGGGAGGCCGAGGCAGGAGGATAACATTAGCTCAGGAGTTCGAGACCAGCCCGGGCTTCGTAGTGAGATCTCGTCTCTACTAAAAAAATTTTTAAAATTAGCTGTGTGTGGTGGCATGTGCCTGTAGTCCCAGCTCCTCAGAAGGCCGATGCAGTGGGAGAGCTAGAGCTCGGCAGTTCAAGGTTACTATGATTGTGCCACCGCTCTCCAGCCTGGGCAACAGAGTAAAACTCTGTTTCAAAAAAAGGAAGAAAGAAAAAAAGCATTTCACTGAGAGGAATGTGGTCTCCAAAAAAACTGGCAACGATAAGCCCAGAGGACAGAGATCCTCCAGGATCCTTGCTCTCCCTCCTCAGCCTCATCTCCTGTGAGTCTCTGTTCACTGTGCACATGTGTCTCCTGTTTCTGTGCCTTGGTCCTATGTTTAGAAGGGCCTTCTGTAGGGTCCAGCCCTATGGGGCCTTGTGGGTTTTCTCTTCATGTGCGGGGACGAGAGATTGTAGAAAGACATGAAACTAAGAAGTAGTAGGAAAGACAGCTGGGCCCGGGGGACCACTACCACCAATGCGCAGAGTCCAGTAGTGGCCTCGAATGCCTGGACGCACTGCTATTTATTGTACACAAGGCAAGGGGGCAGGGTAAGGAGTGTGGGTCATCTCAAATGATTGACAAGGTCAAGCAAGTCACGTGACCACGTGACGGGGGCCCTTCCCTTTGTGGTAGCTGAAGCAGAGAGGGAGGACAGCAGACGTCAGCATTTTTTCTTTGCACTTATCAGAAAGATCAAAGACTTTAATAATTTCACTAATTCTGCTACGGCTATCTTCTAAGAACTTAAAAGGAGGAGCCAGGTGTACAGGTGGAACATGCAAGTGGACCAGGAGCGTGACCACGGAAGCACAGCACCACAGCGAGACGTCGAAGCCTCCGGATGACTGTGGCCAGGCCTGGGGAATGTCAGGCCCCCCACAAGAGCTGGTGGAGGAGAGTGTTCTCTAACTCCCCCAGGGAAAGGGAGACTCCCTTTCACAGTCCGCTAAGTAACGGGTGCCTTCGCAGGCACTGGCGCTACCGCAAGACCAAGGTGCCTTCAAGCGGCCCTTATCCAGGCATGACAGAGGTTCTCACTGTTGTCTTCTGGTCACTTCTCACAATGTTCCTTCAGCTCCTGACTCTGTATGGCCTGGTTTTTCCTTCGTTATAATAATGAAACAAAGATTAATTCTAAAGACTAATGATTGATAATATCCATATACCATCATCTCTATATCCTATTTCTATTATAACTTTACTTATTTATTTTCTTTATTATATTGGAACAGGTTGTGCCTTCAGTCTCTTGCCTTGGCACCTGGGTTTCTTTCCGCCCACACCTTCCTTCCCTCATCATCCTGGAAGAGATACCTGGCTGCTGGCTCTGTCTAGAATACTGTTGCGCCAGACTGCTGCAAGCTTGACTCCTTCTTGTCCATCAGGTCTCAGCTTAGAGTGAACCACCTCACAGACAGCTTCCCGTTAAGCTCCTTTATTTAAAGGACCCCCCGCCCATGGATCACGCTCTGTCACGCAACCTGCTTGGTATCACAGCCACCATGTTTGATCATCTCTAGTGCATTTGTTGGTTTATTTCTTGTCTTCCTCCCTACACTAGACTCCATGAGACCAAGACCAGATCTGTCATGTTTACATTTCTCCCTAGTTTCTAAAAATAGTACCTGACACTTAGTAGACATTTAATAAATGATTGCTAAGTTTTACTAAATGAATACATGAATGAATCCCTCAAGCTTGGCAGACAGGCTACCTCCTCTCTGAAGCAGTGATTTTCCTTGAAAGAACTGGTCTTTGTTTCCTTACCGCACTGTCCCACCGTCACTGACGGCATTCACTAGGGTCTCCCACCACTTCATCCTGCACACCTCAAGGGCATGGACTGGATCTGATTCATCTCTGTACCCCCAGCACCTGGCACAGTGACCGACAACACGACAGGCACCTACTGAACAGCTGCTGACTGAGAAAATGAAAACGCAGCGGGCCTCTCGCTGCCCTTCTCCCACCTCTGCTGCTTCCAGTTCTGGTCTCTACTTCTCACCCAAACATCCAAAAACCGATTTTGTAAGAAAATCCATCTCCATAGGAAACCACCGGACGAAAAATAATAAAACACAAAGTCTAAAAATCTGTATCTTGAGGCCGGGCACGGTGGCTCATGCCTGTAATCCCAGCACTTTGGGAGGCCGAGGCAGGCGGATCACAAGGTCAGGAGTTTGACACCAGCCTGGCCAACATGGTAAAACCCTGTCTCTACTAAAAATACAAAAATTAGCCAGGAGTGATGGTGGGTACCTATAGCGCCAGCTACTCAGGAGGCTGAGGCAGAAGAATCGCCTGAACCCAGGAGGCAGAGGTTGCAGTGAGCTGAGACTGCGCCATTGCACTCCAGCCTGAGTGACAACAGCAAAACTCCGTCTCAAAAAAACTAATAAATAAAAATAAAAATTTACATCTTGAAAGAGAGGTGAAAGTGGCTTTATAATTCTGGGCTTATCCTGCCTGCCTCACCCCCACTTTTCCCTACTACGTTATAAAAATCCTTCCCACTTTCCAATTTACAACAGAAAATTTGGGAGGACTCTCACAACCTAAGGGTACAATTATTAATAATATGTTCACTATACAATGAATTCCATCCCAACACAGTGTAGCTCACTGCCCCAGCTGGTGACGATGCAGTTTGATTTGAATTTAATTCTCCCTTGTTTATCAAGGGCCCTTAGATGATCTAGTGTAACACACGAAGCATAACACCCAGGATGTGCCAAAAGCCGCTGAAAGGAAGGAAACCTGAAACTCTACTTACCTGCTCAGTTGGGAACAGGGTATTGATATACTCAACAGCATTGAAATCTGCTCGATCTAGAGGGTCCTGGCTTGGAAACACCTATGGAGAAAGAGAGGAGTATATATAAAAACATGTAGTACACAGTAAATATATATAATTTTAACTTGTCAATTAAAAGGAAAGGGCTGGGCACGGAGGCTCACGCCTGTAATCACAGCACTTTGGGAGGACAAGGCGGGTGGATCACCTGAGGTCAGGTCTCTAGTAAAAATATAAATTTGCTGGGCGTGGTGCTGGCACACACCTGTAATCCCAGCTACTCAGGAGGCTGAGGCAGGAGAATCACTTGAACCCGGGAGGCGGAGGTTGCAGTGAGCCGAGATCACACCACTACACTCCAGTCTGGAGAGCAAGACTCTGTTTCAAAATTAAACAAATAAATAAATAAAAATAAGGCTGGGTGGATCACTTGAGCTCAGGAGTTGGAGACTGACCTGGGCAACATGGTGAAACCACATCTCTACAAAAAAAATTAGCTGGGCGCCATGGCACATGCCTGTCATAGTCCCAGCTACCTGGGAGGCTAAGGTGGGAGGATCACCAGAGCCCAGGAGGTTGAGGTTGCAGTGAGCCGAGATTGTATCACTGAACTCCAGCCTGGGCGACAGAGTGAGATCCTGTCTCAAAAACAGTCCACCTCTGAGACATACAGCTAACTCCCTAACAACCTGTAGAACACGCAGCCAAATTATCCACTGGACACTGGGTCTCACCAGCTTGATGGAGTTATAACTGTGGGAAGCAACTTCATCTCTGGAGAAGCCTTCCAAAGAAATATAGAGTCAAAAAATCCAAGCATCTTCTAAGACAACTGTTAGAAAAGTTGAAGCCTTCTATATCAAGAAGAAAGTGAAGATGTTTTCTTTTTAAAATGTTGAGCACTGCTGTCTCCATAATGCACGTGTACATAGGTTAGTTACACAGTCTCAACGATACTTGCTCACCAGAGGGAAAGTACACCCCACTGAGAGCAGGATATAAGAGATGCGAACTATTTCCTCCAGTTGCTCTCAGTTTCTGTATTCCTCTCACGACTCCTAGGTTTTAGTGCTGTCCTAGGTTTTAAATTGTTTTCGTGTAACAAGGCTCCTAACAAAAGCCAACTGAAAAAAGAATGACTGGTTCCAATGATGGAGGAAAAAACTAACAGCCCTAGATGTATCAGAGATGCATACATGGTACTTCATAGGAAATTTTTTTTTTGAGACGGAGTCTTGCTCTGTAACCCAGGCTGGAGTGCAGTAGCTCCATCTCGGTTCACTGCAAGCTCCGCCTCCCGGGTTCATGCCATTCTCCTGTCTCAGCCTCTCGAGAAGGTGGGACTACAGGCGCTCGCCACCATGCCCGGCTTATTTTTTGTGTTTTTAGCAGAGAAGGGGTTTTACCATGTTGGCCAGGATGGTCTCGATCTCCTGACCTCGTGATCCACCCGCCTCGGCCTCTCAAAGTGCCGGGATTACAGGTGTGAGCCTCCACACCCGGCCTTCATGGGCAATTTAAAGAACTTCAGGGCAGAATGATTTTCATGTCTAGAGTGATTTTCGCCTTTTTTTTTTTTTTGAGATGGAGTCTCACTCTGTCACTCAGGCTGGAGGGCAGTGGCACCATCTCAGCTCACTGCAACTTCTGCCTCCCAGGTTCAAGCAATTCTCTGCTTCAACCTCCCGAGTAGCTGGGATTACGGGCACCTGCCACCATGCCCAGTTAATTTTTGTATTTTTAGGAGAGACAGGGTTTTCACCATGTTGACCAGGCTGGTCTTGAACTCCTGACATCACGATCCACTGGCCTCAGCCTCCCAAAGTGCTGGGATTACAGGTGTGAGCCACCGCGCCCAGCCAATTTTCACCTTATGCAATGACTTTGGGACTTCATCTTGGAGTAAAATGTGATTCCATTTATCAACCTTCCTGACTCCTCACACATCACTACTCTTTACAAGTATGCTACTACAGATTTCATTCAGAGTGCTAAAGTAAGAAAAAATTCTGAATTCATCTTGACATAATGATGTCTGAATTCTGCTTGACATAAAGATGCTATACTATCACTCAAACTTATTCTTACAAAATAGGAAAAATGTCAGAATTCACCACTATGTAATTCATCCACGTAATCAAAAACCACCTGTACCTCAAAAGCTGTTGAAATAAACAAACAAAAGAAATAGCAAAAATGTGCTTTTCTGATACCTGTCAACCAAACAGTAACCGACTGCATTATTCTTTTCTTCCATTAGAGCCCACTAGTCCAAAGAGCAACAGAAATGTTATGTCTTTTTCTGGCCAAAGGAGGCAAGTGGTAGAGCCGTGTGGCCGGAACACTAAAAGCTTCCTGCCCAATGGTTTGGCGTCCTCAGGCTAGGACAAAAGTAGTTGTACAAGTAATCCAACCACTACTAGAAAAACACACATCGAAGCGTCGATGAATGCACCTGTAGTCCCAGCTACTCGGGAGGCTGAGGCAGGGGTATCACTTGAGCCCCAGGAGTTCGAGGCTGCAGTGAGCTACGATTCTGCCACTGTACTCCAGCCTGGGTAACAGAGCAAGACCCTGTCTCAAAAACAAAAAGTTTCCCAGGGGTCATTAAATAAGGCATAATGGAATTGTCCATTTCCTAAATCATAAATCCCTTTCTTAAATCATATAACTTCATGACAATTCCTTTAAGGGACATTTTCTCCGTTGATCAGGAGCAATACCCTGCAGTGTTAGAAATCACTATTTCTGACCAGATGCAGTGGCTCACACCTGTAATCCCAGCACTTTGGGAGGCTGAAGCAGGCGGATCGCCTGACGTCAGGAGTTCAAGACCAGCCTGGCCAACGAGGTGAAACCCCGTCTCTACTAAAAATACAAAAATCAGCCGGGCGTGGTAGCGGGTGCCTGTAGTCCCAGCTACTCAGGAGGCTGAGGCAGGAGAATCACTTGAACCTGGGAGGCGGAGGTTGCAGTGAGCCGAGATGGCACCCCTACACTCCAGCCCGGGCGACAGAGCGAGACTCCGTCTCAAAAAAAAAAAAAAAAGAAAAAGTCCCTGCAGGGAAAAGAGGCCCCTTGGGAGTATTCTCCAACCTCACCCAAACTATTCAACGGTGAGAATTCTCAACCTTTTAAGAATGGTAACGATGTCATTTTTCAACACTTTCTCTCTTCTCTGCCATCCGCTTCAGAAACTAAAGTCATACCCTTCTCCCAGTTCCAAGCCACTCAGGTGGGGCCAGCCTGCGAAACCGGGGCGTTGGCACGAGTCTGGTAAACGCATGAAGCCCTCACAGTCCCCAGAATCTGAGGGTGCCACCCAAGGCCTGCATTCTCCTGGCGTCGTCCTCTCTAAGCGCACAATTCCTTTCCCCAAAACCACCAGGACCCCCAGCCCTCGCCAAAGACAATCAAAGCCTAGAAAGGGTTCTCTTTCCTCTCCCTCTGATTCGGAAACCGCTTCTCACCCGGACCACCTCCCCACCTTCACTCTCCCTTCTGCCCCGAGCCCCCGGCCCTCCATCCACCCGCCGCGGCCTCCCCAGCGCCCGGAGCTGCCGTCTCCCCTCCTGAGGGGCGGAACGCTTGCCTGCTCGATGGCCAGCTGCACCTCGGGCGTGAGCTGCAGCACGGCTTCCAGCTCCTCCACGAACTCCAGTTCCTCCTCCTCCATCATTCCGCCACCCGGCCCCCTGCCGACCCCCGCCGCGAGCCCAGCTCAGGCCTCCAGCCGCCACCCAGGTCCCAGCACAGCAACCCTCTCGCGGCAGCGATCTGGTGAGCCCGGCTCCGTCAGCCGCTCTGTCAGCAGCCCCGGCACTTCCGGGAGGCCAGGGCACTTCCGGGTCCGGGGAACTGTGGGATCGCGGCGGACTCAGACTGGCGGCGTTCACGTCCCGTCCCGTGTCTCCGGGGCAACGCTGTATCCCGGCGGCCCCGCGTGCCCTCAGCGCGTCCTTAGGATGGCGGGGCCTCTTCCCTCCCCAAGGCGCGCCCCCCACTGAGGACCCCGGGGTTGGGGCAGGGTCTGGCCTCCAGCAGGACGCCCGGATGGAAGTCAGCCCGACGGCGTCGCGAACCACAGCCCACAGCCTCCGCGGGCAGCGCAGCGGCGACCCCTCAGCTCCCGGGGCCCCCTCGGTCAGTGGCAGCGGGTGTTCCCGGCCACGGGGTCGACGTGATCCCAGCTGGCAAGTGGCGGTGTCGCCAAGGACATTCGTAGGACGGGACAGTGCCCACTCGATAGAACTCTGCGCAGAGGCTTTTCGAGGTGACTGCAGCCTCCTTTTGGGGAGAAACGTCTTTTTTTTTTTTTTTGAGACGGAGTCTTACTTGTTGCCCAGGCTGGAGTGCAATGGCGCGATCTCGGCTCACTGCAACCCCGCCTCCCGGGTTCAAGCAATTCTCCCGTCTCAGCCTCTCGAGTAGCTGGGATTACAGGCGCCCGCCACCACGCCCAGCTAATTTTTGTATTTTTAGTGGAGACGAGGTTTCACCATGTTGGCCAGGCTGGTCTCGAACTCCTGACATCGTGATCCGCCCGCCTCGGCCTCCCAAAGTGCTGGGATGACAGGCGTGAGCTACTGCGACCGGCCAGAAACGTTTTTTTAAAGCCAGATGACGCAGCGCCCTGGAGCTGGGGAGACGTTTACTGAGGCTGAATATCCGGGATCTAAGTCCTGAATAGTCCACCATTGATAAGCTGTGTGACCTGGAACAAATTACTACCCCGCGTGGATGTAGAGAGGATTAAACATTAACAGCGGGATGCAAATTCAAGCTGGTAATACAGGAAATAGTGAGGTGCCCAGCCCTTACCCCCACAAAGGAACAAATAAGCCAGATCACCGATCACCCTGTGGAACCACCTTTCCTGCAGACACTGAAAACAAGGAGGGAATTGCAGCCCAAGGAGGACCCGCTCCACCAGGTGAACCGGGAAACTCCAGGAGGGAAACGCGTTGGCCCCACTGAACTTTTTTTTGTTGTTGTTATCAGAGTTGCTCAAAGTAAAAAATAGGAGCAGTATGATTTTTTCTTTTATTTTTAATTGACAAATAATAATTATATAAACAATGTAATTTCTAACAACAAAGGAATGCTAAAAAATATACATTGAAAAAAAGAAAAAAATGACAAAATAAAATATACATTGAACCTGGGGCGGTGGCACAGGCCTGCAGCCCCAGCTACTCAGGAGGCTGAGGCAGGGAATTATTGACTTTCTGAGACTGAGTATCAGGGGTCTAGATCTCATCCCACCACTGAGGATCGCTTGAGCCCAGGAGTTTGAGGCTGCAGTGAGCTATGATTTATTTGCGCCACTGCACTCCAGCCTGGGCCACAAAGGGAGACTCTGTCTCTTAAGTAAATATAGAATATTATTGATTCATAAAATCATGATTTTGAAAATTAGTGACATGAAAAATATGCACAATATATTTCAGAAAGCAAAATGTATAATTTCATTTAAAAAATGCATAGCATGGTCCCAGCTTTGTGTGTATTCTGTGCCAATAAAACTCACAGCAAGGAAATATTACTTTTCTGCATGTGATGAATGTACATCCTTTGTACATTTTCCCAAATGTCTACAATGAGCCTGTAGTTCTTTCATGCTCAGAAAATATGAATGCCTTTTTTCTAAAAGGAAAAGGTAATTATAGCTACTTATTTTGGACTTTTTTTTCCTTTAAAATTTAAGATATTTACATACAGTAAAATTTACTCTTGCAATTTATGATGCGATGAGTTTTGATAAATGTGTATAAACGACTGGGTGTGGTGACTCACGCCTATAATCCCAGCACTTGAGGAGGCCGAGGCTGCCGGATCACTTGAGGTCAGGGGTTCAAGACCAGCCTGGCCAACATGGTAAAACCCGTCTCTACTAAAAATACAAAACTTAGCTGGCCGTGGTGGCGCACAGAATCACCTGAGCCCGAGAGGTGGAGGTTGCAGTGAGCCAAGATTGCGCCATTGCACTCCAGCCTGGGTGACAGAGCAAGACTGCATCTCAAAACAAACAAACAAATAATAATCAAACAAAATAAATAAACGTATATAACCATGTAACTACTACCACAATCTAGTTATAGGACAATTTCATTATTCCCCCAGATTCCCTCTTGCCTCACCCCATTCACTGGCAACCACTGACTTGATTTCTGTCTCTATAGTTTCTGTTTTTGTTTTTGTTTTTTTGAGACGGAGTCTCGCTCTATCACCCACGATGGAGTGCAGTGGTGCAATCTCAGCTCACTGCAACCTCCGCCTCCCGGGTTCAAGCGATTCTCCTGCCTCAGCCTCCTGAGTAGCTGGGATGACAGGCGCCCTCCACCATACCCGGCTAATTTTTGTATTTTTAGTAGAGACAGGGTTTCACCATGTTGCCCAGGATGGTCTCAAACTCCTGACCTCAGGTGATCTGCTGGCATCAGTCTCCCAAAGTGCTGGGATTACAGGCATGAGCCACCGCGCCCGTCCTGTCCCTATAGTTTTGATATTTCCAGAATATCATATAGATGGAATCATACAGTATGACACCTTTTCAGTCTGGCTTCTTTCATCTATCATAAAGTATTTAAAATTCATGCATGTTGTTACATGTATCTGTGGTTCATGTCTTCTTGCTGGTATTCCACTGTATGAATACACCACAATTTGTTTATCTAGTCCCTGGTTGAAGGACATAAGGGTTTTTCCAGTTTTTGGCAATTATGAATAAAGCTGCTATAAACATTCATGTACAGATTTTTGTGTGAACATAAGTTTTCATGTCACTTGGGTAAATATGTAGACGTGGGATTGCTGTGTTATATGATATGTCTGTGTTTAACTTTCTAAGAAACTGGTAAACTGTTTTCCAAAGTGGCCGTATCACTTTCACATTGCTACCAGCAACGTATGAGAGTTCTGTTTGCTCAGAGAGCTTATTTTTAATGATGATAAGAAGAAGGACCATTTCCTAGCCCTTACTCTATGACAGGCACCATTCGAAGCATGTTACATGCATTGTCTCTTTTAATTCACATAGCAATTCTGAGGTTGTTAGTTTTTATTACTATCCCCATCTAACAGATAGGAGATGAAGATCTAGTTAAAACAAGCAACAAAATAAAAACTTGCCTAAGGCCGTATACCTAAATCTTCCTGCCATTCATTAACCTATTCAATACATTTATTGAACACCTGTTCCTGCTGGTGACAGGTACTCAAGCTAGGTGCCGGGAATTCAGCAGTGAACAAAATAGACCACATGCCTGCCTCTACAGAGCTATTGCTATGTATGAAAAGGGCATTTGTACAAATAAACATGTAATTGTGATAGATCCGATAAAAGAGAAGTAAAGCACATGTTGAGAGACTATATGGATAGAGTTCTGATTGGATTAGGGGTCAGGAAAGCCTTTTCTTTCTTTTTCTTTTTTTTTTTTTCGAGACAGAGTTTCGCTCTTGTTGCCTAGGCTGGAATATAATGGCACAACTCAGCTCACTGCAACCTCTGCCTCCAGGTTCAAGTGATTCTCCTGCCTCAGCCTCCTGAGTAGCTACTCAGGCATGCGCCACCACACCCAGCTAATTTTTGTATTTTTAGTAGAGACGGGGTTTCTCCATGTTGGCCATGTTGGTCTTGAACTCCTGACCTCAGGTGATCCGCCTGCCTTGGCCTCCCAAACTGATGGGATTATGGGTGTGAGCCATCACACCCGGCCAGGAAAGGCTTTTCTGAAGAAGTGATTTTTAAGCTGAAGCAAAGGGTTGGGAGTGAGGATAACACATAGATAAAAGGAACAGAATGTGCAAAAGCCATGAGTATGAAAAGAGTCGGCCAGGGTGATGGAAGTTTGAAAGCCAAGGGGAGAGTGATACACAAGGAAGCTGGAGAAATGGGCATTGCCAGATGGTGAAGGATCTGGAAGGTCTTCTTGAAGGAATGGGAAGCCTCTGACTGTAAGCAGAGGAGGGGCATGACCAGGTTTGCCACGCCTGCCATCAGCCCCGTCTCTCCACTCCTGCCATCAGCCCCGTCTCTCCACTCCTGCCATCAGCCCCGTCTCTCCACTCCTGCCATCAGCCCCGTCTCTCCACACCTGCCATCAGCCCCGTCTCTCCACTCCTGCCATCAGCCCCGGTCTCTCCACTCCTGCCATCAGCCCCATCTCTCCACTCCTGCCATCAGCCCCGTCTCTCCACACCTGCCATCAGCCCCGTCTCTCCACACCTGCCATCAGCCCCCGTCTCTCCACTCCTGCCATCAGCCCCGTCTCTCCACTCCTGCCATCAGCCCCGTCTCTCCACACCTGCCATCAGCCCGGGTCTCTCCGTTTTTGTTTTTTTTTTCTTTGCCTCTGAGCTTCCCACATTGTTGTGGAGAGTCATAAAACCAGGGTGACCATGTTCAGCACACATTCCTGTTGTCTTATTTCCACTGATTCTGATGGTCCTTCTCAGCATCCACTGTCAGCTCTCAATGGCACTCCCCCATGACCCAAAACCCTTCCCTCCTCTGGAGTTCCCAACTCCATGATACCCCTTCTCCCTCTTTGCACATAAGCTACTAATAATACAAGTTTGAGTTTAAGAGAGTTATGCAGTGCAAAGAAGTAAAGGACGTCCAAAGAGCAGAGAGGTTGACACACTGGGTTTTGAAAAACTTCAAGTAATAACAGACTAGATTGATTATGTTAAACAAAGGAAGGAAATACCTTTGACAGGAGGGGGAAATCTAGAGAGAGATTGTAAACTTCTGACAGAAATAACATGTGGAAGTTTATGGATATGAGAAATTTGGGTATGAAAATAAGGAGCATGTGATATTTTCACAAATGAGCTGGGCTTAAAAAAACAACTTCCAGGCCAGGCGCGGTGGCTCACGCCTGTAATCCCAGCACTCTGGGAGGCCAAGGCAAGTGGATCACCTGAGGTCAGGAGATCGAGACTAGCCTGACCAACATGGACAAACCCCATCTCTACTAAAAAATACAAAATTAGTCTGGCATAGTGGCGCATGCCTGTAATCCCAGCTACTCAGGAGGCTGAGGCAGGAGAATCGCTTGAACCCGGGAGGCAGAGGTTGCAGTGAGCCGAGATTGTGTCACTGCACTCCAGCTTGGGCGACAAAGCAAGACTCCATCTCAATAAATAAAAACATACATACATACATACAAAAAATTAGCTGGGTGTGGTGGTAGGCACCTGTAATCCCTGCCTCCTGAGACAGGACAATCTCTTGAACCTGGGAGGGAGAGGTTGCAGTGAGCCAAGATCACGCCATTGCACTCCAGCCTGGGTGACACAGAAAGATTCTGTCTCAAAAACAAACAAAAACCAACTTACTATTTTGCTGTAGGATAGGGTACAGTGATGACAAAGTTTCACAGAAAACATTTTTTCTACCTTGAAATTTCACCGTCTGGGGCAGAAATTCAGTCTCTAATACTTTAAAAGTAAAACAAAAGGAAACCTTGGAGACTGTGGCCTTTAGTAGGCGATGGGGGAGGATGGATTGGAAGGGAGTATACAGTAGGCTGTGAGAGAGATGGGGGAGGAGGGATCGGAAGGGAGTATACAGTAGGCTGTGAGAGATGGGGGAGGAGGGATCGGGAGTATACAGTAGGCTGTGTAGGAGATGGGGAGGATGGATTGGGAGTATACAGTAGGCTGTGTAGGAGATGGGGAGGATGGATTAGAAGGGAGTATACAGTAGGCTGTGTAGGAGATGGGGAGGATGGATTGGAAGGGAGTATACAGTAGGCTGTGTAGGAGATGGGGAGGATGGATTGGAAGGGAGTATACAGTAGGCTGTGTAGGAGATGGGGAGGATGGATTGGAAGAGAGTATACAGTAGGCTGTGTAGGAGATGGGGAGGATGGATTGCAAGAGAGTATACAGTAGCTGTGTAGGAGATGGGGAGGATGGATTGGAAGGGAGTATACAGTAGGCTGTGTAGGAGATGGGGAGGATGGATTGGAAGGGAGTATACAGTAGGCTGTGTGGGAGATGGGGAGGATGGATTGAAGGGAGTATACAGTAGGCTGTGAGGGAGATGGAGGATGGATTGGAAGGGAGTATACAGTAGCTGTGTAGGAGATGGGGAGGATGGATTGGAAGGGAGTATACAGTAGCTGTGAGGGAGATGGGGAGGATGGATTGGAAGGGAGTATACAGTAGGCTGTGTAGGAGATGGGGAGGATAGATTGAAGGGAGTATACAGTAGCTGTGAGGGAGATGGGGAGGATGGATTGGAAGGGAGTATACAGTAGGCTGTGTGGGAGATGGGGAGGATGGATTGGAAAGGAGTATACAGTAGGCTGTGAGGGAGATGGAGGATGGATTGGAAGGGAGTATACAGTAGGCTGTGTAGGAGATGGGGAGGATGGATTGGGAGTATACAGTAGGCTGTGTAGGAGATGGGGAGGATGGATTAGAAGGGAGTATACAGTAGGCTGTGTAGGAGATGGTGGAGGATGGATTGGAAGGGAGTATACAGTAGGCTGTGTGGGAGATGGGGAGGATGGATTGGAAGGGAGTATACAGTAGGCTGTGTAGGAGATGGGGAGGATGGATTGGAAGAGAGTATACAGTAGCTGTGTGGGAGATGGGGAGGATGGATTGGAAGGGAGTATACAGTAGGCTGTGTAGGAGATGGGGAGGATGGATTGGAAGGGAGTATACAGTAGCTGTGAGGGAGATGGGGAGGATGGATTGGAAGGGAGTATACAGTAGGCTGTGTAGGAGATGGGGAGGATGGATTGAAGGGAGTATACAGTAGGCTGTGTGGGAGATGGGGAGGATGGATTGGAAAGGAGTATACAGTAGGCTGTGAGGGAGATGGAGGATGGATTGGAAGGGAGTATACAGTAGGCTGTGTAGGAGATGGGGAGGATGGATTGGAAGGGAGTATACAGTAGGCTGTGTAGGAGATGGGGAGGATGGATTGGAAGGGAGTATACAGTAGGCTGTGTAGGAGATGGGGAGGATGGATTGGAAGGGAGTATACAGTAGGCTGTGTAGGAGATGGGGAGGATGGATTGGAAGAGAGTATACAGTAGCTGTGTAGGAGATGGGGAGGATGGATTGGAAGGGAGTATACAGTAGGCTGTGTGGGAGATGGGGAGGATGGATTGGAAGGGAGTATACAGTAGGCTGTGTAGGAGATGGGGAGGATGGATTGGAAGGGAGTATACAGTAGGCTGTGTAGGAGATGGGGAGGATGGATTGAAGGGAGTATACAGTAGCTGTGAGGGAGATGGGGAGGATGGATTGGAAGGGAGTATACAGTAGGCTGTGTAGGAGATGGGGAGGATGGATTGGAAGGGAGTATACAGTAGGCTGTGTAGGAGATGGGGAGGATGGATTGGAAGGGAGTATACAGTAGGCTGTGTAGGAGATGGGGAGGATGGATTGGAAGGGAGTATACAGTAGCTGTGTGGGAGATGGGGAGGATGGATTGGAAGGGAGTATACAGTAGGCTGTGAGGGAGATGGGGAGGATGGATTGGAAGGGAGTATACAGTAGGCTGTGTGGGAGATGGGGAGGATGGATTGGAAAGGAGTATACAGTAGGCTGTGAGGGAGATGGAGGATGGATTGGAAGGGAGTATACAGTAGGCTGTGTAGGAGATGGGGAGGATGGATTGAAGGGAGTATACAGTAGGCTGTGAGGGAGATGGAGGATGGATTGCAAGGGAGTATACAGTAGGCTGTGTAGGAGATGGGGAGGATGGATTGGAAGGGAGTATACAGTAGGCTGTGTAGGAGATGGGGAGGATGGATTGAAGGGAGTATACAGTAGGCTGTGTAGGAGATGGGGAGGATGGATTGGAAGGGAGTATACAGTAGGCTGTGTAGGAGATGGGGAGGATGGATTGGAAGGGAGTATACAGTAGGCTGTGTAGGAGATGGGGAGGATGGATTGAAGGGAGTATACAGTAGCTGTGAGGGAGATGGGGAGGATGGATTGGAAGGGAGTATACAGTAGGCTGTGTGGGAGATGGGGAGGATGGATTGGAAGGGAGTATACAGTAGGCTGTGTGGGAGATGGGGAGGATGGATTGGAAAGGAGTATACAGTAGGCTGTGAGGGAGATGGAGGATGGATTGGAAGGGAGTATACAGTAGGCTGTGTAGGAGATGGGGAGGATGGATTGAAGGGAGTATACAGTAGCTGTGAGGGAGATGGGGAGGATGGATTGGAAGGGAGTATACAGTAGGCTGTGAGGGAGATGGAGGATGGATTGCAAGGGAGTATACAGTAGGCTGTGTAGGAGATGGGGAGGATGGATTGGAAGGGAGTATACAGTAGGCTGTGTAGGAGATGGGGAGGATGGATTGGAAGGGAGTATACAGTAGCTGTAAGGGAGATGGGGAGGATGGATTGGAAGGGAGTATACAGTAGGCTGTGAGGGAGTTGTGTGGCACCCCTTGAGGAAACGTCAGAGTGAGATGGAAACATAACACCAAACCTCACATGAGGAGTTTTCATAACGTTTCTCACCTTGGCAAAAAAATGCTTTACGTATACCGTCTAGAAATAGGAATTTTAAAACAGGCTTTACTAATGAAATTCTGTGAGATCTCTAAATTTCATGTGTCTCTGTCAATGTAGTGTTAATAACTCTTGTTAAAAGGAATCTCAAATATCCTGTTATATTTGCAACCTTGTCAGAGTGCAGAGGTAACTGCACTGTCATACATTGAGTAGACACTGTGCAAAGTATGTTCTTTAATAAGATCAAGACAGTTATCTTTCCACATAAGCTTCCCTCTCTGTAAGGACCTTCTCCAAAATAGCTGAGCCTTTTGTGAAACTGATTGTGAAAAAAGAATTGCAGGACATCTGAATTACCTGGTCCATGCCCACTAAATGCCAGTCACGTAGTACCTTTCCTCAACATTGATAGAAGCAACAATAGCTCCCACACATTTCCAAAATGCCCCCTAGGCTTCCCAAGCAATCACCTTTAGATCCTATCGTCACTGTGGGTGGCACAAGGTCCCAGGCCAACTTGTAGTGGAAGAATAGGGTTTAATTTCCACTTGAAATCGGCTCAAAATGTTCTCTTAGTGCTTCTTTATGGACTGTTTCTAGTACGTGGCTTTTCACGATGACTGGTTCTTTTTTGTTGTTGTTGTTGTTGTTTTATTGAGACAGAGTCTCGCTCTGTCGCCCAGGCTGGAGTGCAGTGGCGTGATCTCGGCTCACTGCAAGCTCCGCCTCCCAGGTTCACGCTATTCTTCTGCCTCAGCCTCCCAAGTAGCTGGAACTACAGGCACCTGCCACCACGCCCGGCTAATTTTTTGTATTTTTAGTAGAGACGGAGTTTCACCATGTTAGCCAGGATGGTCTCGATCTCCTGACCTCGTGATCTACCCGCCTCGGCCTCCCAAAGTGCTGGGATTACAGGCATGAGCCACCACACCCAGCCGATGACTGGTTCTTTCACTATCCTTGATTCCTGAATTTTCTCAATCTCCTGGAGCCTGGCATTTGTTCTTGATTGACATTCAGATGGTTCTGAACCCTCCCTGTATCCTGGATACCAGTTTTGTTTGGGTTGGTACTCTGGTTCTCTGCATGCCCATTCTTGCTAAGCCAGTCATGATTTCCAGCTAGTTTCAGCAGCTCCCCTGTTCCCACAGCCATTTATATACGCTATCTCCCAAAGGCTTTTAAAATGAAAACCTTTTCCATTGGCTACACTGGGTTCATATTAAAGCAATCCTTTCCCTTACTCAAGGAAGTAATAATTTTATATAGGCCAAATTAATAAGCCCTCTTGTGCAAGTTTTATATATGCCAACAACTATAAAAACACTTTTTACAAAACTGACATTAACTAGTACAATCATTATAATGTAGCTAACATTAATTCATCGTATCTAAAACCCTTAAGCATCTTCCATAACCTGTTTTTTCGACTCCACTTCTTCCTGCATTCCCAGAGCTGGATCTTCAGCTGCCACGCTTCTTCCTCGTGTACAACAGTACTTCTTAATCTATTTTGAGTCCAGACCCCTTGGAGGAGCTGAAGAACTCTACATAGATCCTTTCCCTGGAAAAATACACATTTGCTTAGCATTTTGCGTGCAGTTTTAATGAAGGGTGTTTCATGGAATATACATATATATATACACACACACATATATATATATATATATATATATATATTTTTTTTTTTTTTGGGACAGAGTCTTGCTCTGTTGCCCAGGCTGGAGTGCAGTGGCGCGATCTCGGCTCACTGCAAGCTCTGCCTCCCAGGTTCAAGCGATTCTCCTGCCTCAGCCTCCTGAGTAGCTGGGATTACAGGTGCATGCCATCACACCTGGCTAATTTTTGTATTTTTAGTAGAATTGGGGTTTCGCCATGTTGGCCAGGCTGGTCTCGAACTCCTGACGTCAAGTGATCCGCCCGCCTCAGCCTCCCAAAGTGCTGAGATTACAGGCGTGAGCCACCACACCCAGACTTATTTATTCTATTCCTAAATATTTGGGTTGTTTCTAATTTTTTGCTATTATAAACAATATATATATATTTTTTGAGATGGAGTCTCGTTCTGTTGCCCAGGCTGGAGTGCAGTGGCACAGTCTCAGCTCACTGCAACCTCCACCTGTGGGTTCAAGCGATTCTCCTGCCTCAGCCTCCCAAGTAGCTGGAATTACAGGCGAACGGCACCACGCCCAGCTAATTTTTTTTTTTTTTTTTTTTTTTTTAGACCGAGTCTTGCTCTGTCGCCGAGGCTGGAGTGCAGTGGCGCGATCTCGGCTCACTGCAAGCTCCGCCTCCCGGGTTCATGCCATTCTCCTGCCTCATCCTCTCGAGTAGCTGGGACTAAAGGCGCCCACTACCACGCCCAGCTAATTTTTTGTATTTTTAGTAGAGACGGGGTTTCACCATGTCAGCCAGGATGGTCTTGATCTCCTGACCTCGTGATCCGCCCACCTCAGCCTCCCAAAGTGCTGGGATTACAGGCGTGAGCCACCGCACCCGGCCAACCCAGCTAATTTTTGTATCCCAAAGTGTTAGGATTACAGGCGTGAGCTACTGTGCCTGGCCTAATACTATATTATTTTAATTCTACCAGCACTATAAAAAAGTGCTTATGTCCTTGTATACTTAGGCACACTGGATATTTTCAGTCTTTTCAGTATTCACTTATAAAGTCGTGTGTGTGTGTGTGTGTGTGTGTGTGTGTGTGTTATTTTGAGAGACAGGGTCTTGCTCTGTCACCCAGGCTGGAGTGCAATGGCAGGATCATGGCTCACTGAAGCTGGAAACTCCTGGGCTCAAGGGATCCTCCCACCTCTGCTTCCCATGTAGCTGGGACTGCAGGCACATGCTACCGCACCTGGATAATTTTTTAATGTTTTCATAGAGGGTCTTGTTACGCTGCCCAGGCTGGTCTCGAATTCCTGGTCTCAAGTGATCCTCGTGCCTCACCTCCCAAAGCACTGGGATTACAGGTGCTGTGCCCGGCCTACTTATAAAGTTTTCAATGGGCCTTTTTATATTTCTTCTGTGTATTTCTAGTTTGTATCATTTGAAAAATTCTTTTGGATCATTTCTTTTTCTTTTTCTTTTTTTTTTTTGAGATGGAGTCTCGCTCTGTTCCCCAGGCTGGAGTGCAGTAACGCGATCTCGGCTCACTGCAAGCTCCACCTCCTGGGTTCACGCCATTCTCCTGCCTCAGCCTCCTGAATAGCTGGGACTACAGGCGCCCACCACCTCACCCGGCTAATTTTTTTGTATTTTTAGTAGAGACGGAGTTTCACCGTGTTAGCCAGGATGGTCTCGATCTCCTGACCTCATGATCCGCCTGCCTTCGCCTCCCAAAGTGCTGGAATTACAGGCGTGAGCCACGGCGCCTGGCCTATTTTTCTTAATAATTTGTAGGATCTCTGACTATTCCGGATACTAACCCTTACTCTGACATATGCTACAAACACATTCTGTTACTTCACTTCTAACTTTATTTTTTCCAAATAGAAGGCTAATCATTTCTGTGGTTTTCCTTGTCCTTCTTTTCCTCACAAGTGTGACATGCTTGCCACAGACAAAATGTAGGAGGTCTGAAGCGCAGCGTGGTGGCTCTTGCCTGTCATCTCCGCACTTGAGGAGGCAAGGTGGGAGGATCGCTTGAGGCCGGGAGTTTGAGACCAGCCCAGGCAACAGAGGCACCCCCCCCCCACCTTTGTTCTTCTGACAGTGTCTCAGTCTGCCACTCAGGCTGGAGTGCCTGGCACAGTCACAGCTCACTACAGGCTCAACCTGAGGTGATCTCCCACCTCAGCCTCCCAAGTGCCTGGGGCTACGGGCACGCACCATCGCACCCAGCTCTTTATTTATTTTTTTTTTGGTAGAGATGGGATTTCACCATTTTGCCCAGGCTGGTCTGGAACTCCTGGCCTCAAGCAATCTGCCCACCTTGGCCTCCCAAGGTGCTGGATTTACAGGAGTTAACCACTGTGCCCGGCCCTTAAATCTTTTTTAAACCTGAGTTTAGAAATGTTTGCTTTTAGATAGGTGTGACTATCTGCAAACAAGCCAGATTTTGCATTTATAGCAAAAGAAACGTGTATGTGAAAGTGCTTTGAAAAATACACAGCAATACATAAAAGCAGCACTCCATCAACAGCTCCTTGTGTAAATTATGGTTTTTACGGCAGGAATCAGAGCCATCTCCTGTGTAGCATGCAGCTGCGGTCGCTGTTTGTAGAAACCATGTGTTTGGGGGTGTGGCTGTGCTTCTCGGCCTCACAGTTTGCTCTTGCAAAGAATCTAAGATAAAACCAAGGAAGCTGCCGTCTGGAGTCTGGCTAAGGCCAGCCTAGGGAACCTGTAATCCGGTAGGTGCTTGTTGAGAAGTTTAACAGCAGGGAGCTATGCCTTGGGGATCCAGTATAAAGAACAAGAATCCCTTGTCTGTGCCGAGCACATAGTTTAACGTTTTGAAAATATGATCTCATTTAATTCTCCCAGCCATCCTGGAGGGTAAAGGGAGGAACCGCCATTTTACTGGGGAAGGAGTGTTTTCTCCAGGTCACACAGCTTCCAGGTGGTGGAGCGTGGACTGGAACTCAGGTTCTCAGATCCCAACTCCAGTGCGCTGTGCTATGGCTGCCTCCCAGGCAGACAGCCCCCACCGTCAGGGGCATGTGGTCCGCTAGAGAAACGCACACACACGGATCAGCGCAGGGCTAAACTGATCAGGCAAACAAAGTGAAGGAGAAATTAAGAGCAGGGTGACTGACTTCTTTCTGGCCACACTCAAAGTCCTAAGAGCAAGTCACCTCATTCTCTGAAGCATATTTCTTCAGACGCAGTGTGGCTTTTGTTGCTGCTTTTGTTGCCAAAGGGAATGAAGTTCCGCAGAAGGCTGTTGTTCTCCTCTTTGGACGCCTCCTTCCTTCCTTTCCGTGTCTGACCTTTTCCTTGTGTTCCGTTGTTGTGCCAATCTTTAGATCTTCATCTCTATGTCTATCTTCCTGTATCGAAGAGTGTATACTGGCGTTGTGTGTGTGTGCGTGTGTGTGTGTGTGTGTGTGTGTGTGTGTGTGTGTGTGTGTGTTGAGACAGGATCTCACTCTGTCGCCCAGGCTGGAGTACAGTGCTGTGATCATGGCTCACTGCAGCCTCAACCTCCCGGGCTCAAGCAATCTTCCCACTTCAGCCTCCCGAGTAGCTGGGACTACAGCCGCACGCCACCACACCCAGCTAATTTGTGTATTTTTTTGTTTTACCATGTTGCCTAGGCTGGTCTCTAACTCCCAGGCTTGAGTAATCCTCCGGCCTCAGCCTCCTAAAGTGCTGCGATAATAGGCAGGAGCCACCGTGCCCACGTGCCCACCCCCTGTGCTGTATCTTTCTATGTCTCTTCCTCTTTCTTCATTTCTCCTTTTGTCCTCCTGCTCTCTCTCTGCTTCAATGGCCCCTACTGTGGGTTCTAAACAAAATAACTTTGATTTCAGAACAGATGTCCATCTTCTCTGTTAGGGTATTTCTTTATTTATTTGAGACAGGTTCTTGCTCTGTTGCCCAGACTGCAGTGCAGCGGCACAATCTGGGATCACTGAAACCTCTGCCGCCCAGGCTCAAGCAATCCTCCCATCTCGGCCTCCTGCGTAACTGGGACTACAGTTACTGGGGTGGGTTCCATCCTCCCATCTCGGCCTCCTGCGTAACTGGGACTACAGTTACTGGGGTGGGTTCCACCCATCTGGCTTTTTTTTTTTTGGAGAGTCAGGGTTTTGCCATGTTGTCCAGGCTGGTCTCCACCCACCTTGGATGGATCCCAAAGTGCTGGGATTACCGTTGTGAGCCGCTGTGCCCAGCCTGTGTTAGGATTTTTAAAGTGGAGGAGCGGACAGAGACCCCTAAGTTCTCTTTTGGTTCTGGAGCTCACTATGTGGAGGTGCTTCATGTGTGATCTCACTTCTTTTTCATGTACATAATTTTCCCAGATAGGAGGAAAAGGTCCTCGATCGAGGGTAGTTGCCCACACATCACATATCTTAATGGCATTCACTTGAGAACTCGCAAAGCATTTTACAAGCAAATACGGTATTTTCCATTTAAGGCTGAAGAAACCAGGAAGCAGATATGGGGAGTGTCCCTGTGTCCTGTTCCCTAATGATGGCGAGTGGGGTCCAGAGGAATGGGGGAGAGGAGACGGAAGGGCAGGCCCACATGCTTTCATGGCGGAAAAATCCCCCCGTAGCCCTTTAGAATGGGGAGCTTTATCAATTCTCTGTTCAAGGGGGCGACAGTCTAAATTTGGTGAGTTTTATGTTGGCATTAAGTAGCCCAAACTTTGCTCTGGAAATCCACACAAGCAGCGTAATGACAAACTGGTGAAACCCCAGCCCCACAGCATGGAGTAGTGGAAATGACCCTGGAACACGAATCCAGCCCCAGGTTCTAACCTGAGCCTTGTCCCTTCACAGGGTGGCGAGTCAGGGGCCCGTCCTGCACTTTGCTTTCTTCACGGGTAACATGGAAATAACAGGTTTAGCCGACCTCACTGCGTTATTTCGAGACCCAGGTGAGCTAATACATGTGAAAGTGCTTTGAAAATTTGTAAAGTTACATATAAATATAGAATACTGTTCATGGCAGCATCAGAGCCCATAAATTCACCATACAAATTTATGAGTAAATAGGAACAGTATTCATCAGAAACTATACTGTGAAAAATTATTATTCCCTCCTTGCTTATCAGGCTTGAAAGCAGTATAGTCATCTGGCACATGGAACTAAAGGCAGAAAGTACTGAGTTCGAATCCCAGCTCACCACCAGCAGTGTGACCTGGGGCAATTTTTAAATTGCTCTGGTCTGAGTTTCATTTTGCTGATACACACACACACACACACACAGTGAGAATAACATTTGTTGTGAGGATTTAATGAGACAATGTATGCAAAACGTCTGACTTAGGACCTAGCAAATAGTAAGTACTCAACAGGCATGAGCTTCGGAAAGTATGAAACAGGTATTGCACCCTCAGAATGTGCCAGCCTCACTTGGGGTACAAAATGAAAAGACACAGTCCTTGTTTCTAGGACCTAACAGTGTGGAGGAGAAACATACAAATAAGAAAACAACAGGCTCGTTACCCAAAGGCAAAGGCAGACCTGGAAACCTTCTTAAAGAAGGAAACAGGCCAGGCGTGGTGGCTCACGCCTGTAATCCCAGCACTTTGGGAGGCCGAGGTGGGTGGATCACAAGGTCAGGTGATCGAGACCAGCCTGGCTGACACGGTGAAACCCCGTCTCTACTAAAAATACAAAAAATTAGCCGGGCGTGGTGGCGGGCGCCTGTAGTCCCAGCTACTCAGGAGGCCGAGGCAGGAGAATGGCGTGAACCTGGAAGGCGGAGCTTGCAGTGAGCCGAGATCGCGCCACTGCACTCCAGCCTGGGCAACAGAGCGAGACTCCATCTCAAAAAAAAAAAAAGAAGGAAACAGCTGATTCAAGACTTATGAAGGATGAGGAGACGTTTGTGTAAACCAGGCTCGGTGTTTTTCGTTTGGCCTTATCATTTGCCAACAGGGGTTTGATCGCTTGAAAAGCTAAGGTTCATGTTTCTGCTTGTTAGCTTTATGGTGAGTCAACATAAACAGTCTGGTGACTTCCCTGAGCATGGTGTTGAAACTGATTTTACTTGCTATCTTTTCTTTTTTTTTTTTATTTGAGACAGAGTCTTGCCCTGTCACCCAGGCTGCAGTGCAGTGGCACGATCTCGGCTCAATGCAACCTTCGCCTCCCAGGTTCACGCCATTCTCCTGCCTCAGCCTCCTGAGTAGCTGGGTCTACAGGCGCCCGCCACCACACCCGGCTAATTTTCTGTATTTTTAGTAGAGATGGGGTTTCACCGTGTTAGCCAGGATGGTCTCGATCTCCTGACCTCGTAATCCGCCCGCCTCGGCCTCCCAAAGTGCTGGGATGACAGGCGTGAGCCACCGCTCCCGGCCTTTACTTGCTATTTTCTATACATGAAACATCTGTTGTTTTGTTTTCAATTCATCAAGACGCCTTACAACTTCTTGTGTAGGGGGAGACTGGTTCCCACCACTTAAAAGTGCAAGCATACGCTGTGCCAAGTTGCTGCTCCCTTTAAGGAGGGAAGGCAGGAGGACTTGTAACCACCTGTCACTCTCTGGAAGCGCTGGCGCTGGAGGTCACTGTGATAAATGTTTAGGAACCACCTGTCACTCTCTGGAAGCGCTGGCGCTGGAGGTCACTGTGATAAATGTTTAGGAACCACCTGTCACTCTCTGGAAGCGCTGGCGCTGGAGGTCACTGTGATAAATGTTTAGGAAAGAGACAGTGGACTGCACAGAGTCGTTTTCCTGGAGAGAATGGAGAGTTCACAGGTAGCTGGTTTTGGCCACAAGCAAATGTGAAAATACAGAGAGCGTCGCATTTGTCAGATACCTTGGGACCAAACTGAAGTGGCTTTCTCCTTTCACTAAGTGTGTTAGCAGTGAATTTGGGAGTTAGAGACGTTGCCCTAAGTGGATGAAGTTTGAGGCTTTTCTTGAGGCTGTCTGCCACCTTCCTGTTGGCTAAGTCCCTTTTCTTAACCACATATAGGAAGATGTTAGAGGCTACATTCATTCCAAAAGGTCACAGCCTAATAGCTGATTCTACCACTGAAGGAAAACTATCTTTTAAACCTGAGAAACATCTTCAGACTCCATCATGAATGAATCCAAATTGAAAAAAACAAAAGCTGTGTTCACTCTACACCAGTTCCTACATCACTAACGGCCATGTTAAACTAATTTAACCGGCATCTAAAAGGAATCATCTGCCACTTTGTGAAAGTCATAGACTCATAAGAATCTAGAGCTGGAAGACCGTTAAAGAGCTAGTAATCCAGCCTCCCTCTCATTTCACAGACCAGCAAATCGTGGCCCAGAGAGCCAAGCCCAGCTGTTCCAAAGTCCTCATATGGGATTTTGGTCAGCATTTTGCAAGACGGTGATCTGAGGAGACCCGTCATACTTTTCATTTGTAGTAACATAAATGAACTGTATTTCCCACCCCCTACATTTGTTAGCTGAGGAAGATACAGACCAAAGCAAAATAAAGCTGGAAGTTCGTAAAGGACAGAAGCCAATGATACTGAAATTACTGTCCTCATCTATGCGATTGGTGCTTGGCACAAATGAAATGTATTCCAATTCATTCAAGTTTAGACGCCTGTCCCGATAACTTTTTTTTTTTTTTGATACAGAGTCTCCCTCTGTGGCCCAGGCTGGAGTGCAGTGGCGATCTCGGCTCACTGCAAGCTCCGCCTCCCAGGTTCAAGCGATTCTCCTGCCTCAGCCTCCTGCATAGCTGGGATTACAGACATGTACCACCCTACCTGGCTAATTTTGTATTTTTAGTAGAGACGGGGTTTCACCATGTTGGTCAGGCTGGTCTCGAACTCCTGGGGTCAAGTTATCCGCCCTCCTCGGCCTCCCCAAGTGCTGGGGTTACAGGCGCGCCCGGCCCCGATACTTTTAAATAATGACACGTTGTGAACAACACCACAGTCACTAAGCCTCTGGATGGTGTTTCCGGATAGATCCAAAGCCGAGAGGCAGTAAAAGCCTGCAGCCTCCACAGTCCGCCTCCTGGTGCAGGTGGAGAGGGGGCTGCTGGACGCCCTGGACCTCATGCTTTCTGAGAGCGCCCCCCGAAGCGGCTGCAGCCGCTGGCGGGAGCGGGAAAGGCATCTTGGCGGTGCGGGAAGAGGCCACATCCTGAAGACTCCCGCCGAGAAGCACCAGGGTTTGGTGGACGAGGCCCGGCGAACCCAGGGCCACAGGCCGCCTCCCTCCCTCCTTCCCCGCAGGCCTCGCCCCACCCCGGCGGGGGTTCCTACCTGGCTGCCTGGGCCCCACGCCCACCCCGCCCCGTAGCCCGGGGCCGGCGAGAAGAGCAGGTCGGGGAGAGGCGCGTCCGGTGACGGAACAGAAGCCGGGGAGCCGCGGCCCTTCCCGCCTCCGCCTTGGCCCCGCGGCCGCTCGGCAGAGAGCGGGGAACTCGGAACTCGCGCGCGCCGCGGCCCCGGCCAGAGCCGCCGCCTAGGTCCCCGCCTCCGCCTCCGCCCACCCGCCCGCCGGGGACGCCGGGGAACCCTCGGGGCCCAGGGACCGCCAGAGACCCCGCCCCGCCCGATCGCAGCCGCCGGGCCTGGTCACGCGCAGAGCCGCGCCGCGGGATCGGGGCCAGCGCCGGGCGGAGGCGGGACGAGGACGGGGGCGGAGGGTTGAAATCGCGCGGCCGGGCCGGGGCGCGCCGAGCCGAACCCAGCCACGCGGCGCCAGCGAGGCGGCCGGACCCGCAGCCCCGATGCTGCTGACGCTGGCCTGGGGCGCGCTCTTCTTCCCGGGGCTCTTCGCGCTCTGCACCTGGGCGCTGCGCCGCTCCCAGCCCGGATGGAGCCGCACCGACTGCGTGATGATCAGCACCAGGTACCGGCGCCGCCGAGACGCCCCCCGAGGCCCAGGGCGCTGCCCACACCACCCCACCCGGCTGCGGGGCCCAGGGCGGAAAAGGGGGGCGGCAGGAAGCCAGGGGGCTGCTCCCTCCGGGTCCCGGCGGCCCGAGTTTCCGAAGCGCCTCCGCGTCCTCCCCTGGCGGGAGCGGGGCCGGGGCGGGCGGGAATGGCCGGTGAGTCTCCGGAGCCCGCTCCCCACATCTGCCGGCGGCTGGGGAGAGTCAGGCCGAAGGGCTGGGCTGGGCTCTCTGCGGTCCTCGGACGGGACTGAGCGCGCGCGCTGTTTTCCTCTCCGCCCGCGCTAGGCTGGTTTCCTCGGTGCACGCCGTGCTGGCCACCGGCTCGGGGATCGTCATCATTCGCTCCTGCGACGATGTGATCACCGGCAGGTAAGAGCCCGGGCCAGGGGCTTGTTGCAAATGTGACATTTCAGTAGCTCGCAGGCTCTGGCCCTTTCTCAGCACACGCGCTTAGATAGCTGACTAAGGAGAAAAGCTGGCACCACAATGGGCTCCTTCTTCCTCTCCGGAGTCTTCGAGCACCCCCAGCTTAGGAGAAAGTCCACGGAAATGAGGGAGTCCGACAGAGTCGGAGTCTGATTTCAGGTGGTGTGAGCCAGGGATCCAGGTCCTCCATGGAAGAGAGAAGCGTGGAAGCATTTACGACTGGGAGTATGGCTTCGGATTCTCGTAGTTGGTTTCACTGGGTTCTCACTCTGGAGCATCATTGGCTAATACACGTCCAGCGTGGTTAGCAGAGCCCCCCCATGGAAAGGAACAAACCCACCACCCCTTTCCACGCACACGTCGCTCTTGTTTTTCCTGCAGATTTGCTAAAGGTGATTGAGACGTTCCAGCGCTTAGATCACGGACTTGTATGCTCAGTCCAGAGGCAGGTCAGGAAATGTGCACCTATGTGCAGTTCCAGTGAAACAAATCATAAATTAAGACCAGAATCGTCTACTATGTACAGTGTTTAGACCTGGGCAATGGTGATGCTTTTATTTTTTTATTTCAAGCCTTGTTTTCCCCACCGGTCTTGCTAGAATCACACTCACTTTCTCCCATATTGAAGGACCACAGTCGGATGTGCAGGAAAGTTGAACGCCTTTCCAGGCCCTGCTCTCCTGTGGGCTCTGCCAAGTCCTGCTTCTCACCTGCTGAGACTGGACTGCGAGGGGCCTGAGCAGGCCGTCTGTCTCTCTAGCCTGTGGTCTTACTTGGGATCAATCCTGCTGTCATGATTTTTGTGCTTTTCTTCTGCCTTTTTAAAAACAAAACTGGCTATTGGTGATGAATAGTAGATGCTAAGAGAAGATAGATCAAGTGACAGTGATTGTAGACACCAAAGGTTAATATTTGTGTGGCTGGGTTCAATTTTTCTTTTTTTTTTTTTAAAGACAGGGTCTCACCATGTTGCCCAGGCTGGTCTTGAACTCCTGGGCTCAAGTGATTTTTCTGCCTCACCCTCACAAAGTGCTGGGATTACAGGCGTGAGCCACCACACCCAGCAAATTTTTACTTTATTTTTTTCCTGTCGAGACAGGGTCTCTGTCCCCCAGGCTGAGGTGCAGCGGCATGATCATAGCTGACTGTAGTCTTGAACTCCAGGGTTCAAGCCACCCTTCTGCCTTAGCCTCCCAAGCTTGGACTGCAGGCACACACTACTACACCTGGCTTTTTTTTTTTTTTGGTAGGGACAGGGGTCTCCCTATATTGCCCAGGCTGGTCTTGAACTCCTGGCGTCCAACGATCCTCCTGCCTGGACCTCCCAAAGTGTTGGGATTATAGGCGTGAGCCACTGCACCCAGCCAAAAAAGGCCTTTCAGGGTTCATACATTATACACTAAATATTTTTCTATTATAGGCCTTCTCATTTTATGCCTTCATATAGAATGTGATTAGATACAAGGAGTTAAAAATCCCCCCAAATTATAGGCAGAATGTGGTATGGGGCCAAAGATTTAGTCAGATTCTTAAAGGGGTTCAGACCCCTAAAATGACTAAGTCACAGCTCCAGGTAGTTTTCTCAATTTAAGTACTTAATTCAGATAGTACTTTGTTGTTTTTAGATGGGGTCTTGCTCTGTCACCCAGGCTGGTCTGGAACTCCTGGGTTCAAGCCATTCTCCCACTCAGGCCTCCCAAAGTGATCACAGGCGGATCATAGGTGTCAGCCACTGTGCCCAGCCTGTATAGTATCTTTTAACATTTAAAAGGACCCTCTCTCCCCGCCCCCTTTTTTTTTATTGAGATGGAGTCTCACTTTGTCACTCAGACTGGAGTGCAGTGGGGAGGTCTCGGCTCACTGCAACCTCCACCTCCCAGGTTCAAGTGATTCTCCTGCCTCAGCCTCCTGAGTAGCTGAGATAACAGGCATGCATCACCACGTCTAGCTAATTTTTGTATATTTAGTAAAGCCATGTTGGCCAGGCTGGTCTCGAACTCCTGACCTCAGGTGATCTGCCCGCCTCGGCCTCCCAAAATGCTGGGATTATAGGCATGAGCCACCATGCCCGGCCGACTTTCCCACATTTAATTATTTAATCTTCACTGCAGCTTTGACAGGTAAGTAAGACAAGGGTTAGCATCTTCATTTTACAAAGTTAAATCACAGGCTAGTGGTAGTTAAGATTATAATCCAGATCTCTTGCTAATAAATCTTCAGAGGATTCTACCCATGAGTCACAATTACAGATCTCTTCTCTGAATTGCTGAAAATATGAAAACCCTAGGTTCCCTTCAAGGGGAGAGGCCAGCTATATTTCAGCTAAAATTTTAGTAGCTGTTTATAGGTATTTTACTTGAAATTGCTTCAAGAAAGCACCTGAGACCATAGATGGGCACTGGAATAAGTATCGCATCTTTTGGCCAAAAGAAACCTGGCTAGGTCAGGTGCGGTGGCTCATGCCTGTAATGCCAACACTTTGGGAGGCTGAGGTGGGCGGATCACTTGAGGTCAGGAGCTTGAGACCACTCTGGCCAACATGGTGAAACCCCCATCTCTACTTAAAAAGAAAATAGCCGGACGTGGTGGCAGGTGCCTGTAATCCCAGCTACTTGGGAGGCTGTGGCAGGAAAATCGTTTGAACCCACAAGTCGGAGGTTACAGTGAGCTGAGATGGCGCCACTACATCCAACCTGGGCAACAGAGCGAGATTTTGTTTCAAAAACCAAAACCAAAAAAAAAAAAAAAAAGGAACCTGGCTAATGAATTCACCTACAAGTGTGTTATACTTGCCATTACTTGCTTGCCTTGTTTATTCATTATTTACGCCGTGGTTAAGTGTGGAGTTGCTCAAGAGCAGAAATTCAGATGACGCCTCTGTAGACTGTGTTTCCAACGTTGCAGTTCAGTGGACTGGCTCCGTCCGAAATCAGAGACAAAGTTAATACAGATTTGAGGGCCCTCGGCTTACAATTTAGAATCTCTGGAGACTGGAGCCCTTAACAAGCACTGCAGGTGATTCTAATGTTCAGGTAGTTTGAGAACCATAAAACGAAATGGTTTTCTAACACGTGGATGCGCACCAAACACTTGCTGACCACGTGAATGGAGTCCTCAGATAGTACATGATTTCAATTTAGATGTTTCTTCACAGAAAACATCTGTGGAATGCTTCTTCATCATTGGGAACCATACAGTATGAATTGTAGAGGCTTTCCTTCTAATCTGCTTTAGGGCAGTGATCAACGGTTACTTCCATTCAGCAAACACTGATTCAGCCCCTGTGGATAAGTACATGGGAAAACTGGCTTTTGACCTAGCCTCTCTCCTGGTCCCTAACTGCCGTCATGTGGCTCTCGAGCTCCAGGCTCGTTTCCAGACCTGCTTTTTTTGTTGTTTTGTTTGTTTTTTGAGACAGAGTCTCGCTCTGTTGCCCAGGCTGGAGTGCAGTGGTGCCATCTTGGCTCACTGCAACCTCTGCCTCCCAGGTTCAAGCGATTCTCCTGCCTCAGCCTCCCAAGTAGCTGGGAGTACAGGTGCCCACCACCACGCCCAGCTAATTTTTGTATTTTTAGTAGAGATGGGGTTTCACAATGTTGGTAAGGCGGGTATCGAACTGCTGACCTCGTGATTCGCCTGCCTTAGCCTCCCAAAGTGCTGGGATTACAGGTGTGAGCCACCATGCCCAGCCTCCAGACCTGCTTTTCTTAATGGAATTGAGATTAGCTCTAGAATTGCTTTTTGGGTTTTTTTGTTTTTGTTTTTTTAGATGGAGTCTCACTCTGTCACCGAGGCTGGAGTGCAGTGGTGTGATCTCGGCTCACTGCAACCTCCGCCTCCCAGGTTCAAGCGATTCTCCTGCCTCAGCCTCCTGAGTAGCTGGGACTACAGGTGTGCACCACCACATCTGGCTAATTTTTGTATTTTTAGTAGAGACAGGGTTTCACCATGTTGGCCAGGCTGATCTTGAACTCCTGACCTCAAGTAATCCACCCGCTTCAGCCCCCCAAAGTGCTGAGATTACAGGTGTGAGCCATCGAACCCAGCCAGCTCTAGAATTGTAAAGAAAATGGCCAGGGTTGCCTCCCAGAAACTCCATAGAGTGGGGCTGCATGCAGACGCAAGAGAAAACTCACAGGTTCCAGGATTTAAGTTAGTAAACCTCCAACTGTTGAGCAGCTGAGGAGTTAAACTAGACGTGTTGGATTTGTGATTTGGGACACTTTCCAAACCAGCTTCTTGGTGGGGCCGTTGAATCATTTGTATATCTATCTATATCAAAGTCAGTTTTATCACAAAATGCCAGAACATCTATTACAAATTAGTAGCTAAGTCAGGCAAGTGGTGGCGGCAAGCTGCTCCAACAGGCAGGGCTGAGTGAACGCCTGCCTTTTGCCTTTGACACTCACGAATTGGCCCTGAAACTGAGGGAAAGTGGTCTACTCTCCCTGTTTATCAGTTTCAACATCTTTACTGTCAAGTATTTGGAGTAATAACAGCTGATCAAGCACCAAACTTGGCTGTGAGCCTTCATAATGGATATCCACAATGATTTCACGGGCCATTCATATGCTTTCTTTCAGGCACTGGCTTGCCCGGGAATATGTGTGGTTTCTGATTCCATACATGATCTATGACTCGTACGCCATGTACCTCTGTGAATGGTGCCGAACCAGAGACCAGAACCGTGCGCCCTCCCTCACCCTTCGAAACTTCCTAAGTCGAAACCGCCTCATGATCACACATCATGCGGTCATTCTCTTTGTCCTTGTGCCAATCGCACAGGTATGGCCTTCCAGGACAGCAGACCAGCAGCTGGGTTGAGCTGGGTGTCTTTTTTTTTTTTGAGACAGTCTCACTCTGTCGCCCAGGCTGGAGTGCAGTGGTGTGATCTCAGCTCACTGCAACCTCCACCTCCCGGGTTCCAGCGATTCTCCTGCCTCAGCCTCCCAAGTAGCTGGGATTATAGGTGCCTACCACCACGCCCGGCTAATGTTTGTATTTTTAGTAGAGATGGGGTTTTGCCATGTCGGCCAGGCTAGTTTCAAACTCCTGAACTCAAGTGATCCGCCCGCCTCAGCCTCCCAAAGTTCTGGGATTACAGGCGTGAGCCACCGCCCCTGGCCTGAGCTGGACGTCTTGACCATTACTTAGGAGTTGGGATTGCCCCTCTTTTCTTTGCCACTCGTAGGCACCCATTCTCCTTGTGCGTGCTGCTTCAGCAGCCACCTCCCCCAGGTGAATAGTGGAGGAACACCATTACACGTGACACGTTCATGATCCTCCTTACCAACATCAACATCAGCATATTTTCTGTTTTTCTTTTTTGAGACAGGGTTTCACTCTGTCACCCAGGGTGGAGTGCAGTTGTGGGATCACAGCTCACTGCAGCCTCAAACGACTGGCCTCAAGTGATCCTCCTGCCTCTGCTTCCCAGGTAGCTGGGAACACAGGCACACACTACAACATCCAGCTAATTTCTGTAATTTTTGTAGAGTTTCTCCATGTTGCCCAGGCTGGTCTCAAACTCTTGGACTCAAGTGATCCTCCTGCCTAGGCCTCCCAAAGTGCTGGGATTACAGGCGTGAGCCACCGCACCCGGCCCCAACATTCTTTTTAACAAACCCCCAGCCCTCTGTGATTCCCTAGCGTTTGTCAGAGGTTCTATCCTTAGTTCAATACAAGATAAAAACGACATAAAATACAAATATAATACAAAGCAACATAACAGTGCCAGAGAGCACTGTGTGGATTATTCTTACGTCACAAAACACAGACTGTCAAAGCAAATAGCCTCCTAATTTCTCCCCAGATCCATTTCCCCATAAAAGCCCACCCAACAAGGAAAAGCAATGGGAAAGCTGAGGGGAAATTCCTCGCTCTTGAGTGCCTGCCAGGGGAAGGCATGCGTTTTATCTTTTTAATTATTCATATATTTATTCATTTTTTTGAGATGGTGTTTTGCTTTTGTTGCCCAGGCTGGAGTGCAATGGCTCACTGCAACCTCTGCCTCCAGGTTCAAGTGATTCTCCTGCCTCACCCTTCCAAGCAGCTGGGTTTACAGATGCATGCCACCACACCTGGCTAATTTTTATATTTTTAATAGAGACGGGGTTTCACCATATTGGTCAGGCTGGTTTCAAACTCCTGACCTCAGGTGATGCACCTGCCTCAGCCTCCCAAAGTGCTGGGATTACAGGCATGAGCCACTGCTCCTGGCCGGCATGTAGTTTTATTTATTTATTTTATTATTTTTTAAATAAAGAGATGGGGTCTCCTTATGATGCCCAGGCTGATCTCAAACTCCTGGGCTCAAGGGATCCTCCCGTCTCAGTCTCCCAAAGTGCTGGGATTATAGGCATGAGCCACCGCACCCTGCCAGGCACATGATTTAAAAGTTCATAGCTTGCTAAATATTAGAAACTATTAGCCTTATGCTGTAGATGAAGAAACTGGGGCTCTAAGAGTATTCTTATATCTCTCAGTGGTACTAAGTGGCAGAGCTGATATTTTACTATGCTTACTGCTTTCTTGAAAAAGGAGGCCGGGCGAGGTGGCTCATGCCTGTAATCCCAGTCAGAAGTTCGAGACCAGCCTGGCCAACATGGTGAAACCCCGTCTCTACTAAAAATACAAAAATTAGCCAGGTGTGACGCTGTGCATCTGTAGTTCCAGGTACTCAGGAGCCTGAGGCAGGAGAATCATTTGAACCCAGGAGGCGTAGGTTGCGATGAGCTGAGATCATGCCATTGCTCTCCAGCCTGGGCAACAAGAGCAAAACTCCGTCTCAAAAAAAATAAAATAAAATAAAAAGAGGTAACGTGCATTAAATTCTTTAAGAAGTCTCTGAGACCTACCATCTAGGAACCAGAACATCTAGGGTGCTTTCAGACCCTAACATCTAGCACAGGGCCTGGCACATTTTGTTGAACCAAACAGGCTGAGTGTCTTGGCATGACTAAGTTTGATATACAAAAGTAGGCTGCAGCCTTCCTTCCGGCTGTCATCAAAATTCAGAGCTTGGTGTGGGATGCCGTCATCCTGTCTGAATTTGCCTGTGGATCCTAGGGCTTGGACCATCAAAGTGCTGTTGCCACGAATGCAGCAGGATAGTAACTGGGTCTGCGCTTGACTATTGAGCGTCCCTTGCCCTTCACGGTTACCCTTTTCAGTAGCCCTCATTGGAATTTTCCTTCTGGTGGTTTCTTAACCTCCGCTTATTTCCCCTTTTCATTTCGTCATCTGCAGAGGCTCCGGGGAGACCTTGGGGACTTCTTTGTCGGCTGCATCTTCACGGCAGAACTGAGCACTCCGTTTGTGTCACTGGGCAGGGTTCTGATTCAGGCATGTATGAATGAATGGCAGAGAGAGTGAGGGTTCTGATTCAGGCATGTATGAATGAATGGCAGAGAGAGGTTCTGATTCAGACATGTATGAATGAATGGCAGACAGAGTGAGGGTTCTGATTCAGGCATGTATGAATGAGTGGCAGGGAGTGAGGGTTCTGATTCAGGCATGTATGAATGAATGGCAGAGAGAGGTTCTGATTCAGACATGTATGAATGAATGGCAGACAGAGTGAGGGTTCTGATTCAGGCATGTATGAATGAATGGCACAGAGAGTGAGGGTTCTGATTCAGGCATGTATGAATGAATGGCAGAGAGACGGTTCTGATTCAGGCATGTATGAATGAATGGCAGAGAGAGTGAGGGTTCTGATTCAGGCATGTATGAATGAATGGCAGAGTGAGGGTTCTGATTCAGGCATGTATGAATGAATGGCAGAGAGAGTGAGGGTCCTGATTCAGGCATGTATGAATGAAATGGCAGAAAGAGTGTGGGGGGGAGTGGATTCTGCTTTTCCTTCAGAGATGGTGGGTGTGGAGAAATCCCTAATGCCAGGAGAGTGGAATGAGAGATCCTTCAACTGCCTTAAAGGTCAGCTGGTCATCTCAGCCAGTGGGGGTGAAATTGTAGGTTCAACCTAAGTTTGATAGTTTGATACAGCTCATTCTATTTTTTCCCTGGTTACACACATACTTTAATCCATGGTTCCTGTACTCCTGTCAGCTGGGTGGCCTGGGTCAAATTCAGAATCACTATTGGAGAAAATGAGGTTATTTGCATATATCAATATGATAGTGTTCAAGAATGTCTTCTCCAAGTGTCAGAAAACTAGACAAACGTCTGGGCGCCAGGGAATCTGACAGCCGAGGTCTTGATGAGCACTTGCACCTGTGTGGCATTTACTGGGGTGAGACTTGGGCCACTCGCTCCCTGATGCCCAGCTTCGTGGTGACCTTACCTTTTTCCTTCCTCTTCTATTGCAGCTAAAGCAGCAGCACACCCTTCTGTACAAGGTGAATGGAATCCTCACACTGGCCACCTTCCTTTCCTGCCGGATCCTTCTCTTCCCCTTCATGTACTGGTCCTATGGCCGCCAGCAGGGACTCAGCCTGCTCCAAGTACCCTTCAGCATCCCCTTCTACTGCAACGTGGCCAATGCCTTCCTCATAGCTCCTCAGATCTACTGGTTCTGTCTGCTGTGCAGGAAGGCAGTCCGGCTCTTTGACACTCCCCAAGCCAAAAAGGATGACTAAATGCTCCTGGGAGTCGGGCGCAGCCTCACACCAGCTGCCTCCTCCACTCAGCATTCCATGGACCAAATTGTGCCCTGGGTGGCCTCAGACTTCGGGTATTGATAAGCAGATGGATTTGAGTTTTTCTAAAGAATATTCATATTACCTCCTCCTTCTAACTTGCCCTATTTGCAAAAGCACTTTTGTAGTAACAACTATTGGGTCCTGTCAGACCTCCACGGACAGCAAAGTGGTTTTAATGCAAGCCCAAGGATCCTTCTAGGGTCTTATCTCAAGAGCTCTGGGAGGTGGAAGCATGGGGTGTGATCGGTGGACCAGGGTGATAAGTGTCTGCACATCTGCCTGTCCCTGTATCAGCAGCTACCCACCTTTCAAACCACTCAGGGCAGTACCCACGGCACTGGGCCCGCAGAAGCAAGGGATGACTTGGTTCTTGGAAGTAATGTCTTCTTGTGACATTGGCTTGGGACAATCATTGTGGGTAGGTAGTTTTTGATCATTTACTAGATAACCCATTGGTTCTTTGCCTCATCCTCTCATCCATGGGTCAGAGTTGAATTCTTATGTCTATCGACTTCCGATCAGAAGTCTCACTGGTGGGGCTGGCGGGGGGGACAGGCAGGAGGCATGGATGGGAACCTGAGTAGGTAGTGTGGCCAAGAGGTCAGCACAACCTTTGCAGGCTGACTTGGTAAGTCTGACAGTGTCAAACTTGTGAGCTTACTGCAGTCAGTCACAGATACTGTTCTTTTTAACACACCCCTTCATGCCCAGCTTTCCCTATATCCACATGCAGAGGACGTGCTCATAAAAACCACAGGGAAACGTGAAATGATGGCTTTGGTAGCTGTTTACTGGGTAACCCCACTCTATGACACTGTCCTTTTCATGTGATGTGGAAACCAACTTCTGTCCTCCAAACCACGAAACGTGTCATCTAGACTGCTGAGTACTTGAGTACTTAGCCTCCCGATACGCCAGAGCTTGTGGTCCAAAGCCCATTCCTGTGTGAGTGTCCTGCCATTTAGCCACAGAAGGCTGCAGAGTGAGGGGGCAGCCAGCCTGGCCAGAGGCTGTCCTGTGGACCGACACCTGCACCCCCTTCTGCAAGCAGGATTTTCTGGTGCCAACACTCATCATTCCCATCAACTAGGATGGGTTTGAGACTGTGCTACCATGTGTTCTGAAGTGGTAGTTTAAAAAGTGGATTTTTAAAGTGCCTTTTAATTGTCTGTGAACGTCTAAAGGACTGAATGATTTGTCTCATTTTGACTGTTTAGTCTTTGATGGGTGCCATTTAAAAAACAAAATGCTATTTTTTAATTGTCTTTTTTTTTTATCAGTGAAAAGTCACACTTATGGTGATTAAATTGCACTGACATTCCCAACTTATTCTCATTTGTGAAATACATCAATATCAGTGTCCCAGGCCGGGCGCGGTGGCTCACGCTTGTAATCCCAGCACTTTGGGAGGCCGAGGCGGGCGGATCACGAGGTCAGGAGATCGAGACCACGGTGAAACCCCGTCTCTACTAAAAATACAAAAAATTAGCCGGGCGTGGTGGCGGGCGCCTGTAGTCCCAGCTACTTGGAGAGGCTGAGGCAGGAGAATGGCATGAAACCAGGAGGCGGAGTTTGCAGTGAGCCGAGATTGTGCCACTGCACTCCAGCCTGGGTGACAGAGCAAGACTCTGTCTCAAAAAAAAAAAAAAAAAAAAAAAAAAAATCAGTGTCCTGTAAGAATCATCCTGTGACCCAGCTTGACTGGCTGCTGTGTGCTGTAGCTCCAGGTCTGTGTCCATGTAACTAGCAGAGGGGTGTGTGTGTGAATGCTTTCAGCCTCCAGAAAGGTCTAGCTCACACCTCACTCAAACCTGTTTGTGTGGTTCATGGTCCCAGTAATACATTGAAGGTTCCCAGAGTTCAAGCGTAGTGGTCACACGTAACTTGAAACCCTTTCTTCTCTTCATAAGTGAATCTTACTAAGGAATTGGGGGAGTGGAAGCCCAATTATTGATCAAGGAGCCAAGCCTACTTTACCTGAGGAGAGAACCTGAGTAATGCCCTATTGTGAAGGAGGGTGTGGATATGGAGGTAGTGATGGGACATATTCTTTTCCCCCTTTCATCTCACACATTAAACATGTCCCCAGCCAATTCTCAAATTCTCATAGTTTCCTCATACCTCAGACACCTTAAACTCATTTTTTTTTTCTTTTTGTAGAGACAGGTTATCTCTGTTTCCCAGGCTGGTCTCAAACTCCTGGCCTCAAGTGATCCTCCTGCCTCAGCCTCCCAAAGCACTGGGATTATTATAGGTGTGAGCCACCGTACCTAGCCCACTCTCAATTTCTTTCTTTTTTTTTTTTTTAGACAGGGTCTCACTCTGTCACCAAGGCTGGAGTGCAGTGGTCTGATCTCAGCTTACTGCAGCCTCTACCTCCCAGGATCAAGGGATCCTCCTGCTTTAGCCCCCTGAGTAGCTGGGAATATAGTTGTGTGTCACCACATCCAGCTAATTTTTTTTTTTTTTTGTAGAGACAGGGCTTCCATATGTTGGCTGGTCTCAAGTGATCCTCCCGCCTCAGCCTCCCAAAGTGCTGAGATTACAGGTGTGAGCCACTGCACCTGGCCCAAACTCACTTTTTATGTTCCTGCACACATCATTCCCTTATTCAAACCATTCATTCATCCAAACCTCGACAGCCCCTCCTGACGCAGAAGCTAACGTGACCCATCCATTCAGCACATCTCTGCTGGGTCTGCCAGGTCTTGTCTTCACAGTAGCCTCTTTGGGGGTGACTGAATAGATGGAGTTAAGACTGTATGGGAAGTGGGTGTGCTTATTGTCCCAGCTACTCAGGAGGCTGAAGTGGGAGGATCACTTGAGTCCAGGGGTTCAAGGCCAGCCTAAGCAACAAAGACTGTACGCACTCCTCAATTCAGAGGGGACCCATTTTCTTGAGGTCATTAACCTAGCTCCTCGCCACTGAGTTTATCTTGGCCGTCCCATCCTCTCATTTTAGAATTGTGCAGGCCTCTCGGGCACAGCAATCTCATGGCCAGAGGCAGAGCCAGGGCTGGACTGGATTCTTTTCCAAGCTGCTGTCCTTTCCAAGATACCTCAAGAAAAAAACATTAAAAGATGAAATAACTCTTGAAGGGGGTTATACGTACCCTGTAATGCTTTTTCCACTCACAAGGTTTCAACTTTGGGCTTATTTGCCAAAATCTAGGATGGAAACGTCGTTATGAATATGTTCCTCCCGGCTGGATTTGATCTTGAAGATACTAAACCCAATTTCAGAGCATATTTAATCCTGGGCTATTGCTGAGGCCGACTTGGAAGAGACAAAGTGAGATGCAAAAGAGGAGAATTTTTATGATAGTTTGTACGTTACAAATACCCAAGAAACTATTTTCTTTACACCATTATTGCCATGACTTTTTGTGGACAGTTTCACGTAACTGTAAAGTCCAGGCTGCTTGGGTCTGGCCCCCACAGACCTGTCACGTTGAGGCCCAGCTTTTTTTCTCCCGCGCAGCTGCTGCTCTTCTGCAGACCCGCCATGTTGGGGCCCAGCTCCCCGCGCAGGTCAGAAGCTGTTCATCTTCTGCAACAGGGTTTGGCGCCGTTCTTCGGGGCTGATGCCCTCGGCAATGGACTTTAAGAAGCGCTGCTCGTGTGCCCTCTGGAGCAAGGAGCTGACAGAAGGGTTGGTCTTGCTCAGAGCCTCATAGCAGGTGAGGGTTTCCAAGGCTAAAACATAGAGTGGCTCACAGACCTCCGGGTGGAGCATGGCCATGATGTGCAGAGCATGGCAGAACACCTGGGTGTAAACAAACAGGGCTTCCTGGGTCAGGTCCTGCTCTGGTCCTTGAGCCCAAGGGCCAGCTGACTGTATCAACCTGACTGAGTCCAGGAGGCGGGTCAGACTGCCACAGAGGAGTTTGACCACGTGGTTCCAGCCTTCCAGAGGAAGCCAATTATGACAGCTCTGGCTGCAGAGAAACTGGAAAGTCCTCAGGAAGAGGACGGAGAGTTGGAGCTCCTGGGCAAAGGGCTTCAGGTTGAGCAGGGGAACAAACTGAATATATTCCAGGCTATACGGGACATGGAGGAGCTGCTTCTCCAGCAATCTCCTGGTCAGCTGGTGAAGGCGCTGCCACTCCTGAGGGCTGCACCAAGGCATGACTTGTACCAGGGCCACCAGAAAGCCTTTGCTGAACAGTCTGACCTCCTCAGGATTGCCCACGTCCACCACCAAGAGAGACAGCATCCTCTCCGAGACGCTGCTGGAGACGCAGCAGCACTCCATCCAGGCCAGGAGCCCCGTGCCGGCTCCATACCCTGGGTGGGCCTGGGAGGTCCACTCGTCTTCTGAAAGCTTACAGATCTCAAAAAGTGTGGCTGGCACTTCACACTTGAAGTGCCCCTCAAAGAAGTTCTTCAGCCTCAGGCCCACAGTCCAGTCTAGCTGTTCTAACTTGTGGTGGAGCCAGGACAGGGACTTGATCCAGGCATCCGGGGAGAAGGTCTCGGCATTGGCTGATACAATCTCACACAGGAGCTCCAGGATTTGGATCGTCAGATCCTTCCTATCCAAAGAGAGGCACCGCTTCTCCTTGGGAAGCTGCCAATATTTGCTGAAGCCGTCCAAGAGCTGGCACAAGCTGAAGAGGAGCGGAAACGGGGAGCAGGTCTGGAGCCAGTATTCCTCTCGACACGCATTTGCCTCTAGAGTCTGGATGAAGATCCTCAGACTGAGGTCTACCTCTTCAACATCTAACCTCAAGAAAGGCAGGACAAATTCCTTCAGCACCTCGTCTGGCTCAAGAAGAGCAGCCACTGGAATCCCTTGGGGCTTCACGGGACTCATCAGGCAGTTCAGGAGCTCTAAAAATTGCTTTTCTTCCTTGGGTGTAGAGAACTTCATCCAGACGGTTTCTCTGAGGCATGACACTATGAAAGTGGCAGATGAATTGGGACCCTGCTCTTCCACAAACCTAAGGGCAGGGAAGGCAGTGAGAATCTGGGCCAGGAACTTGTGGGTGCCAAGATTGACCACAGCCAGGCTGCACGTTTTCTTCACCGTGACTTCTGGGTGCACTATGACCAGGTGGGCCACGGAAGCCACAGCTTTCGCCAAGCCCTGTTCGGAGGCACTCTGAGTGAGCTGGTTAAAGGTCGTATTGAGGTCTTCCTGAAAACCCTCCACATAAGCCAGCAACTTTTCAGAGAGGCCCTTTCGCCCCCAGGAATGCAGGACACCTGCAAGGACTTTATTTTTACCTGGCAGGGAGAGGTCTGCGTAACATTCCAGGATCAGGTGGACCACCTGCCGTATCTGAGACTCAGGGATGGCCCTGTCAGCTGTGCTGACGTCTATCACTGTTTCCAGCAGCCTCAACACCAAGTCAGGCTCTCGGAAGAGGGCCCTGTTACTCCCCAGGCAGGCTACCCACTCATCCGAGAAGGCCCACTTCTTCTCAGAGGCAAAAATGTAGCACACTTCCATATGGCGGTCCATCTTCTGCTGGATGATGGCCATGGCAATGGAAGCTGTGATGTCCTCCAAGGCCCTGTTCTTCAGCACTGTGCTCGTTTTCCTCAGGAAGTCCCTGACACACTCCGCCAACTCAGAGACCACCTGCCTCTCCTCCTTGGACAGGCTGGTGCGGTTCAGGTAGAGCGTCGCGTTCTGGCTGAAGGAAGTCAGACTGTTGCACAGCCGGTAGCTGTCGTAACTTGTCTCCTGGCTGCTGCGGAGCACGGCCTGCAACTCCTCCCCCCACTCCCGCAGCAGGCGGTGCAGGAACTCGCAGCCCACGAAAATGGTCTCACTGGGGAGTTTGGCCAGCGAGGTCAGGCTGACATCCCGTTCTGCCTCCTTCACCTTCTCTGCCAGCGCCTGCTGGCGGTAGGGGTTCTGGGTGTCCGAGTTCCACACGGAGATCACTGTGGCCAGTTTGTCCAGATACACGGTTGCAGACACCTCCTGGGGGTCGTCCTCTGTCAGCGCAAACACAGTCAGCATGTCAGCCAGGTTGGCCAGCGCACAGCACTTCCTCCCAGGGCCCAGGATCCAACTCTGGATCTGCATCAGCCCGCTGAGCAGCATGGCCAACAGGGGCATGGTGGAGCACACGTCTGGGTCTGACCTAAGCCTCTTTGGAGGATGGGGGAACTCATCTAAGGCAGGCAGGTACTTATGGGCCATTGCACTAAACTGCGAGAGCAGGGGGTCCTGCAGGTGACCCTTGTGCTTCATCATCTCCCACCAGACGTCCAGGAAGAAGGCCACGTCTTCGGAAGAAGTGTCAATGGTCACGTGTTCCAGAAAGCGCTCTAGTTCTGCATGGCAGATGGTGGTGGGCAGGGCCGTCAGGAGCTGGATAAAGAGTCCAGAAGCTTCCAGGGATTTGAGCAGCTCGAAGAGGATGGTGTGGTTGATGGTGGGGATCATGTTGCCCACCGAGAAGAACAGGTCTTCCTGCCACCGTGTCTCCGTGTCGGACGGGGTCATGGGGTGCGGCTGCAGAACCTTGGCCCAGATGATGATCAGGGCTTTCTTCTTCCAGGCAAAGGGCTGGGAGTGTGCTGCAGCCGAGGAGATCTCCCTTAAGGCCTCCACGATGGGCCGTCCAACATGTTCCCAGTCAGACTTTGTCAATTCTGCCAGCGCCTTAGGGCGGAACAGCTGCTCGGCCAGCAAGAAGCCTCCATGCAGAATAGTCATTTCTTCACAGATGTTCAAGGGTCCTGCACACAGACAAGCCAAGTAAGACAGTGAAAATGTTTCCAGATGGCCCCTGCTGTTAGCAGGCTGTCATGGTTAGAGATGACAAGGGTTTTAAATGACATCAGTGCAAGGGGAGAAGGGAGGACTACAAGAGCCACTGCAGAGCTGGAGTCAGAAGGACTTGGCTGAGGAATCCAGAATGGCTTCCGAGCTCTCCAGCCCGGGAACTGGGAGGACACCAGGTGACGTCACATACAGGGAATGGAGGAGAATCAGAACAGGTGTGAGGAAAGATGAGTTCAGCTTTGGCTATCAAGGTACAGATGTCCTCCAGCAACGGAAATGCCGGGTGGAAGTTCAGGAGGGAAGTCAGCTGGGAAATGTGATTCTGAGAGGTATCTGCCCAGAGGGGATCACTCAACCAAGACAGTGAATGAGATCCTTCAGGAAAAGTGTGTGAAAAGAAAAACCTGGGCTGCTGAGGCCAGACCCTCCAGCAAAGGCTGGGCCAGCAGAGGATGTGGGGAGAGGGGTTTAGAAATAGCAGGAGGACTGTACAAACTACAGGGGCCACTGAGCATGTACCACAGGACATGACAGCTGAGCTTCTCATGACAGATGAAGGGGGCATAGCCACAGGGTAATGGGCACAGAGCAATCACACAACCACTAGGTAATAGGCACAGAGCAATCACACAGCCACTAGGTAATAGGCACAGAGCAATCACACAGCCACAGGGTAATGGGCACAGCAGCAATCACACAGCCACAGGGTAATGGGCACAGCAGCAATCACACAGCCACAGGGTAATGGGCACAGCAGCAATCACACAGCCACAGGGTAATGGGCACAGCAGCAATCACACAGCCACAGGGTAATGGACACAGCAGCAATCACACAGCCACAGGGTAATGGGCACAGCAGCAATCACACAGCCACAGGGTAATGGACACAGCAGCAATCACACAGCCACAGGGTAATGGGCACAGAGCAATCACACAGCCACAGGGTAATGGGCACAGCAGCAATCACACAGCCACAGGGTAATGGACACAGCAGCAATCACACAGCCACAGGGTAATGGGCACAGAGCAGTCACACAGCCACAGGGTAATGGGCACAGCAGCAATCACACAGCCACAGGGTAATGGGCACAGCAGCAATCACACAGCCACAGGGTAATGGGCACAGCAGCAATCACACAGCCACAGGGTAATAGGCACAGCAGCAATCACACAGCCACAGGATAATGGGCACAGAGCAATCACACAGCCACAGGGTAATGGGTACAGCAGCAATCACACAGCCACTGGGTAATGGGCACAGAGCAATCACACAGCCACAGGGTAATGGGCACAGCAGCAATCACACAGCCACAGGGTAATGGGCACAGCAGCAATCACACAGCCACAGGATAATGGGCACAGAGCAATCACACAGTCACAGGGTAGTAGGCACAGAGCAATCACACAGCCACAGGGTAATGGGCACAGAGCAATCACACAGCCACAGGGTAATGGGTACAGCAGCAATCACACAGCCACTGGGTAATAGGCACAGAGCAATCACACAGCCACAGGGTAATGGGCACAGCAGCAATCACACAGCCACAGGGTAATGGGCACAGAAGCAATCACACAGCCACAGGGTAATGGGCACAGAAGCAATCACACAGCCACAGGGTAATGGGCACAGCAGCAATCACACAGCCACAGGATAATGGGCACAGCAGCAGTCACACAGCCACAGGGTAATAGGCACAGCAGCAATCACACAGCCACAGGGTAATGGGCACAGAGCAGTCACACAGCCACAGGGTAATGGGCACAGCAGCAATCACACAGCCACAGGGTAATGGACACAGCAGCAATCACACAGCCACAGGGTAATGGGCACAGAGCAGTCACACAGCCACAGGGTAATGGGCACAGCAGCAATCACACAGCCACAGGGTAATGGGCACAGCAGCAATCACACAGCCACAGGGTAATGGGCACAGCAGCAATCACACAGCCACAGGGTAATAGGCACAGCAGCAATCACACAGCCACAGGATAATGGGCACAGAGCAATCACACAGCCACAGGGTAATGGGTACAGCAGCAATCACACAGCCACTGGGTAATGGGCAAAGAGCAATCACACAGCCACAGGGTAATGGGCACAGCAGCAATCACACAGCCACAGGGTAATGGGCACAGCAGCAATCACAGCCACAGGATAATGGGCACAGAGCAATCACACAGCCACAGGGTAATAGGCACAGAGCAATCACACAGCCACAGGGTAATGGGCACAGAGCAATCACATAGCCACAGGGTAATGGGTACAGCAGCAATCACACAGCCACTGGGTAATAGGCACAGAGCAATCACACAGCCACAGGGTAATGGGCACAGCAGCAATCACACAGCCACAGGGTAATGGGCACAGAAGCAATCACACAGCCACAGGGTAATGGGCACAGCAGCAATCACACAGCCACAGGATAATGGGCACAGCAGCAGTCACACAGCCACAGGGTAATAGGCACAGCAGCAATCACACAGCCACAGGGTAATGGGCACAGAGCAGTCACACAGCCACAGGGTAATGGGTACAGCAGCAGTCACACAGCCACAGGGTAATGGGCACAGAGCAATCACGCAGCCATAGGGTAATGGACACAGAGCAATCACACAGCCACAGGGTAATGGGCACAGCGGCAATCACACAGCCACAGGGTAATGGGCACAGCAGCAGTCACACAGCCACAGGGTAATGGGCACAGCAGCAGTCACACAGCCACAGGGTAACGGACACAGAGCAATCACACAGCCACAGGGTAATGGGCACAGAAGCAATCACACAGCCATAGGGTAATGGGCACAGAAGCAATCACACAGCCATAGGGTAATGGGCACAGAGCAATCACACAGCCATAGGGTAATGGGCACAGAAGCAATCACACAGCCACAGGGTAATGGGCACAGAGCAATCACATAACCACAGAGTAATGGGCACAGAAGGAATCAGACAAGCCCTGCCTTCACTCTTTATAACCTTGCCTTGGGAACAGTCTTCAAACATTCTTCTACCTTTCAGGGAAACAGTCCACCCCACAGCTCCTTCCAGTCAAAAACAAGCTACTCATGGCCCTAGCTCTGTGGGAGAAACCAGGGAGTAGATACATAAAATACTGTGCTAGATTAAGCCTTCCTTCAGGGAACTAACGATTGACACAGACTTACCATGGAAAGCATCTTGGGATGTTTAATCAGACATGGGTTTAAATCCTAGCTCAGCCATTTAAAAATGATGTGATTCTGGCCAGGTACAGTGGCTAGCACTTGTAATCCCAGCTACTTGGGGGGCTGAGGCAGGTGGATCCCTGAGGCCAGGAGTTCAAGACTAGCTGGGGTAACATAGTGAGACCTCCCCCACCACCATCTCCAAAAAAAAAAAAAAAAAAAAAAAAAAAAGGGGATGTGATCTTGGTCAGATTGCTTCTCCAAGCCTTCCTTCTGCATATGTGGGGATAATACAGACTTCATGTTATGACTTTGGGGATCACGTGATATATACCACTCAAGCCCTTGCTTGACTGGTATATATCAGTGGGTTGGTACTGCTGTCTCCTGACCCCATCTCCCCGGGACGCTATGATGGATAAATGAGATACAGCTACAGTAAGAATCAGGTTAGAGTCTAATTAGGTGCTCAGTAAATGCTGGTTTCCTCAAACCTTTTCATGGTCGGCAAGACCAGAATCTTGTCACTATTCTTTGCCTCCTCCAGCTCAGAAACATCAAAGGATGTAGGTCTTTATCAGGTATGTTTCCTTTGACCCAGAAACTAAAAGAGGGTACAAACACTGCTCCCTATTCCTCATTCCTGAGTCCTCTCCCCTTTCCCAGGATTGAGAGATGCTACTCCTTCCTCAGTCTCTCATGCCCCCAAGAGCTCATATTCCCCATTTTCACAGGCCAGACAACCAGCAGAGAAAACACTGACTCCAGGAGACTAAGGACCATCTGACCCTTCCCATTTATGGGAGCAGCAGCAGGCCAAGGGCTCAGCACTATGTAACCCACTTGTGGAGGCAATCCATCTCATCTCACAGTGGCTGAGACCGACGCCCAGGGAGGGTTAGGCTGCAGAGGGGACCTCTTTGGGGGGTTACCGCCCTTCTTTCTGGCTCAGGAGGCTCTCCCAGGGTCCCAAAATATGGTCCCTCCTGACGCTGTAAATTTAATTTTATTGCATATTGGCTTAGTTGAGCAGATGTTTGGCCCTCAACACCTGCCTTCCAGGTGCAGTAAGTACGCACAGTTTGAAGTAGTAAGTCCCAGGGCAGTTACTAGCTGGAAAATACTCCGGTGCTCTATCACGGATGGTTAACTAGTGCTTGCCAGAGCCCGCTTCTTAGGTTTATTAAGCGCCTACTCCATGCCAGACACTGTGCTAGGTGGTACACATGCAAGATATCTTCTATTCACAATCACCTTTTGAGGACTACTATTCCTGCTTTAGAGATAAGGACACTGAGGCGCAGAAACGATTTGCTGAGGGTGTCCCAGCCTGAATGTGGTGGGGCTGGGAAGCAATTACGGCTGAGGGGCTCCAAGCCCTTAGAGCTCTGCCATTCCGCTCCTGAAGAGCTGTCTGGGGGCGGGGACCAGACCATTTCCCCCCAGCCTACTACTACTGACACATCTCGGGGTGCCTCACCCCCACCTCTCCGAGAACAGCCTCCTGGTCTTAGCAGCGTGCCAAGGTTTAGCTGGGAGCTTCTAGTTCCTATGGGCTCCCTCCCAGACCTTGCCTGTAAGATTCTGAATCAGGACACACGCAGGTTCACAAAGTGACACCTCAGGAGCGCAGCCGCCCCAACCGCGGGTGTGACCCGCGCGGCCCCACACGGGACACTGTACCTCGGAGATCTCAGTGAAAAGTCGCCCAAAACTCAGTGGGGAGACACACTGCCATTCTCCCCGCTCTGTCGATGAGGAAACCTGATGAACGTAAGACACCTGGAGCGTAAGACACTTGCTCAAGAACGCAGTTGCCGTTCAGGAAATGAGGCCGTCCGGGCGCCCGGGGGTGCTCGAAGGGAGCCTGTTTCCCAAAGCACGTGCGCGAGCCCCGGGCGCTTCCAGGGGCTCTAACTTCACGTCTGCTCCGTGTTTTCCCGCGGAGGGGGCCGGAGGCGGCAAGACGCGGCCCAACGCGCGGCGGAACCCGGACCACCCCCCGCCAAGGCCACCCCGGGACCCCTAGACCCGCCCCGACGCGGAGGACGTTTGGGCCCGGGCCCGCGCGAGCGTGCGCGGCCGGAGGAGACGCGACGGGGCAGCACCGCCCTGGTGGCGCATTGCGGGTCGCAGACCGGGGCCGGGGGGCCGCGGCACCCACCTAGGTCCATGGCGGCGACGCCGGCGGCTGCGCGGGGCTAACGCCCCCTCCCCTCCGAGAACTCGAACGCGGCGCGGGACGCACTGCACAACGGGAGGCGCAGGCGCCACGGCGGCCGCGCTCAGGCCCCGCCCACAACCTCCGCCCGGCCCCGCCCACAGCCTCCCCCGCGCACGCGCAGTCCTCACGAACGAGCGCCAAGCGCACAGCGCCGCCTTCCGGCAGAGACCTCCCACCAGCCCTCAGGTACTCGGGCGTCGCTCCCCGGAGCCCTCCGCACCGTCTCCTGCCCGGCCCCTCTTCCGGGATCCCAGCGGGTCCGGCTCATGATTCCCCGGCCCCGCATTCACCCTCACCCGGTAACCCCGGGCGTGCCCCGCACACAGTTCACCCGCACGGCGCGCCTCCCCCGGGACGCCCACTACCCAGCGCGGCCGCACCACGGGAGGCTTCCGCTCCCACCTGTCCAGCTCGCACCACATACAGCCCCTCAGCGCGCTCCTGCCGCGCCGCCCCCTTCAGACAGCAGCGTTCCGGATCCTAGACGCTTTTTGACGGCTGGTCCTCCCCAGAAAATGCGCCGTGTGAGCCCAAACATGGTGGGGTAGATCCAGTACGCTGGACCCCGAGCTTGCAATCTGTGCTTGACAAAACACAAACATCGTGTGCCTGTCTCCTCCCCCTGAGATCGAGTAGTAACAGCCATTCCGACTCTCCACCTCCAGCTTCTAGCACCAGAGACCGCCTCCACCACCCCATGTGCCAAGTGGAGTTCGAGCTGGCGCGCGCGGCCCTCAAGCAGCTGAAGGGTCCCGTGAGCGATCAGGAGAAGCTGCTGGTCTACGGCTTGTACAAACAGGCCACCCAGGGCGACTGCGACATCCCCGCCCCTCCGGCCTCAGACGTGAAAGCCACGGCCAAGTGGGAGGCTTGGAGCGCGAACAAAGGGACGTCCAAGATGGACGCCATGAGGAGCTACGCGGCCAAAGTGGAGGAGCTGACGAAGAAGGAAGTGGGGGGCATGGAGCGCCAACAAAGGGGCGTCCAAGATGGACGCCATAAGGGGCTACGCGTCCAGAGCGAGGAGCTGAGGAAGGAGGAGGCTGGCTGAGGGCTCCTCGGGAATGGAAAGGGCTTGTTAGACCTTGATGGCTGAAATGTCCTGAAACTGTCGCAAGCTTAGCCGAGACATCAATAAATCACTTAAACTGCATGACAGTAACCGCTGCTGTTGGAAAGGAGAAACTCGGTGACCGAGTGCTGGGGAGGCGTCCAAATACACAGACTTGCTTTTTGTATGGTTTTGGGTGCAGTTCCCGCCCTCCTATTACAAGAGCGTATGTAGGTATTCGGCCGGAGAGAGGGGGACAGTGTGCTGTGGAAATGCCCAAGATCTGAGGGCAGGAGACCATTCTCCACTGACAGCCTCTTGGGAGGCTGAGGCCCCAGCCCCTTATCTCTTCAAGGCTGATTCACTAATACCCCAGCACCACAGAGGGGAGAGGGACTCTGTCCTCCTAAAGTCAAGTCCAAAAGCCCCCGCTGGAACACAGGGCCTACCGAGTTCATGTTTTGAGGGAGACCAAGCTTTCCGTGATGATAATGCGGTGAAACAATTGATGCGTCAGAACACAGCAGTTGAGAAACAATGGAGCAGATGGTGTCAAAATCCCAGCCCCAGAAAGGCTCACCTAAGGCCGGGCAACCAAAATGTTCTAGGGACTATTCTGTACTTAACCCTGGTTTCTGCTTAGGGGATGTTGGTGGGACAATATGCATATGGATGTCTATGTGGGATTTGTTGCAAGGGCACAACACACTCCTTGACCTATGCAAGTGCCAGAGTGTCTGAGCCCAGCTTCTACTCCTGTTAATTATCACGGGGGCCTCAATGCACAACCATTGTGCATGGTGGCTGGAGTATGGAGTGGTAAATGGTATCGAGAGAGGCAGGTCTACAGTGGCATATGGGATTTCCTGGTACTTCTTCCTTAATAGAAACTGTTTTCACAGATCATGACATCAGGTCAGCTCCAGTTCTCGCCGGGACCAATAAACAATAGAAGCAACAACCATAAAGACTTCAGAGGACAAAGGAAACCAAACCTCACTGTCTTCAAGATCTATTCACATAGTTGCAGGAAGTTGCTCTAGACAAAGTACATTACTAAAGAATGAAGCCCACCCAGGACATCACAGTGACGAAAGAACCATTTCTGGTAACTGGACCAGGCGAGAGCCACACTGTAGGACAGCAGTGCTGCCCTCTCTTCTTTGGCGAATGTTACGAAGACATTCTGATGCACTTAGGATCATGATTCATGTTAAATGTAAATTAATAGTAAAAATAATACACCTTGCTCCAAAATGTGACAATTTAGAAGCTGTCTATATAGCCAGACCACTCTAAATCACAGAACCTAGAAAATAAAAATGTGCCATAATTAGGACAGCAGAAAGTAACAGTCAGATAGATAGTTTTTTTTTTTTTTTTTTTTTGAGACGGAGTCTTGCTCTGTCACCCAGGCTGGAGTGCAGTGGCGCAATCTCGACTCACTGCAAGCTCCGCCTCCCGGGTTCACGCCATTCTCCTGCCTCAGCCTCTCCGAGTAGCTGGGACTACAGGCGCCCGCCACCACACCCAGCTAATTTTTTCTATTTTTTTTTTTTAGTAGAGACGGGGTTTCACCGTGGTCTCGATCTCCTGACCTCGTGATCCGCCCGCCTCGGCCTCCCAAAGTGCTGGGATTACAAGCGTGAGCCACCGCGCCCGGCCGATAAAGTTTTAAAAAAGAGAAAATAAGGATTTATCTATTTGTATTTGCTTACGAAGGGGTTACCCATAGGACGCAGGGGGAATGGGATTGATGGGCATGGGGTATACTGTGAAAGGAAAATAAAATCTTGGAACCAAATTCACTAAGCCAAAGGGAAGAGTTAAGCTTGGAGATTGAGTCATGGAACATGCAAAAAACTTTTCCTTTTGTTCCTAAACAGAAAAGCTACAAGACAGAAGGCCACATATCTCCCCAGGTGGTCTCCCTCACCTGACAATATAAATTAACAGCTTATCTTCATAGGTAAGGGACAAAGACAACACCACAAACCATCCCTCACCAGCCCTGAGACAAAATGTAGATGTACTGAGCTGAATGCATAACTGTTCCTCTGCCTGCTGCTTTCACTGTAAGATGTAGATTTGGTGAGTGCTAAATATAGATTTACTGACCTGAATGCATAACTGACTGTTCCTCTGCCTGCTCCTTTCACTGTAACATGTAGATTTGGTGAGTGCTAAATGTAGATTTACTGAGCTGAATGCTTAACTGACTTCCTCTACCCCCTCCTTTCACTGTGACATGTAGATTTGGTGAGCGCTAATCAAAGCCTCACAAGAATGTAACCACTTATCTCCCTACCTACCCTCCTTTATTTTTCCTTTCCCTCTTTCCTCCCTTCCTGCTCTTCCCTTTTAAATACTTGTTAGGAATAACGCTCAAAATCCTAAGGAAATTGAACACTTGAACAAAGGATTCTTAGCAAAGCAATTTTACTTCTGTGCAGAGGGGTGCCTCCTTGGCCAGTTGCCATGAGAGCACACCTGAACAAAGGGGCACGAGAGCCTTTATTCCTGACACAAGTCCTGCCCCTGTACCCTTTCCCCATTGGCCGGGGTCAGGTCGTACAATCTAAACTAATCCCGCTTGGCTAAACATTTGATTTTTTTAGATAGGGTGGGCACGTAAAAGAAAGTGGAGAGGAAGGGGAAGGGGTGTCTGTAATGAGCTAGAAAGTTAGTCCTCTTTCCAAATAAGGAAAGGAATGTGAGCTGGTACTGATAACACCTGGTACTGTGGTGTGCTTGGGCATCTCACAAAGGCAAAAAGGAAAAAAGAAAAAGGGGGCGGGGTACTATGAATTAAAGAATAAAATATTGATCAGATTATTTGAAGAGAAACCTCATCATATCCCACATACTGAAGCCCTAAAAATCCTCTTTGTAAAGAGTGCGGGCCACAGATCAGTGGTTGGGTCTCCTCAGGCACATCCTCAACCTTGGTGAAACAAACCTCTAAATGGGCGAGACTTGTCTCAGACACTTACCCGGTTTACAATACCTTTTCATATTGTTTTGATTTTTGAACCATGTGACTCTACTGCTTTATATAAAGACGATGAGGCAAGGGCACTTCTTTATTGATCATTAAAGTTAGAGTAAATTTACTATTAATTTCCCCTAAGGTTGGGGTAAGAACTCTTAGAACAAACAGAGAAACTTCTCAACTCTTACCCTGAATTTCAACAGACACATTGGAGGTCTCCTGAAAACTCTGGCTGCTAAGTCACAGCGGCACTGAGTGGCAGGTGAGATAGCCAGAAAGTCACACGAAGGAGCACTAAGCATCCCTGGGTTTGTTAATTCCAGTAACATGTCAGACGGACATGGACTTCAGACAGTCCTGCAAGCTAACTAGGAGAGCTCTGGCAATACGGCCATTCTAAATCTCTCTGGAGATTTAACTCAAGGCACACTTGTATTTACATGCAGGCTCCATAACACCTCAATTCAGAAAAACAACTCTGGAGAAGCTGAAGAACTTTCCAACTTCATCTGTTTGAAACACCAGCTGGCAGCCTGAGCAACACAGCGAGACAGTGTCTCTACAAAAAATAAAAAAATTAGCTGGGTGTGATGGCCCGTGGCTGTGGTCCCAGCTATTCAGGAGGCTGAGGTGAGAGGATCTCTTGAGCCCAAGAGGTCAAGGCTGCAGAGAGCCATGATGGTGCCACTGCACTCCACCCCGGGTGACAGAGCAATGTCTCAAAACCAAAAACGAAACACCAGCTTGGGCAAAGCTATCTTTCTTACATCCTCATTTTCTAATTGATCATATGCCCCAGAAGTGGGAAAGTAATAACTTTAGTTTAAAATTAGTTTTTGCAGATCTAATGGGCATCTAAATAATTTTTTTTTTTTTTGAAACGGAGTTTCACTCTTGTTGCCCAGCTGGAGTGCAATGGCATGATCTTGGCTCACTGCAACCTCCGCCTCCCGGGTTCAAGGGATTCTCCTGCCTTGGCCTTCTGAGTAGCTGGGATTACAGGCGTGCGCCACCACATCCATCTAATTTTGTATTTTTAGTAGAGATGGGGTTTCTCCATGTTGGTCAGGCTGGTCTCAAGCTCCTGACCTCAGGTGATCCGCCTGCCTCAGCCTCCCAAAGTGCTGGCATTACAGGTGTGAGCCACCGCGCCCACCCTAAATGATTTTTTTAAATTACTGTTTTTTGGTTTAGAATTACTTAGCTGAACTATGCAGAAGCAAGCTTCTGGATTCCTTGATAAAAAAAGCCAAAGTTGTACACTAGAGGGCTTTAGGATGAATAAAATGTTAAAAAACGCAACAGGACGAGGCGGGCTGATCACCTGAGGTGACAAGTTCAAGACCAGCCTGACCAACATGGATAAACCCCGTCTCTACTAAAAATACAAAATTGGCCAGGTGTGGTGGCGCACGCCTGTAATCCCAGTTACTCGGGAGGCTGAGGCAGGAGAATTGCTCAAACTTGGGAGGCAGAGGTTGCCGTGAGCCAAGGTTGCACCACTGCACTCCAGCCTGGGCAACAAGAGTGAAACTCCATCTCAAAAAAAAACAAAAACAAAAACAAAAACAAAACGCAACAAAGCGAGACTTGACAGGCCATGAAATAAATAAAAGGAGGCAGCTCTCCTAAAGCCAAAATGTCCCGTGCAGGCGCTACCTTTCACCCTGCATGCTGCCCACTATCATGCACAGTTGTGCATTTAGGAGAAAAACGTTTTGGTACGCCAAAATACAAGGAAAGCAGATAAAAGGGAAACCAGTGTGTGTGATTTAGTCATTCGGTACTTATATAAACCACTTATTTTACCACAACAAACTTCGAGGGCCACATTATAGCAGCCCAATACACTGGGAAAAGGAGTTTCTATTCATGAGTACAATATTACTAGAGAGGAACGTTAAAAATTACTTAATAATCTAATAGAAAATTGGAAAATTTGGCCAGGCGCGGTGGCTCACGCTTGTAATCCCAGCACTTTGGGAGGCCGAGGTGGGCGGATCACGAGGTCAGGAGATCGAGACCATGGTGAAACCCCATCTCTACTAAAAATACAAAAAAAAAAATTAGCCGGGCGTGGTGGCGGGCACCTGTAGTCCCAGCTACTCGAGGCTGAGGCAGAAGAATGGCGTGAACCTGGGAGGCGGAGCTTGCAGTGAGCCGAGATTGCGCCACTGCACTCCAGCCTGGGCGACAGAGCGAGACTCCGTCTCAAAAAAAAAAAAAAAGAAAATTGGAAAATTAACATACATTCTAAAGAGAAGCAGAAGTTTATCTGGTTATTCAAAGTTCATATAATTTCCACACGCATAAAAAAAAAAAAAAGAGAAGGGCACGGTGGCTCATGCCTGTAATCCCAGCACTTTGGGAGGCTGAGGCGGGTGGATCACCTGAGGTCAAGAGTTCGAGACCAACCTAACCAACATTGAGAAACCCCGTCTCTACTAAAAATACAAAATTAGCCAGACGTGGTGGCGCATGCCTGTAATCCCAGCTACTTGGGAGGCTGAGGCAGGAGAATCACTTGAAACCGGGAGGCGGAGGTTGCAGTGAGCCAAGATTGCACCACTGCACTCCAGCCTGGGCAACAAGAGCAAAACTCCGTCTCAAAAAAAAAAAAAAAGAACCAATTACCTAGAGGAAGGCCATACATAACTTGGTTTGCTTTGAAACTCAAGATTGCTTCCCTAGGATATGGAATTCAAGCTGAATGAAAAGTTGTAGAGCTGGATGAGAATTTCCTTCTCTCAGTGAAGGTATAATAGTATCACCCCTATAAGAAGATCAGCTGAAATGCAACCAAAATTTCCATGCCCCACACCCTGCCAGTAAGGGAGGAAAGCAGAGGTTATGATTTACAAGTAATTCTATATATGTTCTTTTGGAACCAGGATCCTCTGAGTCAATCCCTTCCAATCTCCTAAGTTTATTTTTAAAAATCTGAACCTGGCCACCACTTTAAATGATAAGACTTAGAGACTGGTATAACAGCTTGATTTCAGAAGCTTACTTTCAAAAAAAATTTAATTATTCAATGAATACACAACATAATTCCATTTCGAGTGATTAAAACCTACTTGTTGTACAGAACCAAACAAAACTACAAGAAAACATTTCCAAAACCTTTTTTTCAGGCTGAAGAAATCGTTTAATCCATTTTAAAGAAATCTCACATGATGTTCTGTCGGGATTAAAAATATACACAGAAAAAAATAAACAAAACAAAATATATGCACAGAAAGAAACTCGCACGGAGCCAGGTGTGCAGCAACGTCACACACTCATTCCTTTCTGTTTCCTCTGGACACTCAAAATGTAAAAGCAAGTAAGATGGGGATGGTTAACCAAACCTTTTGGTCCAAGGAATAAAATTTCTTTAAAAAATGTAAAATGTCAAAACCTGCCAGAATAAGATAATAGAACAGTGTATCATCAGGTGCTGGGAATGGTACCATGACAAGCCATTAATTTGGATTTACCAACAGCTGCTCTCATAAAATCTACATGATTCAGAGTTAACCCTAACTATCTGCAATCCCAACCACAGTCACGTTCATGCGGCTGTCCTAGTCTGGACAATCATCTGTCACTCATCGAACACAGTTATATACAGAATGTGCAGTCCCAGCAACAGTGTAGATTACAGCAGGCCTTCTCTACCTGGACTCATGATCGGATTTCATTTCTAAATTACATCAGAGCTTCCAAAGACTGAAATACACAAATCTGCACTACCCAAGCCTCCTTGCCTGTACGGGAAACAAATGAGAAGAGCATTTATCGGGAACTGACATGTCAGGCCTCACAGGTGCTGGGCAGGAATTACAGAGGCTTGCTCTGCGTCATGTCTTCCGTTAACCTGAAGCTTTGGGTTTATTGTGTTTGGCAAACCACTCGTCACTTTTATCTGCTGCCATTGCCTGTAAAATAGAAATAGAATACACATTGACTCCAAGCCTGAAAAACAGAAGACATAGCCCACTTTACACCTCACTGTACTGACCCCAATAAAAAAAATTAACATTAAAAAAAAGATCCAAACCCCCACTCCAAGAAAAAGAGAAGAGAAATAAAAAAAAAAATGTTAACATTTAAAGAGTATTAATCCAGTAAGAGTATTATGTTCAGTAAGGCAAGAGATACTGGTGAGTCATGAGCAACTGTGCATCCGCACTCTGCAGAGTCAAGGTCAAGGGCAAACAAAGCCTGTAGCCAGGAAGTGTGGCTGGCAGACCAACTCGATCAGGGATCTCTGGTAAAAGAGCAAGTCCTGCCACTCACAGCATCTGGGCAGACGCTCAAGAATCTTTTTTTTTTTTTTTTTTTTTTTTTTTTTTTTGAGATGGAGTCTCGCTCTGTCGCCCAGGCTGGAGTGCAGTGGCGCGATCTCGGCTCACTGCAAGCTCCGGCTCCCGGGTTCACGCCATTCTCCTGCCTCATCCTCCCGAGTAGCTGGGACTACAGGCGCCCGCCACCACGCCCGGCTAATTTTTTGTATTTTTAGTAGAGACGGGGTTTCACCGTGTTAGCCAGGATGGTCTCGATCTCCTGACCTCGTGATCCGCCCACCTCGGCCTCCCAAAGTGCTGGGATTACAGGCTTGAGCCACCGCGCCCGGCTCAAGAATCTTTAGTGTCACGAAATTCAGTCTGACAGTGAGGCCAAATATGAAACGTACGTGATGTTTTAGTAATGAAGCCTGGAATGATTCCTCTTTCATAAGTCTCCTCCCAGCCTGCTCTTCTGATGTTGGTTCTGTTTAGTTTGGGCATCTTAATTAAAAAGGAAGCCTTGAGCTGTGCCCAGTGGTCACACCTATAGTCACAGCCACTTGGAGGCTGAGGCCAGAGGATCACTTGAGCTCAGGAATTCGAGTTCAGCCTGGGTAACAGAGTGAGACCCCGTCTCACATATATACAGATACACATAAAAAGAAAGAAATAAGTAAAGCCTTAACAATAATGTTTTGGTGCCACAAGTGTCCCTTTAGTTGTTTAGTAAGGACATTCATTCATTTATTTAGTCAAAAAGAGCCAGGTACCATGCTGGGTTCAGGTGTGTCAGCAGAGACCGTCGGAAGCTTTGAGGAGTGTACAGAACAGCTGAAAACTCGGATATGGAAACAAGTATTTTGCATGACAGAGTGTGTGTACACATGTGTGTGTCTTGAAGCATTTGCTATAATATCTACCTCAGCAGGAAGTCACAAGATGAGTTGGCAATTGAAAAAGAAGAAACAAATATGTTTATTATTTAGAAACAGTGAAGGTGAAAGTGGCTGTCCTAGGTAGCGTGACTCAGAGATGGACCGTTTCATTTCTAAAAAATCTTAGTACTAGCCGCGCGCGGTGGCTCACGCCTGTAATCCCAGCACTTTGGGAGGCCGAGGTGGGCGGATCACGAGGTCAGGAGATCAAGACCATCCTGGCTAACACGGTGAAACCCCGTCTCTACTAAAAATACAAAAAATTAGCCGGGCGTGGTGGCGGGCGCCTGTAGTCCCAGCTACTCGGGAGGCTGAGGCAGGAGAATGGCATGAACCTGGGAGGCGGAGCTTGCAGTGAGCCGAGATCTTGCCACTGCACTCCAGCCTGGGCAACAGAGCAAGACTCTGTCTCAAAAAAAAAAAAAAAAAAAAAATCTTAGTACTATCTGATTTATTATCTTGATGAAAATAAGTATTTAAAAATCAAAGATATGCATTAAAAAAACCACGACTCACAAATATGCATGTTTCTGTCTTTTAGGAGCCACAAAAAGTGGGAGGAAAGAACAACTAAATGATCTGGAGAACCTAAGAAAGCTTTTTTTTTTTTTTTTTTTTTTTTTTTTGAGATGGAGTTTTGCTCTTGTCACCCAGGCTGGAGTGCAATGGTGCCATCTCAGCTCACTGCAACCTCTGCCTTCTGGGTTCAAGTGATTCTCCTGCCTCAGCCTCCCAAGTAGCTGGGATTACAGGCGTACACCACCATGCCTGGCTAATTTTTTGTATTTAGTAGACACAGGGTTTCACCATGTTGGTCAGGCTGGTCTGGGACTCCTGACCTCAGGTGAGCCACCCACCTTGGTCCCCCAAAGTGCTGGGATTACAGGGGTGAGCCACCGCGCCTGGCCTAACCTAAGAAAGCTTTTAAGTGTTGAAGGACAATTAAAAGAGGAGAGGGAAAAAACCCTTTGGGTTGGATGCAAGAAGATGTATCTTAGCTAATGTAACAGTTCAGTGGGACTGGAATGGGGATGAGTTAGGGGACTTAGGGAGGGAGGCGGGACAGAAGGTCAGAGGGTAGAGAATGTCCAAATATGTCACATGCTCTGTCAGAGAGTTTGAAATTTATCTCAGAGGCAAAAGAGCAGCTATCAGATTAAACAGTTTTAAAAATGACTAGATGTTTGCTTTGGGACAGACCGTAAGGTGACAATGAGGCCTTTCAAAGGGGAAGCTGACAGGCAGAAGACATTTCAGAGGCAGAAGACATTTCAGAGGCAGAACTCACAGCTCTTGGTGACTAATAGCTAAAACAATTTAAGGATGAGGAGAAATAATGTTCAAAAGTGACTGTACATCTAAAATGTCTATTAAATGTTAAAAAACAAAACACAACAAAATAACACCAAAACTGGCTCTCAGGATTCCAGCGTGAACAACTGGCATCACAGATACGCTGTACTGTCCAGGGAGGGAGCAGAGCACAGAGGAAGAAAAAGGACTGACTGTAAAGCCTGAAAGGCATCCATCCAGGCCCTGCCTGCACCTGCTCAGCGTGTGGTCCTCAGGGGTGAAGGGGAATGAGGTCATCACCATCCAAGCCCTTGCCTGCCACTCACTCAGTGTATGGTATTCAAGAGGGAGGGCCAATGACTTACTCATCCTTAGCCTTGGTTTCCTCATTTGCAAAGGCTGATGCTATCAACCTTGCAGGTCATGGTAAGAATCACAGAATGTATATGAAGCACTTAAGGCTGGGCACGGTGGCTCACGCCTGTAATCCCAGCACTTTGGGAGGCCAAGGCGGGCGGATCACCTGAGGTCAAAAGTTCAAGACCAGCCTAGCCAACATGGTGAAACCCTGTCTCTACTAAAAATACAAAAATTAACTGGGAATGGTGGCACATGCCTGTAACCCCAGATACTCGGGAATCCCAGCTACTCTGAGGCAGGAGAATCACCTGAATGCGGGAGGCGGAGGTTGCAGTGAGCTGAGATCACGCCACTGCACTCTAGCCTGGGCAACAGAGTGAGACTCAAAAATAAATAAATAAATAAAAATAAAGCACTTAAGAATGTATTGATATAGTAGCATTTATTTCTTTTTATTTTTTAACATATTTTTAGCATAAATAGAGAGTTTATCTGGGCCAAGCTTGAAGACTGCAACCCGGGAACATAGATTCAGGTTTCCCAGAATCAACACTCCCAAGCAGCCTTTATTTAATATTACTGGAAGAAGAATGGATTTGAGGTAAGGTAAGTTATAGACACACTGAGTGTGATACGTGGTGGGTTTCCTAGGTGAAGAGGTTCTTGGGATATAACATTGGTCTGGACAGAGAAAGTACTACACATAAGAGAAAAAGTTTGTAAGGTGGACTTCACCAAAATAAAAAATTCCTCATCTTCAGAAACTCAATTAATGGCTGGGAAAAATACTTGAATTTGCAAGTGACGAAGGAATGATGAAAAACTACAGTACAGAGTTGACGTAAGAGTCACGTAAGGATCTGTCGTACTCTCTTCAGTTGTGCATATTTGGAACTTTTCATCATGAAATATTAAAAATTATTAAAAAATGGACAAAAGACTTGAACATAAAATTCACAAAAAGAAGTAAATGGCTAATAAGCACATGAAAAGGTGCTCAATATCATTAGTCATCAGGGAAATAAAAATTAAACCTTTGTGGGGCCAAGCTGGAAGGATCACTGGAGGCCAGCCTGGGCAACACAGTGAGAATCTGTCTCTACAAACATAAAAAACATTAGCTGGGCATAGTGGTGCAGCCCTAGCTACGTAGTGGCTGAGGCGGAAGGATCACTTGATTGCACCAATGAAACCATTTCACATGTGCTAGAATAGCTAAAAAAACCCACAAAAAGCAAAGTAAGTGTTGGTGAGAATGTAGAGTGACTGGACCTCTCATGGACAAACGATGGTCCGATCACTTTCAATGACTGTTTGACACTTTCTTATAAAGTAAAAGCAGTTCTACTATTTACTCAAGAGAAATGAAACATCTATCTACAAGAAGATTTACACAAGAATGTTCATTGCAGTCTTCCTTATAATAGATAAAAAAAATCTAGAAATAAACGAAATGTCCACCATTGTAAGAATGAATGAGCAAATTGTTATATTCATAAAATTGAGTATCAGTCAGCAATTAAAAAAAAAATGAGCTGTGATATGCAATTACATGGTGGAATCTCAAAACCACGTTGAGTAGGCCGGGCGCGGTGGCTCACACCTGTAATCCCAGCACTTTGGGAGGCTGAGGCAGGCGGATCACAAGGTCAGGAGATCGAAACCATCCTGGCTAACAAGGTGAAACCTCATCTCTACTAAAAATACAAAAAATTAGCCGGGCGTGGTGGCAGGTGCCTGTAGTCCCAGCTACTCAGGAGGCTGAGGCAGGAGAATGGTGTGAACCCAGGAGGCGGAACTTGCAGTGAGCCGAGATCGGGCCACTGCTCTCCAGCCTGGGCGACAGAGTGAGACTCCATCTCAAAAAAAAACAAAAAAAAGCCACATTGAGTAAAAGAAGCCAGGCACAAAAGAAAAGAAAATACTGAATGATTCCATTTGTATGAAGTCCAAGAACGAACTCACCTACAGTGACAGAAGTCAGAATAGCAGCTGATCTGGGAGATGAGGGTGCCAACTCATTGGAGATGGGCATGAGGGAACTTCCTGGGAAAATGGTCTGTATCCTGAGTAGTGGTTGTATGAGTAAACACAACTGTCAAAACACATTTAAATTCTACCTAGATTATGCCTCATCAACAACAACCACTTGTCTGAGCGGAGGAAGGAGTTAAAAACTACAAGTGAGGAGGCTGGAACCAGGATGATGGCTAAGTTCAGGGCAGGGGTAAGCAGAGTCGCAGGTAAGCGCTCTTCAGAGTAGAGGAAGAATGCAGAATGGGGAAAACGGCAAAGCAGGGCTATGGGTATAAAACACTTTGGGATGAGACACAGAAAGAGGTGCCCGTGTCTGAGGAGAAACTGTCAGGGAGATGAAAATGGCAGGATGGCCGGGCGCAGTGGCTCACACCTGTAATCCCAGCCCTTTGGGAGGCCGAGGAGGATGGATCACCTGAGGTCAGGAGTTCAAGAGACGGGGTTTCACCGTGTTAGCCAGGATGGTCTCGATCTCCTGACCTTGTGACCCGCCCACCTCGGCCTCCCAAAGTGCCGGGATTACAGGTGTGAGCCACCACGCCCGGCCTACTCAACCAGCCTGACCAACATGGTGAAACCCCATCTCTACTAAAAATACAAAAATTAGCCAGGTATGGTGGTACATGCCTGTAATCCTAGCTACCAGCTACTCAGGAGGCTGAGGCAGGAGAACTGCTTGAACCTGGGAGGCAGAGGTTGCAGTCAGCTGAGATCGTGCCACTGCACTCCAGCCTGGGCAAAAGAGTGAGACTCCCATCTCAAAAAAAAGAAAAAGAAAATGGCAGGATCGCTAACAGCAGAGGAGAAGAGAGCTCAGGGAGCAGGAGTTCATCAATGCTATGAAAGAGTGAACAGAGGCCGAGTGCGGTGGTTCACATCTATAATCACAGCACTTTGGGAGGCCAAGATGGATCGAATGATTGAGCCCAAGAAGTTTGAAACCAGCCTGGGCAACATGATGAAACCCCATCTCTACAAAAAATACAAAAATTAGCCAGGCATGGTGGTGCACGCCTATGGTTCCAGCTACTCGGGAGGCTGAGGTGGGAGGATCACTTGAGCATAGGAGGCGGAGCTTGCAGTGAGCTGAGATCGTGTCACTGCACTCCAGCCTGGGTGACACAGAGAGATCCCCTGAGATCGTGTCACTGCACTACAGCCTGGGTGACAGAGAGAGATCCCGTCTTAAAAAAATAAAATGGGCCAGGTGCAGCGGCTCACACCTGTAATCCCAGCACTTTGGGAGGCCAAGGCAGACGGATCGCCTGAGGTCAGGAGTTCAAGACCATTCTGGCCAACATGGTGAAGCCCCGTCTCTCCTAAAAATACAAAAATTAGGCTGGGCGTGGTGGCTCACGCCTGTAATCCCAGCACTTTGGGAGGCCGAGGCAGGCGGATCACGAGGTCAGGAGATCGAGACCATCCTGGCTAACACGGTGAAACCGTCTCTACTAAAAATACAAAAAAAAAAAATTAGCCGGGCGAGGTGGCGGGCGCCTGTAGTCCCAGCTACTCGGGAGGCTGAGGCAGGAGAATGGCGTGAACCCCGGGGGGCGGAGCCTGCAGTGAGCCGAAATCCTGCCACTGCACTCCAGCCTGGGCGACAGCGAGACTCCGTCTCAAAAAAAAAAAAATACAAAAATTAGCCAGGTGTGGTGGCATGTGCCTGTAATCCTAGATACTTGGGAGGCTGAGGCAGGAGAATCGCTTGATCCCGGGAGGTGGAGGTTGCAGTGAGCCAAGATCATGCCACTGCACTCCAGCCTAGGTGACAAAGCAAGAATCCGTTTCGAAAAATAAATAAAATAAAATAAAATGGGCCAGGCGCAGTGGCTCACACCTGTAATCCCAGCACTTTAGGAGGCTGAGGTGGGTAGATCACTTGAGGCTAGGAGTTTGAGACCAGCCTGGCCAACCTGGCAAAACCCCATCTCTACTAAAAATACAAAAATTAGCCAGCATGGTGGCAGGTGCCTGTAGTTCCAGCTCCTCGGGAGGCCAAGGCAGAAGAATCGCTTGACCCTGGGAGGCGGAGGTTGCAGTGAGCTGAGATTGCACCATTCCACTCCACCCTGGGTGACACAGCTAGACTCCATCTCAAAAAATTTAATTAAGTAATTAATTAAATTAAATTAAGAGTGAGGAGGAAGAGTCTGGCAAATTTGTCAGCTGAGAGGATGACTGAGATTCTATTTTCCTTCAGGATAAAATGTATAAAGACTGTATTTTCTATACATTTCCTGCTTTAATGTTAATTGTGCATCTACTATTATGTCAGTAATTTGCGAAGCTCTATAAACCATAACGATCTTATGAGATAGATACTCTTGTTTTCTGAAATTTTTGGATAAGAAGACTAAAGTTCAAAGAATTTAAGTAAACTGTTTAAGATCAGTCACATAGTTATGTGACAGAACCAAGAAAGACCAATTTGTTCCTTTAATCATTCAACAAAGTATTTGCAGAACGTCTAGTATGTGCCAGGTTTGTGCTAGGAGCTAGGATCCAACAACTACTTTGAATGCTTCTGAATTACTGAGTTTGATGAGAATCTAAAAGTAGTTGCTATATTTGGCAAGAAACAAAAGCACTTCACTGAGTAACAAGAGCCAGTGCAAAACAGACTGAAGTGAAAATGGGAGGTGAGAAAGAGAAACAGCGCGCACTCAGATTTTTAGAAGAAGAAATCTGGAGAGGAGATGTGGGGTCAGTGAAAGGTTTTTAAAGGATGGGAGCTTTCGGCGCCTGTTTGCGTGCTGGCGAGAAGAACTCACTAGAAAGAAGAGACTGATGCTGCAGAATGGAGAAGAGATGATCAAACGAGCTGCAGAGCTCAGGGGGTCGGATGGAGGCATCTCCATGCAGAGAGCAGAATAAGGACGATCCAGCAGCAGCGGTTCCAGGGCAGCCTGAGGTTGTGGGAAGGCACAAATGCTGAGTCTAGACTAGCGGCCTACACAGGTGGCAGTGAAGACATCGGTCCTTGGCTGAGCTCAACCCAACAGCTAAAGGACGTGGTTCTGACAGTAAGAACCTGGACCCTGTTGCTTAGGCTCCTCCCACACACACTTAATGCCATCCCTCTCAGGCCCATGGTGACGTAAATGTAGAAATGAGACTCACATCATCCAACAATTTGCCTCCCTCTGGATCCATCTTAGAAAGTTCTCGAAATGCTTCATCCCCGACAAAGCAAATTTCATGTCCGTCCTACGCCAACAAAGAGAAAACACACCTGCCAAAGACATCCTTGAAGAAACCCCTGGTCCAGCCTGCCCCTTGCCTGAGAAGTACTTACAGGGTCGGCCAGAATGACCACCTGTACTGTTGCTTTCCCTGGGGTGTCCAGGCTCACCAGGGGAGTCAGAATCTTCTGGTTCTCCCTTTTCATCAAGTCCTCTAAGTCTGGCAACTTGAGGAAAACAAAGAGGCAACGTGAGCCAGGGGTCACACACTACTCAGGACACGGCCCTCGTCAGCCCTAGAGGAGTATCAGATACCAGAAAGAACCAAGGGGCCGTTTGTTTGAATTTATTATCTCAGCTGCTCTTGAAACAACTGCTGAACTTGATACTAAAGCCACAATCAAAAAGGACCTCAAGAAGGGAAGGGCAAGGTTCTTAGCTGGGTTGAACTAGCTAGTCGCAGAGCTCAAACAATCTGGTATCAAGCGTTACCTCTTTCTGGGGGCAAGAGAAGGCAATTCTCCCAAAAGCTGCTGCATGGTCCACCGCACCCTTGATGCCCTGTAGCTCCAGCTTACACTGAAATAGGAAAGGGGGTTATTTTTTGGAACAGGTTGTACATTCATTACATGTATGTGGTAGAAAAATTCAAGTATTATATACTAAAGGAGTAAAGTAAAAACTAAGTGTCTATCCTACTCTCACCCCGGACACAACTAGTCAGCAGTTTCCTGTGTATCCTTCTAGAAGCACTGCACGCATCTATGTTGTTTTTTTTTTTACACAAATGGTAGTATAATTTACAAATTATTCTGTTCCTTGTTTTTCTCCACTTAATGTTACCATGTCAATACATAAAGATTTGCCTCAATCTTTTTGCTACGACATAGTAATCCATTCCAATGAATGAACCGTAAATTACTGAAATATGTCTCTAATCTACAGGACACTGAAATTCTTACACGTTGTGATTACAAACAATGCTGCAACAGATAACCTTGCACACACTTCTTTGTGCCTATGTATGTTGAGCACATCTGTAAAATAATTCCTAGGAGTAGAATTGCAGGGTCAAAGTGCAAGGACTAAATCGTGCTCAAATGCTGGGTTATTAGAAAAAGAAGATGAAAAAGATCTTGCATTAAATCCATTCAATCTCTTTGATTAAGCAATTCCACTTCTGAAGAGATATATCCCCAAATATAAACAAGGTAATATCTGGGTGGTGAGGTTATCACTTATTTTCATTTTCTTCTGTTTATCTATATAAATATTGAATCACTGTGAAGAAACTATGGGAACAACCTTCATGTTAAGTTCATTTATAAAGGTTATAAGCCATTTATAAGCTTCATTTATCCAAATTCAAAGTAACAGGTTATTCTTCTCCAAGACTGCTCACCTGGTTATCAGCATAGCCCAGCAAAGCCCTTTGCTTTTCTTCATCTTTTTCATAAATTTTCATTCCCAGTAGATTACACCAGTAGTTCAAGGACTTTTGAAGATCAGACACTGCTAGAGTTACTTTTAATACGGGATCTGTTGGGTAATAAAGCAGGAATAGACAGATCAATTTAATAGAATAAAATAGAAATATCAAAACATGCACATGTGTACATACAAATTCACTTTACGATAAGAAAGGGATTTTAAGCCAGTATGAAGCCGGGTGCAGTGGCCCATGCCTGTAATCCCAGCACTTTGGGAGACTGAGATAGGAGGATTGTGTGAGCCTACGAATTCAAGACCAACGCAGGCAACACAGTGAGACCTTGCCTCTATGAAAACTTTTTAAAAAATTGGCCGGGCGCGGTGGCTGATGCCTGTAATCCCAGCACTTTGGGAGGCCGAGACAGGTGGATCACCTGAGGTCAGGAGTTCAAGACCAGCCTGGCCAACATGGCCCTGTCTGTACTAAAAATAAAAAATAAAAAAAATTAGCCGAGCGTGCTGGCACATGCCTGTAATCCCAGCTACTCGGGAGGCTGAGACAAGAGAATTGCTTGAACCTGGGAGGCGGAGGTTGCAGTGAGCCGAGATGGTGCCATTGCACTCTAGCCTGGGAGACGAGCAAAACTTTGTCTCAAAAAAAAAAAAAAAAATTAGGCGTGGTGGCTCATGTGTGTATTCTCAGCCACTTGAGAGGTAGAAGCAGGAGGATCGTTTGAGCCCGGGAGGTCGAGGCCACAGTGAGCCAAGATTGCACTACTGCACTCCAGCCTGGGCCACAGAGTGAGGTCCTGTCTAAAAAAAAAAAAAAAAGACAGTATGAAAAGCCTCATTATTCAATGGATGGCACTAAGAAGACTGGCTAATCATTTGGTAAGAAAAACTTACATCTTCGAAATAAATGACAAAATACATTCCTGATGGGTTAAAAAAATAAGTTTAAAGAATGAAACCATGAAAATACTAGATACAGATGATTATTTATACAATTTTGGAGTACAGGAAGATTTTTCTTTAAACCTGACACCAAAGATAGAAAAACTATGAAGAAAAAATTCTGCTACGTAAATTACACAAAATGGAAAACTCCTAGGCAACAACCAAGAAAAGGAATTACAATCAAAACTAGAGTATACAACACAGTAGGGGGAACAACTGCAATATATTGGACAAAAAGTCCTTAATGTATAAATCACCTGTAAATATTAATAGGAAAAGAATGAACATGCTAGAAAAATAGGAAAAAGGCACAAAGCAATAATCCGCAAAAGGAGGAATTAGAATGGTCAAATAACATATACAAAAATATTCAACCTGACCCCCCCAAAAAACAAAGAAATTAGAATTCACATAAAATCTTTTGTTATCTAATGTGCAAATAATGTTAAAAGTTGGCAGTGTTAACTGTATTAGTGTAGAGGGGAAAATCACAATCATATAATACAAGTGTAAATTAGTACATTTCTGGGCAATAATTTGACGGAATGTACCAAAAGCTTTAAAAAATGCTCATTGCTTTTGAAAGAACAAGTCCATTTTCAGCCACTCGAAAAGTAATTGTGGATGTATGAAGGGCTTTTACCACAAAGACATTCATCAGTGTTGCTCAGAACAATAAAACACTAGGAACGACATAGATATCCCATAATAGAGAATCGTTTATCTTCCTACCATGTAATAATACAATGGAACTCCTATAAAAGGATATGAAGAAGTGTATACACTTAATTATATATATGTATTCTTGACAAAATATTGGAAAGATATACTCTGAAATGTCAGCAGTGCATCTCTCTGGATATATGGGTGTGTGTGTTTTTTTTTTTTCGGCTTCTCTGCTTGTCTAAGGAAAAAACTTGATTATTTTGTAAAAAGAATAAGTCATATTGAAACACCTACTGTTACTGGAAACTTTTCACATTCTGAAGTGACTTTCTAAAGAGCTGTTCCACGTCTCCATCTGACTACGATAAATTCAGTGCATTTTTCTTTGGCTTTCACTGCCTTAGTCCTGTTTGCTAGAACAGCAATACCGTGATTAAGACGCTGTTTCTCACAAGTGCCCCCGCCTGGCAGGCTCCATTTTTTTCTTTCCATTTACTTCAAAATCAACAAATCCCAGTTGACTTGGAGCCTGAAGGGATGCAGGACAGGAAGTTAACACGTGGGTGAAGCTGCACAGAAGTGAGTAATTCAAAGGAAAGATGAATGCCAGCCGGACAGAAGGTCTGACCACATTATCAACCAGAAACACCCAAGGGGATTTCCATTCCAAAGGACAAAAGCTTCTTAGCACTGTGAGGCTCTCTATTATTTTAAGTACTGAAATATCACTAAGGCTGGAGGAAAAAAATGGATGGTGGAGCTAGCTGCAAGAGTTAAGTTTTAAAGTCAGCAAAGGATCAATCACCTATCAACAAAAAAACACCATAAACACCCTTTAAATCACCAGTGAAGTAGAGAAACACCATCTCTCCACGAGTCCCACACAGCCAAGTCTAGCCTCCCACACTGGAACGGACTGATCTTTCTTTTGCTGAGCACCAGATGATAAACAAGGAGCATTAAACATTCTACAGAGACTCAGCATGGGGGCATTGGGGACAGGAGGCCGACCAGTGGAAGGAGAATTTCCAGGACTCCCTTCTCAGGCCCACTTGCAGGCATACGTTCACCAAGTGAGAGAGTGGGCACAAGTGCCCTTGCCATTCGCCAGCATTTTCCCAGTTTTTGCTTTTGTTTTGACAGAGCAGGTAGCTGAATTTGCAGGCATTAAATACAAAATGAAACACTGATGAGGCTGCCTCTGCAGTCAACAAAACAAACCCTGCAAAGTGTCCTTCTTGCTCTGTGTGGCAGTCAGCGTGGGGGCTCCTCGCTCCCACGCCATCCCTCCCTGAGGACCCAGGCTGAAGTCTGGGAAACCAACCTCAGTTCCAGAGGCTAAATGGGTTGGGGGTGATCCTATTTCTCTTGCCAGTGACTGGTTTAGGAGCAGGCACAGTATATCAACTCTGACCAGGAAGTTTGCTGGAAGATTCTAGGAAAGTTTTTCTTCTGCTCTTAAAAAGAAAGTAAAAAGGGCCGGGCACGGTGGTTCACGCCTGTCACCCCAGCACTTTGGGAGGTTGAGGCAGGTGAATCAAGTGAGGTCAGAAGTTCGAGACCAACCTGGCCAACATAGTGAAACCTTGTCTCTACTAAAAATACAAAAATTAGCTAGGCGTGGTGGCGTGTGCCTGTAATCTCAGCTACTGGAGAGGCTGAGGCAGGAGAATCACTTGAACCTGGGAGGCGGAGGTTGCAAGTGAGCCGAGATTGCGGCACTGCACTCTAGCCTGGGCGACAGAGCAAGATTCCCTCCGTCTCAAAAAATAAATAGGCCGGGCGCAGTGGCTCACGCCTGTAATCCCAGCACTTTGGGAGGCTGAGACGGGCGGATCACGAGGTCAGGAGATCAAGACCATCTTGGCTAACACGGTGAAACCTCGTTTCTACTAAAAATACAAAAAATTAGCCGGGCGTGTTGGCGGGCGCCTGTAGTCCCAGCTACTCGGGAGGCTGAGGCAGGAGAATGGCGTGAACCCAGGAGGCAGAGCTTGCAGTGAGCTGAGATCGCACCACTGCACTCCAACCTGGGGGACACAGTGAGACTCTGTCTCAAAAAAATAAAATAAAAATAAAATAAATAAATAAATAAATAATTTTTAAAAGTTAATAAAAATACAAAAAAAAAAAAAGCTGAGCATGGTGGCGGGTGCCTGTAATCCCAGCTACTTGGGAGGCTGAGGAAGGAGAATCGCTTGAACCTGGGAGGCAGAGGTTGCAGTGAGCAGAGATCATGCCAATGCACTCCAGCCGGAGTGACAGTCTCAAAAAAAAAAAAGCACAAAGAAGTCAGCATCCCCTCTCCTACCAGACGGGAATGTGGGAGCACGTGGCCCCGCCTCTCCTGGCAGCCCTCCTGCAACCTTGAGGGGACTAGCTCTAGGAGAGGTACCCGCAGAGAATAACAGAACGTAGAAAGAGAAAATGTGGTGAGCTGGTGAATCATCTAACCTTGAAATCTTTCCCACCTATAGAACGCCTGCTCTGTGAGCTAAAAGATTCTATAACTGTTCAAAGTAGTTGGGTTTTCTGTTATTTACAGATGAAAGAATCATAAATCAATACCCAGAACCAGTCTAGATCCCCTACCGCTATGTATTAAAGTTCTGATATGAGAATATAATTTCTCCGATAACAGGTAAAAGCACTGGCTGGGGAAGACACATCACATGAACACAGAAAGACTCTACAAAAAAAAGACAGGCGGCCCTCACTTTCCTTTCACCAAAGATGCCTTTAGACAGAGGCTTTTAGTGGTTCTGGTATAATTACCTGACTGAGGCAGACTGCGATTCTGCAGATAGAACTTATATCCTCCCGGGGCCTCGGTTTCAAAAACACCTTCTGCAACTTCCGTCAGTGGCCACTCCAGCTTCCTGGCGTTGCTGACAGCCTGGCTAGAAGCAAGTGTGATTCCCTAAAACAAACAACAGTACATCCCAAGTACACAATCACAACGGGTATTTTACAGAACAAGACAATGAGCCCAGCCCCTACTGCCTTTAGGTAAAATCACCTAAGATTTAACTGGCATCCAACATTTTCTTCTAGTGATTTAAAAACAGTTTTCAATGTTTTATCCCACAAACATTCAGACCTTCAAGAATAATAGGACAGAAATTGAAATGCCAGTGAAGTCTGATTCATTTAACACCAAAGATAACCTCTTCTAATTCTAAAGATCTAGCCAGAGAAATCTTGATGTTACCTGGGTCTGCCAGCTAGCTACCTATTTAAGGTGACCTGTTCTTGCTTTTTTAACAAACAAACAAACACAACAAAAATAAGCAAACTATCAAGGTTTCCTTACATTTAATCAAAGTGCCTAGAAATGTACACGTATGCTTTCTGAGAAGACTAGCCTTGTTTCTAGCTTGGATTATTATAATGGCCTCTCTGCCTCCAGTCTTGTAAATTATCCACTCTGTAGCCAAAGTAAACTTTCCAAAACGCATCCTATAGTCCACCCCCAGACGGCACCAGCCTTGCTTTCCCTTTACGCAAAGTCCTCCAATGGCTCATTTCACTCGGAGGACTTGTGGCCTAGGAGGCCCCTGCAGTCTCACCCCATGGCACTGCTGACCCCCTCTTACCACGTTCCCTTCTCGTTCTCTATATCAGTCACACTGGCTTCCTTACACCTCCTTGAACACGCCACATGTTACCTGAGGGCTCTTGCACAGAATATTCTCTGCCTGGAATGCTTGTCCCCCAGATATTCACATGGCTAACTCCCTGACCTCTTTTGAGTCTCTGCTCAAATGTTCTCTCTTCACTCACACACACCTTCAACACTCTACTCAAATTTACAACCAGCCACCTACCCCAGCCAAAAATCTGCTAGAGAAAAACGGCATTTACCATAAAGTCATTGCCAAGCTTGTAGTCTCCGATGCCGTAATTGTAGGTCAGTTCTGCAACAAAATGATCATCCTCAGGCCCAAATCCCACCATTGTTTTACTCCATTTCCCATCATAAGGCCTAGAAAATAAAAGTAAATGAACTCAGTGACCATAGAAAAATCAGCCTCAGGCCACCCCCAGAGAACTACGGGGCACAGAGAGATGAGCAGTCCTGTCTGGTCCTAAAAGTTCTCTTAAAGATGAGATGAACTGAGACGGTACAGAAAGCAGCTGTGGGCGGTGCTCATGGGACCCTACTACAAGCTCCAAAGACTATCTATTCAGCATCTACTTGAAGGAAAGATTTGTTCACCTTTTCTGTAAAGCAAGGAACAGAATCCTAAAGACAGTTCTCCAACCGACCTGTTATTTCTTTGACTATCAATCAACAAGCATGAAATTCCTAATAGGCCTTGGACTGTTCCAACTTGTCACGGTACTAAGCTTAAGAGATGGACGGGCGCAGTGGCTCAGGCCTGTAATCCCAGCACTTTGGGAGGCCGAGGCGGGAGGATCACCTGAGGTCAGGAGTTCGAGACCAGCCTGGCCAACATGGTGAAACCCCATCTCTACTAATAATACAAAAATTAGCTGGGCATGGTGGGGCATGCCCATAGTCTCACGTACTAGGGAGGCTGAGGGAGGAGAACTGCTTGAACTCGGGAGATAGAGGTTGCAGTGAACCAGGATAATGACCTTGCACTCCCACCTGGGTGACAGAGTGAGATTCTGTCTCAAAAAAAAAAAAAAAAGATACTGGAAAGCCGCTGTTTCATCCAGAGCATGCACTTATTTGCATTTGCGGCATAATATGAAACATATCTGGTCACTGTCCCTGGTTCCTGTCTCAGAGCTCCCAAAACCTCTGGAATTTCCTGACGGGAATATCTTTTGTTATTCATAATGAGCCCCTTTCAGTCACACCTGAGTTTATGCTAATGAAGTGACTTAGAGTGGGGCCTCTATATAGACTCAGCATGGGGCTGGTCACCAGAAAGACAAATGATCAGAGGACTGGAACTTTCAGTCCCATCCACCAGCCTCTGGGAAGGAAAGGGAAGGAGACTGGGCTCTCTTAGGCTTCAACAATGAGACTCATGAGCTTCTGGGATGCTGAACGTATGGAGGTGCTGGATTGGAGCCTGCCCGGAAGAGCACGGAAGCTCTGCTGCCCACTCCCCATGCCCTGCCCTATGTATCTCCTCTGTCCGGCCATTTCTGACTCATACCCTTTATAATAAACCAGGAAATGTAAGTAAATGTTTCAAGCGTTTCCCTTAGTTCCATGAGCCACTGTAGCAGATTATCAAACCCAAGGAAGCAGGAGCGGGAGCCCTGACTTGTTGTTGGTCATCGGAAATCCTGGAGATCCAGACTGTGACCTGCACCTGACGTGGCGGAAACCTTCTGGGACTGAGCCCTTAACTTGCGGGATCTGACATTAACTCCAGGTAGAGTCAGAATGAATTAAATAACAGGACAGCCGGCTGGTATTAGAGAGCTGGAGAATCGCTTTGTGTGCCACAAGTGTTGTATGAGAGTGCAGAGGAAACAGTGTATGTTCCCGACGTTCCTGAAGTTGCCTCCCTAATTTATGGCATTCTTAATTAATTCCACTCCTTTATACTCACTATGACAGTGCAGAGAAACAGAGTATGTATTCCTGATGTTCCTGAAGTTGCCTCCCTAACTTACTGCCTCCTTAATTAATTCCACTGCTTTATACTCACTTTGAGAAACTGTCTTCTGTTATCCGGGTGTAGTCAGAGCCTAAAGGAGATTTTAAGAAACAAGGTATCATACCCATTACAGGCAGCTTTGCAGCCTTCTTCAAATTCCTCATGCCGCAGAACCTGGTGTGAGATTTAGAACAAATTGTGAAGTGTTACTAGTACTGCTCACAGAGTCTTTAACACAGACTAAGATGTCAAAACACAGACATTATCATTTATAAGCTTTACTTGTAAAAGAACAAAAGCAAATGAGCTTTACACTTTTCCCAGCATAGAAGTAGTGGAAGGAAGAACAGCTTGACAAAAGGGTCACGTTACCAAATCAGTTGTGAAATCTATTTAGATTGGTAAGCAGTGCTATGCAGGGGGAAAAAGTGTGGCCTTCAGCATTAAAGAAGTCTGATTTGGGCTGGGCGCGGTGGCTCATGCCTGTAATACCAGCACTTTGGGAGATCAAGGCAGGTGGACTGCCTGAGGTCAGGAGTTCAAGATCAACCTGGCAAACATAGTGAAACCCCATCTCAACTAAAAATACAAAAAGTAGCCAGGCGTGGTGGCATGTGCCTGTCATCCCAGCTACTCAGGAGGTTGAGGCAGGAGAATCACTTGGACCCATGAGACGGAGGTTGCAGTGAGCCGAGATCGCGCCACTGCACTACAGCCTGGTTGAAAAGAGCAAAACTCCATCTCAAAATTAAAAAAAAAAAAAAAAAAAAAGATGGATGCCGTGGCTCACGCCTCTAATCCCAGCACTTTGGGAGGCTGAGGTGGGCAGATTACCTGAGGTCGGGAGTTCAAGACCAGTCTGGCCAGCTTAGTGAAACCCCATCTCTACTAAAAATACAAAATTAGCTGGGTGTAGTGGTGGGCGCTTGTAATCCCAGCTACTCAGGAGGCTGAGGTAGGAGAATTGCTTGAACACGGGACGCAGAGGTTGCAATGAGCTGAGATTGCGCCATTATACTCCAGCCTGGGTGACAAGAGCAAAACTCAATCTCAAAAAAAAAAAAAGTCGGATTTGGAATTCTGTCATTTAGTAGTTGTGTAACTCTGAGCAAATTAGAATCTGAGTCTGTCTCCTAACATGTGATGGGAATGGATGGTATTAAAGCATCTCACAGAACCCTGCACACAGCAGGCTCTCAATGTGTTAGCTTTAGTCCTCCTTTTTGATTCCCACGGCTCCTGCCAGTTCAAGTTCCCAACGCTTCGCTCAGACTATTAAAAACCATCCTTATTGGCCGGGCACGGTGGCTCACGCCTATAATCCCAGCACTTTGGGAGGCCAAGGCGGGTGGATCATGAAGTCAGGAGATCGAGACCATCTTGGCTAACACAGTAAAACCCCATCTTTACTAAAAATACAAAAAATTAGCCGGGCATGGTGGCGGGCGCCTGTAGTCCCAGCTACTCGGGAGGCTGAGGCAGGAGAATGGTGTGAACCCAGGAGGCAGAGCTTGCAGTGAGCCGTGATTGCGCCACTGTACTCCAGCCTGGGCGACAGAGCGAGACTCCGTCTCAACCAGAAAAAAAAAAAAAAAAAAAAAAAAAAATTCCTTACCGATATCCTTCCTTATTATCACCAAAAAAGTACATGCCTAAAGCACAAGGCTCTGATCCCATCACCGCCCTGTTTTAAGAATGTGAGCTCCCATCTTACTGCAGCATAAAATCCAAATCTTTAGCATAGCATTCAAGATACTATTAGAAGCAATGCTGACCTGTCCATCCTGATATCCCATCTCCTTAACTTCAACTAAGCAACCTCAAATAAAGGTACATAAAACCAGTGGCTTCGCAAACATGTGCCATCTCCGCACTGGCTCTTCAGTTTTACTGTGTAGCTCCTCCTCTAATCTGTGGATATCCTATCTTTAGAAGTCAACTCGGGCCGGGCACAGTGGCTCATGCCTGTAATCCCAGCACTTTGGGAGGCCGAGGCGGGCGGATCACGAGGTCAGGAGATCGAGACCATCCTGGCTGACATGGTGAAACCCCGTCTCTACTAAAAATACAAAAAATTAGTCCGGCGTGTGGTGGCGAGCGCCTGTTGTCCCAGTTACTCGAGAGGCTGAGGCAGGAGAATGGCGGGAACCCGGGAGGCGGAGCTTGCAGTGAGCCCAGACCGCGCCACTGCACTCCAGCCTGGGTGACAGAGCGAGACTCCGTCTCAAAAAAAAAAGAAAAAAAGAAGTCAACTCGAATCCTGGCTAACACGGTGAAACCCCGTCTCTACTAAAAATATTAACAAAAATTAGCCGGGCGTTGTGGTACGCGCCTGTGGTCCCAGCTACTCGGGAAGCTGAGGCAGGAGAATGGTGTGAACCCAGGAGGCTGAGCTTGCAGTGAGTCGAGATCGCGCCACTGCACTCCAGCCTGGGCGACAGAGCGAGACTCCACCTCAAAAAAAAAAAAAAAAAAAGTCAACTCAATACAAGGTCTACATGAATTATTTCCTCATCACCCAGGTTGGAAAACCTCTCCTTCTTTTGTATTTTTATAATAGTGGCTAACACTTATATAATGTACTATTATCTGTATGTTAAATACTATACATACAATAAGGTGTTGAATCTTTTCTTTTTTTTTTTTTTAGTCGGAGTTTTGCTTTTGTCACCCAGGCTGGAATACAATGGCGCGATCTCGGCTCACTGCAACCTCCGCCTCCCAGGTACAAGCGACTCTCCTGCCTCAGCCTCCCGAGTAGCTGGGATTACAGGCGTGTGCCACCATGCCCAGCTAATTTTTGTATTTTTAGTAGAGACGGGGTTTCACCATGTTGGCCAGGCTGGTGTCCAACTCCTGACCTCCAGTGATCCACTCGCCTGGCCTCCCAAAGTGCTGGGATTACAGGCGTGAGCCACCGCGCCGGCATGTGTTTAATCTTTGCAACAACCTTTTGATCAAGGAGGAAATACTAACAAGGGACAGCTCTGTGGTTTCTGCTATCGAAAGTTTGGTGGTTTTTCACTATCAAATTCTGACTTCCATTACCATCTACGTACAAATCCAGTTCCAACTCCCACCTCAACCCAAGCCATGAGCTCTAATGGAGGATATATATCAGGGTCATTTGCACCTTTGTTGCCAAAACTCAACGTAGTACCCTGAAAATAGCAGATATTTTAAAAATGACCTGACGAATTCAGATCCCCGTCTACTGCACCGTCTCTACACTAAACCGCACTCTTGCACCTTTCAAGTCTTCCTTAGTGGTGTGTTCCCTACCTCCCTGGCTTATCAAAGGGGGTCCCCCAAACCCAGTTCCCCAACCAATTGACTCCTGCAATAACAGCTTCTCAGGACCCGAGAGAGACCGCTTCTGGGTGTTGTTGAAAAGCAGATGGGTTGAGAGCTGGAGCATATATTCAGAGACTGAGTATCCGAAAGGGACTACTCAGACCAGCCTTGATAGAAGCAGAACTCTTAATATGTTGATTTTATCTACATCGAAGGCTCCAAACCGGAAAAGACAAATATTAACTGGAAAGCATTATATAACATTTTATTTACCGTCTTTTCCGGTAGACAGTAAGCTCCACAAGGGCGGGGCTCAATAAACATTTACGAGTGGCTTAAATGAAAGGACGTGCGTGGGCACACCGCGGGGACTAATCGTGTCAGGCCCCTCTCCAAGGCCTTTGATCCCCACCGGCGACTCGCCACGCTCCTGAAGCTGAACACCGCGCAGGGCCTAAGGTCGGACACCCTCCGGCTGAGGTTCACGACACACCCATTTTTCCCCTCCCTCCGCCAGGGCCGGCTCGGGCGCCCGTCCCAGCCTCGCGCGCCAGCCCCTGTCGGCCCCGGCCTGCACCTTCATCCCTAGGACGTCCCGATAGAAACGCGCCGTCTGGAAGCGGTTGCCCACTTTGAATACGAAGTGCAGAGCTCTGCGAGCAGCCATGATTCCCGCCGCACGCAGCCGTCACGCGCACGATACAGCCCGGTCCACGAAGGGCGCCACGGACCGTGACGTCACTGGCCGCCGTCGGCGCGCTTTCGTGACGCAGCCCGGGTCTCAGGGAAGATGGCGGCGCTGGTGAGACCCGCGAGGTTTGTCGTGCGACCGTTGCTGCAGGTGGTCCAGGCTTGGGACCTTGACGCGAGGCGCTGGGTCCGGGCGCTGCGGCGGAGCCCAGTGAAAGTGGTGTTTCCTTCCGGAGAGGTGGTGGAACAGAAGCGCGCTCCTGGGAAGCGGCCCCGCAAGGCACCATCTGAGGCCAGTGCCCAGGAGCAACGAGAGGAACAACCGCTCGAGGAGTCCGCATCCCGCGCTCCCAGCACCTGGGAAGAGTCTGGGCTTCGCTACGATAAAGCGTATCCCGGGGACAGGAGGCTGAGGTGATGTGGTTCTTGAGCCTGTCGAATGTTCTCGTTTCCCTTCCCGTCTCACAGCGGAACCTTAACTTCCTTCCAATGGAGGACTTCTTCCAGTACAGCCCACTGGTTTTTGTATTATGCACAGAGGGCCGAATAAGCGTTTTTGGAATTAGCTTCTGTTTCTCCTTAGCTCTTTGTTGTTGTTTTCGTTTCACCATGTTGGCCAGGCTGGTCTGGAACTCCTGACCTCAGGTGATCCGCCCGCCTCGGCCTCCCAAAGTGCTGGGATTGCAGGCGTGAGCCACCGCGCCCGGCCCTCTCCTTAGCTCTTTATTTCTGTTACAACTAAGCGTGTCTCAGTAACAAGGATGTTGATAGTTACCTGTTTTTTTTTTTTTTATTTCCATCTACAGCAATGTAATGACAATAGTAAAGTCCAGGCCATTTCGGGAAAAACAAGGGAAGATCCTGCTGGAAGGTCGCAGGCTCATTACAGACGCTCTCAAGGCTGGAGCCGTGCCAAAAACGTTCTTCTTTAGCCGTCTAGAATACCTAAAGGAGCTGCCAGTCAATAAGCTGAAAGGTGTCAGCCTCATTAAGGTGAAATTTGAGGATATCAAGGATTGGTCCGACCTCGTAACGCCACAAGGAATAATGGGTTAGTGATTACCCAGTGTTTTTTTTGTTTTGTTTTTTTTTGTCTTGCTCTGTCACCCAGGCTGGAGTGCAGTGGCGCGATTTCGGCCCACTGCAACCTCTGCTTCTCAGGTTCAAGGGATTCTCCTGCCTCAGCCTCCCCAGTAGCTGGGATTACAGGCGCCTGCCACCACGCCCGGCTAATTTTTGTATTTTTAGTAGAGATGGGGTTTCACCATGTTGGCCAGGCTGATGTCGAACTTGTGACCTCAGGTGATCCTTCTGCCTCAGCCTCCCAAAGTGCCGGGATTACAGGTGTGAGCCACCGCGCCCGGCCTTACACAGTGTATCTTAAGGTGTGGAGACCTAGGATTAATTTCTCATACTTGTCTTAGGACAGCAGATTTCATTGAAATGAAATTCAAAATGTTACAATTAGAAAAATATAATTCTCAAACCTGTGCATCTTAGAGTATTTTCAATGGAAATTGAAACCCGTGTTTCACTGTCATTTGTGTTGTGGCTCTTTATGGTCTCTAGGAAGAAACACGATTCCTCAAACCTGATATTTTTTAGATTATTTCTTCAACTTTCGATGTCAGATTAAAAATTAAGAAACTGTTTACTGAGAGATTTAGCCCTTCATTTTTGCAAAACCTCTGCCGATGTGGTGATAACTGTCAATAAACTCCTTATTCTAGAAGCAGATCTAAGAAGTGAGGTATAAGCCACAATTTACTGCCCTGTTTAGCTCAATAAACAGAGAACCTTGTCTTCTAGTCTGTTTCTTCATTTGACTGAATCTAACTTAACCTTATTTAACTCTGATGTCGATTAGCAATTACAAAGTCTTTGGTCTAAATATGAGAAGATAAGTTTTTCGTACGTTTTTGACATTGGAGTTTTAAGATATGAAAACTGAATCCTTGAACTGTTGAGAGAGGAAATTCTGGGGAACCATCTCTTGTCTCTGTAACCCAGTGAGTCACAGGGATCTGTGCCTCTGCACTCAGAGCTCTTAGATCCTAGGATGGGGACTTGGATTACTCAAGTACCTAGGATTACTCAAGAACCTAGAATTACTCATGCTAAGTAACCATATTCTCACTAGCTACAGCCCTCTAATCCACACTCCATGCTTCAGTGAAAGTGTCATTCATTTTTACCGTGCTTGTCACTTGGGGCAGGTGTGCTCACAGTGGCCAGCCCATCTTGAACTTCATCATTATACCTGCTTTCACCATTTCCTGGCTTATCCTTATGTTACTATATTTTAGATTTGAGGGCAAGGAATAAGGGAGAAATGGATAGGAACTGGCAGCACCTGTCAAGCTTTAGACAGACACTCCCCAGAATCCAGTGACGTAAGTAGGGCCTCTGTATAGTGGGTTCTCATCACCAGAGACATCCAAGTAGAAGTAAAGGATTTCTAAGGTCCCCAGCCCTACTGAATGGCTTGTGGCCATCTGTGACTCCGAAGTGGAGGCTCTCTCACAGCACACAGATGCCTAATACCCTTCCATTGCCTTCAGTGGTGGGTAGGCTTTTTACGTGCACCATCTTTTAGAAAGAATCCTAAATCTTTGATTGTATCATGTTTCAATACAAGTACTATTTCATTCATCTCCTGACTTCAGTCAGTAGTCCATTTATTGGAGGAATTATATACGACAAAATACTAGTAAGATTCAAAACTGTACAGTCCCTTGGGAGCAGACTACAAAGGGATTGAATATTTGATAATTATACATAAGGAGTTTAGGGTAGTACTTGGCCTAAAAAAAAAGTTTACTAAGAGGTCATTATCACCTCTACCAGTAAACATGGTGATTCAAAAAGAAACTTGTGGATATGTGACACACCCATGTGAATAACTTCATCTATACCACAGCAGTTTCATGTACTCAAAGCCATTTTTAATATTGTTATTAGCCGTTTTCCAGTTCTGTTTTCCCATAAATTCTTTCCATAAAACTTTAGAGATTATTATAATAATGTAGAGATTATATAATGTAGATTATTATATAATGTATATATAATTTTATAATGTAGAGATTATTAAATAAGGAGAGAATTTTCCACTAAGAAGGCCACTTAGGGTTTTCATTTTCCCAGATGGTCCCAGACCCCATTTTACTCCTTTGTATTAGGCTGAGGACAGAGAGGTCACCAGTAAGTGGCTGTACCCATTCTAAAGCTCCCAGGCGTCTGGACCTCCAGCGTGAGGCCTTAGAAGTGACTCAGGCGTTCACTGCACCTACAGCCCCTTCGTTTTGCAGAGTATGTCCCTAAGACAGTGCTTCTGAGCCAGTGTATTTGAGAAAGGAGTCATTACTTTGATGCGTTCAAGTTTTGAAACTCAGATTCTTTTTCCTACGAATGTACTTTGAATTTTAAAATGAGTGATAAAAGGACAGATAAATCAGAGTATAGCAGGCTAATAATTGTTTTTTAAATATTTAAGCCTACAAACTATTTTTTAAAAGCCTACCTGGTAGGAAGATGGGCACAGGTTATAGAAACAAGACAGTTAAGGGAGCACAGGAATTCACTGAAGAAGATCGCAAACAGTAAGGTGTTCAGCTTCTCTAGTAATCAGAGAAAAGGCAAGTTAAAATAATGGCGTGCTGTTTTTTCTATCACATTGGGACAAATGGAAACAAATGATAGACCCGCTGTTGAGAAGGGTTTGAGCTGGAAAACAGGTTTTGTTTTGTTTTGTTTTTTGTTTTTGAGACAGAGTCTCTTTCTGTTGCCCAGGCTGGAATGCAATGGCGCGATCTTGCCTCACTGCAACCTCCATCTCCTGGGTTCAAGCAATTCTCTTGCCTCAGCCTCCTGAGTAGCTGGGATTACAGGCATGCGCCACCATGCCTGGCTAATTTTTGTTTTTTGTTTGTTTGTTTGAGACGAAGTCTCGCTCTGTCGCCCAGGCCAGAGTGTAGTGACGTGGTCTCGGCTCACTGTAAGCTCCGCCTCGCGGGTTCATACCATTCTCCTGCCTCAGCCTCCCAAGTAGCTGGGACTACAGGCGCCTGCCACCACGCCCGGCTAATTTTTTTGTTATTTTTACTAGAGATGGGGTTTCACCGTGTTAGCCAGGATGGTCTTGATCTCCTGACCTCATGATCCGCCCACCTCAGCCTCCCAAAGTGCTGGGATTACAGGCGTGAGCTACTGTGCCCAGCCTAATTTTTGTATTTTTATTAGCGATGGGGTTTCACCATGTTGTTCAGGCTGGTCTCGAACTCCTGACCTTGTGATCCGCCCACCTCAGCCTCCCAAAGTGGTGGGATTATAGGCATGAGCCACTGCACCCAGCTGAAAACAGGTATTTATGAGTTCCTGATGTGAATAAACTGAAAGAGCCTGCGTGAACGTTAAGAGTGCACACACATCATTTGTCCATTTCACTCACAGGTATTTATGCTAAAGAAATTTTTAGACGTATGGACAGACAGTCCTACAGGGATACCCATTGCAGCAGCATTTGTAACAGGGAAAAATTCAAATAACAGTCCATAGGGGAAGAGCTAAATGAACTGCGGTACATTCATACTACAAAATAGAGGCTGGGCATGGTGGCTCACAACTGTAATCCCAGCACTTTGGGAGGCCAAGGAGGGTGGATCACCTGAGGTCAGGAGTTCGAGACCAGCCTGGCCACCATGGCAAAACCCTGTCTGTTAAAAATACAAAAAATTAGCCGGCTGTGGTTGCGGGTGCCTGTAATCCCAGCCACTTGGGAGGCTGAGAGGCAGGAGAATTGCTTAAACCCGGGAGGCAGAGGTTGCAGTGAGCCAGCATTACACCATTGTACTCCAGCCTGGGCGACACAGTAAGAGAGTGAGACTCTTGTCTCAAAAAAAAATAGCCTACAGCAGTTAAAGGAAAAAAGTAGCTTCAAACATGTTGACATGGTAAGTTCAAGGTATGTTGTTACGCCGGGCGCGGTGGCTCACGCTTGTAATCCCAGCACTTTGGGAGGCTGAGGCGGGCGGATCACGAGGTCAGGAGATCGAGACCACGGTGAAACCCCGTCTCTACTAAAAATACAAAAAAATTAGCCGGGCGTGGTGGTGGGCGCCTGTAGTCCCAGCTACTCGGAGAGGCTGAGGCAGGAGAATGGCGTGAACCCAGGAGGCAGAGCTTGCGGTGAGCTGAGATTGCGCCACTGCACTCCAGCCTGGGTGACAGAGCAAGACTCTGTCTCAAAAAAAAATAAAATAATTTAAAAAAATTTAAAAAAAAAAGATATGTTGTTACGTAAAATAAGTAGATTACAGAATAATACAGAGTATGACACGGAATGTAAAAGAAACACATTTATATATGGACAGGTGTGCGTATATATAGGTAGATGCATAGAACAAGTTCTAAAAGGATACACTCCAAAGCAGAACAGTTGAGGGGGAGGAGAGTGGTACTGGTAGAATTTTATGTTGTTTGAATTTTGCCAATCAAAATGTATTCGTGTTTTTTTTTTCTTTATCTTTTTTTTTTTTTTTTTTTTTGAGAGGGAGTCTCACTGTGTCGCCCAGGCTGGAGTGCAGTGGCGTGATCTTGGCTCACCACAACCTCCACCTCGCAGATTCAAGCAATTCTCCTGCCTCAGCCTCCCAAGTAGCTGGGACTACAGGCATGCGCCACCACGGCTGGCTAATCTTTGTATTTTTAGTAGAGACGAGGTTTTGCCATGTTGGCCAGGCTGGTCTTGAACTCCTGACCTCAGATGATCCACCCGCCTTGGCCTCCCGAAGTGCTGGGATTACAGGCATGAGCCACTACACCTGGCCCATATTTGTGTATTTTTATGTAACTAAGACTATATCAAGATTGATAAGTGAATGAAAAGTCAGACTATTCCCCACGCCCACACCAGGCAAGTAAACCATCTGTTTTGTTTCCTCAGGGATTTTTGCCAAACCTGACCATGTTAAGATGACATATCCAAAGACTCAGCTTCAGCATTCACTACCTTTATTATTGATTTGTGACAATCTCCGTGACCCTGGGAACCTGGGGACAATTCTGAGATCTGCAGCTGGGGCAGGCTGCAGCAAAGTGTTACTCACTAAAGGTAAGAGCATCAAAGGCCAGGCATGGTGGCTCACACTCATAATCCAGCCCTTTGGGAGGCCAAGGCAGGAGGGTCACTTGAGCCCAGGAGTTCAAGACCATCCTGGGCAACATAGTGAGACCTCATCTCTACAAAACAAATTACAATTAGCTGGGTGTGGTGGGGTGTGCCTGTACTCAGTCCCAGCAACTTGGGAGGCTGAGGTGGGAGCATTGCTGGAACCTGGGATGTCAAAGCTCATCACATGTCAAGTGAGCTCATCACTGCACTCCAGCCTGGGCGACAGTGAGACTCCCTCTCAAAAAAAAAAATAATAATAAAACCAGGTGGATTAGTTGGTCTGGTCTTTTTTTTTAAAGAGATGGGGTCTCAGGATGTTGCCCAGGCTGGTGTTGAACTGGCTGTGACTCAAGCAGTCCTCCTGCCTCAGTCTCCCAAAGTGCTGGAATTATAGGCATGAACAACTACGCCCAGCCAAGTCAACCACTGTTTTTTTTTGTTTGTTTGTTTGTTTGTTTGTTTTGAGACGGAGTCTCACTCTGTCGCCCAGGCTGGAATGCAGTGGTGCAATCTCAGCTCACTGCAAGCTCCGCCTCCCGGGTTCACGCCATTCTCCTGCCTCAGCCTCCCGAATAGCTGGGACTACAGGCGCCCGCCACCATGCCCTGCTAATTTTTTGTATTTTTTAGTAGAGACGGGGTTTCACCGTGGTCTCGATCTCCTGACCTCGTGATCCACCCGCCTCGGCTTCCCAAAGTGCTGGGATTACAAGCGTGAGCCACCGCACCCGGCCGTCAACCACTGTTAGGTGAGCTAGGGCTCTGGGCAGGCAGACATGGGTTGGGTCTTGGGTCTGCCTTCACTAGCTGTGGTCCCTGAGCAGTAGCTGGAATTACAGGGATGAATAACCATGCCCAGCCAAGTCCACCATTATTAGGTGAGCTAGGGCTCTGGGCAGGCAGACACAGCTTTGGATCTTGGTCTGCCTTTACTAGCTGTGGTCCCTGAGCAGTAGTCCCTGAAGTGTCAGCTTCCTCGTTGGTGAACTGGAAGGAATAACAGAATCTCCCTGGTCATTGTGAGGATTAAGTGAGACGATGCACATAAGTTACTTCACACCTTACCTGGCACATGAGTAATTCAGTAAATGTTGATTCTCTTTTTTAAAAATTACGTTTTTTGTAGAGACAGGGTCTTGCTGTGTTGCCCAGGCTGTTCTCGAACGCCTAAGCTCAAGGGATCCTCTTGCCTTGGCCTCGCAAAATGCTGAGATTATAGGCATTAGCTGCCATAGCCAGCCATGTTTATTATCTTTTAAAATTATCATGAAACCTGCTAGGCTGTTAGAGAACTTCACATCGATTATGGAAAAGAAATAGATGCCAATTTTAACACCTGGTTTCTGGTTCTTTATGTAATGATCTTGAGTTCCCAAATTGCTGAGTATATGAGCCATTCCTAAGTCTTGACTTCTGAATCCTATGAAAGGAATGACATCAGCAGTTCTGAATCCTATAAAAGGAATGACGTCAGCAGCTCTGAATCCTAATGTCATTGTGGTCCGTTTCCCGTAGATTCCCTTAGCCTCAGCGTGCGTCACATGCCTCGCACACAAATTGGCCTCATTACATTTCTGTCCGTTGTCATCAGAAATAGGGATTAATAGGCTTGGCTCTAAACAGACTTGTCTCACAGTTGGAGCACGCCTAAAATGTCTATTACACCTTGGGGGGTGGAGGGGACAGAGAGTACCATTCATCAGAAACACCCCAGCCACCATTAAAAGTAAACTAATAGTGGCACCCGTTGTTGGGACTTGCCTAAATTGCTGCTCGCAACTCTTTCTCAGTCACGCCTTGCTAGAATACGTTTCTGTGCCAGTGTGAGAGCTACGTGCTGGGGTTCCGTGATCAGTACCCGCTTACTCGCCCCATTATTTAGTGCTCTGATAGCTGTTGTGGGATTTGGAAATAAATCTAAATAATCCAAGCAGTGTGGTTTTCACATTGATACTGATGGCTGGGGTGTAAGAAATAGGGAAAGAAGGTAGGAAATACTTGGTGTGGTGCCCAGTATCCAGGACATGAGGATGATGGGAGGAGTCTCGCCTTTCCCTTCACCCCTCCAGGCAGAGGGGTCAGCCTCAGCCGCTCCTCCCACACATCTGGGCCTATCTCTGGTTTCCTGCAGGGAGAGGGAAAGCCCGTGGTTGGGGGTGCAGGTGCTGTTACATCCTCTGTGTCTTATTCTCCATTTAAAATCTGGTTTGCCTGGTTCGTCTATCCTGAGGTTTGACAAATGAACTTTTAAAATAACTCGTCAGGAGAAGACTTGTGCTAACAAGTTGTGTGGGGAGGGTGGGAGGCGATGCAGTCACTGAGGCCCCACGCTCGGCCACTCTCCCAGCCTGCCCATGGTGAGGAGCAGCCCCTGGGAAAGGCCAGGCGTGGCAGCCTGCTGCCCGGGTTGCCTCTTGCCTCATTTCCTCATCTCTAGGACCTTCCCTGCTCCAGTGCAGACTGAAAGTTGAAGCCCAATGGGTCTTGATGAAACTATAGATCTGATTCTGTCACTGCTTTGCGTAAGATCCCTCAATGGCATGATACTGTCTTCTGATAAAATGCCAAACTCCTCAGCTTCGCATAGGCGGCCTCCTCAGTGTTGGCCTGCCCACCTCCCACCTCCTGTGCCACTACAGCCCCAGCGCTGATTGGCCGGCTCACCTCCTGTGCCACCACACGCCCACCCACTGATTGGCTGGCTCACCTCCTGTGCCACCACATGCCCACCTGCTGATTGGCTGGCTCACCTGTGGCACCACACCGCCATCTGCTGATTGGCTGGCTCACCTGTGCCACCACACCCCCACCCACTGATTGGCTGGCTCACCTGTGCCACCACACCCCCACCCGCTGATTGGCCCGCTCACCTCCTGGGCCGCCACAGCGCCACCGCTGATTGGCTGGCTCACCTTGCTTGCAGTCCTTAGGCTGCGCCACTCTCCCACTTCCTCTCCTAGCTCTGTCCTCTGCCTGGGCCTTTATATCAGTGTCGTGGTCTTTCAGATGGTTTTCCTCATTGCCCTGCTTTGTCTGTGGGTTTTCTGTGACTGTGTTGGTGCTTCTTTTACATCAGTTACTGATACTGTAGTCATCTGTTTAAGTACCACCCCAGTGCCACCACCCACTACACTGTGCGTTCCTTGGGGTTGGGGACTTTAATTCTCTTTGCATCTTCTGTGCAGTGTCTGGCACATGTGAATGGGAGATGTTGAAGGGATGAATAAAATATTTTCAGCACTAGCAGGAATGACTCCTCTAATAGCTGCTTTGCTGGATGCTGTCACAGAGAGGCAGAAGGTCCCAGTTCTCAAGAAAGCTATCATAGAAGAACTTCTGCTTTATCTCTTGATCCAAAATTAATCAGACCTACTCCACAGCCCCCTGGTCTGGGAAAATTTGTAACATCTTGATCGTATCCTGTCTTTTTATTTTCTAGGCTGTGTGGATGCTTGGGAGCCCAAAGTGCTCCGGGCGGGTATGGGCGCACATTTCCGGGTGCCCATTATCAATAATCTGGAATGGGAAACCGTGCCCAGTTACCTGCCCCCTGACACCCGGGTCTATGTGGCTGACAACTGTGGCCTTTATGCCCAGGCTCAGATGTCTAATAAAGCTAGTGGCCATGGCTGGGTGTGTGATCAACAAGTGCTGAAGTTTCACAAGTATGAAGAAGAGGAAGATGTAGAAACTGGAGCCAGTCAAGACTGGCTGCCTGATGTTGAGGTTCAGAGTTACTGCTCGGACTGGACAGCGGCGCCGGCAGCTGTGGTGATTGGCGGGGAGACCTACGGGGTGAGCCTGGAGTCCCTGCAGCTGGCCGAGAGCACTGGTGGCAAGAGGCTGCTGATCCCCGTTGTGCCTGGTGTGGACAGCCTCAACTCGGCCATGGCGGCAAGCATCCTGCTTTTCGAAGGGAAAAGACAGCTGCGGGGGAGGGCGGAGCAGTTGAGCAGGGACAGGAGTTACCACTGAGAAGGACGCAGAATTGACTTCTGCTTGAGGACGTCTCCAGCCCCTCCTATGCCAGCACACTCGTAGGAGGCTGGTGGAGTCAGTGACTGTGGCCTCCATGTTCAGGAGGAAGGTGTGATGCCGCCATAGGGTTCCCGGAAAAATAAGAACTTCCTCAGAAAGAACAGGTCTGAATTCTTCCCATCGCGTCACTGATTTCGTGGTTCTATCTTTTTTCTCTTGGTGACAACACAAATAGGTGACCCACGTGGCTCTGTGTGTTTTTAAAAATTGTCCACCAAGAAGCACTTTGTGCCCGGAAAGTTCCTGAAGCATCATCCTGGGCAGGGAGGCGTCCGCTCCACCAGCTGGTGGGTGTTTGTAATCGCCAAGCACCAGTTATGGGTCACAGCCAAGTCACTCACAGCTGATCATTGGTTGGTGGAAAATAAACTATGAGCAGCAGATTACGTTAAAAAGTTGTTTTGTGTGGTTGGTGTGTCACAGTACCTGTCACGTTTGGCCTCGTAACGAGGACATGGCTAAGGGAATACCAGGAAGCTGAAGGCTAAGCTCATGGCATCCAGCAGCTCTGCTCTGGGCTGAGATGGTCTGTCTCTGAGATTGTTCAGGCCTTCACTGAGCCACTGTCTATGTATCCATAGAAACGGCTTAATTCAACAGGCCGTGTCAGACCTTCTTGGCACCGCTGCAGATACCTTTTTGAGGACTTTGCAGAGACGGAAGTCTGTGCAGAAAACTGAATTTCAAAATCTGCAGCCTTACCCTGCATTTGTCAGGAAAGTGTCACTGTTTCCTGGTTCCCTGTGTTAGTCCTACTTACATCTCATCCCCTGATGTTTAGAGGCCAAGGTTCTGAGGATGAACGCCCACAATACAGCGGCAGGACCCTTCTGTTCTCAGCCCCTCCAGGGCCCAGGGCAAGCTGGATCTTTACCTACTAGCGGCCAAACCAGGATGTAGCCAGGGGTGTCAGGGCAAGTGCTGATGGTCATCACTGTATCTATAAGGAACTGTGGGGATGGGGTGGGTGGGTGGAGTATGGGACTCTTAAGCACTGCTGGCCGGGCCAGGTGCGGTGGCTCAAGCCTGTAATCTCAGCGCTTTGGGAGGCCGAGGCGGGCGGATCACGAGGTCAGGAGATTGAGACCATCCTGGCTAACATGGTGAAACCCTATCGCTACTAAAAACACAAAAAAATTAGGCCGGGCGCGGTGGCTCACGCTTGTAATCCCAGCACTTTGGGAGGCCGAGGCGGGCGGATCACGAGGTCAGGAGATCGAGACCACGGTGAAACCCCGTCTCTACTAAAAATACAAAAAAATTAGCTGGGCGTAGTGGCGGGCGCCTGTAGTCCCAGCTACTCGGAGAGGCTGAGGCAGGAGAATGGCGTGAACCCTGGAGGTGGAGCTTGCAGTGAGCCGAGATCGCGCCACTGCACTCCAGCCTGGGCAATAGAGTGAGACTCCGTCTCAAAAAAAAAAAAAAAAAAAAAAAAAAAAACACAAAAAAATTAGCCAGGCGTGGCGGCGGATGCCTGTAGTCCCAGCTACTCAGGAGGCTGAGGCAGGAGGATGGTGTGAACCCGGGAGGCGGAGCTTGCAGTGAGCTGAGATCGCGCCACTGCACTCCAGCCTGGGCGACAGAGTGAGACTCTGTCTCAAAAAAACAAACAAACAAAAAAAAACACTGCTTTTGCGACCACACGGAGTTGGAGTTGAAGACAACACCAGAAGTGTTTCCCCACACCCTTCTGCCCAGCAGCTCCCGTAATGGTTTGGATTCTTTAGGAGCCCCTCAGCTGCTCACTCCAGGGAGGTCAAATGTGTTGCTGGTGTGCCCAGGAGAAACCATGCCCCCACCCCTTCTTTCTCTTCTACTCCCCCAACTTCCTAGTCAAACTTCCTCTTCCTAGTAAAACCAAATGACCAAGCACGATTCACGTGCCAAGGGGCAGGCTGGGATCGCTCTGGCATGTTCCAGGGGAGGGGTGTTTGCAGGGACATTTGAATATTTGAACATCTGCTCTGGAGCCCCACTGTGGTCTGGACCGGCCCAGAGCTCCATGAACGGGCGATGCAAGCGGCCCCCACAACCCTGCTCCCAAAGGCTGGTGCAGAGAGGACAGGCGGAAAGGCGGCCTGGAGAGCGCAAATTCATCCACCCCAGTCTCCCCAGACACCTCAGGACAGTGCTCAAGAAGCAGGAGTCATGAAAAGGAAGCTCATATCTTTCCAGCCTAAAACCAATCTCCTGGGATTTGTTCCCCGGGTTATACTCCCACTGACTCGTTACAAAATAACAGTGAAAGAATAAACCATGTATTACCTTGTCCTTGTTTACAAAAAGCAATGTAAACACTGGAAAGTAATTTTTTTTTTTTTTTTTTTTTTTTTTTTTTTGAGACGGAGTCTCGCTCTGTCCCCCAGGCTGGAGTGCAGTGGCGCGATCTCGACTCACTGCAAGCTCTACCTCCCGGGTTCACGCCATTCTCCTGCCTCAGTCTCCCGAATAGCTGGGACTACAGGTGCCTGCCACCACGCCCAGCTAATTTTTTGTATTTTTAGTAGAGACGGGGTTTCACCGTGTTAGCCAGGATGGTCTCGATCTCCTGACCTCGTGATCCGCCCACCTCGGCCTCCCAAAGTGCTGGGATTACAGGCATGAGCCACCGCGCCCGGCCAACACTGACAAGTAATTCTAAGCCCATTTTATCCTGGGTGTAAGAGGGAAAAGAAATTTACATCCCATTGCTTTAGAGTCTGTGGCTTATATGCGGTGCCTTAAGTTCACTTTATATATTCATGGGTATAATTTAGTAGGGACGAGGGAGGGTGAGGAGGGAGGCAAATTGTCCTTTCTTCAGTGAATACAGGGGAGCAGATGGTTGTTATTTGCTGAGTGATTTTGGAAAATCACTACCTTGAATTCTCAGTTTTGAGGCCGACATTTGTTCTGTCACCATTTCCCCAGTAAACAGGAATAAAAAACGAGCAATATTTGACAAGAAAAACACTGTTTGGCCGAGAGACAAACATTGTCAGGATGTCGGCCACGCTCCCGGGCCTTTGTGTGGTGGCGTAGCTGTCACAGTGGCGTCTGCCAGGAGGTGGCAGGCGACGCCTCCAAAACCACCCCAGTGCTGAAGGGCGGGGCTGCAATTTTTTCCTGGATTTAAATCGTTGAAAAGGGAGGAAAAGAGGATGGAGTGAAGTCTGCCTCCAGCAGAGAGCATTTTGCAAGCTGTCTGTGCTCCAGGGTGTTAAGGTCGGAGACCCATCCAGATGGTCCCAGACCACCTCAGAAGAACGAACCCGGAGTACAGAAGACATGGGAACAAAAACGGAGGCAAAAGAGGACAAACGGGAAATAGCAGGAAAAACCGGCACAACTTTCCCCTGTGACTGCAGCCTCTGAGAAAAGCAACTCTGGGCGAAGCACAGGTGTCCAGATGTGCCTGGAGCTCACGCTGGGCGCCCACCGGCTGGCCCTTCAGTTCCTGCTTCAGGGCAGAGAGCGCTGAAATCACTCTCCCCTTGCCCCAGCCGCTGCCTCCTGGCTGGGAACCTGGTCATTAAGGTCCAGAGGAGAAACAGACCTCTGGGGACCCGCCATTCACCTGGGACCTTCTGCCGCTTGCCCCGGGGTTGACAGCAAGCCCAGATGTCCGCACCAGCCACACCGGGCCACACTTAGCCCCACTTTTGCCATTCTACCACGCACAGCCCTCAGACACACACCCCATCCAAGGTTCCAGGGCTTTGCGCTGAAAATCACCAGCTGCACTGCAGGGCCTGGGGCCACCCTCTTGACCAGGCCACCTCTCCCTCAGGAGCAGACCTGACGGGCTCACCTGTTTCTAAGAAAACACGCTGCCACCTTAAAAATTCTACGATTGTGTTTCCTGTTTTTCTTTTTTTTTTTCAGATGGGGTTTTGCCATGTTGCCTAGGCTAGTCTTGAACTCCCGGCCTCAAGCTATCCTCCTGCTTCAGCCTCGAAAGTGCTGGGATGACAGGCGTGAGCCACTGCGCCCGCCATGTTTCCTGTTTTCATCAGTGCAGTGAGTGCACACATGTAATAAGCTAGGAGCCAAGTTAGTGGATGAGCTCAGGAGATGACTGAAGTCTCTGAACTACGGAACCTGTTACATTCGAGCAGCTGAGACAGCAGCTGAAGCCAGGTCCTCTCGAAGCTTCAGGAAGCCTGGCTGATGCTCCGCGGCTGAGTGACGGAGAATCCGGAATAGCTTATGGATGGATCAGTTCTCTTCTCACCACACACCCAATATCCGGCTTCCTGGACTGTTGTATAGGGAAGAGCCACTTTTTTCAGTTGAAGTCTGAGTTGTTACAGGCCATGACCAAGGCTGCTGCTTCCTCAAAATGCAGGAAGGGGGGTGCGTGTGGTGGCTCACGCCTGTAATCCCAGCACCTTGGGAGGCCAAGGCGGGCGAATCACGAGGTCAGGAGTTCGAGATCAGCCTGGCTAACATGGTGAAACCCCGTCTCTACTAAAAATACAAAAATTAGCCTGGCGTGGTGGCGGGCACCTGTAGTCCCAGCTACTAAGGAGGCTGAGACAGGAGACTCGCTTGAACATGGGAGGCGGAGGTTGCAGTGAGCCAAATCGTGCCACTACACTCCAGCCTGGGTGACAAAAGTGAAACCCTTGTCTCAAAAAAAAAAAAAAAAAAATGCAGGAAGGGAACAGGAAACAAGGTTGGGGAGGGAGGAGCTGATGGCTGCAGCAAGCTCTGGCCTCAGCCTCCCTTCCCTGCTCCTCTGAGATGCCGAGGGCGGGGTGTACTGACTGCTTGCCTGCCGAGTAGGACTTCCATGTCCTCTGACATTCAAGAGAGACGGATTTTTTGGCCCTGAGATCACGTCTCCTACTGTATGTTCGTTCTAGCACGTGTGGGTGACTTCCTCAGGTGTGTGAGACATAAGCACCCGGAATCCAGACTGGAGGCCGTCTCTGCCTCTGGATTGCACACTGGCCTACAGACCTGGGGACAGAGGCTGTCACGAGTTGTGTATTATTTAACTAACAGAAACCCAACAGTCCCACCCAAACCTCCTAACACATTCTCGGGCTTGGGAAGTGTCCCAAAGCACCAAGGGGGTGAGACACACGCCTTGAAAGATGGCAGTAAGCATACTTACCTGTGTTCACGCGCTCACATTCAAGGTGTACCTAGAACGCCCTCGTGTTGTCTTCCCAGGACTAATGAAGCTAATGGTCAACGGCGATTTGTTCCCAAAGCATTTTCCCTTGAGCAGCCGCAGCCTGGCAGAAGCAGGGCATGTGCTCTCGTCTGCTGGCGGCAGCAGTGAGGGGTGTAGCCAAGTGCCCACTCATTCAGCTGCTTCGGGGCAAACTGGAAAGATCCTTTGAGCTCACGGCCCCCTGCTCAGTGCTACTCCTGAACCTCCGGGCCTGTGTGCACAGCCACCCACAGCGTGCACAACGCATGGGCCTGTCCGGGGCAATGGCACCGTCAACAGCGTGTGCCCTCGCTCAGGGCCCTCCCACTACTACGCTTCCCAGTGTGCAGGGTTCCTACACGTGTCCTCTCAGACCCTGCGTTTCCTCCCTAAGCTGCACGGTGCAACACCGTGTTAGGTCCCCCGGATCTGCTCCTGGGCCACATCCGGCTCCATCTGTATTGTTGCTGAATTCAGTCCTCCTAGAACAAGGCAGCAGGAGGGGAGAACAGCTTTTCAGTGTCTTTAATTAGGCAACAGGAAAAAACAAAGTCTGGCTGAAATTTACTATTTGAAGCTTGGCCGATGCCAACACAGTACTCGTTGCCTGCGTTCTGATAAGTGATGGCCGTTGATTTCAAGGACGTACCAAGGGGCGAAAAGCAAGAGCAAGAAGTTACCTCGCTCTGGAAAAGCAGCTGGTTTTCATCTGCTGTACATGCTGGTCCCAAACATGCCCTTTTCTCTTTTTTTAATTTTTTCTTTCCCAACTAGGAATTCAATGTGGAAAACATACCCTTTTTCTTAAACAGATTTTTAATGCTGGGGAGACAGATTAAAAAAAAACAAACAAACAGGCTGGGTGCGGTGGCTCACACCTGTAATCCCAGCACTTTGGGAGGCCAAGGCGGGCAGATCACCTGAGGTCAGGAGTTCGAGACCAGCCTGGCCAACATGGTGAAACCCCCATCTCTACTAAAAATAGAAAAATTAGCCAGGTGTGGAGGTGTCGCCTGTAATCTCAGCTACTTGGGAGACTGAGGCAGGAGAATAGCTTGAACCTGTGAGCTAGGATCGTGCCACTGCACTCTAGCTGGGGCGACAGAGCGAGACTCCGTCTCAAAAAAAAAAAAAAAAAAACCCTCATCGCTGTTGTAAGGATGGGTAGACAGGATCTGGAAGTCACCGTGGTCAACACAAATCTGGGAACCCCAGGGTGGCATTTTCACAGCCGCCCCCAGCCTCCACCTGCAGGGCCTGGTTTTCCTGGCTGCCGGAGGAAGCCCTTGAATATGCCACAGCTGGTGCTGAACCTGCTTCCAATTAGCAACAAGAATCTGAAGGTGGAGCTGCTTGTTGGGGATTATCCTGCCACCCACGTCGCCTGAATCCGTGGCCTTTACCATCTCTCATGATCGATCCCTGACACTCAGAAGCGATTCTTCCCTAACGGTTTCCCGCAAAGTAGTCACTGTATAAACCTGAACCTTTGGAGTAAACCTTCCCTACAGATCTTCAGGGAGCTACGGATCCACGGATCTTAAGGGAGCCACGGATCCGCGATCTTCAGGGAGCTACAGATCCGCGGATCTTCAGGGAGCTACGGATCCACGATCTTCAGGGAGCTACAGATCCGCGGATCTTCAGGGAGCTACGGATCCACTCTAAAAGGGGAAATCTGGTGTCGAGAATCCAGCTGCAATGACAGGGCAACCCCCTTGCTGGACTTTGTTCCTTCTGCCCCAAAGGTAAGCAGCTGCTAAGAGAACCCACCTTTCCTCCGAGGCCATCGTGATGCATGGACGGAAATCCTGCCATCTCCCATATCCAGGTCAGCCACATTCATCCCACCCACCCCGACCCCTAAGGGAGACTCTGGCAGCGTTCCCAGAGAAACCCTGAGCCCTGGGACGAGCTGGGTTTAAGGGGCTCCCACACTTGCCCCATTCTTCACAAGGAGACCCGTGCGTGATTCCTCCTGTTTTCCCAACCAGCTTTCTCAGGCTTCAGAGGACTCGGCTCCCCTGGAGGGAGGAAATGGGCAAGAACGTCCACAACAAGGATTCACCCTCCATCCAGGGCCAAGTCAAACCAGGAGAGACGGTGGCCAGGGCTCCGGGAGGGATCTGCCTCTGCCACTGTCATCCAAATGAGCTTCCTGGCTACCGGAAACCAAGATGTGACAGATGCTACATCCTGGGGGTCTCAAAACTCCTGGGACACAGCTCCCAGCTACTAGGTATCCTCCACTGCCCACCCCGATAGGGCACAGGACCACAAGCAAAAAAGACTTTTGTTATTAAGGACAGCAAAGGCCCAGTGGTGGATAAGGTCCAGAGATGCCTGCTTTATTTCCTACTGGGTGATCACATTTCAGGCTGGTAACATCACATAACAAGTCTAATCGCCAACTAGTTGTACGCCTCTGAACTACAAGTCAACAATCCAATTCAGCAAGGAACAACAGTGTCAACAGCTCATTAGCGGGTTGGGACTGGATTTTCCAAATCAATGGTCTTGGTTGGCAGAGTGCTGACTGGGGCCAAGGGTAAGGCCCAGGGTGGTTTAAAATCCCTGACACCTGAGTGAGCGAGGCTAAAACGCTTGGCCGAAGCCGTTCATCCCCAATCCTGAGAACACTTGTTTGTTTCTCTTTCGGGTGTCAGGTCAGCCCAAATAAGAGGCCCACAACCTACCTGGGCTGATACAAGGTGACACAAGGCCCACTCGTGGCTGACGCGCCCTCCACCCTCACCCCATCCCGGGGCACAGCTCCTTCTGCTGGTGCTTAGGAAAAGGCCAGGCTTCTGGTAATTTCTCATCTTTGTAGTTCTGCTTTGAAAAGAAAAAGGGGCCGGACACAGTGGCTCATGCCTGTAATCCCAGCACCTTTGGGAGGCTGAGGTGGGTGGATCACCTGAGGTCAGGAGTTCAAGACCAGCCTGGCCAACATGGTGAAACCCCATCTCTACTAAAATACAAAAATTAGCCAGGTGCGGTGGTGCTCCCCTGTAATCCCAGCTACTCGGGAGGCTGAGGCACGAGAATCACTTGAACCTTGGGGGCGGAGGTTGAAGTGAGCCAAGATGGCGCCACTGCACTCCAGCCTGGGTGACAGAGCAAGACTCCATCTCAAAAAAAAAGAAAATAAAAGGGAATGACAGGGGTGATCGAACGTGGGCATGGGCACCTCAGCAGAGATCAGGGGCCTTGGGCACAGAGCTGGGTGGAGTCAGTGGTCTGTGCTGGTTCAGAGGTGCTCCTCCTAGGACTCAGGGCGAAGTTTCTTGGGAAGATGTCCAAAGGGAAGGATTCGTTAACAGAATTTGAAGATAGCGGGAACTGTTTATATGAGCAGGCAGAGACTTCAAGGTCAAGGAAGAAAAGAAAGGAATGAGGAGATCTCATCAGGAGGCGGGAGCTCCATAAAAATAAGCCGTTACTATATGAACCATTACCTTATCTACATTTTTTTCTCACCCAAAAAACCTCTACAAGCTTCCTTTTGCATTTGGAGATCCCCTGCCTGCAAACACATGAGTCGGCTGCTTTTCTCTCAGACCGAGAAGGACTGTGTCGCTTAGGAAAGGATGTCCTCACCCGCAGCTCTAAGCTGAGGCCCACTGAGGCCCAGGCCTTTCCCAGCTCAGCCTCCACACAGGTGTCACCCTCGGTTCCCCTCTGGCTGTCCGGGGCTCTGTGTGTGCCGACACCAGAGTCAGAGCCCGAGCGGGACCCACTGGCCCTCCACGCTCACTCTGCCCCGGACACCCCGGCAGATCCTTCACCAAAAGCTAGTGACTTTGCGAGAGCGATGCAGCCCCGCTCTGGCCGGGCCCCCGGCCATCCCATGCTCCCAGAGTCTCCAAACACGATGGATCCTGCCGCTGCTGATTCCGCACCCCAGGGTGCTGGCTGAGGAGTTTAATGCAGAAACAAGGCACCACAGAGAGGTTGGACACTTGGGTGGTGTGATTCAGGGCACGCTGGCTAAGTCCAAGGGCAGAAGGAAGGAGGGGGAGGAGGAGGAGAAGGCTGAGTTTTAAATAACGTCTCAGGAGGCCGGAGCCACGCTAGATGGGCTCCGGTTTGAGCTTCTCTGCTAGGAAGTCATTCACAAAGGCCTCCACAATGGCGGGGGTGATCTCCTCCACGTCCATCACGTACTTGGCCCGGGCTGACATGTCCAGGATGGTGAGCAAAGGGGCAGCCTCAGGCAGGTTGGTGTAATCTCGCAGGGAGTCAGTCATGTCATCCTGGAGTCGTCAGGAGGGAGAGAAAACCAAGAAGTTTTAAAGAAAGGAGGGGGAGAGTCCCCTGGGCCCAGTCACCTGGGGGTAGCTCCCGCGCCATGAAGAGCAAGCGTTTCCCAAGCAGGGGGCTCCCAGCATGGGAAGGAGGGAACTCTGCCCTGCCTTCCGGAGGAAGGGGCTGCTTTGTAAAATTCTCTCTTTGCATCCGCCCTGCAAACCACTAAGTCAGTCATCTGTATTTAATTATTTATGTATTAGCATAAACACCATTTTAATACGTCCTCAGCATTTTAGAAATGTCTTTTTTTTTTTTTTTTGAGATGAAGTCTTGCTCTGTCACCCAGGCTGGAGTGCAATGGCACGATCTCGGCTCACTGCAACCTCCGCCTCCTCGGTTTAAGCGATTCTCCTGCCTCAGCCTCCCGAGTAGCTGGGACTACAGGCACCCACCACGCCCGGCTAATTTTTTACATTTTTAGTAGACACAGGGTTTCACCATGTTGGCCAGGCTGGTCTCGAACTCCTGACCTCAGGTGATCCGCCCACTTTGGCCTCCCAAAGTGCTGGGATTACAGGCGTCAGCCACCGTGCCAGTCTAGAAATGTCATAGCCTCCGGTTGTTTATTTTTGTAACCAACTGTCAATGATTTGCAGCCCCACTGTGGGTTATCTGAGGCCAATCTGGACTTCAACTCTGGAATGTTTTTAAACGGAGACAGCTCACTGTGTGCCAGCTCCCACCCCTGTGGTTTCTGGCAGGACAGGAGCTGCACAGCCAGCCAATGCAGAAGACAGGGCTACTTAAGCACTGTGGAAGCTTACACTGCCTTACTACTTATCTGAGAAGGAAGCTGGCACTTTATCCTACATTCCCAGCAGCTGTCCTGGCGAATTTCCCTAATAGCAGACACAGCCTCATGTAGATACCAAGGCAAACAGAGAAATCCAGAGACAAGGAGGAAGGATTTGGAAGGGAGCTGCTTTTTTTTTTTTTTTGGAGATAGAGTCTCTTTCTGTCGCCCCAGCTGGAGTGCAGTGGCGCAATCATAGCTCACTGCAGCCTCCACCCCCTGGGCTCAAGCGATCCTCCCACCTCAGCCTCCTGAGTAGCTGGGACTCCAGCCATGCAGCACCATGCCTGGCTAATTTTTGTATATTTTTTGGAGACACAAAGCCCAGCCCAGCCAGACAGGAGCCAGCAAACTGCCTCGGAGCAGCCCCTCGTCCACTCTGAACCTTGCCTCCCTCCCCTGTGAAACAGGACAGCGACTGTTCCCAGCCAGAGAGTGAAGGAGACAGCCCAGGTGAAAGATGTGGCTCCGTGCCTGGTGTACAGAAAACCTGCAAATGCTCCTTCCAGACATGACACTTCTCAAGGCCGCCCCCACCCGTGCCCGGCCCCTGCTGTGCTGCAGCCATCTTTTCTCAGAGCCATTCTGCAGGGGTCAGAGTTACTGCATGCGGCGCAGCCTCCCTGGGGCTGGGCTTGGTGTGCAGTGGCTGGTGCTGCCCCAAGGCAGGGCCTCTGAGCCTCTTTGTTCCCCTCCACCCCCGGGCTGAGCAGGTGACTGGAGCCACCTGGGAAGGACCCAGGTGCTGGGCAGGGCCAGGGGCTGAGGAGGTGATGAATGGGTGGCACAGGGTGTCTAGCTGCCGCCTGCCCCCTCCGTGCCTCTCCTGGGATCCAAACACAGCGTGAAAGCAGCACAGGGCTCTGACCAACTGGAGGGACAGATGGGTGGACGGAGGGCAGGGGGCAGGGGTGGCCTCCACAAGTGTCTGTCGGTTGGTGGGGTGGGGTGGGGTGGGGAGGTGGCGGCGCAGGCGTGGAGGAGGCTCCTGGGCTGGAGGAGCTCAAGAACGAGAGCCTGCACCTGGGCTGAGTCTCGGAGACGCCCGTCTGCAGGGTGCAGGGTGCAGGGTTCCAGGTCCCGGATAACTGGGCACCTGCAGGAGGGCGCTCTGCTGAGAGCCCCACTTTCCCACCTTGTGAAGAGTCTCCTGCCTGCTCCAGCCCTGCTGGAGACCTCAAAGGGACAGCCCGGGTGAAACACGGGGAGCGGCAGCAATTTCCAACCTCAGCACTCACCGGGCCGGCTGGGTGACCGCAGGTACAAGTGGCAGCCCCAGCCAGGATCCCTCTGATGAGATTGGCCCACTGCAGCCAGCGCAGAGGCACGAACCCAGCATTTTGTAAAGACTCAAGGGCCCGGTTGTGACCCAGCACAGAGGGAGGAGGTGTGGGTCACACTTTGCAGCCGCTCAGGCGGGAAGCAGCCCGGGGACGGCTCCCTGCTGACCTGAGGCTGCCGAGCCAGGACGGGAAGAGGAAGCAGCAGGGGAAGGAACGGTTTTCCATGGCCAATGGCTACCTTTCCTTGCCACGTTTGTCTGTGGGCTCTCAGAAGCACAGGCAGCCCTGACCCTGGGGTCCTTTCAGGCGGCCCTGGGGCCGGGATCACTCCTGTGCCAGAAGTCCCAGCTGAGCCAGCCCTGGGGGCCGAGCCTCTCCTCCACACTCACCTCCCCGGCTACGAAGAACAGAAGCGGTGCCTCCTCCTCTTTGGCTTTGTACTTGGCAATGATTTTCTCAGCTATTGGCTGAATCAGCTGCTTGGCCGCCTCGGACTCTCCGTCATCCTCAGAATCTGTGATTGGGGTTGGAGGGAGAAAAAGATGGGGAGAAACACTGGCTTGTCAAATAGAGCAGCACCCGCCGAGGGGGCCTGGAGCTGCAGAAACGCCTGCCTGAGCAGCCCCTGAATGGAAATGAATTTCGCTTGGATACAGGTCTTGCTTCCTGCATGCGTGGGTGTATGTGCACATGCGTCCCAGCAGCAAAGCTCACAGTGCTCTCCTGCACCAGGCTCCCCAGGAGGAACCCGCCTCACTGAGCAGCTCTGCTGCCCCAGGTAGACAGTCTTCCCACTGAATTCCTCACAAACCCGCCTGGGAGGCTGAGCTTCCCCTAAGCCAGGACGTGAGGCGCCTGCTACTGTTTTTCTCAGCCACAGAATGAGAAGCCACAACCTCCGACCTCTGACTTCCTAGTGAAAATGGCAGAAGAAGTGGTGAGCGGGAGGGGGTGAGGACTGTGGTCTGGTCAGCGGATTTTTTTTTTTTTTTTTTTTTTTGAGACAGAGTCTCACTCTGTCACCAGGCTGGAGCGCAGTGGTGCCATCTGGGCTCACTACAACCTCCGCCTCCTGGGTTCAAGCGATTCTCATGCCTCAGCCTCCCGAGTAGCTGGGATTACCGGCGTGAGCCACTGCACTCGGCTAATTTTTTTGTATTTTTAGTAGAGATGGGGTTTCACCATGTTGGTCTGCCTGGTCTCGAACTCCCGACCTCAGGTGATCCACCCGCCTCGGCCTCCCAAAGTGCTGGGATTACAGGCGTGAGCCACTGTGCCTGGCCTCGTACAGTGATTTTCAGTTGTTGGAGGGGAGCCACAAGTCCAAGGCAGAGGGCCAGGTTTTGCAAAAGGAACCAGGGTCATCCCATCAGACTGCAGGGAGCCTGGCATGGATGCGCCTGTGTCCCCCTGGCCTGGCTGGGGAGTGACCCGCAGAGCTCAGACTGGGTGAGTTGGGAGACGGGGAGGTGCAGACGAGGACAAAGGAGCTAGGGCAGCCACTGGGCTGGAGCAGCTCTTCAGAGCACAGAGGATCCGCAGAAGCAGCCTTGGTGAGCCTCGGCCTGAGGGGCCCAGCCCCCGCAGCTGCTGTGTGTGCCACCCGCCCTTTCCAACAATGGGTCTGCTCATGGGGGGCCCGAGGGCATCCTCCCGGCCTGACCTATTCTGCCCAGCCAGCAGCTGGGGAGCAGCTAGGAGGGAAAGTGCAGCTGCAGCTCCCATAGGGGCCAGCCATGAATAAATCATTGGGGTCAAAAGCAAGGCTTCTGGGAGAGACAAAGGCCCAGGCTTGCACCGCTGGTGACAGAGAGAAGAGGCAGAGACAGGCTTCTCCCAAGTGAGGCCCCTACTGTCTCGCCCCCCAGCCGCCCGCCCCCCAACCCCGTGAGCTTCATACCTACAAAAAGGACGAGGCAGGGGCCCTCGTTGAGCTGCGCGGCGTTGGAGTCGGAGAGTTCCAGCACGGGCTTGGGGTGCCAGGGGAACTCCCGGCAGTCCTCGTCGTTCAGCACCTCCACCCGCCCCTGCCGCGTGATCACCTCGCCCTGCGGGTCCAGCACGATGAGCGTGGGGATGCCTGCAGGGAAGAGGGGGCGCTTGGCCGCTGGCCTGGGAGATGCAGGCCCTGCCTGGCGAGAGGCTCGCGGGGTCCAGCCCGGGGTCCCCCCCACTGTAGTGGAGCCCACCGAGGACCCGGTACAGGCTCACAATGAAGAGGCCAGGTCTAAAGTCACAGAGCCTGGGGAGAATCCAGGCCTGGCCAGGGGGAGCCATGGAACGCCCTCGGGTCAGCCTGTAACCTGTCACCTTCGCCTTTCAGCGCCTCAGGATCCTTAGCTGCAACCTGATGTGTTGTCGTTCCTACCTTATTCCGCTACGGACAGATCAGCGAGTTCACGCGGTTAAACAACTTACAGTTTGGGAAGCTGAGGTGGACGGATCACTTGAGGTCAGGAGTTCGAGACCAGCCTGGCTAACATGGTGAAACCCTGTCTCTACTAAAAATACAAAAACTAGCTGGGTGTGATGGCAGGTGCCTGTAATCCCAGCTACTCGGGAGGCTGAGGCAGGAGAATCGCTCGAACTCGGGAGGTGGAGGTTGCAGTGAGCCAGGATTGCACCACTGCACTCCAGCCTGGACAACAGAGCAAGATTCTGTCTCTAAATAAATAAATAAATAAATAAGAACTTAGCACAGGGTCATGGCGCATCGGAGCAATCGCTCACTGCTGGCCTCCTAAAGGGATCCCAAAGACACAGAAGACCCTCCCCAGCTGCAGGGGGTCAAACACGGAACAGGCAGTGCAGTGACCACACGGCGGACTTGCTGTGGCCACCGATGCAAGACGGGTCCTCGCCCGGCCACGGTGAGCGCAGGGCCAGTGCAGGGAGGAACCTGAGGCTGGCTGCACAGGAGACTTGAAGAGGAGGACAGCTGACTGCAGCCCCTGCCGTCTGCACCCCAGCTCCCCGCCTCCCCAGGGCTGCAGCCTCCGCCGTCTGCACCCCAGCCCCCTGCCTTCCCAGGGCTGCAGCCCCCACCGTCTGCACCCCAGCTCCCCTCCTCCCCAGGGCTGCAGTCCCCGCCATCTGCACCCCAGCTCCCCTCCTCCCCAGGGCTGCAGTCCCCGCCGTCTGCACCCCAGCTCCCCGCTCCCCAGGGCTGCAGTCCCCGCCTTCTGCACCCCAGCTCCCTGCTCCCCAGGGCTGCAGTCCCCGCCTTCTGCACCCCAGCTCCCCGCCTCCCCAGGGCTGCAGCCCCTGCCGTCTGCACCCCAGCTCCCCACTCCCCAGGTCTGGGGAAGAAAAGTAACAGAAAGCTTGCCTGCAAACCACAAACTACGCAACCCCAACCAAAAAGCCTTCGATGAAAACTCAGAGAAAGCCCCACTGTGGTCAAGGTGCACGTGGGTTTTCTGTGTCTCTGTTCTTTTTACCCCACCCCCTGCAGCCTCTCCTCCAGCCAGGGCTACGCGCCCCCACCCACGGCCCACCCTTCGGGAACCTTTGTCTCTCCATTGGCAGCCGCTGCTCTCACACCCCGCACGCTCCAGACGCCTCTCCTCCTGGGCTGCCCAGAGCCTGAATTTTATGTGAAAGCCAGAGCAATTTAATATTTATAGATTCCCAAGGATTCAGTCAGTAATTTGCTCCGCTGACATTCTCCTTCCCCCTGGGGGGGATGCCGACGTACCAGACATACGGCCCTCGTGTTTCGTACCCTGCTGTGGCCACCAGCACAGCGGGCGTGCCTGCCTTCGAAAGGAATCAACGAATCAATTATGTTCACACCCATGAGACAAAGTGGCTGATGTGTCAGGGAGTGGGTCCAGAGAGAACAGGCTCTTGAGAACAGCCACTCCGACATCACACACACACACACACACACACGCGCGCGCGCACACACACACACACGCATGCACACACGCACGCACACACACGAGCACACACATGCAGCCAGCTCTCCCTGGGGATTTTCGGATGTGCTCAGCGTGGACAGCGCCCCTGAGGAGCTGTGTGTGCTGCCGCACAAGAAACCCAGGCATTTCCAGCCACGCCCTCAGGGCTGCATTTTATCCTCTGAGGCCGGGGTCCATGCCCGCTGTGTCCATCCATGAGGCTCGGGGGCTGGTCTCGAGCGGGGCCGGGGGCCACCACAGGGACAGCTGGCTGCACAGGAGCCTCCACATCACCACACACCCTTCTCAAAACCCCCCGGCAAGGTCCTTCCTCAGAGTTGGCTGTTTCTGAAATTGGGCGATTATGAGCACTGGGGTAAACCAGAGCCCCGCGGCCGGCCTGCGTGGGCCCCAGTGTGGGATGCCGAGTGGGTCTGTGGAAGAGAAGCAGGCACGGGGGACGGGGAGGGAGGAGAAGCCAACCTGAAGGCGAAGCTGCCCATTCCCCGGCTCAGCGCCTGGGGCTCTCCGAGGGCCTCCTCCAAGGGGCCTTTTTCGTGACTGTGGCTGCAGCCTCTTTTGAGTCCGTGCCTGCGGGGCCCAGGACAGCAGGGCGAGGACACAGAGCCCCCACCTGGCTACTGAGGAGCACTCAGCGGCTTCCCCCGAGGAACGGCTCCTCGTAAGACAAGGTGTGCAGGGACGGGCCGTGTTGGGCCGTGTGACTGTCTGCATAAGCAGAAACCAACTTGGGCCCAAGGAACTCACTTGTGTTTGGCCCCTGCACGGGGCAAAGCATCCATGTCTGCTGTGCCAGGCTGCCTCCCCTCAGCTGGTCCTGATGAGCTTGGCTTACAGCCCTGACGAGTGCACATCCCTCCAAAGATGAACCAGGGGCGGGAAACAGGGAACTGGCTTCTGCGGCCGTCTGCCCTGTGCTAGGCACGGCACAGATGGCACTGGCTAATCCTCATCACAGATGGGGCGGGCAGTACCGGGATCCCCGTTACAGATGGTCAGGGTGCCTCCCCCAGGTCACCCAGCCAGGCACTGGTTAAAGTGGGGACAGGAACCCTGATCCGCCTGTTGCAGAAGCTGCTGCCCTTTCTGCCAGGCCGTGGACGCTTCTGGGGTCCTCACAGCACCTGCAATGGGGACTGTCTTAACCAGGGCGGGGGAAGTCCTGTACCTGCAGCTTTCTGCACCACCCACCTCCCTCTGCTCCTGGGGGAGAAGTCTGAGACCACAGTCACCACTTCCCTTTCTCCCCCTTCACACACTCCCTGTTCCCCCAGCCCTTGAAGCAGGTTCTCTGAAACACACACTTTTTTTTTTTTTTAGACGGAGTCTCCCTCTGTTGCCCAGGCTGGAGTCCAGTGGCGCAATCTCGGCTCACTGCAAGCTCCACCTCCCGGGTTCAAGCGATTCTCCTGCCTCAGCCTCCCAAGTAGCTGGGGTTACAGGCACGCACCACCACACCCAGCTAATTTTTAGTAGAAACGGGGTTTCATCATGTTGGCCAGGATGGTCTCGAACTCCCGACCTCAGGTGATCCACCCACCTCGGCCCCCCAAAGTGCTGGGATTACAGGTGTGAGAGCCACCACGCCCAGTCCGAAATACAGACTTCCAACGAGAAAACAGGGTGAAAACTGTAACGGGAAATTTACAGGGAATGGCAAACTTCTACTCGATGCCGTCATGCCAACGACTCCCATACCCACAGGGAGTCTCTGGAGGGAATGAAAAGGGAACAGCTCATCGCTGCTTTGCCTGAACTTGTTTCCCTGCATGGGTGGCTGGGACGCCTGGGGGAAAGTACAGTTGGGATTCCAAGGAAGATCCAGGCAAGTCAATTCCCTGTCTTTTTTTGTTTTTTGTTTTGGTGTTGTTTTTTGAGACAGAGTCTCGCTCTATTGCCCAGGCTGGAATGCAATGGCGTGATCTTGGCTCACTGCAACCTCCGCCTCCCGAGTAGCTGGGACTACAGGCGTGTGCCACGACGCCTGGCTAATTTTTAATTTTTTTTTGTAGAGATGTGGTCTCACCATGTTGCCCAGGCTGGTCTCAAACTCCTGGGCTCAAGTAATCCACCTGCCTCAGCCTCCCAGTGTTGGAATTATAGGCACGAGCCACCGTATCTGGCCTCACTTGACTTTCAGAGTCTCATTTCCACAGCTGCCCAATGGAGAGAATGACAATTTCCTATCTTACTTGCTCATTGTGAGGAACAGACAAGATGTTAATGTAAAATGGGTTTGTTTTGTTTTGTTTTTGAGATGGAGTCTTGTTCTTGTCCCCAGGCAGGAGCGTAATGGCACAACCTCGGCTCACTGCAACCTCTGCCTCCCGGGTTCAAGTGATTCTCCCGCCTCAGCTTCCCAAGTAGCTGGGATTACAGGCGCCCACCACCATGCCTGGCTAATTTTTTCTATTTTTACTAGAGATAGGGTTTCACCATATTGTCCAGGCTGGTCTCGAACTTCTGGCCTCAGGTGATCCACCCACCTCAGCCTCCCTAAGTGCTGGAATAACAGGAGTGAACCACTGTGCCCAGCCAGTGTAAAATACTTTTTAGCAGAGTACCTGGTATACTGATATTGTAAGTATTCTATAAGTATTGGCTATTATTATAAATCAGCATTTTTTTTTTTTTTGAGACAGAGTCTCACTCTGCTGCCCAGGCTGGAGTGCAATGGTGCAACCTCGGCTCCCTGCAACCTCCGCCTCCTGGGTTCAAGAGATTATCTTGTTTCAGCCTCCCCAGTAGCTGCGATTACAGGCACCCGCCACCACAACTGGCTAATTTTTTTATTTTTTGGTAGAGACGGGGTTTCGCCATGTTGGCCAAGCTGGTCTCAAACTCCTGACCTCAAGTGATCCGCCCACCTTGGCCTCCCAAACTGCTGGGATTACAGGTGTGAGCCACCGCACCCGGCCATTATATTCTTTTAATCATCCCTAAACTGATTATTTGGCTCGTGAGAAGGCAGACGTGCGGAAAACTGGGAGCTTGCTCTAGTGAGATCGAGAGAGTCCTCTGTGATGGGCTGGAAGAAGTTAGCTAGAGAAGCAGAAAGCAGAGACATTGTCAAGACTGTGGTGAGGGTTCCGGCAACAGTGTGATGTCTGCCAAGGTGGGGTTGGCGCACTTTTGCTTCCACCATCCCAAGCTACCCTCCTGGGCTTGGAACACGGACTCTAAGTTCCTAGAGAGGGCGCGGCCCCGAGTCCCCTGCTCTGTGACACGAGTGGAGCCTACAGAGCCCTTTCACCATCTCCCTCAAAACACACAGAAGAGTCAACTCCAAACTCTCTTCTCCGAGGAGGAGCCTAGTTGCAAGTATTTAAAACCATCTCAAAGCCAGGTGCGCCGAGACTGTCCCACGGTTTAGTGTGGTGACTTTTCCACTGCCAACGAGACAGGGAGTTTTGAAGGAGGTGGCGGCTGGCACAAGGAAGCTGAAGGGGTCCAGGACCCTCGGAGGCAGAGAGGAGCGGGCAGGGCTGTGACCCAGCCTTCTCTGCATCTGGATGGCAACGTGATCTGAGGCAGCCAGGAGGAATTCCCCAAAGATTGCTGGGAGCTGGGAGGAGCAATGGAAGGAAAAGCAGGTTCTAGAACAAGAGCTGGTGAGGACGCACCCGCAGGCAAAATATTACGTGATCATGAAAATGGTCCTTACGAAGACTGTAGCGACGTAGCAAATGTTTGCACCACACTGTTTAGTAAAAACTGCCGAGCGCACAGTGCCGTGTGCACGTTACGAGTCTGTGAGTGGGGTGTACGTTACGAGTCTGTGAGTGGGGTGTACGTTACGAGTCAGTGTGAGTGGTGTGTACGAGTCTGTGTGAGTTCATATGCATGTGGGCAGTAACCAAAATGGACTCAGAAAAGTGAAAACAGTTGTGCTGCTGAGGCAGGAATGTGGGTGGGATGACAGCAAGATACCTGTCTACTTACGTTTTCTTTAACGGCAGCCTATTTAGCGCATTAACATCAGATGAAAATCAGAACTGAAGGGCCGTGAGGGTGAGACGGGATGACAAACACCAACCAATGCCTGGGATCTGTTCCTCAGATCCTTCCGTTCCTCCCTCCACCCAGCTCCCCCAAAACATTCCCCTGCTTAGAGAATTAAGGAAAGGAGCCGGGCGCGGTGGCTCACACCTGTAATCCCGGCACTTTGGGAGCCTGAGGCAGGTGGATCACCTGAGGTCAGGAGGTGGAGACCAGCCTGGCCAACATGGTGAAACCCTGTCTCTACCAAAAATACAAAAATTAGCTGGGCGTGGTGGTGGGCTCCTATAATGCCAGCTACTCGGGAGGCTGAGGCAGGAGAACTGCTTGAACCTGGGAGGCGGAGGTTGTAGTGAGCTGAGATCACACCACTGCACTCCAGCCTGGGCGACAGAGCGAGACTCCATCTTACAAAAAAAAAAAAGGAAAGAAATCCACCAAGCCGGGCAGTGAGAAGTAGCTGTCTTACTAAGACAGTATTTAGTAGTAGTATTTTTTGAGACAGAGTCTCCCTCTGTTGCCCAGGCTGCAGTGCAATGGTGCGATCTCAGCTCACTGCAACCTCTGCCTCCTGGGTTCGAGCAATTCTCCTGCTTCAGCCTCCTGAGTAGCTGGTACTACAGGTGCTCGCCACCACGCCCAGCTAATTTTTGTATTTTTAGTAGAGATGGGGTTTTGCCATGTTGTCCAAATGGTCTCACCCCTGACCTCAGGTGATCCGCCTGCCTCAGCCTCCCAAAGTGCTGGGGTTACAGTGTGAGCTGCCGTGCCTGGCCTGACAATACTTATTTTTTTTAAATGGTTTAGAATTCACACCATGAAAATTCTACACTGCTGAGAAACATAAGAGGAACATGAATAGTCATGGAAATAATGATGCTCTTCTTCTTAAAGGAAAGCCAAAGACGCAGTGAGCTCAGGTGAGAGGTGAACAGGTTTCCAGGAGCCGCACGGAGCCGGGGCCTGGAGCGCCTACCTTGGATTCCGTACAGCCGGTTGAGGCGCGACCGCCGGGCCTCGTCAGTGTAGGGGATGGCGAGCCAGGGCATCTCACTGAAGTACTGTTTGAAGGACTCCTCCGACCTACAGAGAGACACACGCGGCGAGCAAGGCTCAATATCCCCACTGCACCAACGCTGAACCCTCCTACCTCTGCCGAGTTCTGCCCAGGGACTCTGCGGAAGCCAGGGTTTCTAACCACTGTGCTCCTCAGGCACCAGGCTGTGGGAGTGTCTTATTCTACCCAGGCTGGTGTCCACCAAGAAGCAAAAGCCTCCACACAGCAGGTGGGTGCCGGCTAAGATGCCAACCCACTTCAGCAGCTCCCATCCGGGCAACGTCTCTAACTCAGGTCAGCACAGACAGGTCTTTCTTGCCTCAGAGCTTAGATGTGCACAGCCACTGCATCCCTGTGGGAGTTCTAATCTGTGCACGGAACAGTGACTCATACGGGACCACAAATTTAAACCAACCATATGCCTATGATTCCACATGAAAAAAACCCTAGGAAAGGCACATCTACTCAAGCGGCAGGAGCGGATCAGGGGTTCCCTGGGGCTAGGTTTATGGGTGGAAACGGACCCAAGGAACCTACAGAGTGATGAAAATGTTCCGTGTCTTGTCTGCGAGGATAGTGTTTACGTGGTACGTACATTGGTCAGCTGAACTGTGTACCTTTGTTCCGTGTCTTATCTGTGATGATGGTGGTTCCGTGGTACGTACATTGGACAGCTGAACTGTGTACCTTTGTTCCGTGTCTTATCTGTGATGACGGTGGTTCCGTGGTACGTACATTGGACAGCTGAACTGTGTACCTTTGTTCCGTGTCTTATCTGTGATGATGGTGGTTCCGTGGTACGTACATTAGTCAGCTGAACTGTGTACCTTAAATGCATGCATTTTATAATATATACATTATCCCTCAATAAAGTTGATGCTTAAAACTTTAAAAAAGTGACTGTGGCCAGGTGCAGTGGCTCACGCCTGTAATCCCAGCACTTTGGGAGGCCAAGGTGGGCGGATCATGAGGTCAGGAGATCGAGACCATCCTGGCTAACATGGTGAAACCCCGTCTCTACTAAAAATACAAAAAAATTAGCCGGGCATGGTGGTGGGCATCCGTAATCCCAGCTACTTGGGAGGCTGAGGCAGGAGAATGGCGTGAACCCAGGAGGTGGAGCTTGCAGTGAGCCAAGATGGCACCACTGCACTCCAGCCTGGGTGACAGAGCGAGACTCCGTATCAAAAAAAAAACCAAAAAACAAAAAACAGCCATCCAAGACAGGTGTCTGATTACATTAGTCTCTGGCTCTTTTCCATCCTCCCCCTTCCTCCCCCTTCCCTGTCTCTTCACCACAATCTAAAAAGCTGAGCAAATCAGAAAATACATCCTAATCTCAAACAATCCAGACCTGAACTGGGACAGCCCCCAGCATTTACAGCAAAAAAAGGTTTTCCTCAGCTCCCCTTCAGACAATTAAAGGCGTAAATGTGGCCGGGTGCGGTGGCTCGCGCCTGTAATCCCAGCACTCTGGAAGGCCAAGGTGGGCGCCTCATGAGGTCAGGAGTTCGAGACCAGCCTGGCCAACATGGTGAAACCCCATATCTACTAAAAATACAAAAGTTAGCCAGGCGTGGTGGCGCACACCTGTAATTCCAGCTACTCAGGAGGCTGAGGCAGGAGAATCGCTTGAACTCAGGAGGTGGAGGTTGCAGTGAGCTGAGATCACACCACTGCACTCCAGCCTGGGCAACATGAGCAAGACTCTGTTTCAGAAGAAAAAAAAAGAAAAGAAACGGACGTCAGCTACCTACAGAAAAGGGGCCCAGCACTTCACGGCACGACTGACCTGTCTGCACTAACGAAGATGATCTCGAAGTTCTGGCCTGCCTCCTTGATCTTCCGGTAGGATTCCACCAGGACCCGGGTGAGGCTGCGGCAGGGCGGACACTGAAAGACAGGACAGCAAGACCCCCTGCCTAACGCTGCTTCTCCACCTCCCAGCCACTCACCATCCGAGGCTGGCTTAGCAGGACTCAAGCAGGATTGGGACAGCAAAATCCCGTTCATGAAAGGGGTGGAAATGAGATGGGTGACGTGGCTACCCGGCAGGCTGAGGCCGGAAGATCGCTTGAGCCCAGAAGTTTAAGGCCAGCCTGGGCAACACAGCAAGACCTAGTCTCCTGAATGAGGCAAACATAAACTTGCCTCTCTCAATGGTGGGCATCTGGCACAAGCACCCACATTGTCCCTATGCAGTGTGTGAGCAGGTGGCATGAACTCATCGCATGGATTAAGAGAAATATCCAGGCCAGGCGCAGTGGCTCACGCCTGTAACCCCAGCACTTTGGGAGGCCAAGGTGGGTGCATCACCTGAGCTCAGGAGTTCAAGACCAGCCTGACCAACATGGAGAAACCCCATCGCTACTAAAAATACAAAAATTAGCCGGGTTTGGTAGTGTGTGCCTGTAGCCCCAGCTACTTCAAAGGCTGAGGCCGAAGAATCACTTGAACCCGAGAGACAGAGGGTGCAGTGAGTTGAGATCGTGCCACTGCACTCCAGCCTGGGCAACAGAACAAGACACTGTCTCAAAAAAAAAAAAAAAAAAAAAAAAAAAAAAAGAGGGCCAGGCACGATGGTTCGATGGTTCATGCTTGTAATCCCGGCACTTTGGGAGGCCGAGGCGGGCAGATCACCTGAGGTCAGGAGTTCGAGACCAGCCTGGCCAACATGGCAAAACCCTGTCTCTATTAAAAATACAAAAATTAGTCAGGTGTGGTGGCATGCACCTGTAATCCCAGCTACTCGGGAGGCTGAGGCAGGAGAATCACTTGAACCCAGGAGGCAGAGGTTGCAGTGAACTGAGATCGCACCACTGCATTCTAACCTGGGTAACAGAGTGAGACTCTGTCTCAGAAAAAAAAAAAAAAGAGGACTATCGTTATAGATCAGTCAAAGAAGTCATTTCTTGCTGCTTTTTTCATTCATAATCATAAGCACTATTCAACCAGGGCTCGGGCACAGAACGCCAGAAGACCGGGAAATTCCTGTCTGGGTATCTCACCCCCAGAAGCCAACCACAGCTGGGCCTGATGGGAACATCACTGCTTCCTTCTGTCTGAGCCAAATGGGGTCCAAACACTCACCCAATGTGCAGAGAAATAGACGCCCACGTGAGACCCCTCCAGGCTGCTGCTCTCCAGTGACTGCCCGTTGTTTCTAAGCAAGGGCCCTGCAATGACTTCCCTGAAGGGTTTCGGTCCCCAGGGGAACTCCAGACCTGAAACAGAAAACAGATGGTAAAAGAGGGTTAAGACTCTTCTTGATGGCCTGGGACCCAGGGGACCTCAGAGCGGCAGGCATGACAACATAATCATCAAACTTGTGGACACACCCACAGCATCTGCGGCTAACACAGGAATCAAAGTAGAACCATACCCTGCCCTCCAAGCAACGGTTCCCAAACCTGGATGGTCACAAGGTCTGTCTTCCTGGGGCTGTTGAAAAGTACGAATGCCCAGGTCACATCCTGAGGCTGGAGACCCAGGGGCAATGCACAGATGTACATGCAAAACGAAACGGGCTCCCCAGGTAACTCTGATGAGGGGCTCGGTTTGGGAATCATTGCCTCGGGGCCTTGGGAATCAACCTGATACCCGGGATTGTGGATTCACATCCCAGCCATCACATCCCAGTGGCTGTCAGCTCTGACTGTACTTGGAATCGGCTGGGGAGTTTTAAAATACCATGCTCCTGAGCCCCACGCCCAGGGATTCTGATTCCATCGCTCTTGATGGGCTCAGGGAGCCAAGTGAGAATTTAAGCCTAACAAAAGAAAAGAGTAAAACCCACCCAGCCCAGATGGCCGACGTTCTGATGACACCCAAGCTCCGGGGAGGGGAGTTGGTAACATGCTTCCCGCTCAACTGAACCATGTTTTTTTTTTGTTTTGTTTTGTTTTTTTACTTTTTTTTTTTATTAATTTTTTTGCATACAAAAACAATAAACATTTTCTAAAAATACATACAAACAAAAAGATGCGTATCAAACATATTAGGAAGGTTGCACATGGGAAGTCGGGGAATAGAAATGGGGGGTGGGAGTTAAAATAAATGAGAGAGGGACTTTATATGGATCAGTGATAATAACTCAATCCTCTATTTGACAAAGAAGAGGGAGAAGGAAGAGGAAGAAAAAGAAAGTGGGATAAAGGATCAGAAAGGGAGGAAAATAGAAAAAATTAGAGTATGACTCCAGGGTAGACCTGTTTTGTTGTCACTGAGTTGGTTGGTTGGTTTGTCTGTTGTATTCTTCATGTTTCGCCAAGTTGGCCAGACTGGTCTCGAACTCCTAGCCCGAAGTGATCAACCCGCCTCACCCCCCAGAGTGCTGGGACCACAGGCGTGAGCCACCACGTCCAGCCCCCACATTGCTTCTGGCCTCCGTGGTAGACCTCCCAGACGGAGCGGCCAGGCAGAGGAGCTCCTCACTTCTACCCAGACACGGGGCGGCCGGGCAGAGGAGCTCCTCACTTCCCAGACGGGGCGGCCAGGCAGAGACGCTCCTCACTTCTTCCCAGACGATAGGTGGCCGGGCAGAGGCGCTCCTCACTTCCCAGACGATGGGTGGCCGGGCAGAGGCGCTCCTCACTTCCCAGACGATGGGTGGCCGGGCAGAGGCGCTCCTCACCTCCCAGACGATGGGTGGCCGGGCAGAGGTGCTCCTCACTTCCCAGATGGGGCGGCCGGGCAGAGGCGCTCCTCACCTCCCAGACGATGGGTGGCCGGGCAGAGGCGCTCCTCACCTCCCAGATGATGGGTGGCCGGGCAGAGGCGCTCCTCACCTCCCAGACGAGGCGGCCGGGCAGAGGCGCTCCTCACTTCCTCCTGGACGGGGTGGCCGGGCAGAGGCGCTCCTCACCTCCCAGACGATGGGAGGCCGGGCAGAGGCGCTCCTCACTTCTTCCCAGACGGGGCGCCCGGGCAGAGGCGCTCCTCTTTTCTTCCCGGACGGGGCGGCCGGGCAGAGGCGCTCCTCACTTCCCAGACGGGGCGGCCGAGCAGAGGCACTCCTCACTTCTTCCCGGACGGGGCGCCCGGGCAGAGGCGCTCCTCACTTCTTCCCGGACGGGGCGGCCGGGCAGAGGCGCTCCTCACTTCTTCCCGGACGGGGCGGCCGGGCAGAGGCGCTCCTCACTTCCTCCCGGACGGGGCGGCCGGGCAGAGGCGCTCCTCACTTCCTCCCGGACGGGGCGGCCGGGCAGAGGCGCTCCTCACTTCCTCCCGGACGGGGCAGCCGGGCAGAGGCGCTCCTCACCTCCCAGACGATGGGTGGCCGGGCAGAGGCGCTCCTCACTTCCCAGACGGGACGGCCGGGCAGAGGCGCTCCTCACTTCCCAGACGGGGTGGCCGGGCAGAGGCGCTCCTCACCTCCCAGACGATGGGTGGCCGGGCAGAGGCGCTCCTCACTTCCCAGACGGGGTGGCCGGGCAGAGGCGCTCCTCAGTTCCCAGACGGTGGGTGGCCGGGCAGAGGCGCTTCTCACTTCCCAGACGGTGGGTGGCCGGGCAGAGGCGCTCCTCACTTCCCAGACGGTGGGTGGCCGGGCAGAGGCGCTCCTCACTTCCCAGACGGTGGGTGGCCGGGCAGAGGCGCTCCTCACCTCCCAGACGGGGCGGCCGGGCAGAGGCGCTCCCCACCTCCCAGATGGGGCGGCGGCCGGGCAGGGGCTGCAATCCCAGCACCCTGGTAGGCCAAGGTAGGCGGCTGGGGGGCGGGGGCTGCCGCGAGGCCAGACCACGCCACCGCGCTCCAGCCCGGGCAACACCGAGCACTGGGTGAGCGAGACTCCGTCTGCAGTCCCAGTACCTCGGGAGGCTGAGGCGGGCAGAGCACTCGGCGTCAGGAGCTGGCGACCAGCGTGGCCAAGATGGCGAACGCGTGCCTGCAGCGAAAAGGCAGGCGGTGGCGCGCGCCGGCAGTCCCAGGCAGTCCGCGGCGTGGGCAGCAGCAAGCCCAGTAGATTGCAGCCTGGGCCAGAGAGGGAAAAGAAGAAGAAAGAAAGAAAGAAAGAAAAGAAAGAAAGAGAAAGAGAGAAAGAGAGAAAGAGAGAGAGAGAGAGAGAGAGAGAGAGAGAGAGAGGAAGGAAGGAAGGAAGGAAGGAAGGAAGGAAGGAAGGAAGCAAGCAAGCAAGCAAGCAACTGAACCATGTTTTATCACAGGGTGGTCCATGGACCCACGGCCTCAAAGTCGCCTGGGGGCTGGGGGCGAGCAGCACAGGCTGGTTGAAAAGGCAGGTGGTCGGGCCCCCCCGGAAACAAGAGGGATCCACAATGCTCTGGAGGTCGGGCTCGGGATCCGCACAGGGGCCAGGCTCCGCGGCTCAGCCCCACGGTCCCAGCACTTCGGGAGGCCGAGGTGGGCGGACTGCTTGAGCTCAAGTTTTGAGACCAGCCTGAGCAGCCTGGGGAGACCCGGTCTCTACAAATAATAAAAAATTAGCTGGGTGTGGCGGTGCACGCCGGGAGTCCCAGCTACACGGGAGGATGAGCTGAGCTCAGGAGGTCGAGCTGCCGTGAACCGTGATCACGCCACAGCACTCGGCCTGGGCGAGAGGGAGATACTGTCTCAAGAAAAAAAAAAAGGAAAAGCTTCACGCTTGGTTCCACCACGCTGTGGTTTTTACTAAGGGCAATTCTTTGAAGTAGGTGGCATTTTTACTGGGAAAATGTGTGAGCAGGGTTGAATCTTCTCACTAGATGGATAAAGTGAGGGGAGGAGATCTCACAGCCTGTTCTCACTGCCAGAGGGAAAGACGCCACGCGGACGGCCCTGGAGGGGGTGACTGGAGGAGCACGGCCCACGCGTGGCCAGCAAGACCAAGGCCTGCAGGGAGGGGCAGCTCCAAGCAACGAGGTGCACTCACTGCCAAGGCCAGGAGAGCGACGCCGGGGCTGGGACTTCGCTGTGTCATATTTTAAAGAGGAAAACCCCCACTCCACCTGCCTCTAACTGTGAAGGGGGCAGCCGCCACGGACGCAGAACTAGAGGCGGGGGTCTGAGCTCTCTGCTTTCCCACAGCTTCTGCGGCCCCCCAAACGGAGCTTCTTATGGCAGAGTCCATCTCTTTTGGCCCATGAATTAAAGCCCCTAGGAGGGACATTCTGATCCCTGTGAGAATCTTAAAACCATGTCCTAGGGAATACTATGATTTCACCAAGACGACATTCTCCAGCCACGTAAACCCTAGGAGGGACATTCTGATCCCTGTGAGAATCTTAAAACCATGTCCTAGGGAATACTATGATTTCACCAAGACGACATTCTCCAGCCACGTAAACCCTAGGAGGGACATTCTGATCCCTGTGAGAATCTTAAAACCATGTCCTAGGGAATACTATGATTTCACCAAGACGACATTCTCTAGCCACGTAAACCCACGTATATCTATTTCACGAGTACTCTCTCTACCGGTAGGACAGAGATTAGGGCAGGAGCGTGGAGGAGGAGGGGCTGGGTAATAAAAGGACCATATGCACGTGCTGAGGTTTTACCTTCTGGGTCGTCTCGGATCACCAGCAGCCCGTTCCTGCACACAACCTTCCCAGTGGTGGCGTCGAGGAATATTAGCGATGGAATGTTGGAAATTCGGTATTTGTTCCAAAGTTTGAGCTGTATGAAGAAAAGCAAAAGAAGGTGGTTAAGTCCAAACCAGATTCATTGCAGAGTTCTTTTGAGCCCCTTAGGCCTGGAGGCTGGATGAACGGGCAAACGTTCAAGCACACAGAAAAGGATAATGGATGCCACGCAGGGCTGCTGGGCAAAGGGGCACGTTAACTACAATCCCACTGCCCCTCGGAGTCTGCGACAGTGTGGGGGACTCCGAGGAGGGGGGTGATGGTCCCACTGGCCCTCGGGGTCTGCGACAGTGTGGGGGACTCTGAGGAGAGGGGTGATGGTCCCACTGGCCCCCGGGGTCTGCGACAGTGTGGGGGACTCTGAGGAGAGGGGTGATGGTCCCACTGGCCCCCACAGTCTGCAGCAGCGCAGGGGACTCTGAGGCGGAGGCTGATGGAGGACCACACTCATCCTGGAAAGTACTACCCTTCCACGTCTCTAGAAATCACAAAGATGAAGATGGATTCCACATCTTCAGAACACAATCAGATCACCAGGTGGTTAAGGAAGGAAGGGAAGGTTTTCACGAGAGCCTCGCCACCCTGGCAGGAGGCAACAGCAGCCGCTCTCCATGGCCCCTTCCCACCAAGGGAGGAGAGACAGGTTTTCCAACAGAAGCCACAGAGTTGGAATCTGCCACCTCAGCCCTTCACCAGGTCCCTCAGCCCTTCACCAGGTCCCTGCACTTGAAATATCACAGTCGTCGTTACATTCAGCCCACAAAGCACCAGGGAAGCAATGCCCAGGGCCAGCCCCAACCCTCTGCTCTCGGTGCCGCGTAAAATACGCTTCAGTCTACTGGCAGATTCTTGAGGTTGTCTGTGCACACGGTCAGAGGTCCAGGGTCTAAGAGGAATAAAGCTGACAAAATGTCAACGCAAAGCCCAGGGCTGGAAGCCGAGTGTGGGCGGTCTCCTCTGTTCGCTCACTGCCGTCGGGGTGAAGCCTCCTCTGTTCGCTCACTGCCGTCAGGGTGAAGCCTCCTCTGCTCGCTCACTGCCGTCGGGGTGAAGCCTCCTCTGTTTGCTCACTGCCACCGGGGTGAACATCACACGGGCAGGTGACTGGGTGCTCTCAAACTTCCCCGCCAAGCCCAAAAAGCCACATAATTAAATGCAATGTCGGGGCCGGGCACGGTGGCTCACACCTGTAATCCCAGCACTTTGGGAGGCCGAGGTGGGGGCATCACGAGGTCAGGAGATCGAGACCATCCTGGCTAACACGGTGAAACCCCGTCTCTACTAAAAAATACAAAAAATTAGCCGGGCGTGGCAGCTGGTGCCTGTAGTCCCAGCTACTCGGAAGGCTGAGACAGGAGAATGGCGTGAACCCGGGAGGCGGAGCTTTCAGTGAGCCAAGATCGCACCACTGCACTCCAGCCTGGGCGACAGAGCAAGACTCTGTCTCAAAAAAATAAATAAATAAAATAGATGCATTGTTGGGCTAGCAATGTTCCTCCAGAAAAGACAGAAACAGGGAAGCTGCAGAGTGCCCCACTGTTTAGGCCGTTCAGCTCTGAGCCTCCCTGCTGGGGGCTTGAGGGTCCCGGCAGGAAGGCTGGGCCCTTGGGCAGAACAGGGCAAGGATGTGTCACAGCAAAGCAGGCATGAGAAGGGCAGCAGCAGAGAGACGAGCAGAGAGAAGAGGGCATTGGCGGTGGGCTGAGGATTGTCCCGAGTTCCATCCAAGCAGTGAGGGGGAGGCCAGGGGATCTGCCACACGATGCTGGGCTTCCCTGTCTGTGGGGACCTGTATCTTGGCAGGAAGGACTGTGGGACCCCACTTCAAACGGGGTGTGCCCTGCCTTCAGTCTGCATGTTTTCCCAGCCCCACCTTTCTGGGGGGCTCACAAAACCAGCCCAGGACCTCACAACAAGAACGATTCTGCACATCCAGTTTTTTTTTTTTTTTAAACAGAGTCTCGCTCTGTTGCCCAGGCTGCAGTGCAGTGGCGCGATCTGAATTCTGTACCAAGTTTCTCTGGAACGATGCAACCCTGGAATTCAAAAACTGGGGCTGGGCACGGTGGCTCACACCTGTAATCTCAGCACTGTGGGAGGCTGAGGCGGGTGGATCACAAGGTCAGGAGTTCCAGACCAGCCTGGCCAACATGGCGAAACCCTATCTCTACTGAAAATACAAAAATTAGCCAGACGTGGTGGTGGGTGCCTGTAATCCCAGCTACTCGGGAGGCTGAGGCAAGAGAATTGCTTGAACCCTAGAGGTGGAGGTTGCAGTGAGCCTAGATCATGCCACTGCACTCCAGCCTGGGTGACAGAGTGAGACTCCGTTAAAAAAAAAAAAAAAAGGCTGGGCACAGTGGCTCATGCCTGTAATCCCAGCACTTTGGGAGGCTGAGGCGGGTGGATCACCTGAGGTCAGGAGTTCGAGACCAGCCTGGCCAACATGGTGAAACCCCGTCTCTACTAAAAATACAAAAATTAGCCGGGTGTGGTGGCGGGCACCTGTAATCCCAGCTACTCAGGAGGCTGAGGCAGGAGAATCGCTTGAACCTGGGAGGTGGAGGTTACCTTAAGAGGTTCAACAACAGAACAAGACCATCCTGCCACTGGGATCAGCTTCATAAGTTTGCTGTGCAAGGATTGAGCCAGGTTGATTTTTTTAAAATAGGAAGATTAAAATGATTGAATTTTTCTGGTTTAAAAAGTAATTCTTGGAGGAAAAAAATCATTGGAAAAAAGTTAGGAAACATAGCGAACCGCAAAAATTGAGATTAAAAATCACCCATGACTCACCACTTAGGAAAGCTTAGACCGTTTTATATTTCCACCAGTGGCAAATGAGAGAGCACATTTCCTAGTGCCTTCACCAACACTATAGCTGTCATTAATTTTTCCAGTTCGCTAGGGGGAAAAAATGACACATCATTTTTGTTGCTTATCCTTTTTTTTGGTGGGGGCGGGGGGGCAGGGTGGTGGGGCAGACAGAGTCTCCCTCTGTCGCCCAGGCTGGAGTACAGTGGCGCGATCTTGGCTCACTGCAAACTCTGCCTCTCGGGTTCAACCAATTCTCTGCCCCAGCCTCCTGAGTAGCTGGGATTACAGGCATGCACCACCTCGTCTGGCTAATTTTTCTATTTTTAGTAGAGATGGGGGTTTCACCATGTTGGTCAGGCTGGTCTCGAACTCCTGACCTCAGGTGATCTGCCCACCTCGGCCTCCCAAAGTGCTGGGATTACAGACACGAGCCACTGCGCTCGGACTGTCTTTTTTTTTTTTTAAGTTCTGGGATACATGTGCAGAATGTGCAGGTTTGTTACGTAGGAATACATGTGCCGTGGTGGTTTGCTGCACCCATCAACCTGTCATCAAGGTTTTAAGCCCCACATGCATTAGGTATTTCTCCTAATGCTCTCCCTCCCCTAGGCCCCCACCTGACAACAGGCCCCGGTGTGTGATGTTCCCCTCCCTGTGTCCACGTGTTCTCAGTGTTCAACTCCCACTTATGAGTGAGAACCTGCTGTGTTTGGTTTTCTGTTCCTGTGTTAGTTTGCTGAGAATGATGGCTTCCAGCTTCATCCATGTCCCTGCAAAGGACATGATCTCATTCCTTTTTATGGCTGCATAGTATTCCATGGTGTTTATGTGCCACATTTTCTTTATCCAGTCTATCATTGATGGGCATTTGGGTTGGTTCCAAGTCTTTGATATCGTAAATAGTGCTTCAATAAACATACGTGTGCAGGTGTCTTTATAGAAGAATGATTTATAATCCTTTGGGTATACACCCAGTCATGGGATGGCTGGGTGAAATGGTGTTTCTGGTTCTAGATTCCTGAGGAATCACCACACTGTCTTCCACAATGGTTGAACTAATTGACCCTCCCACCAACAGTGTCAGAGTTGCTCATCTTTGACTTACTGATGTGTAGGAGATACGCTGTTGTCAGCACCCTGTGCTTTACCCCGCTACGTTTTATAACTGGTGAGAGCTGAAAATCATTCAGTAGATATTAACTGAGCACCTACTGTGTGCCAGGCTTGTTCTAAGCACAAGCGATTCAGGAAAGAGCAGATGAGGCTGCAACCCTCGTGGAGCCCCTCCTCCAGTGCGAGAGGCAGACAATAAACAAGAAACTCATTTCAGACACTGAGAAGTATCAGAAAGAAAACAGGGCGGGTAAGATCACGGCTGCAACTGGGACGCTGGGATGGTGGCGTGGATTCTAGAGATGGGTGTCCAGGAGGAATGACATTTGGGCACAGACCTCAGCAAGGAAATGGAACGAGCCACAGGCGCGCCGCGGGAGGCCACCTGAGGCCCAGGAGCCCATGTGGAGGCTGACTGCGAAGGTCTGAGTAGGTGAGAGAACCAGAGGCAGCGGCTGTGATGAGCTCAGAGATCATCTTAAGATTTGTGAACCACGTCGTCAAGGCCCCGTGGACGACGGCAAAAATAACAGGTCACAGGGAGTGATGTGATCTGATTTACAGTTTAAAAGGCCATTGGGGCTGGGCACGGTGGCTCACGCCTGTAATCCCAGCACTTTGGGAGGCCGAGGTGGGCAGATGATTTGAGGTCAGGAGTTCGAGACCAGCCTGGCCAACACGGTGAAAGCCCATCTCTACTAAAAATATAAAATTAGCAGGGTGTGATGGTGGGCACTGTAATCCCAGCTCTTCAGGAGGCTGAGGCAGAAGAATCACTTGAACCCGGGAGGCGGAGGTTGCTGTGAGCCGAGATTCAGCTACTACACTCCAGCCTGGGCAACAAGGGCGAAACTCCATCTCAAAAAAAAAAAAAAAAAAAATGCTCTAACCTATGCTGATTGGGTTAATCCAGAAAAGAAATTTGAGAGAGAAAACTGCAAGAACAATGTGCTTGAACAGGAAAAAGGGTGAGACCTAGATCACAAATGGAAAAGGGCCGAGTTATAAAAACAGCTAACTTTTCAATGCGGTTGCTCCTTGGCTGGGTGCTGTGGGTCACGCCTGTAATCCCAGCACTTAGGGAGGCAGAGGGGGGCCTAGGACTTCAAGACCAGCCTGGGCAACACAGGAAGACCCAGTTCTGCATTAAAAAAAAATCCACAAGTCTAAAGTATACAAGAGGATGTACATAGGTTATATGCAAAAACTATGCCATTTTATATCAAGGACTTGAGCATTGGGGAGGGGGGTCTTGGAACCAGTCCCCCACAGATACTGAGGGCCAACTTTATTATTATTATTATTATATTATTATTATTTTGAGATGGAGTCTCGCTCTGTCACCCAGGCAGTGCAGTGGTGCAATCTCAGCCCACTGCAACCACCGCTCACTGCAACCTCCACTCACTGCAGCCTCCGCTCACTGCAACCTCCGCTCACTGCAGCCTCCGCTCACTGCAGCCTCCGCTCACTGCAACCTCCGCTCACTGCAGCCTCCGCTCACTGCAGCCTCTGCTCACTGCAGCCTCTGCTCACTGCAACTTCCGCCTCCCAGGTTCAAGTAATTCTCATGCTTCAGCCTCCTGAGTAGCTGTGATTACAGGCATGAGCCACCACGCCTGGCTAATTTTTGTATATTTATTAGAGAACGGGATTCACCCTGTTGGCCAGGCTGGTCTGGAACTCCTGACCTCAGGTGATCCACGCACCTTGGCCTCCCAAAGTGCTGGGATTACAGGCATGACTCACCGCGCCTGGCCTTCCATAACTTTTTGATCGAAATTTTATCAGGAATGGATGGCTACTGATTATTCTTTGAACCCGTTGTGGCATAGTTCATGAGTGTCCAGTCTAAGATTAAACTATCCTTGCCTTCTTAGAAGAGATCCTTCTCACTCACATGTACTATTAAGGGATCACCAGGATCTTATGTTCCGTGGGGCTTGGGGCTCCCACAAGCAAATGCCACCTTGTGACAGGAATCTCTCTGTGGGTAGCTGGACTGTTGCCTGAAGTAAATTCCAGCCTGTGGCCCTCAAATGTAAAGCTAGCAGATGCAACATGATTATTACACAGTGGTTTGCATTTAGGCACCCCTATTACCCTTCAAACGTAAGCATGTGCTTTGCTCTTATGCAGGAATTTATTTATTTATTTATTTTGACATGGAGTCTCACTCTGTCCCCTAGGCTGGAGTGCAGTGGGGCGATCTCGGCTCACTGCAAGCTCCGTCTCCCAGGTTCACACCATTCTCCTGCCTCAGCCTCCCGAGTAGCTGGGACTACAGGCGCCCGCCACCTTGCTCGGCTAATTTTTTGTATTTTTAATAGAGACGGGGTTTCACCGTGTTAGCCAGGATGGTCTTGATCTCCTGACCTCGTGATCCGCCTGCCTCGGCCTCCCAAAATGCTGGGATTACAGGCGTCAGCCACCACGCCTGGCCGTCAGTGCACATCTTGACCTTGATTCAACTGAGAGAGAGATAATCCTGCTCCATCTGTATCCTGCTGTAAACACTCCTCCGATGCAGTCAGCATCTGCCGAAAACCTAAGATGACGTTAACAGCGAAGAGTGGGTGATTAAAAAAAAGAAAAAATCTCAGTCTCCCACTGCTACTGTGTTCCTAAACTCATGCAGAGCTCATGCCTTCAGGATGGTGAACATCAGAGCCACCCAGGACTGAGAGAACTCATTATCCTTTTTGAAAAAGCATTTCTCAAGGCCAGGTGTGGTGGCTCGCACCTGGAATCCCAGCACTTTGGGGGGCCGAGGCGGGTGGATCACTTGAGCCCAGGAGTTCAAGACCAGCCTGGGCAACATGGTGAAACCCTATCACTCCACAAAAAAATACAAAAATTAGCCAGGCCTGGTGGCCACTCCTGTAGCTCCGCTACTTAAGAGGCTGAGGTAAGAGGATGCTTTCAGCCCAGGAGGTCAAGGCTACAAGGGGCTGTGATCGTGTCACTGCACCCCAGCATGAGTGACGGGGCGAGACCCTGTCTCAAAAGGGCTGCGCTGTCTGGCATTGCAGCAGCTGGGAAAGACCAGATGACTTTACATCCAGTGTTTGCTCTGTCTAGACATCATCCTGGCGACGTATCCACCCGGGGGGCATTTTGCTAGTCTTGCTCTGTTGCCCAGGCTGGAGTGCAATGGTGCGACCTCGGCTCACTGCAACCTCCACCTCCCGGGTTTAAGTGATTCTCCTGCCACAGCCTCCTGAGTAGCTGGAATTACAGGCACCAACAACCACGCCTGGCTAATTTTTGTATTTTTAGATTTGAACCTCCTGACCCTGTGATCCACCCACCTTGGCCTCCCAAAGTGCTGGGATTATAGGCACCCGCCACCACGCCCGACCTAATTTTGTATTTTCAGTAGAGATGGGGTTTCACCACGTTGGCCAGGCTGGTCTCAAACCTCCTGACCTCAAGTGATCTGCCCGCCTTGGCCTCCCAAAGTGCTGGGGTTACATGTGCGAGCCACTGTGCCCGGCTAATTTTTGTACTTTTAGTAGAGACAGGGTTTCACCATGTTGGCCGGGCTGGTCTCAAACTCCTGACCTCAGCCTCCCAAAGTGCTGAGATGACAGGCGTGAGCCACCGCACCTGGCCCCAGGGTGCATTCTGATGATCCCTTGCTGAATGGTCTTCTACCACAGCCACCCAAAGGCCACACAATGCCAATAGAAAACGTCACAGCAGGCTGGGCGCGGTGGCTCACGCCTGTAAACCCAGCACTTTGGGAGGACGAGGCGGGTGGATCACAAGGTCAGGAGATCGAGACCATCCTGGCTAACACGGTGAAACCCCGTCTCTACTAAAAATACAAAAAATTAGCCGGGTGTGGTGCCGGGTACCTATAATCCCAGCTACTCAGGAGGCTGAGGCAGGAGAATGGTGTGAAACCGGGAGGCGGAGCTTGCAGTGAGCTGAGATTGTGCCACTGCACTCCAGCCTGGGCGACAGAGCGAGACTCCGTCTCAAAAAAAAAAAAAAAAAAAAAAGAAAGAAAACGTCACAGCAAACCCCCAACGCCTACGACTCCACTGTTTATGATTAGTTCATCAAATTCAGAAGCCAGGCCACAGAGAACAAAGAAAAAACAGAAAGAGGAGACAAGATTAGCTCAACTTGGCAAAAATGGAAACGGATGACAAAGTGGGTTATCCAGTTACTTGAAAGTTCCCACTGCTCTGCCTGGCAGTGGGTTCTGGTGAAAGACTCCAAGGCTGTGGTTGGAACTATCCTAGGAATGCAGGCCAGAAACACTTCTACAGTGACCAACAAAACAGTGAAACACATATCAAAAGTCTAGCAAATCTGAAACACCAGTGGGATTCGTCAGCCCCACAGAGGCCGCAGGGAAAAAACACCGGTGGGATTTGTTAGCCCCACAGAGGCTGCAGGGAAAAAACACTGGTGGGATTCGTCAGCCCCACAGAGGCCGCAGGGAAAAAACACCGGTGGGATTCGTCAGCCCCACAGAGGCCGCAGGGAAAAAACACCGGTGGGATTCGTCAGCCCCACAGAGGCCGCAGGGAAAAAACACCGGTGGGATTCGTCAGCCCCACAGAGGCCGCAGGGAAATGCAACCTGGTGATTTCTGAGAAGTCGCAGTTCCCGAGAGCAACGAGGAATCTGCCCCCTCGTGCTAAGGACCGGGTCTTGCTCTTGACTGGGGGGCCTCAGCTTTTCTTTCCAACAGCTGCTGCAAATCTGTGGGATCAAGGTAAAGCCAACACAGATGTAGGATTCATCAGCAAACTGCTTGGCCAGGTCAGCCGAGCCTTCTCGGGCAAACGTCACCCCTTCCCTCCAGCCAAATGCCGACCACAATCAAAACCATCCTTTCTGTGAGTAGCATTTGAAAACAGAGCCTTAAATGTGCTCCCACCCTTTCTAACCCAAATGACCAGAGACAGTGACACACACTGAGAGCAGGAATCCCCCTCCTCCCAGCCTCCAATGTCACACCAGGACGAACACTGAGGTTGCTCAGCACAGGTTCTGGCTCCAGAGTACGGCTCGTCCGTCTGTTCCGACCACTTATTAGTGGGTGACCCTGGTTAGGTATCTCACGTTCTCTTGGCTCCCTCAGCTGCAAAATGCAGATAACAGAACCCACACCTCATTGAACTGCTGTGAAGATGAGTTACTTAGAGCTCTTAGCATAAAGCCTGGCCAATATTAGGTATGAAGTAAGTGTTCATTGCTTTATGCTAAGGAGCTGACACAGAGAATGGGTCTCACTCTGTCGCCCAGGCTGGTGTGCAGTGACACAGTCATGGCTCACTGCAGCCTCAACCCCCTGGGCTCACGTGATCCTCCCACCTCGGCCTCCGAGGAGCTGGGACTACGGTCGCACACCACCATATGCCTCACTAACGTTTTGATGTTTTGTGGCAACAGGGTCTTGCTGTGTGTCCCAGGCTGGTGTCAAACTCCTGAGCTTCAGCGTCCCTCCCGTCTCAGCCTCCCTCCCATCTCAGCCTCCCTCCCATCTCAGCCTCCCTCCCGTCTCAGCGTCCCTCCCGTCTCAGCCTCCCTCCCGTCTCAGCCTCCCTCCCGTCTCAGCCTCCCTCCCGTCTCAGCCTCCCTCCCGTCTCAGCCTCCCTCCCGTCTCAGCCTCCCAAAATGCGGGGGTTACAGGTGTAAGCCACTGTGTTCAGCCCCCATGCCATCTTCTAAATGCTCCAGCAGGACCCTGTCCTCATATCCCCAGAGGTAAGGCCCAATCTTGGGTCCCCTTGCTCCTGAGGCATGATTGCCAGTGTGTGATTTGGCCCATGACTGCAATCCTCAGAGCCTAGCATACCTGCTGGCCAAGAGCAATGCCTGGGCACATTACGTGTCCAGTAAGTGGTAGACGAACAACAAATGAACAGAGGAAGGGAGAGAGGAATCACCGTCCTAGGTCAGCCAGTCCAGATGCCCCCTAAGCAGTCCAGCTACTTAATGGCCTTTTCATGACCAGGCTCCCCCTCGTTCCTGGGGGGCCCAGAATGCTCCTGAAATGGCAGAAGAAATGATTCGAAGCCAGTGCTGGTGGGATCAGAGCTTCTCTCGCTTTGCCCGATGGTGCCTTAGATCCTGTAGCCTCCCCACCTCCCCATCCCGCCTTCGCCTGGAGCTGAGGCAGAGAACAGACCAGCCCGTGCGACCGAGGGAAAGGGGCAGGGGGTCCGGGCCAGGCTGATCCGAACCGTCACCAACCTATGAGAATTCCAAACCCTCCTGGGGGCTCTGCCATTTTGATGCTACATGTTTACAGCTGGTTCACAGAGAGGACCTATGTATGCCCCAAGGGTCGCAAGAGCGTGAGGTTCACAAAACAACGTGTCCACTCTGATTCCTGCAGACAAAGCCACCAAGCGTGATATATGCCACACACCTTCTTTCTGGGTCCTTCTCTGCCACGCCAGGCTGTATTAAAATAAAAAGACTGGGTAGAAGGGGATTTAAAATCTATTCTTCATTTCTCTAAATCTCGGAACACTGAATTTTCTCTCTTTTTTTTTTTTTTTTGAGACTGAGTCTCGCTCTGTCGCCCAGGCTGGAGTGCAATGGTGCGATCTCTGCTCACCACAACCTCTGCCTCCCAGGTTCAAGTGATTCTCCTGCCTCCGCCTCCCGAGTAGCTGGGATTACAGGTGCCCACCACCACACCTGGCTAATTTTTGTATTTTTAGTTGAGATGGGGTTTCACCATGTTGGCCAGGCTGGTCTCGAACTCCTGACCTCAGGTGATCTGAGCACCTCGGCCTCCCCAAAAGCTGGGATTACAGGCGTGAGCCACCACGCCCAGCCATAACAGTGAATTTTCTAACCAATTTACGATGACATAGCTGGGCTTTGCAATTCAACAGAGCTGAATTAGCTGTGACTTACAACACTCTGATCGAAGTGCCACAGGGAAATGAAGGTGGTGAAACACCGAGGCTGCTTTCAAAAACCTTACAGTTTAGAACTGGACAATGGTGAAAATGGTAAACTTTAAGTTACATATATTTGGCCACAATATAAAAACATGAAGCGACAACCACATATGGCAGATCAGGCCAACTGCCAGGAGAAATGAGCGAAAGGCGGCCCAGGAGGAAGAGCGGCTGCATTCTAGTTTACTAGAGCTGCCAGAAGGGCCCTGAATCTTCAAACACACTGAACTATCTCAAACATCCGCCCTTCCAAACAGGGGCCGCTCCAAGAACCGACCGTTCAGGGTTGAGTTTGGTCCTCATTGGTCAGTGAAATCTTCAGTCGATACCTTTGTTTGCTGGAGGCCGTATGGGATCGATCAAATGGTGGAGAATGTGTTTCTGGAGCCAGACTGCCTGGGTTCAAATCCCCGCTCTGCTATAAACCACCGGGGGAACTCCGGCATGCCACACCACCTCTCAGAGTGTCAGCTTCCTCAGAGTAAAATGAGGATAATAACAACACTGCTTCGTCCTGTTGCCGTGAGAACTGGATTAATGCACGTGTGGCGCTGACAGCACTGCTTGGTTCATAGTGAGCGTTGGGCCGGGCACGGTGGCTGACGCCTGTAATCTCAGCACTTTGGGAGGCCGAGGAGGGCGGATCACCTGAGGTCAGGAGTTCGAGACCAGCCTGGCCAACACGGTGAAACCCCGTCTCTACTAAAAATACAAAAATCAGCCAGAGGCGGTGGCAGGTGCCTGTAATCCCAGCTACTCGGGAGGCTGAGACAGGAGAATCGCTTGAACTTGGGAGGTGGAGGTTGCAGTGAGCTGAGGTCATACCACTGCACTCCAGCCTGGGCGATAACAGCGAAACTCTGTCTCAAAAAATAAAAATGAAATAAAATAAAATATAGGAAGTGTTCAAATACATGCTAGAAATAATGAGGAGGAGGATGTCAGAAAAGAATAGTGCCAGCTATGCAGGGCGGCTCACACCTGTAACTTCAGCACTTTGGGAGGCCAAGGTGGGAGGGTCACTTGAGCTCAGGAGTTCGAGACCCCTGGGCAACATGGTGAAACCCCAACTCTAAAAAAAATTAGCCTGGCATGGTGGCACACGTAGTAGTCCCAGCTACTCAGAAGGCTGAGGCAGGAGGATCACCTGAACCTGGTGTGGTCAAGGCTGCAGTGAACCGTGATGGTGCCTCTGCACTCCAGCCTGGCGACAGAGAGACCTTGTTTAAAAAAAAAAAAAGGCCAGGTGCGGTTGCTCACGCCTGTAATCCTAGCACTTTGGGAGGCCAAGGCAGGCAGATCACCTGAGGTCAGGAGTTCGAGACCAGCCTGGCCAACATGGTGAAACCCCGTCTCTACTAAACATACAACAATTAGCTGGGCAAGGAGGCGAGTGCCTGTAATCCCAGCTACTCGGGAGGCTGAGGCAGGAGAATCACTTGAACCCAGGAGGCAGAGCTTGCAGTGAGCTGAGATTGCGCCATTGCACTCCAGCCTGGGAGACAGAGTGAGACTCCATCTCAAAAAAAAAAAAAGAGAGAGAGAGAGACAGAGAATATTACCATTTCTACTGGACCATAAATGGAAAAACATGATGTCCCCTGTAACCCCCATTTAGCACCTTCTGGTGGAGGGAGAATGGGGAAATGACTTCTTAAGCCTCCTATCAACTGGGGTTACCTCCAGACAGAGGGGCCAGGGGACAACCGTGCACAGGAAATGCCGGTTACTCTCAGCCTGGTGTGGAGAGACTTTTTTTTTTTTGAGACAGAGTCTGGCTCTATCTCCCAGGCTGGAGTGCAGTGGCGCAATCTCTGCTCACTGCAGGCTCCGCCTCCCAGGTTCCTGCTATTCTCCTACCTCAGCCTCCCGAGTAGCTGGGACTACAGGCGCCCACCACCATGCCCAGCTAATTTTTTGTATTTTTATTAGAGACGGGGTTTCACCATGTTGGCCAGGATGGTCTCGATCTCCTGACCTCGTGACCCGCGGCCTCCCAAAGTGCTGGGATTACAGGTGTGAGCCACCGTGCCCGGCCGGTGTACAGAGACTTCTTATGTCTTAAGAGTCTCACTTCACCAGCAAGATATTCTTTTACAAAAGAAATCACTTTGCTGCTAGTGTGACAGGCAGAGGATCAGATCGGCTGTGTCCTCCTTTTCTCTCTTTATCTAAGAGATGTGTAACCATGGCAAGCCGGCTTCCATCTTAACCTGTTGCTCCAAAGTGCTGTCAAATACACAGACAACTCCCAGGATAAAGGACGGCACACCAGGCTTCTCTTAGGTTGAACACAAAACAACCACTGCCCCCCCGCCATGCCTTTCTCCAAGGGGGCCGCTGTGCTCTGGCAGCCCCCACTCCTCCACGGCACGGCAGCGAGGGGCAGAGTGTGGGGTGAGAGCGCAGGCACTGGAGTAGACGGCTTGGGTTCGAATCCCGGCTCTGCCACTTTGGGTAAATGACTTAGTCTCCCCACACCTCACTCCCTTCAGCTGCAAAATGGTCCAGGGGGCGCCTCCCTTTTAGAGTTACTGTGTGGATAGATCGTATTCACGAAGGGCTTGGAAACATCCCTGGCTCCCAGTTAGCACTCACACGTGAATACTTCTCACATGTGCCCTTCCAGATGCTATTTCAGAAAGTACATGCCATGGTAACGGGTTCCGCACGCGGCCCTCACGCTGCAGGAGTGTCAAAGAGGCAGCACTGGACTAGATGGCGATGAGACCACCCTGGCACCACCAACCCTGCCAGGGCCGGGACCCAGAGCAGCCCACACACGGCGCATCTCATACCGGGGAGCAGGTCCGCCCTGAACACAGCGCATCTCACGCCGGCGGGAAGGTCCACCCTGAACACCACGCATCTCACGCCGGCAGGAAGGTCCACCCTGAACACCACGCATCTCACGCCAGCGGGAAGGTCCACCCTGAACAGGGCGTATCTCACGCCGGCGGGAAGGTCCACCCTGAACACCGCGCATCTCACACCAGGGGGCAGGTCCACCCTGAACACGGCGCATCTCACACCAGGGGGCAGGTCCACCCTGACGAAGGAAAGGGAGAGCCCAGGAGTGTCCACTTCCCAGCAGCGGCTCTGGGTGGGGCAAAGGCACAAACTGGACAAAAGCAGCAATCCTTCTGATTAAACCTGTTCTACATCCTTCCAATTACACCTGCTCTAGGCCGTGCGCGGCGGCTCATGTCTGTAATCCCAGCACTTTGGGAGGCCAAGGCGGGTGGATCACCTGAGGTCAGGAGTTTGAGGCCAGCCTGGCCAACATGGTGAAAACCCGTCTCTACCAAAAAGGCAAAAATGAGCCAGGCGCGGTGGCACACATCTGTAACCCCAGCTACTCAGGAGGCTGCGGCAGGAGAATTGCTTAAACCTGGGAGGCAGAGGTTGCAGTGAGCTGAGATCCCACCATTGCACTCCAGCCTGGGCAACAGAGTGAGACTCCCTCTCAAAAACAAAACAAAAAACCCGCTCCACACCCTTCCAGTTAAACCCACCACTTCATCAAGGAAAGACAGACATTTTCCGGCTGGCACTGCTCTGTGGGCCCTTCTTTTTCAAAATGGGAGATGGCAGAATTTTACACAGAAACAGTCGCTAGTTCCAACCAGAAAGCCCAGAGACACAGGGGAGCCACCGGTGGCCACGCAGGTGGAGCATGAGAGGCTAAGAAATGGAAACGCAGTGCTGCACGTGGCTGGGAGCCCGGTCCGGCTGTGGGCTGCAGTTCCGTGATCTCGGCGGGGAAGGCCACGACCCTAGTCTGGCTGTGGGCTGCAGTTCCGTGGTCCTGGCAGGGAAGGCCACGGCCCTGGTCTGGCTGTGGGCTGCAGTTCCGTGGTCCCGGCGGGGAAGGCCACGTGGGTTACTGGGGAGGATGAAGGATGAACACAGGAAAGAGGCCGCATCTCACATGCAGCCCACCTTTGAAGACACCAACCAGAGGCACCTACGGCACATCCAAGACACGAGGGGGCCCGTCTCCTCCTCCTTCCAGGTGTCACTCCCCAGGCAACCTGGCTGCTAAACTTCCGTTCAGAAAGCTGCACCTTCAGGGCAGGGTGCAGTGGCTCACACCTATAATCCCAGCACTTTGGGAGGCCAAAAAGGGTGGATCATTTGAGGTCAGGAGTTCGAGACCAGCCTGACCAACATGGTGAAACCCTGTCTCTACTAAAAATACAAAAATTAGCCGGGCGTGGTTGTGCATGCCTGTAATCCCAGCTACTCGGAAGGCTGGGGCAGGAGAATTGCTTGAACCTGGAAGGCGGAGGTTGCGGTGAGCCGAGATCACGCCTCTGCACTCCAGCCTGGGCAAAAAGGGCAAAATTCTGTCTCCAAAAAAAAAAAAAAAAGCAAGCAAGCTGCACCTTCAGACTGAATTCAATGAACAACGACAAATGAGTACGGTTAAAATAATGGCCACAAATGAAGAGACAAACGCATCGATGTTTACTTCCCACCCTTTCAAATGTGCCGAACGCAAAGTATTTAATTACGCCAGTCGGCTGCTGGCGTGGGGAGTCCGGCTCCCCGACACAGGGAACGCGATCTCATTTGTAACAGCAGTTAAGGAGGTTCACTGACTGTGCCATTCGCCTTCCCGCCCGCATGGCTCCACGAGCCAGGAGATGAGCAGTTAGCTGGGAGCACAAACGGCATAAGGCTGCCAGGCTCTTTCTGGCCGACACCACAGACGGAGGGAAAGGCTGTTTCTCCCACACTGCAGCTCTCGCAAGCTGACAAAAGGGATTTCCTAAAGCCCCATCTGGGCTCTGGGCAGAGTGGTTTGGAACAGCAAGCGGGTGGCTGGTAATAACAGGCGAGGGCCATATGTGCTCAGGAGAGGAGATCTTAGGAAGTGGCTGGGAGTTTGCACAGGAGGGGGAACCAGGAGCCAGCATTCGTCCAGAGTCAGAGCGACTCCGTCCCAGCGGTTTTTGTTTTTTTTTTATTGAGATGGAGTCTTGCTCTTTCTCCCAGGCCAGACTGCAGTGGCGCGATCTCGGCTCACTGCAAGCTCCGCCTCCCGGGTTCACGCCATTCTCCTGCCTCAGCCTCCCGAGTCTGGGACTACAGGCACCTGCCACCACGCCCGGCTATGTTTTTGTATTTTTAGTAGAGACAGGGTTTCACCATGTTAGCCAGGATGGTCTTGATCTCCTGACCTCGTGATCCACCCACCTCAGCCTCCCAAAGTGCTGGGATTACAGGCGTGAGCCACCGCGCCCAGCCCCCAGCGGCAGTCACTTCTAGTGGGGGATAGGGTTTCTGTGGCTTGCGGCCTTGTGGATCTCCCTGCTGACATTACCAGGAAAGAGCTCAGATGTGCCATGCTCCCTCTAAGAAGCACCTTTCAACGCGAACGTTGGGACCCTGACCTGCAGCGTCTTTGGGAGATGGGCCATCACATGGGTTCGACCCAGAATGTTAAGTTCATTCACAAAGAGAAACAAATCTGAACGTTTTCACTCCAGATCTTTCCACAACCCGTGAGACTAAAACAAAAGAACAAGGAAGAAAGGAGGCGTAGGAATGAGGACTCTGTGGAGGGAAAAGGGTCATTCCCTGTTGCTTTGGGAAATCTGCTGCAAAACCACGCCTGTCCAGGCCATCATGGGTCCCGCCTGGGCCCCCTGGAAGGTGGAGACCAGGCCATCATACGTCCCATCTTGCCTCTCTTTAGCTGGAAGGTGGGAGACCAGGCCATCCTACGTCCCGTCCTGTCCCGTCCCTCCTTAGCTGGAAGGTGGAGACCAGGCCATCCTACGTCCCGTCCCGTCCCTCCTTAGCTGGAAGGTGGGAGACCAGGCCATCCTACGTCCCGTCCCGTCCCTCCTTAGCTGGAAGGTGGAGACCAGGCCATCATAGGTCCCGCCCTGGCCCCTTGGAAGGTGGAGACCAGGCCATCCTACGTCCCCTCCTGCCCTCCTTAGCTGGAAGGTGGAGACCAGGCCATCCTACGTCCCATCCCGTCCCGTCCCTCCTTAGCTGGAAGGTGGAGACCAGGCCATCCTACGTCCCGTCCCTCCTTAACTGGAAGGTGGAGACCAGGCCATTCTACGTCCCATCCTGGCCCTCCTTAGCTGGAAGGTGGGAGAAGTCACCAGCTCACCCCAACCCCAGCCCATCCACTCCTGTGGCTCAGAACGAGCTATGAGGCAATCACGTGTGAAGCCAATGAAAGGACTTTGCAAAAAATACAAACACATGGTACGTTTCTACGCACAAGGTTTCTTTTTTCTTTTTCTTTTTTTTTTTTTTTTTGAGATGGAGCCTCCTTCTATCACCCAGGCTGGAGTGCAGTGGTGCGATCTTGGCTCCCTACAACCTCTGCCTCCCAGGTTCAAGCGATTCTCCTGCCTCAGCCTCCCAAGGAGCTGAGATTACAGGCACCTGCCACCACGCCCGGCTAATTTTGGTATTTTTAGTAGAGACAGGGTTTCATCATGTTACCCAGGCTGGTCTCAAACTCTTGACCTTGTGATCCGCCCACCTCAGCCTCCTAAATTGCTGGGATTACAGGCATGACCCACTGTGCCCAGTCTGTTTTTTTAAATGAAAACAAAAATCCATGCCAAGATGCCTGAAAACAGACCTAACCCCAGGAGACAGGGTCTGTGCAGGTGCCCAAGGACAGGACACCAGGGCTCACCCCAGCACCCCACAGCTCCAGGCTCTGATTTTCTAGTAATTTCCAACATAGCACTTGACTGACATGTCCAGCATGGACTCACGGCACGGGAGAGAACTCCTGGGACCAGCTGCTACAGCGAGAAGCTCCAGTGAGAAAGGTCAATTTCATAAACTATGGGAACACGGGAGGTGATCCACCAAATTGAGAGCAAGAGAGAATTCCACCCTTCTAGAGAGAATTCCACCCTTCTAGAATCCTACCGTCATCACCCTTACAGACTGAACATCCAAAGACCATCTCACCTCTCCCTCATAAGACAAGGCCCTCCAGGGCCTACATCTTAGGCCACTTTGTATCTTCCGTGCCTTACATGTGAGAGACACTCAATAAATGGGGATGCTGATGATGACACGCAGGCCAATCAGCTGGATGCTAATGTGCGCTACTAGCTCCTCACATTTGACCTGGAGATGCAGCCTCAGCCACAGGCATTTTCACATATTCGTCATGGTTCCTCAGCAGAAAAGAAACCAGGCAAACAGGCCGAGTGTGGCGGCTCACGCCTGAAATCCCAACACTTTGGGAGGCCGAGGAGGGCAGATCACTTGAGGTCAGGAGTTTGAGACCAGCCTGGCCAACATGGCAAAACCCCGTCTCTACTAAAAATACAAAAATTAGCCGGGTGTGGTGGCACATGCCTGTAATCCCAGCTACTCAAGAGGCTGAGGCGGGAGAATTGCTTGGAGGTGAGAGAATCGCTTGAACCCGGGAGGCGGAGGTTGCGTGAGCCCAGATCACACCACTGCACTCCAGCCTGGGGGATAGAGCGAGACTGCATCTCATAAATAAATATTTAAAAATTAGGTGTTACGAATAATACTCACAATTTTAAGGAAATTGCCAGGCACGGTGGCTCATGTCTATAATCCCAGCATTTTGGGAGGCCAAGGCAGGTGGATCACAAGGTCAGGAGTTCAAGACCAGCCTGGCCAAGACAACCCCGTCTCTACTAAAATTACTAAAATTAGGTGTGGTGGCGGCGCCTGTAATCCCAGCTATCGGGAGGCTGAGGCAGGGAATTGCTTGAACCCGGGAGGTGGAAGTTGCAGTGAGCCAAGATCGCGCCACTGCATTCCAGCCTGGCGACAAAGAGAGACTCTGTCTCAAAAAAAAAAAAAAAAAAAAAAGAAAAGAAAAAATTTTTTAAGGAAATTGAACACACGAACAAAGGACTTTTAGCAAAGCAATTTTATTTTTGCACAGAGGGGTGCCCCCTGGCCAGTCGCCATGAGAGCACACCTGAACAAAGGGGCATGAGAGCCTTTATTCCTGACTCAAGTCCTGCCCCTGTACCCTTTTCTTATTGGCCGGGGTTGGGTCGTATAATATAAACTAATCCCAGTTGGATAAACATTTGATTTTTTTTAGATAGGGTAGGCACGTAAAAGAAAGTGAAGGGAAAGGGGAAGGGGTGTCTGTAATGAGCCAGAAAGTTAGTCTTTCTTTAAATAAGGAAAGGAATGTGAGCTGGTACTGATAACGCTTGGTACTGTGGCACACCTGGGCATCTCACAAAGGCGAGAAGCGAAAAGCAGAAAAAAGGAGAAAAATGGTGGGGGTGGGGGGGTACTATGAATTAAAGAATAAAAGATAGATCATATTGGCCGGGCGCAGTGGCTCACGCTTGTAATCTCAGCACTTTGGGAGGCCGAGGCGGGCGGATCATGAGGTCAGGAGATCGAGACCACGGTGAAACCCCGTCTCTACTAAAAATACAGAAAAATTAGCCAGGCGTGGTCGCGGGCGCCTGTAGTCCCAGCTACTCAGAGAGGCTGAGGCAGGAGAATGGTGTGAACCCGGGAGGCGAAGCTTGCAGTGAGCTGAGATCGCACCACTGCACTCCAGCCTGGGCGACAGAGCGAGACTCCGTCTCAAAAAAAAAAAAAAAAAAAAAGATTGATCATATTATTTGAAGAGAAACCTCATCATATCCCACATAGTCAAATCGTCTCGAAACTTTCTGCAGCTTCTGGTAGATGAGGAATGTGACTGCGTAGCGCCTACCGCCCCAAATGCTATTATAAATTACAAGTCAGCAGGGTGAGCTTTTCTGTGTCCGTTCTGCAAAATGAACGGAAGAGCAGGAAGTGTGGTTGGTGAGAACCACGGAGATGTTTGTCATCTCGGCACCGTCCATACCTGTCCCCCCGTGGAGCCACTAGCACTCAGCACAGCTCCCTTCTCAATTTCCTATTTGATTGTTATTTCACAAGGGCTTTTTTTGTCCCCTTCTCGGCTGCGTGGAAAGCTCTGTTTCTCGGCAGAACTTTCCACTGCCCAGTTATAAACCCCTTGTTGATCACTTTCCTGCTTCAGGAAGTCCCCACTGAGCCCTGGGCCAAATGACAAAGAGGGGAGAGGAAATATTCGCAATGATGTGAGAAACTCCCAGCCTGGAAAAAGAGATCAAAGAAAAAAGTCAGACGGGACCATTCTGCAGGGAGCCTGGCACACGTGAAGGCTCGCTCTAAACTGGCCCGGACCGGTCCACAGCGGTAACATCACCTCACTGGGAATCCAGCAAGCCAGGCACGTCCACACCTCTGCAAACAGCCTCAGCCCCACTGCCACCGACCAGCCGCGTCCACAGCAAAAGGAATCGTGTCCGACACTAAGAAACTGTGACCACCTGGTACCAAGATGCCTTTATATAGAAACGGACTGTGGCTTGCATTCTTTGCCCCAACCAGCTCCTGAAATGAAAGGGTTCCGTTGCACAATGAAATAAGTAACAGCAGGGAGAGAGAGGGGGGAGGTAAATTGTTTGGAAAATAGAAGACAGGGTGGAAAAGATGAAATTCAAGACAGATGTGTGAGACCCGCAAACATATGTCTTTGAATTTATGCATCCAAGTGATTGATGTAGAATAAGAAAAAACAGCTACAAGCCCAATATAGAAATAAATATAGGAGTAAATACAGAACAAAGTATCACGTTCCCCTCTTCTTCCAGACCAACATCAATTCCCATCTCTCTTTCTGCTACATAAAGTTGTTACAAAATGGGGCGAGTGAAGGATCGAAGATGAAACACTACGAATTAAGCGGAGGTTCTCTGTGGCCCCTGACGCCCTCAGGAGGACGTCAACCCCTGAAGATTCATTTCCAATTACCGAACGTTGATTTCCTTTTTTTTTTTTTTTTTTTTTTTTTGAGACAGAGTCCTGCCGTGTCGCCCAGGCTGGAGTGCAATGGCACGATCTTGGCTCACTGCAACCTCTGCCTCCTGGCTTCAAGCGATTCTCCTGCCTCAGCCTCCTGAGTAGCTGGGATTATAGGCACCCACCACCATGCCCGGCTAATTTTTTTGTATTTTTAGTAGAGACGGGGTTTCATCATGTTGGCCAGGCTGGTCTCGAACTCCTGACCTCAGGTGATCTGCCCGCCTCGGCCTCCCAAAGTGTTGGGATTACAGACGTGAGTCACCGCGCCCGGCTGATTTCTTGTCTCTAAAAGGTACTGCTATGGCTTAACACGAGCAGGATTTAAAAAATAGTAGCATTTGCCAGGTTCATGCCTGGCCATTAAGAAAAAAGAAAGCAGGAAATTTAGATGGGCGTTCCCATCAAAACACAGAAGTCCAGGCTCTGGCCGGAAAGCCATTTTTACAATGCAGTATTCGTGCGTGTCACTTTACTTCCAAACAGCGAACTCAAAGGGGCCACCACACGACTGGGTCCAAATGCCTCCTACTGAGAGACACAGGCAGCTTGACTCCCTGGTTACCTTCTCTGTTCGAGGCCTCAGACACTAACAAGAAAGCAGACAGCAGCAGGAATGGCCCTGGATGTTAGATGCATCAGACAGAGAGGCTGAAGTGTGGTCTGAGGACGGATCGCCGCGGGCGGTGGAGATGACAGAGGTTTTTCTGGATAGGCCAAGTGCCTGTCCACCACTCAGTAGGACGTCGGCTCCACACCACACATGTGCCTGGTCATTTTTCATCAATAAACATTTATTGAGCATCTCAAACCTACCAGGCATTTGTGCCAGACGGTATGGGGTCAGATCAAGACAAAGGTCTTCGCCTTCGAGAAACCTGTCTGGTATGTAACAGGCTCAGGCTTCCTCTCTAGACCCTCCCCTGGGATGGCGGTCCCCGCCCCACCCACACCCATTGTTCCACGGCAGGCAATCGTGGTGGGTGTGCACGCTTGATCTAAGACCAATCACGCTCTCTCCTGGGAATTCAGAAAGTGGATACGAAGACAGATTCACTAAGACCAGAGCTTCCCAGCCGGGTGTGGTGGCTCATGCCTGTAATCCCAGCACTTTGGGAGGCTGAGACAGGTGGGTCACCTGAGGTCGGGGTTAAGACCAGCCTGGCCAACAGGGTGAAATCTCATCTTTACTAAAAATACAAAAATTAGCCAGGCATGGTGCGTGCCTGTAATCCCAGCTACTCAGGAGGCTGAGGCAGGAGAATCGCTTGAACCTGGGAGGCAGAGGTTGCAGTGGGCTGAGATCGCGCCATTGCACTCCATCCTGGGTGACAGACAAAGAAAAAAAAAAAAAGACAGGAGCTTCCCAACCAGCGTGCTAGGAGCAGGCTCCAGGAGGGCACTGCACTGACCCTCTCAGCCTCAGGGGCCGCTGGACTCCCTCTTCCCTCCCTCCACGTCCTTGTCCTCTGGCGGCCAGGTACCTCGTTCCTTTATCTCCACAGACAAGCAATCATCATTTCCTAAACGTGGCAGGATGCAGAGCAGGTAGAGGAGTGCTGAAGAGCTGACAGTGGAGGTGAGAACCATAAACTCACGTCAAGGGCAGGCAGGGGTCACCTTGCTGGGCCAGGGACAGCAGAGAGAAATGGAGCTGACGGAGAGGAGGACAGATAAGGAGGGGCAGGAAAGACACCAGAGAGTCAGAGAGGAGCGAACGAGAGAAGCTGCAGAGGCCCCAAGGAGCCCGAGAGCGACCTGCTCCTGAGACCCCAGGCTGGTCCCTCCGCATCCCAGCTAGGTGCCGTTCCTGCATCCGGAGGCCCCTGCGATGAACAACCGTGTTCAGAGAGTCTAACCCAATCCACGTAAGGCAGCTAGAGTCCATTTCTGCTCCTCGTAAACAACTCCTAACTAAGACAGGTACGTGGGTCTGTGTGTGTGTGGAGAATCCGAGCACGTCACTAAATCCTCACTGCTTAGAACACCACAAACAGAAAAGCAAAATCACCTGACGGACGCTCTCAGCCCTTTCAAATCCCTTTCTCACGGATCATTCTTCTGTCTTCCCCACGCGCCCCAGGGCCTGGGGAGGAGACACCAGCTCCTGTTCCCATGAGGTGTGCAGAGGAAGGAGCAAGATGACGGCTTCAGACAAGGGAGCAGATGAGTTTCCCGGACCTCCTGCTCCCTGCAGCCAGCAGCCCATTTCTTAAGTGGGAGCCTAAGATACACAAACGTTTCACATGTGTGCGGACACCAGAAAAGTCAGTCCACTGCTCCGACCTGTGGGTCCAAGGAAGGTGGCCGTGAGCAAACTCACAAACTTGCCAAGAAATGCCATTCTGTGAGTTCCCACAGTAGTTCCTCCGGGAAGGTTTTGCGAGCTCACTGTCTCCAGGGGGCTGGGGGGCACCCAGTTTTGCTCACTCGCTCTCTGCAAGGCGGCGGCGAGGGGGGCCCGGGAGCTGAGTCAGGAGGGACAAAGGCGGGAGGTTTCTTCTGCAGACAAGATGAATGGCCACACGTCCCTTAGAGCACACTCCCGAGGTAGAATCACACATGTGATATTCAGAAGCAGGCATAGTACATCTCCCCCAACTTTAGTTTTCAAAGGCAGTTCAATGAGGGGGCTGCCGTCAGCAGACAATCCCTGCCAGGTGTGTGGGTACCTTCCCGTGCGCTGGTTCCAGATGCCGCCAGTGCCACAGAACCAAGATGGGCAGAGGGTGGAGTTTCTGAGGTTGCAACAAAACTTGACCTTCTCCTCCAGAACAGAAACGTCCCAGTGAATCAGACCCGGACGATGCCACTAATCACTTGCTTAGGAAACTTAAAACTGCTGAGGCCTTCGGAACAGAAACCACACACAAATGGCTTCTCCATCGGGAGGCCTTCGGAACAGAAACCACACACAAACGGCTTCTCCATCGGGAGCACGGCTTCCTGGGACAGGCTGACTGCTTTAAAGAGCATGATAATCCTGTCAACTTTTAGCAGAACCGAACTGCTAAACATCAACAAGTTTCAACCTGGTCTCCAGACCACCCAGAGAAAGGTCTGTGTCCAAAAGCCGGGGGATGCGGTGGGGAGGCCGGGGTCCAGCAAGCCTGAGCTCCGCTTTCCACTTGGCTCCGGCTCCACCCAAAGTTCCCCGGCTGAAATGAAGATGAGCAGCGCAAGCCTGCCTGCTCCCGGGGGCAGCCTTGGGCTGCAGATGGGAGAGAAGATGCTTAGAAGGCATGAGCGTGGGGGCGGGAAGCAGAGGGGCTGAGGGGCTACAGAACGAATCTGAGGTCACTGTGTCGCCCGGCCACAAGAAAGCGCAGGTGGAAAGAGCAGGGTGGCAAAGTCAGCCAGGCTGGGAACATCCCTTCACCTCTCTGAGAAGCTGCTTCCCCTGCACACTGGGAGAAACCCTCGTGCTTGCCTCATAGGATTGCTATGAAGATGAAGCCAGATGTGAAATCCAGATGACTGCTCCCAGCACCCAGTTTCCAAGCTCAGGCGTCCACATATATCATTTACAATTTGTGCCCTCCTCACTCAGATGCTTATTTACTTATTTTGCTTTGAATAGACTCCTTTAAAAAAAAACTATTTTGAAAGGAAATTTTATATTGCTATCGTAACTGGAGAACCAGCACCACTTGCCATAAATAGAGGCTAAGTGTCAAAATGAAAAGAACAAAGAACAAGCCATTATTACAAGTGATCTGACTCGCGTTGCCTGCGGAAAGCTGAGGTCAGCTCTCTCTACGGAATGGAGATTAGCAAGTTTTCCAGTGGTTTAAAGATGGCGCCACAGTGAGACTTTCTCCTGATCTAACCAGAGACTTGAAATGGAGAGTGGAAAAAGCACGCTGTAGCTCAATTAGGGGCGCCAGTCTCAGGAACAGCCCTGCCACCCTAATCTCTTAGGTCGTGTGCCAACGGGGGCAGCGGCGAGAGTCTCAGGAACGGCCCTGCCACCCTAATCCCTTAGGTCCTGTGCCAACGGGGGCAGTGGTGAGAAAAGGGAGCAAGAATCCTGTGGCCCTGGCTTCTCCCTGCACGCCGGCCAAGGCCACGCAGCCTCTAGAAGGCTCTTGGCCAAGCAGCAATCCCTGCTGGCTTAGTCCCAGCTCTTCTGCCATCTGGGGGCATCCCGATGACACCTCCTCACGAGTCCCATCAGCGAGAACCTGCCTCATCCACAGCCTCAGTCGGGGCGTCTCCAGCAGGGAACCTCATCAAGCTCCCCACTGACCAGGACGTGGGCCGCAGGCTCCCTGGGACCACTCGTGCCCACAGCTGGCATCTTGCTCCCCAAACTCAACCCTGTTTTCTCTCTCCTGTCTACCTCCAGAAAACGTCAGGATGGATTATGTAGACAGACGTGCCTCTGAATGTCCATACTGACGTCCAGAAAATTTCAGGGGAGGGGAAAAAAGAAAACCCAACACTTTCTTTCCTTTCCAGCTCCCAGAGCTCCAAGTTGGTGTCGGATTTGGATACGGGGCTCCTGGAAGCAGATATGGAGCAGAAAGTAGGGCTGGGTGGGTGGAGGAGGGAGGCAGGAGCCCCGACTGCTCTCTGAGTCAGACCAGGCTATAGAGTGGGGCCAGGTCCCCCTGCATGGTTGGGATTATGTGTATGCCAAGCCTAACCGTCCCTGCCCTTACAAAGGAGGCCTGGAGCCCCCTCCAGCACAAATTGCAAATTGGGAAGAAAGATCTTGACCAAAAGTGTTTAATGCAGCATTTCCCCAGGACGCCTGTTTCCCCAGGACGCCTCAGAGTCCCAGGGACTCATGCAGATTTCCAGGCCCCACCTCTGACCCACTGGATCTGACTCAGGGGGTGAGACCTAAAGTGTAAATTTTTTCTTTTGTTTTTGAGACAGAGTCTCACTCTGTCACCCGGGATGGAGTGCAGTGGCGCGATCTCGGCTCACTGAAAGCTCCGCCTCTCGGGTTCAAGCAATTCTCCTGCTTCAGCCTCCTGAGTAGCTGGGACCACAGGCACCCACGACCACACCCGGCTAAAAACATAAATGTTAAGAAAATTCCCGGCCGGGCGCAGTGGCTCACGCTTGGAATCCCGGCACTTTGGGAGGCCGTGGATCACCTGAGGTCAGGAGTTCGAGACCAGCCTGGCCAACATGGTGAAACCTCGTCTCTACCAAAAATACAAAAATTAGCCGGGTGTGGTGGTGCACACCTGTAGTCCCAGCTACTCGGGAGGTGGAGGCAGGAGAATCACTTGAACCCGGGAGGCGCAGGTTGCAGTGAGCCAAGATCACACCACTGCACTCTAACCTGGGTGACAGAGTGAGACTCTAAAACAAAAAAAGAAAAAGAAAGCTCTCAGGTAACTCAGGCCCACTGAAGTCTCTTTCCCACATGGTGTCCCTCTATCCTTACTGTGTGTCCCTCGCCCCGGCTAATTCTTCCTCACCCTGCAGATATCAAGTGAAACATCAGCTCTTCAGGGCAGCTTTCTCTGCCCACGACCTCCCTCCTAAGTTTAGACCAGGTGCTCTATATATGTCCACGCCCTAGTACTCTTCCTTTACAATACTTCTCACTATTTCTATTATATGTGTTTTGTTTAATTTTTTTTTTTTCAAGACGGAGTCTCACTCTGTCGCCCAGGCTAAAGTGCAGTGGTACGATCTCGGCTCACTCTACCTCCTGGGTTCAAGTGATTCTCCTGCCCCAGCCTCCTGTGTAGCTGGGACTACAGGCGTCCGCCACCACACCTGGCTAAGTTTTGTATTTTTAGTAGAGACGGGGTTTCACACCGTGTTAGCCAGGATGGTCTTGATCTCCTGCCCTCGTGATCCGCCCACCTCGGCCTCCCAAAGTGCTGGGATTACAGGCGTGAGCCACCGCGTCCAGCCAATTTCCATTCTGCAGTTGTGTGACTTGTTGAATCATGTGTGTCCCCCCACTGGACTACAGAGCTCCACGAGGCCAGGGAGATACTTAGCTCACTCTGCTTCTGGCATCAGGCATGGCACAAAGTAGGCTTGCAGTAAAAATATCTGTGGGTTAAACGAATGAATCTGGAATCACTGTTTCTAATTCTCGCTTACCACCGTACTCGCTCTTCTCACTAAGGTTTTCTGGACACCTGAAAGCAGGTACTTCGGAGGAAAGATCCTGCCGCTAGAATATTTTTCAGTTAGACGGATTTAAAATGATCCCACCTGCTCACTTGAGTGGAGTTTTAAAAGTTTAAAATTTCGCCCGGGAGTGGTGGCTCACGCCTGTCATCCCAGCACTTTGGGAGTCTGAGGCAGGCAGATCACAAGGTCAGGAGACTGAGACTATCCTGGCTAACATGGTGGAACCCCGTCTCTACTAAAAAAAAATACAAAAAATTAGCCGGGTGTGGTGGCGGGCGCCTGTAATCCCAGCTAGTCGGGAGGCTGAGGCAGGAGAATGGCGTGAACCTGGGAGGCGGAGCTTGCAGTGAGCCGAGATTGTGCCACTGCACTCCAGCCTGCGAGACTCCATCTCAAAAAAAAAAAAAAAAAAAAAAATTTGCGGCCGGGTGCAGTGGCTCACGCCTGTAATCCCAGCACTTTGGGAGGCCAAGGAAGATGGATCACCTGAGGTCATGAGTTCAAGACCAGCCTGGCCAACATGGTGAAACCCCATCTCTACTAAAAATACAAAAATTAGCCGGGCGTGGTGGTGCACACCTGTAGTTCCAGCTACTCGGGAGACTGAGGCAGGAGAATTGCTTGAACCCAGGAGGCGGAGGTTGCAGTGAGCCAAGATCACACCTCTGCACTCCAGCCTGGGCGACAGAGTGAGACTCCATCTAAAAAAAAAAAAAAAAAAAAAAGAGTTTAAAATTTTTCATCTAGAAGCTGAGCGCAGAGGTCACACCTGTAACACAAGCGCTTTGGGAGGCCAAGGCGGGAGGGTCAATTGAGCACAAGAGTTTGAGACCAGCCTGGGCAACATAGCAAGACCCCATCTCTACAGAAAGTAAAACGTTAGCTGCGTGTGGTGAAGCAAACTGGTAGTCCCAGATAACTGGGAGGCTGAGAAGGGAGGATCACTTGAACCCAGGAGTTTTTGAGGCTGCAGTGAGCTCTGATCACGCCACTGCATTCCAGCTTGAGCAACAGAGCAAGACATTATCTCAAATAAATACATAAAGAATTCTCACATACCAACAAAGAATAAGAAGAGAGGCAGCCTTTGAATCCCCCGGGTCTGACAGCGCCCAAGGGGCTGCAGGACAGCTGTGCTCAGGGTTACAAGCAGAGGGAAGGAAATGTTTTCCACCCAATCCAAGATACCTTCTTTGTGGCTAGTAAAAACCTGACTGCTCCCCGGGATCAAAATGCGGGTAAAATTTCCCCCAGATTTATCTCTTAAGTGCTATTCACGAATAGGTTTTTTGAAAAGTTTTGCCTGAATTAGCAGAAGTCTCTCTCTCTGAAAATACACCCCAGAAGGAGGCAGCCCTCCCATTCTCCAGCAAGTACAGGCAAGGTCCCATCTGATCCACCAGTTCTGGCAGCCGAATACCCACAAAGTTTAGCTCTGCCATGGGATATGTAGAATAAATTAAGTTTAGGGGAAAAAATCATAAAACAAGCCTCTGAGTCTAAGGACTCTGTGTACCTTGGCAGGAGGAATGTGTGTGTTACAACAAACCCTATCCAGTGTGCCAGGGAACTCAATCAAAACCAGCAGACGATGATTCCTGTCATGAGACAGGCAACTCCACAGCCGGCCCTGGGGGAGATGAAGATAAGAGGGTCCAATCTAGGCCGGGCGCCGTTGCTCACACCTGTAGTCCCAGCACTTTGGGAGGCCTAGACGGGCAGATCATGAGGTCAAGAGATCAAGACCATCCTGGCCAACATGGTGAAACCCTGTCTCTACTAAAAATATAAAAATTGTCCGGACATGGTGGCACGCGCCTGTAATCCCAGCTACTCGGGAGGCTGAGGCAGGAGAATCACTTGAACCCGGGAGGCAGAGGTTACAGTGAGCCGAAGTCGCGCCACTGCACTCCAGCCTGGCAACAAAGTGAGACTCCGTCTCAAAAAAAAAAAAAAAAGAGGGTCCAATCTCTCCTTATTTTGCATCATGGCCGAGGACAGAAAAAGCCTAAAACCCTGAGTAAGAGGAGATGGACATTCTAAAGTCGAAGCCTCTGCAGACACAAAACAAACTCCACGGGAAAACCTTGCTCACGGAGGTCTTTCCCTCTGGGACTCTGGCTGGGTGTCTTCTGCTAGGAGATGCGTCTTAAGTCACTGCAGGGCATGCTTTCCAACGGGAGTCTGTGGATGAAGTAGGGCTCCACTGGTCTTGCTAAGCCCTTGCCTTTTTCTCTTTTTTTTTTTTTTTTTGAGACGGAGTCTTGCTCTCTCGCCCAGGCTGGAGTACAGTGGTGCGATCTCGGCTCACCGCAACCTCCGCCTCCCGGGTTCAAGTGAGTCTCCTGCCTCAGCCTCCCGAATAGCTGGGATTACAGGCACCCACCACCACACCCAGCTAATTTCCTATTTTTAGTAGAGAAGGGGTTTCTCCATGTTGGTCAGGCTGGTCTTGAACTCCTGACCTCAGGTGATCCTCCCACCTCAGCCTCCCAAAGTGCTGGGACTACAGGAGTGAGCCGCCAGCCACGCCCACCCTACTGTTCACATTTCTACCAATATCCTGTTCACAACTGCCTAGGTTTTCTCCGAGACAGCTGAGGCTTTCTCTACAGCGCTCCTCTTTTCTTTCTGAGCCCTCCCCAGAACTGCCTTTCACATTCTGTTCAGGGCAACGGAGGCCTTTTCGATCATGAACCTCAAAACTCTTCTGACTTCTACACGTCACCCAGTTCCAAAGCTACTCCCAGCACTTCAGGTATCAATTACAGCAGCACCCCCACTTCTCGGTACCAATTCATGTGTGTCTGAATCCATTCAAGCTGCTGTAATAGGACAGTGCAGACTGTGTGGCTTAGGAACACAAAAGTTTCTTTCTCACAGCTGTGATGGGCAGATGTGCAAAGTCAAGGCACCAACGGACTCAGTGTCTGGTGAGGGCACGATTCTCACAGATGGCACCTTCTTGCTGCATCCTCACATGGTGGACGTGGTCTGTCTTGGGCCTTTTCTTTTTCTTTTCTTCTTTTGAGATGGAGTCTCACTCTGTCGCCCAGGCTGGAGTGCAGTGGCGCAATCTCAGCTCAATGCAACCTCCGCCTCCTGGGCTCAAGCAATTCTCCTGCCTCAGCCTCCCGAGTAGCTGGGACTACAGGCGCCCAACACCACACCCAGATGATTTTTGTATTTTTAGTAGAGACGGGGTTTTGCCATGTTGGCCAGGCTGGTCTCGAACTCCTGACCTCAGGTGATCTGCCCGCCTGGGCTCCCAAAGTGCTGGGATTGCAGGTGTGAGCCACCACACCCAGCCTAAACACCAACTATTCTAAAGCTGAAGTTAAGGATTTTTTTTAGACATACCTAAAACTACTGTGAAACCTCTAGTTTTCAAGAATATTCTAAAAAGCTGAGCATAAAAGCTGTAGCTCTCTTTCTCAGTGGTCACCACCACCCCAAATATCACCAGGGCCATCAAAATAGGGCAGGGGGCAAGGATCTTCTAAGTGGAATTCCTCATCCATACCCGGTAGAGGCCTCCTCTAGGTGGCATGAGCATCCCTCGCTAAATAACACTGAATAGAAGAGTGAGAAGGTTATTCCTTTTGTAGTTTTCTTTCGGTCCTTCCAATTACTTTAAGAGAAGAGTCTTGGTTTGATGTCAATAAATTACTAACATTTCTCTAACACCTGCTCATCTTCCTTTTTAACCAAATATATAAATCCTTTTTTTTTTTTTTTGAGACGGGGTCTCGCTCTCTTGCCCCAGGCTGGAATGCAGTGGCGCGATCTTGGCTCACCAAAGCTTCGACCTCCCAGACTCAAGTGATCCTCCCACCCCAGCCTCCCGAGTAGTGTGGTCACAGGTGTGCACCACGACACCTGGCTAACTTTTGTATTTTTTTGTAGAGACGAGGTTTCACCATGTTGCAGCTAATTTTTGTATTTTTTCCATAGAGATGAGGTTTCACCATGTTGCCCAGGCTGGTCTTGAACTCCTGAGTTCCAGGGATCCACCCACCTTGGCCTCCCAAAGTGCTGGGATTACAGGCATGAGCACCACATTCAGCCTAAATCTAAATTTTAAAAATGAGTATATTTAAAGAAAAATTTAAGTAAATGGTAACATAGCTGGTATTCTGACATGAAAGAACCACAAAGGTGATACTGGACGGCTGAGCTATAGAAAACAGCCCTACGGGCCGGGCACGGTGGCTCACATCTGTAATCCCAGCACTTTGGGAGGCCAAGGCGGGTGGATCACGAGGTCAAGAGATCGAGACCATCCTGGCTAACACGGTGAAACCCCGTCTCTACTAAAAATACAAAAAAATTAGTCGGGCGTGGTGGCGTGCACCTGTAGTCCCAGCTGCTGGGGAGGCTGAGACAGCAGAATTGGTGTGAACTCAGGAGGCAGAGCTTGCGGTGAGCCGAGATTGCGCCACTGCACTCCAGCCTGGGTGACAGAGCAAAACTCTGTCTCGAAAAAAAAAAGAAAAAAGAAAAGAAAACAGCCCTATGGCTTACACAGGAAGGGTCTGAGATTCTGGTTCTCAGGATCAGCTATGACCAGAGGAAACTTGATAGAACAGACTGGAGTTCCTGCTCTTCCCTCACTGTTAATTTGCTCGGTTGCCCCTAGGCTTCTCTTTCTATCCCATAGCTAGCCAAGGGCAGGCAGAGGCCAGTTTTCGGGGTTTCTGGACTCTACTTTGCAGGCTCTCTGGCATGATAAAAATGGATCCCATCCACCAAGGAGGAAGTGACAACATGATTTACTATTGCAAGGATCTGGCTCAAAGGCCACGGCACCTCCACTGTCTGGGAGAGTATCTTTACCAAAAAAACTTGCCACTCAAACGGAGCAAGTCATTCCAGGAAATACTTTCAGACCCAGTTTCCTATCCAGCTCTAGTTTGAAAATGAGGCCTTCTCAGTCTGACCTCACAACCATATTTCACGGACCCCCTCCCCTGAGATGTGTTTATCCACGTTGACCAATAGTTCAAAGCGGTTGTTTGGAAGTGGAATAAAGAGTCACTCTCTAAATTCACCAAAGGAGTTAAGACCAGAAATACTAGAGCGGTTCCGACTGAGGTCACGGGGAGTTTAGGGGAAATTTTTGGTTTGGGTTTTCTCCTAGTTTTAATTGCTTATAAAAGCTCCTTAATGTCAAGTAAAGAACAACAACAAATGTAAAAAGTTAACTTCCCCAAGATGTTTATTCAAAAGAAAAAAAATGGTTCCCAGCAACCCTTATGCAGGACGGAGGGGATTAGGACCAGATAATCTTGCATGAAAAGGAAAGGGAAACACAAACTACTCAAATACAAAACAGCAGCTGCACGGACGGGCCTGCCAGAGAAGCAACTGATCTGCTCAGCCACGATCTGGTTCACGGATCCCAGATCTGCTCCGGGGACACCACAGTCAGCTCCACTCCACTCCCGTCAAACGCGATTCAAGGGACCACCCAAACCAAACTCAGGCTGCTTCCTTCTCTCTGAAAGGCCTGGCCCTCAGGCCATTCCAGACACCCGTTCCCTATCCTCCACGGGGTACTCTGCCTTTTCACAGATGACTAAACAACAGGCAAAACCCAGCAAATTAACAGAGTGAGGGAAAAGCAAGAACTCCAATCTGCTCTAACATGTTTCCTCTGGTCATAGCTGATCCTGAGAAGCAGAATCTCAGACCCTTCCTGTGTAAGCATCAAGAAAAGGGCCCAAGACAGAGAGGTGTGGGTTACTTTTGCAGTAAGGAAGTTAGAAAGGGTGAGTCAGAAACTAAGGAAAATGCTCACTTCTGGCAGTGAAAGTGAGCCTTCTCTTTGTATATTATTTTATATACTTCTAACTTTAGAAAAATTTATTATTATTATTATTTAAGACAGAGTCTTGCTCTGTTGCCTAGGCTGGCACGCAGTGAGCTGATCTCAGCTCACCGCAACCTCTGCCTCCTGGGTTCAAGCGATTCTCCTGCCTTAGCCTCCCGAGTAGCTGGGATTACAGGCGTGCACCACCACACCCGGCTAATTTTTCTATTTTCCATAGAGACAGGGTTTCGCCATCTTGGCCAGGCTGGTCTCGAACTCCTGACCTCAGGTGATCATCCACCTTGGCCTCCCAAAGTACTGGGATTACAGGTATGAGCCACCGTGCCTGGCCTATATAGTTTTGACTTTTGAACCCCGTAAACATTTTACTTACTAAAAGAATAAAATCAAGTAAAAAGTAGGAGCAAACAGCAAATCCTAAAGTTTAATATGAACAGAAACATGTGACCCTAACTCGAATAATAACTATTACCTATCTAGACAAAAAGGCAAATAATTTAAGTGACTTTTGGATCTAGCTGACTACTCCTCCTTACTTGGATGTGATCTAAGGACAAAAAGAACTGAAAAGAAAGTTTGAACTTGACTTGTTAGGATTACTGCTGGCCACGATTATGGATGGTGCAAATCTGTAAACAAGGTAATCACGGTAGGATGAGAGGAACACAGATATGGACTAGGGAAGTAAGGAAGGGCCCTGGGCGGCAGGTTCTGAGTGCAACGTATCAGTATCAACTCAAGATTTTAAAACACATTTAAATTTCTCAGCTCTTTCTTTTTTTTTGAGACACCGTCGCCTACGCTGGAATGCAATGGCACCATCTCGGCTCACTGCAACCTCCACCTCCTGGGTTCAAGGATTTGTGTGGCTCGGCCTCCTGAGTAGCTGGGGTTACAAACAAGTGCCTCTATGCTCGGCTAATTTTTGTATTTTTAGTAGAGACGGGGTTTCACCATGTTGGCCAGGCTGGTCTTGAACTCCTGAACTCAGGTGATCTGCCCACCTCGGCCTCCCACAGTGCTGGGATTACAGGCGTGAGCCGCCGCGCCTGACCGTTCTTTGCTGTTTCTATTGAAGGTGCCTGGAGGCAGTGAGAGGCCCAGCAAGGAACACACTTCATGCCCAGATGTTGGTTTCTAAGGACCATCCCTCCACCAAAGTGAAGGAGGGTTTCTCAGAGGAAGAGGTGTTTCCGAGACTAGGGGAGGGAGAGGCCAAGCTGAGCCCGAACATCTCACTGAGTGCCAGAAAAGCAAGCAAATGCTTATGGGATTCTGGGAACATGTGAAAAGACTCAAGAGCCATCTTGAAAAGACTCCCACTTACCAAATTTGGGATACAGTAAAAAATAGTGAAATTAATAAGCTACAGCAATAGATTTTTTTTCTTTAATCCATGAGTCTGAAATGATACTAAACAATGGAGTGGGAGAACATGAGGGCTTTTTTGTTTGTTTGTTTTAAATTGAGACAGAGTCTTGCTCTGTCGCTCAGGCTGGAGTGCAGTGGCACGATCTCAGCTCACTGCAACCTCTGTCTCCTGGGCTCAAGCAATCCTCTCACCTCAGCCTCCCAAGTAGCTGGGATTACAGGCATGAACCACCATACTGGGCTAATTTTTTGTATTTTTGGTGGAGACGGGGTTTCACCATGTTTCCCAGGCTGGTCTCGAACTCCTGAGCTCAAGCGATCCACCAGCCTCAGCCTCCCAAAGTGCTGAGATTACAGGTGTGAGCCACCGTGCTCAGCCAATGAGGGGCTCTTCATAAAGGAATGTGAGGTAATAAATGTAGAAGGAGTGACAATTTAAAGCCCAGGATTCTGCGATAATCAGTGTAGAAACAGATTCAGGAGGCCAGGCATAGTGGCTCACCCCTGTAATCCCAGAGCTTTGGGAGGCCAGGGTGGGAGGCTCCCTTGAGACCAGGAATTCGGAATCAGCTTTGGCAACACAGTAAGACCCCATCTCAAAAACATAAAAATAAAAATAAAACTTAGCTGGATGTGGTGGCACATGCCTGTAGTCCCAGCTACTTAGGAGGCTGAGGAGGGAGGATCGCTTGAATCCAGGAGTTAGAGGTTGCAGTGAGCTATGATTCTGCCACTGCAACCCAGCCTGGGTGATGCGGCGAGACCCTGTGTCTTAAAACAAATAAAACAGATTCATGAAAGAATCATCACATATCAGTGGATGTTAAGCCACTGGGTAACAAGTTACTGGGACGAGAACATTCCTACGGTCCTAAAGGATCACACCACTTACCACTCGTTAGTTACAAAGGAGAAACTACCTTTACAAAGTAGAGTGATCCGGCAGACACTATCTCAACCAAATGTTTAACCTCAGCATCATCAATAACAGGACGGAACTACGATGTGGCTCCTGGTGAGATGCAACAGGAGCTCTGCAGCATTCCTGCCAGAAATGTTTGGCCTGGATGTAATCATGAGGGAACCATTTGACAAATTCAGACTCTGGAAAATTCTGCAAGACAATATACCTATGCTTTTCACGTAGCAATGCTTCATTTCTTGGGTATGAGAAGGGTATTACTGCTATGAAGGGAACACCCTTGTTTTTAGGAGATAATGAAGGTTTAGGAATGAAATATCATGATAAATAGACTCTCTATTCTAATATCCCACAATATACTCGGGGGATTGGTTCTGAGACCCCCACGTACTCCAAAATCCGCGTATACTGAAGTCTCACAGTCAGCCCAGCAGATCCTGAGTGTAGGAAAAACCAGCCTCTGCATACATGGGTTTCACATCCTGTGAATACTGCTCTGTTCTCTTTGTTTTTTTGAGACGGAGTCTCACTCTGTCACCCAGGCTGGAGTGCAGTGGTGTGGTCTCAGCTCACGACAACCTCCAGCTCCTGGGTTCAAGCGATTCTCCTGCCTCAGCCTCCTGAGTAGCTGGGACTACAGGTGCCCGCCACCATGCCTGGCTAATTTTTTGTATTTTTAGTAGAGACAGGGTTTCACCATGTGAGCTAGGATGGTCTCGATCTCCTGACCTCATGATCCGCCCGCCTCGGCCTCCCAAAGTGCTGGGATTACAGGTGTGAGCCACCGCGCCCGGCCGCGTTTTGTTTGGAGACAGGGTCTCACTCTCCCCCAGGCTGGAGAGCAGTGGTACCATCACATCTCACTGTCGCCTCGACCTCCCTGGCTCAAGAGATCCTCCTGACTCAGCTTCCCGAGTAGCTGGGACCACAGGTGCATGCTTCCATGCCCAGCTAATTTTTAATATTATTTGTAGAGATGGGGGTCTCTCTATGTTGCCCACACTGGTCTTGAACTCCTGGGCTGATGCAATCCTCCTGCCTCAGCCTCCCAAAGTGCTGGGATTGCAGGCGTGAGCCTCTGCACCTGGCTCACACTGTGTTTTTGATTCACATCTGGTTGAAAAAAGCCCACATGCAAATGGACCCATGCAATTCAAACCCCGTCATTCAAGGATCAACTGTCCTTCAGGGAAAAACACCCACTGTTCACACAGAGCTCTGTGAGGTTTATGTCAGGCTCATACAGTGTGTTCCCCAGATCAGCAGTGGCAATGCCTGGGAACTGAGCGAGGAAGCATGTTTACCATTGCTCAGTTCCGGTGAAGGGACATGTTTACCGTTGATCGGTTCTGGTGAAGGGACACGGTTACCGTTGATCAGTTCCGGCGAAGGGACACGGTTACCGTTGATCAGTTCCGGTGAAGGGACACGGTTACCGTTGATCAGTTCCGGCGAAGGGACACGGTTACCGTTGATCAGTTCCGGCGAAGGGACACGGTTACCGTTGATCAGTTCCGGCGAAGGGACACGGTTACCGTTGATCAGTTCCGGTGAAGGGACACGGTTACCGTTGATCAGTTCCGGTGAAGGGACACGGTTACCGTTGATCAGTTCTGGTGAAGGGACACGGTTACCGTTGATCGGTTCCAGTGAAGGGACATGGTTACCTTGCTCGGTTCCGGTGAAGGGACACGGTTACTGTTGCTCGGTTCTGGTGAAGGGACACGGTTACCTTGCTCGGTTCTGGTGAAGGGACACGGTTACCTTGCTCGGTTCCGGTGAAGGGACACGGTTACCTTGCTCGGTTCCGGTGAAGGGACACGGTTACCGTTGATCGGTTCCAGTGAAGGGACACAGTTACCGTTGCTCGGTTCCGGTGAAGGGACACGGTTACTGTTGCTCGGTTCTGGTGAAGGGACACGGTTACCTTGCTCGGTTCCGGTGAAGGGACACGGTTACCGTTGATCAGTTCCGGTGAAGGGACACGGTTACCGTTGCTCGGTTCCGGTGAAGGGCACAGGATAGGCATTCATGGTACTTGTCTTCAACTTTTCTGTAGGTCTGAAATTTCCCAAGATAAAAAGTTCGGAGTGGGGAGAGTAACTCTTAATCCATTTCCTTCTCAGGGAATCAAAACCATGGTTCTTCAGATTGTTGATTCTCAAATTTGCCAAAATGTAGGGGAGTGCCAGCTTAGATCCATCTGCGTTCCCTAGTTCCATATCCCGTGGGACAAGACACCAGCCTCAATGGTATTAGTTCAGGAGGGCGGATTGCATGGAAAGAAACAGAATCGAGGAACGAAGTGGACTCTGCCCATTCTAACAGCTGCCTCAGGAGCATAGGCTGTTTCTCCCTGATAAACATCGGTGAGACCAACATGAGTGTGAGGCTTTGCAGGAACTTGCCCTGCATTTCTTCCCTCTCCAGATAATTCTCTGGTCTAACATTTCAGAAGGCTTTTGACCAGACTTCCACCCTGAGATCCCTTCCTACCTGATTATAACAGAAACCATCAGGGCCCCATTGCCCACTCGGAGGCTCCTCTAATTAACGGACCTCTAAGGAATGTGTTTGGCATTAAAGGGGCAGAGGAGGGTAAAGTTAAGGAAGCTGCTACAAATCTCCTGAAAACGGAGGCGACCCAGGCGATGTTCCCTCAGTCTGCTGCCCAGGGAAGGGCCAGATGCCCCGAACCCTTCTCTCTCATTCAACACGGATGAAAAGATAAAGAATCCAGAAACTAAAGGGCAGATTCTGGAATTTACCTCCTGCTTAAGCTGTCCTGGCAGTCAGGCTCCTGGATCTCGGAACTAGAACTAAGCCTGGTTTTATGTAAAATTAGGAGATGGGACTACACAGGTCAACTTGTCCACACGGATTGAACAGAGGAGAAACGCACAGCTCCCAGAAGTCATCTTTCCCGCTCGGTATCATCCATCTCCCCTCCCTGTGCTCCTTCAGTGGAAGCGCATTGGGTGGTACCCTCTGTATTAGGGAGCAATGTTTTCTGGGCAAGGGAAACTATTGGTATTACAGGCTGGCTGTCAAAAGCTGGAGTTACACTTTTTTTTTTTCTTTTTTGAGACAGAGTCTCGCTCTGTCACCCAGGCTGGAGTGCAATGGCATAATCTTGGCTCACCGCAACCTCTGCCTCCTGGATTCAAGTGATTCTCCTGCCTCAGCCTCCTGCGTAGCTGGGATTACAGGCATGCACCACCACGCCAGGCTAATTTTGTATTTTTAGTAGAGACAGAGTTTCTCCATGTTGGTCAGGCTTGTCTCGAACTCCTGGCCTCAGGTGATCCACCCGCCTCGGCCTCCCAAAGTGCTGGGATTACAGGCGTGAGCCGCCGCACCCGGCCAAGTTACACATTTTCTATAAAGCAATGACACTCTCTCCCCTCCAAGAAGGACCTTGGCAATGTCTACAGAAGTTAATAATGTCTGTTATTCTTTAGCAATTCCAATTCACAGATATGCATGTGTGAAGTGTGCAAAGATAGATGTGCAACAATGCTGCTAGGCGCTGTGGCTCACGCCTGTAATCCCAGCACTTTGGGAGGCCGAGGCGGGCAGATCACTTGAGGTCAGGAGATTGAGACCAGCCTGACCAACATGGAGAAATCCTGTCTCTACTAAAAATACAAAATTAGCCGGGCATGGTAGCACATGCCTGTAATCCCAGCTACTTGGGAGGCTGAGGCAGGAGAATTGCTTGAACCCGGGAGGTGGAGGTTGCAGTGAGCCAAGATCGTGCCATTGCACTCCAGCCTGAGCGACAGAACAAGACTCTATCTCAAAAAAAAAAAAAAAACAAAACAGTATGTGCAACAATGTTTATCATAGTATTATTTGCAACAGCAAAAGGAGAAGGAAGGAGTGAAATACCATTTATCAGGCAGTGGGCAAGTAAATTACGCTCTATATATTCAACAGAATACAATGCTGTTATGCAACAATTAAAGCAGATCGGCGTGTGCCGACAGGAAAAGACTGGCAAGATATTAGAGTTTTTTTTTAAATCAGACGTTTCTTTTGTAAATAGGACAGACAATACCCATCGCATACATGTGTAAAGGCACAGAAGATATTTCAGAAGGATGTACATAAGGAACTTAAGGCTGGGTGCAGTGGCTCATGCCTGTAATCCCAGCACTTTGAGAGGCCAAGGCAGGAGGATCACCTGCACTGAGGAGTTCAAGATCAGCCTGGGCAACAAACGCCGTCTCTACAAAAAATACAAAAGTTGGTGGCGGGCACCTGTAGTCTCAGGTACTCCGGAAGCTGAGGCAGGAGAACCCTTGTACCCAGGAGGCAGAGCATGCAGTGAGCTGAGATCGCGTCATTGCCCTCCAGCCTGGGTGACAGAGACCCTGTCTCAATAAATAGATAAATGAAACTTAAGAGAGAGGATAGCTGAGGAGTTGTACCTCAGTAACATCCTTCAGTACCATGTAGCTATTTTAAGTACGTGTGTGGAGTTCTGCTTTTATAAAGAAAGAAAAAGTCCTGGCAGCCTCTGACATTGTTCAGTTTCAGCCCAGACCCTGTCAAGCAAGGACTTTTTAACTGAATCAGCAATTAAACTGCTAGATGTGAACTGATCTGGTTTGCGATCTGAAAATACATATTCTTAGTGAAACAAATGATGTGAGCATGGGTCAGGGCAAGGCCAACGTTCAAATACTGCAAACCCTCAGCTGGTGCCAGCCTCACGCTGGGGTCAGAACATGTGAGTGGAAACAGTTCCCAGGAAAGAAAACTGATGCCAGCTTGGTCAGCAAGTTCTCGGGGTTCTCCAGGGAATTCTCCAGCTTGGTCAGCAAGTTCTCGGGGTTCTCCGGGGAATCCTCCAGCTTGGTCAGCAAGTTCTCGGGGTTCTCCGGGGAATCCTCCAGCTTGGTCAGCAAGTTCTCGGGGTCCTCCAGGGAATTCTCCAGCTTGGTCAGCAAGTTCTCGGGGTTCTCCAGGTTCTCGGGGTTCTCCAGGGAATCCTCCAGCTTGGTCAGCAAGTTCTCGGGGTTCTCTAGGTTCTCGGGGTTCTCCAGGGAATCCTCCAGCTTGGTCAGCAAGTTCTCGGCTTGGTCAGCAAGTTCTCGGGGTCCTCCAGGGAATCCTCCAGCTTGGTCAGCAAGTTCTCGGCTTGGTTAGCAAGTTCTCGGGGTTCTCCAGGGAATTCTTGCCAGTCCCATGCTCAGAGTAGGGCTTGTCCAGCTACGAAAATATGCTCTCCTGTTGTTGAAGGAGAAGTTCAGCAAAACTATGTAGATAAATGACACGAAAAGTTTTTTCTCAAAGCCTGGGAGAACAATAGTGTGGCCCTCTGAAGAATCCCAAACTTGTGGTTAATAAGAGAAAAACAGACAGTTTAACACGTGAAGGATTGAAAAGTCTAAACAGGCCAGGCGCGGTGGCTCTTCCCTGTAATCCCAGCACTTTGGGAGGCCAAGGCAGGTGGAACACCTGAGGTCAGGAGTTTGAGACCAGCCTGGCCAACGTGGCAAGACCCCATCTCTACTAAAAATACAAAAATTAGCCAGGTGTGGTGGCGGGAGCCTGTAATCGCAGCTACTTGGGAGGCTGAGGCATGAGAATTGCTTGAACCCAGGAGGTGGAGGCTGCAGTGAGCCGACAGAATGAGACTCCATCTCAAAAAAAAAAAAAAAAAGTCGTAACAAATGTCTTAGCAGGCAATTACCTTGCAAAGAGTGTGCAGAAGCTGTTCAGATGTAAGTGGCGGTCCTGTGTGGTTGTTCTGCCTTGTTACTAATGACCTTCAGAGTGACAGGAGCATGACCTATTCCAGGGACACAGCAGGGACGTGTGTTGTGCTCCAGCTTGTGCGGCGTCCCATGCATCATCTCCTGGCTGGACACTGGCAAGAGCTCCAGTCATCTCCCTCCCTCCATTCTTGAGGCGGCTTCCCTGGGAACCATTCCCTGGAATTCACCTCTCCTCCAGCCTTCACACGTGGGATTCCCCTCATCCGATCCGTCCTCTCCCAGAATTCCCCTCTCCTCCAGCCTTGGCACATGGGATTCCCTCTATCCGATCCCTCCTCTCCCAGAATTCCCCTCTCCTCCAGCCTTTGCCGTGGGATTCCCTCTATCCGATCCATCCTCTCCCAGAATTCCCCTCTCCTCCAGCCTTCACACGTGGGATTCCCGCCATCCGATCCGTCCTCTCCCAGAATTCCCCTCTCCTCCAGCCTTCGCACGTGGGATTCCCCCCATCCGATCCATCCTCTCCTAGAATTCCCCTCTCCTCCAGCCTTTGCCATGGGATTCCCTCTATCCGATCCGTCTTTCTCAGCAATGTTTATCTGACTCCAGCTCCTTGATGAGACTTGATGAGAATCACTGGGAAACTCCGACAGCCTGTCCCTCGAACTCTCATCCAGCCAGCAGGGTGAGGGAGCTCCACCTCGGCTCTCACCCGCAGACTTAACACCTTCGCTCTCCCCAGGCGCAGAAACTACCTTCTCTTTTTTTTTTTTTTTTTTTTTTCTTTTTTTTTGTGAGACAGTCTCGCTCTGTCGCCCAGGCTGGAGTGCAGTGGTGCCATCTCAGCTCACTGCAACCTCCGCCTCCCGGGTTCACGCCATTCTCCTCCCTCAGCCTCCTGAGTAGCTGGGACAACAGGCACCCACCACCACGCCCAGCTAATTTTTTTGTATTTTTAGTAGAGTCGGGGTTTCACCATGTTAGCCAGGATGGTCTTGATCTCCTGACCTCATGATCCGCCTGCCTCAGCCTCCCAAACTGCTGGGATTACAAGGCGTGAGCCACCGCACCCGGCCGAGACTACCTTCTCTACATCGTGATCACTCCAGTGCCAGCACTGACCCCAGGCCGGGCCCACCATCCCGCCTGTGTTTGTAGGACGAGTAGATGAGCTGAGAAAGGAAAATGTCCAGATGCACAAAAAGGAAACCTCGGAAATACCTGCAGCCAGAGAAAGGTTCGGAAAACACAGAGGCCGAGTGGTGGAGCTTCCCAGGGCCCCAGGTGGAAGGTCTCCCAGGCTTTCTATCACTGCAGATGCCAGGTGGTGGCTGGGGCAGATTCTACCTGAGCCTCCTGCCTTATATTAAGTCCCACCCTCCACAAAGACGAACCTCTAGACTTGGGTGAACCCCACTGACCAGACGGTTCCTTCTCTCTCATCTCATATCCTGCCTCCTGTTTGTTAACTTCCCAGCACAGATCTGTTTCTCTGTAAAGGGCGGGCAGCCCTTACACACCCTGGGTTACATCAAAGGCCAGAACGAAAGGCCAGAACGGCTTAAGAGGGCCAACCAGAACAGGCTGCTGACATCAACCCGAGAGTGATCCAGCTTCTGACTCACCAGGCACCAGCTCATGCTGTCTGATCCAGGAGCTCCCACAAGCGACTTGAGGTTCCGGGGGGCTGCCTGACACATCTCTGCTCCGACCAACAGGGGTAGGGACCTACACAGATGACGAGGTGGAAGAAGGAAGGTCTCTACACTTCCTGAGCTGCAAACAGGGCCATTTTGGCAAAAGCTCCTGTGTCCCTGTTCACATCCACATACTTTAAACTCTAAGTATTATTTCTGCAGCATTTAGACTTAATACTTTAGAAAGATACTGTAAGAATCGTTGGCATATGTAGGTTTTGATGAAATCACTCAGGGAGTCCTCCCCACTAGGGAAAGACTCCTCATTACAGAGCCCAGTTCTGTAAGTTCCCCAGAGAAATGAGTGAGGAGGGAAGGGGGACGTGGTCAGTCGTAAAATCTTGACGCTCTTTTTCACTTCCTCTACTCTTTCGTGTTCCACGGACAGTTAACAGCTGTGTCCTGCCAATTCTCCTCCAAGCCTCTCTGGAAACCAGTTCTTCGCCTCTGATCTCGGTTGAGAGCCGCCGACCCGCTGCCCAGAGTGAAAGATGGCGTGCGTGAGGTCTCGTGTTTAGGAAGGAAGGGATGGTGCCAGGCGCTTGGTGCTTGCCTTAAGCCAGTAGTTTTCAACCGGGGGGGTGGTTGTGCTTCCCACAGACCATTTAGCAATGCCTGGGGACGTTCTTGGCTGTCACACTGGGGTGTGGAGTGTTACTGACACAGTAGGTAGAAGCCAGGATGCTGTCCACATTCTACCATGCGCAGGACAGCTCCTCCCACAGCAAAGAAGTACCTGGCTCAGAACGTCAACAGCGCCAAGAAACCCCACACCAAGCCTCTCCTGGGGTTATTCCAGTCTCCATGTGGCCCCCAGACACTTTCTGATTCCAGTTCTCCAGCCCAGGAATGGAGGCAGTGGATTAGAGAAGCAAAGGGAAAGTTCATCCAGCAAGATTCTCATTCTGTGAGTGTTACTAACGGGGAAAGCACCTTGAAGGCACCGTGGGACGTGGATGATGCATGAGCCTGAATCGTCTCACCGTTATTACGTGATCAGAGTGAGGAGGCCTAAGGGAGCATCACAGGATGGGAAGGGCCAGGTTGAATGAAAAATCCTGGCTGAGTTCAGTGGCTCAGGCCTGTAATCCTAGCACTTTGGGAGGCCGAGGGAGGATTGCTTGAGTCCAGGAGTTCGAGACCAGCCTGGACAATATACTGAGACCCTGTCTCTACAAAAAAAAAAAAAAATACAAATAATTATCCAGGTGTGGTGACACGTGCCTGTAGTCCCAGCTACTTGAGAGGCTGAGGTGGGGGAGGATTGCTTGAGCCTGGAAGGTGGTGGTGCCAGTGAGCCCAGATTGTGCTACTGTATTCAAGCCTGGTCAACAGAATGAGGCTCTGTCTGGAAAAAGAAAAAAAAGAATCGTATCCACCCCACTCAGTCTTTCTTTCTGAGCAAATGGTTTGGAATCTCTCACACTTCTGGTGCTATATGCTTTTATTTATTTATTTATTTATTTATTTGAGACAAAGTCTCACTCTGTCGCCCAGGCTGGAATGCAATGGTGCGATCTCAGCTCACTGCAAGCTCCACCTCCCGGGTTCACACCATTCTCCTGCCTCAGCCTCCCGAGTAGCTCGGACTACAGGCACCCGCCACCATGCCCAGCTAATTTTTTTTGTATTTTTAGTAGAGACGAGGTTTCACTGTGTTAGCCAGGATGGTCTCGATTTCCTGACCTCGTGATCTGCCTGCCTTGGCCTCCCAAAGTGCTGGATTACAGGCTTGAGCCACCGCGCCCGGCTATGCTTTTATTTTAAGCACAGTGATCTTTGCAGCTCTCATTCTGGAGCCACACTGGCAGCCACCATGAACTAAAGGAACGTACATACGACCTCCCAGGCATCTCAAAGCTCCAGGGTTAGAACCTGGTCACTACGATGACCTCAATGATGAGGCCAAGTAATAGATTCCCAATATCACTTAGTGAAGTTAGTAAATGGTCTGTTTTCCAGTGATAAATCACAGCATATGCATTCGCTTTTTTTTTTTTTTTTTTGAGATGGAGTCTCACTCTGTCTCCCAGGCTGGAGTACAGTGGCACGATCTCAGCTTACTACAACTTCCGCCTCCTGGGTTCAAATGATTCTCCTGCCTCAGCCTCCCGAGTAGCTGGGATTACAGGTACATGCCACCATGCCCGGCTAATTTTTGTATTTTTAGTAGAGACGAGGTTTCACCATGTTGGCCAGGCTGGTCTCGAACTCCTGACCTCAGGTGATCCACCTGCCTCAGCCTCCCGAAGTGCTGGGTACAGGCGTGAGCCACCGTGCCCAGCTGCATTTGTTTTTGGTAAGTTTCCCTGAATGGAAAATGTTGATGTTACACTAGCTAATTGGGAATGACATGTTTTATCCAGCCCTGATCCAGCTATGCTATGTTACTGATGAACACTTAATAGTTACTCCCAAGCCTGTAAAATGCTTTTATGAACCACATATCACAAAGCATCTGCGGTGTTATTTGCTTTATTTCCTGGGAAACTTGGGGGTGAGGGATTGGGGGAGGAATTATCAAAATTTGGACAAACCCAGAGAAGTATGTTATGCATGGAATTTCAGACACCATGTGCGCTGTGGCAAAAATAAAAATAAAAAATGAAAAAGTTGAGGACTGTGGTTCTAAAACAGGATGACGAAGAAGGGCCTGAAGCCATAAATGGAAGAACCAGGGATGACAGAGAGTTCTTGCACTGAGTCCTGGCCTTTCTGCCAAGCTGCCGAATGCTCAGAGGCCAGGATGCTGCACCCGTGAATCAAAGACAAGGGGAGAGGGAGGGAGGGAGGGAGGGAGAGAGAGAGGGAGGGAGGGAGAGAGAGAGGGAGGGAGGGAGGGAGGGAGAGAGAGAGGGAGGGAGGGAGGGAGAGAGGGAGAGAGGGAGGGAGGGAGGGAGGGAGAGAGAGAGGGAGGGAAGGAGGGAGGGAGAGAGAGAGGGAGAGAGAGGGAGGGAAGGAGGGAGAGAGAGAGGGAGGGAGGAAGGGAGGAACACATCAAAGACAAGGAGAGAGACAGGAACACATCAATCAAAGACAAGGAGAGGGAGGGAGGAGAGGGAGAGAGGGAGGGAGGGAGGAGAGGGAGAGAGAGAGAGAGAGAAAGAAAGAAACACAGCATTCAAAGACAAGGAGAGAGAGAGAAACACATTATTCAAAGACAAGGAGAAGGAGGGAGAAGGAGAGGGGGAGAGAGAGAGAGAAAGACAGCATGCAAAGGCAAGGAGAGAGAGTGTGTTTGAGGGAACGCCAGCCTATGGTGCTTAACCTTCAGTGCCAACATGAGTGAGCTAGAGGGTACCCTGATATTTGATTAAACATGATCCTGAGTGTGTCTGTGACTGTGTTTCTGGGTGAGATCAACATTTTGTTTTGCTTTGTTTTGTTTTTGAGATGGAGTGTTTCCCTCTTGTTGCCCAGACTGGAGTGTGATAGTGCAATCTCGGCTCACTGCAACCTCCACCTCCTGGGCTCAAACGAGTCTCCTGCCTCAACCTCCCAAGTAGCTGGGATTACAGGCGCCTGCCATCACGCCCGGCTAACTTTTGTATTTTTAATAGAGACGGGTTTTTGCCATGTTGGCCAGGCTGGTCTTGAACTCCTGACTCAGGTGACCCACCTGCCTTGGCCTCCCAGCGTTGGGATGACAGGTGTGAGCCACTGCACCCAGCTGAGATCAACATTTGAATCAGTAGACTCGGAATATAAAGCAGCCAGCTCTCCCCAGTGTGGGTGGGCCTCATCCAATGCACTGAAGTCTAAAGAGAAAAAACTAAATAGAAAAAACTGCTGACAGGGAGAATTCTCTCTGACTGTCTCCCAGCTGGGACAACCGTCTTCCTCTGCCTTCAGACTTGGCGGGAACTTACACCATCAGTTCTCCTGGGTCTCCAGCTTGCCAACTGCAGCTCTTGGGACTTCTGAGTTTCTATAACCACGTGTGCCAATCCTTTATAAGAAATCTCTTTCAGCCAGGTGGGTGGCTCACGCCTGTAATCCCAGCACTCTGGGAGGCCGAGGAGGGTGGATCACTTGAGATCAGGAGTTCAAGACCAGCCTGGCCAACATGATAAAACCCTGCCTCTACTAAAAAGACAAAAATTAGCCGGGCGTGGTGGGGGGTGCCTGTAATCCCAGCTACCTGGGAGGCTGAGACAGGAAAATCGCTTGAACCCAGGTGGCGGAGCTTGCAGTGAGCTGAGATCGCACCACTGCCCTCCAGCCTGGCCAATAGAGAGAGACACTGTCTCAAAAAAAAAAGACTCTCTGTCTCCTTCTGTACTTATATATTTTGCTAGTCACAGAGAGACTATTACCTTTGAGAATATACAACATTAATATCAACCTCTTACTGGAAGCTTCTTTTAGCATCTGCTTGAGACCTCCTTAGCTAGAAAGTCTGGGGAAGTGAAGTTCTAGAAGCTTCGTGCATATAAATAATGATGATAATATCAATGGGTTGGTAGGAAACGGCCTTCTCAGACCTGTGAAAAAAATATATCCTCCTACAGTTTATTAAGGAAAAATGTTTATGCCTTAAACCATTTCCCTGGGGGGAAAGAGGAGCAGTTCATTAATTACGTAGGACAGTGAGTGAGGGAGTAGGGGAAACACATGGGTTCTGGTGAGGATGAACACGCCTCAGCCTCCTCCACTTCTCCAACACCCGCTGCTCAAGACAGAATCATGTTCTTTTTCCAGCATCTGAGCCATACACTCCTGACCTGGTTTGGCTGTGTCCCCACCCAAATCTCATCTTGAATTCTAGTCCCCATAATCCCACATGTAGTGGGAGGGACCTGGTGGGTGGTCATTGAATCATGGGAGCAGTAACCCTCCTGCTGTTCTCATGATAGTGAATGAGTTCTCACGAGGCCTGACGGTTTTATAACGGACTCGTCCCCCTTCTGCTCATCTTTCTCCTTCCTGCCACCATGTGAAAAAGGATGTGTTTCCTTCCCTTTCCCCCATGATTGTAAGTTTCCTGAGGCCTCCCCAGCCCTGTGGAACTGTGAGTCAGTTAAACCTTTCCTTTACCCAGTCTCACCCAGGCACAGTGGCTCATGCCTGTAATCCCAGCACTTTGGGAGGCCAAGGCGGGTGGATCGTGAGGTCAGGAGTTCGAAACCAGCCAGGCCAAGATGGTGAAACCCCCATCTCTACTAAAAATAAAAAAAATTAGCCGGGCGTGGTGGCGGGCTCCTGTAATCCCAGCTACTCAGGAGGCTGAGGCAGGAGAATGGCTTGAACCCGGGAGGCGAAGGCTGCAGTGAGCCAAGATCATGCCACTGCACTCAAGCCTGGGTGAGAGCGAGACTCTGTCTCAAATAATAAATAATTACCCAGTCTTGTTATGTCCTTATAGCAATGGCAGAACAGACTAATGCAGCTCCCAGGCACAAGCCTGGATCACAAAGGCAGCCAGCCACTACTGCACAGTCATCCATGAGAGAACCAGAATCTGTTATAGGTGAATAAATAAATTACTGGAACAAAAGACAAAAAGACTACAGAAAAGAACAATTTCAAAGAAACATATCAACAGTGCAATTATATAACGCCATTTACCACTGGTGGAGCACTTTGTGTCAAGCACCATAAAACACTGCTTTATATACACTACCTTTTTTTTTTTTTTTTTTCCTTGAGACAGAGTCTTGCTCTGTCACCCAGGCTGGAGTGCAGTGGCACAATCTCAGCTCACTGCAACCTTCGCCTCCCGGGTTCAAGTGATTCTTGTGCCTCAGCCTCTGGGGTAGCTGGGATTATAGGCGCACGCCACGATGCCTGGCTAACTTTTGTATGTTTAGTAGAGACAGGGTTTCACCATGTTGGCCAGCTGGTCTTGAACTCCTGACTTCAGGTGATCCTCCCGCCTCAGGCTCCCAACGTACTGGAATTACAGGCATCAGCCACCATGCCGGGCGCTATACTACCTCTTTTAATCCTCACAACAGAATCTTCTATACTATTATCATCAACCCCATTTAGCAGATCAGCAAACAGACTCATAGAGATAGGCCACTCACTGAAGGTTGCCTGGTTAAATCACTGAATCATAAATGGCAGAGTGAGAATTCAAACCTGGATCTCTTATCTCAAAAGTCTTAATTTGCCTCACTACACACTTAAGAGCCGAAGATCTAATCAGACTAGTGTGAAATGAAATAGGGTTTTTTTTGTTGTTTTCATTGTGTTTTTTTTGTTTTTGTTTTAAGATTCTGCTCTGTTGCCCAGGCTGGAGTGCAGTGGTGCAATCATAGCTCACTGCAGCCTCCAACTCCCTGGGCTCAAGTGATCCTCCCACCTCAGCCTCCCAAGTAGCTGGGATTACAGGCACAAGTGACCATGCCTGGTGAATTAAAAAAAAAAAAAAATTGTAGAGATCGGTCTCATTTTGTTGCTCAGGGGGTCTCAAACTCCTGACTTCAAGCTATCCTCCTGCCCCGGCCTCCCAGAGTGCTGGGATTACAGGTGTTGGCTACTTTCAAAAGCTTTTTAGGCCAGGTGCAGTGGCTCAAGCCTGTGATCCCAGCACTTTGGGAAGCCGAGGTGGGCGGGTCATGAGGTCAGGAGATCAAGACCATCTTGGCTATCAGGATGAAACCCTGTCTCTACTAAAAATATGAAATTAGCCAGGCATGGTGGCATGCACCTGTAATCCCAGGTACCCGGGAGGCTGAGGCTAGAGAATCACTAGAACCCGGGGGGTGGAGGTTGCAGCGTGCCAAGGGCAGGCTCCCTAAGTGAACACTAAGACACTCAATATCACATGTTGTCAAAAAGAGCTATTGAAATTTCAGGTGACAGAGGGACTTAAGAACAACGGTGCTCGCCGGGCACGGTGGCTCACACTTGTAATCCCAGCACTTTGGGAGGCCGAGGCGGGTGGATCACGAGGTCAGGAGATCGAGACCACGGTGAAACCCCGTCTCTACTAAAAATACAAAAAAAAAAATTAGCCGGGCGTGGTGGCGGGCGCCTGTAGTCCCAGCTACTCGGAGAGGCTGAGGCAGGAGAATGGCGTGAACCTAGGAGGCAGAGCTTGCAGTGAGCCGAGATCGCGCCACTTCACTCCAGCCTGGATGACAGAGCGAGACTCCATCTCAAAAAAAAAAAAAGAACAACGGTGCTCAAGGAAGTCAACACGGGCTATGACGCACAGGACTCCCAATCTGGCTCACGATCACATCCCCTATTGTGGTCATTTAGAACATGCTAGGCATCCTTTGCTCTAAGCGTGTTTCATGTACGCCTCCCCATCAATGAAGAAAGCACCTGGGGAGTAGGAAGGAAGAGTTCTGTACTCTGAGATTCTCTCTTAAGCCCAGGAATCAGTCTCACTGAGAGGGGAACTTAATAAGGCTGTTAGTGGCATTCGCTGATAATTACTTTCACACCACAATAGCATCTTCATTCCTCATTGATACGGGAAACTCCTCGTGGTTCCCTTTGAGGCACCAGCTCCCAGCATATTCTATGTCATTAAAATTAATTATTGGCCGGGCGCAGGGGCTCACGCCTGGAATCCCAGCACTTTGGGAGGCCGGGGTGGGGGGGGGTGGATCACCTGAGGTCGGGAGTTCGAGACCAGCCTGGCCAATACGGTGAAACCCCATCTCTACTAAAAATACAAAAAATTAACCGGGCGTGGTGGCGGGCGCCTGTAATCCCAGCTACTCGGGAGGCTGAAGCAGGAGAATGGCGTGAACTCCGGAGGCTGAGGCAGGAGAATTGCTTCAACCTGGGAGAAGGAGGTTGCAGTGAGCTGAGATTGCGCCACTGCACTTCAGCCTGGGTAACAGAGTGAAACTCCGTCTCAAAAACAAAAAAAGTAATTCTTAATGTATTAAACAAACATGTACTAAGCAACTATATGAACAGCGACTGTGTTTTTCAAACAGCTGCATTTACCAGCCACTACTGGATTCCTTCTATGTGTGAAGCCCTGTGCTAAAGGCTGGGAACAGAAAGACAATTGATATATGAGTCTTTCTTTCCTTCAAGGAAGGCCCAGTCCCATACGGAAGACAGACATGTATATAAACCATTAGGATACAGGAAAATACAAGCGCGGTACTACTGGCACGTAGAGGAAATCGGTGAAGATGCTTAGAAGAATGTCTGGGGCACACGCTCAGGGCTTTATAAAGTATTCGCTATTTTTACCATCTAACCTTGTGAGTTAGAGCGACTGAAGAGGAAAGAAGCCACAGCGTCTGAGCTGCTCTGTGAAGAATGAACCGGATCTCACCAGGCAGGCCAGGAGTGGGATAGGGCGAGGCATCCGAGAAACAGCAAGAGGCACGCAGAGCCCAGCTCAGTATAAGTTTTTCCGGACTGTAAACTATGAAGCTCTGAAGGCTGCTAGGAGGGCACGGGTGCTGTGGGAGAGGGTGAGGCTGGAGCCCTGTGGGCTAACAAACAGGGCTCTAATTCGTGACATCGTGGCAACAAACTATCAGAAATGAGGCTCGACCTGGAAGCCCCGGGGGCACAGTATGGATGGGGAGACAGACAAGAGCTAACCAGAATACAGGCGATGGCGCCATAACAGAGATCTGCAGTGACCATTGCACAGTGCGGGGGAAGGCTTCTTAGAGGAGGTAACATTTTGAAAAGACAACATTAGTACACAACCTCATTGGAGAGAGAAGGGAACGGAATCCCAGGAGCAGGGACCATCTGCTCAAAGGTTCCAAGGTACGGCAATGGATGATGTGTCTGGGGACCCTGGGAGTCAACCAGTGTGGCTGAGCAGAGTGTGCAAAGGTGAGGATGCGAGAAGGCCAGGTGGGGTTTGGGGGCGGGGGGAGGAGGTGCCCTTGAAGGTGGGGTTTTGGGGTGGGGTTGGGGGGCCTTGAAGGTGGGGTTTGGGGTGGGGGTGCCCTTGAAGGTGGGGTTTTGGGGTGGGGGAGGGGTGCCCTTGAAGGTGGGGTTTGGGGGTAGGAGTGCCCTTGAAGGTGGGGTTTGGGGGTGGGGGAGGGGTGCCTTTGAAGGTGGGGTTTGGGGGTGGGGGGTGATGCCCTTGAAGGTGGGGTTTGGGGGCGGGGGGTTGGGGGGCCTTGAAGGTGGGGTTTTGGGGCAGGGGTGCCCTTGAAGGTGGGGTTTGGGGGCGGGAGGAGGGGTACCCTTGAAGGTGGAGTTTGGGGGTGGGGGGAGGCGTGCCCTTGAAGGTGGGGTTTGGGGTGGGGGGAGGGGTGCCCTTGAAGGTGGAGTTTGGAGTTTGGGGGTGGGGGAGGCGTGCCCTTGAAGGTGGGGTTTGGGGGTGGGGGGAGGCATGCCCTTGAAGGTGGGGTTTGGGGGCGGGGGGAGGGGTGCCCTTGAAGGTGGAGTTTGGGGGTGGGGGGAGGGGTGCCCTTGAAGGTGGGGTTTGGGGGCAGGGGAAGGGGTGCCCTTGAAGGTGGGGTTTGGGGGCAGGGGGAGGGGTGCCCTTGAAGGTGGGGTTTGGGGGTGGGGGAGGGGTGCCCTTGAAGGTGGGGTTTGGGGGTGGGGCAGGGGGTGGTGCCCTTGAAGGTGGGGTTTGGGGGCGGGGGAGGGGGTGCCCTTGAAGTCCAAGCCAGGGAGTTTGGGTTGGATCCACCCGTAATGACGGCTGGCCCATAGGGCAGTGACATGAACAACTAGTACTATAGATAGGTTGTTTTGGGAGCTGTGTAGACAGGGTGAGACTGGAAGTTGGTGGCCTCATTAAAGGACTAGTGAAACAACAGTGCCCCTACCTGATTAAATCCAGTGAATGGGGGGAAATGAGAATGTCAAGGCCTGTAGCTTGGGTAGATGCGTCAGTGAGACCCTATTCATAACCACAGCCTAAAAAAACATGTAGAGCCAGTTAAAAGCTCTAATGTGTTTAAAGAACAAATTAATGAAAGAATGGATAGACAGGCTGGGTGTGGTGGCTCACGCCTGTAATTCCAGCACTTTGGGAGGCTGAGGTGGGTGGGTCACCTGAGGTCAGGAGTTCGAGACCAGCCTGGCCAACATGGTGAAACCCTACCTCTACTGAAAATACAAAATTAGCTGGGTGTGGTGGCGGGCACCTGTAATCCCAGCTACTCGGGAGGCTGAGGCAGGAGAATCACTTGAACCCACGAGGTGGAGGTTGCAGTGAGCTGAGATTGCGCCATTGCGCTCCGGCCTGGGCAACAAGAGAGAAACTCTGTCCCAGAAAAACAATGAGTAGACAGAGAGGGAAGGAGAAGGAGAGAACAAAGCAGAAGAAAAACTGGTGAAGACTAGGGAAAAGAATCTGGGTTTTTTTTTTTTTTTTTTTTTTTTTTTTGAGACAGAGTCTCACTCTGTCACCCAGCCTGGAGTCCAGTAGCGTGATCTCAGCTCACCGCGGCCTCTGTCTCCCAGGTTCAAGCGATTCTCCTGCCTCAGCCTCCCAAGTAGCTCAGATTACAGACGCCTGCCACGTCAGGCTAATTTTGAATTTGTAGTAGAGACAGGGTCTCACCACGTTGTCCAGGCTGGTTTTGAACTCCTGACCTCAAATGATCCACTCGCTTCGGCCTCCCAAAGTGCTGGGATCACAGGCATGAGCCACTGCGCCTGGCCACGAGTCTGGTTTTAAACCTGTGGAGCTAAAGGTCTCTGGCAAGCAGGGAACGGACACGACTCACTGACCCATGAGCAGGATGCGTCCAACACAAAGACCTCTTGGGAATCTGCTGGGTTTTGGCAGGCATGGTCACCTTTCAGCATCTTGGGAGGAGAGCTGGTGGAAGGAGCTTTTCTGCAGGTGTCTCTTTCTCGCCTCCGGCAGGGGGCAACAACAGAGGACGGTTCAGAAGAAAGAACGTGGCTAAGTATGTGCATTTCAAGCCAAAGGATTCTAGAAGCTTCTCTCACAGGTATGGAATCCAACCACAGTGCCCACAGGCACGGAATCCAACCACAGTGCCCACTGTGGTGAAGCCACTGCGCTGGTCCAAGAAGAAAGCGACGAACAAAATGACACTGAGCCCAATTCATCCTGAAAGCAGAACCTCGGAGCTATGTGGTTAAGAATGGAAATTCCACTTTTAGTCCAAGCAAATCTTCTGATGTATCAAGTTTGAGGGTGAGGTTTCATTAAAGGAATTTAAAATAAAAAAGTGAGATCACAGCAAATTTTTTTAAATGATTGTGTTAGTGAGGGGAAAAAAGGGCATAATTCCTGATCCTGGTCCTTGGAGACAACACCCACCCTTGGGCGAATCATTCCTGGGGACGGAGGAGTGAAAGAAGCGTCTCTTTATTTCCGGGGGCAGAGGAGTGAGGGAGGCGTCTCTTTATTTCCTTGTATATAAAATACAAGAATTAAATAACCTGGATTAATGACCAGGGCTGGGGTTTATGATAAGGCTGTGATTAGGACCACATAAAAGAAGAAAACGTCTTAATAAGAACTTCTTTGTGGCCTGTTTGAGCCTTTCTTAGTAAACTAATAAGTTACACTTTTCCTGGAGAGAAAATCTTGGAAATGACCCATTTCCCCAACAGGACATCATTTCCTGTCATTCACATGTGGTCAAGTTAAAAAAGATCGTTTGAACCTAGCTCAGCCAGGCCAGGGAGAAAATTAAAAATAAGTGTTTATTTTTCTCATTAAAGCCAAACAATGAGACTCAAAATAGGCCACAGAAAACCCACAGAATCTTCCGAGTTCTCCTGAGCTGACACATCGAAGGATGTCCACTCATAGGGGAAGAGGAAGAGGGGCTGGCCTTCTCCTAAGGGGGCAGGGCTGGAGATCTGTCAAATTCCTTATCCATATTTAGGAGCAGAGCTTCCTTTCGGCCAAAAGAGTAAGGTGACTGTGAAGGACAGATACTTCCAAGCAGACACGAAGATGAGCAGTTGGCTTGATAACAGGACAGATGAAAATGGAAGGCCTCCTCCGAAAATCCCACAGCCTGGGCCACAGCTCCAAGGGGCTGACTGGCTTCTGTGGTTCAAATCTCTGCAAACGTCTTCTTCCCCCCTGCCCCATCAACGGCAGGTAGCTGAGCCCTGGCCCAGGCTCTGCGAGTGCACACTCTCAACAAGCAGATATGAACAGACACGTCCAGAAAGTAGATAGGTGGACAGCAAGTAAGACTATGTAAAGGTGTCATCAAGGAAATGCAAATTAAAACTATTTCACACTGACTAGAATAGCTAAAGTAAAACAGACCCACGGTATCAAACCCTGGTGAGGACGAGGAGCAAGTGCAACTCACACTCCGCTGCCGGGGACGTAAATGGTGCAAACACTTTGTTGTTGTTGTTTGAGACAAGATCTCACTGTTACCCAGGCTGGAGTGCAGTGGTGCGATCTCAGCTCGCTGCAGCACGCCAGGCTCAAGTGATCCTCCAGCTTCCTGGGTAGCTGGGATTACAGACACACAACGCCACACTCTAAAATTTTCTGTTGAGATAGGGTCTCGCCATGTTGTTCAGGCTGGTCTCAAACTCCTGGGCTCAAGCAAACTGCCTGCCTTGGCCTCCCAAAGTGCTGGGATTACAGGCGTGAGCCACTGTGCCTGGTCAGTACAACGACTTTGAAAAACTGTTTGGTCCATCTTATGAAGGTAAATGTTCATTTACCCGATAATCAACTCAGTATTCTACCGCTCAGTATTCCTACTCACCAGTATTTACCCAAGATAATTTTTTAAGTCCATAAAAATATTTATAACAGCCTTCCCCCACCCCAAACTGACAACAACTCACATACATCCATCATTGGAAGAATGGATACACTGTGACAAGATGCTCGTCCAAGGGGACACTTCTCAGCAATAAGGAACAAACTGACACATAAAAAACAAGGATAAACCTCACAATCGTGCTGAGCAAATGAAGCCAGACACAAAATAACACTGACTGTGTGATTCCATTTCCATGACGCTCTACAGGTGAAACTTAAATTACAGTGACGGAAAACCAAAGTGACGGGCGGCAGGGGGAGTCACCAGAGAGGCTCAGCAGGGGACTCTGCAGGGAGACGGAAATGTTCTCGGTCTTGTTTGGATAATTGTTCATGTCGGTATAACAGGTGTTCAAACACATTGAGCTGGGTCCTTAAGAACCGTGAATTTTATTGTATTAAATTAAATCTAAAAAAAAAACTCATACCAAAAAGAGGGAGAAAAAAAATAATTTGCCTTCATCTCATCTAGAGCCAGGTAACTGAGAATTCCAGGGTGAGAAGAGGGTGCTGCCTCCCCAGCACGGCCACCTTCCCGTAAGTGACCACCTCCCCTCCCTCCCTCCCTGCCTTTCTCCGCCACAGTTCCCTGTCTCCACGAATGGAACCAACTGCCCTCCACCCAGTGTCCCAGCACCAGAAACCTGGCAGTCCTTCCCCATGCTTCTCTCTTCCTTATTTCTGCTCAGTCACTTCCTGAATGAGGCAGGGCCCCCCACCCCCGTCTCCACCGCAACTGCCTCAATTGCAGGGGTTTCTTTTGTTTGTTCTGTCTTGTTTTTGAGACGGAGTCTCGCTCTGTCGCCCAGGCTGGAGTGCAGTGGCGCGATCTCGGCTCACTGCAAGCTCCGCCTCCCGGGTTCACACCATTCTCCTGCCCCAGCCTCCCAAGTAGCTGGGACTGCAGGTGCCCACCACCACGCCCAGCTAATTTTTTGTATTTTTTTTTTTTAGTAGAGACAGGGTTTCACTGTGTTAGCCAGGATGGTCTCGATCTCCTGACCTCGTGATCCACCCACCTCGGCCTCCCAAAGTGCTGGGATTACAGGCGTGAGCCACCGCGCCCGGCCTCTTTGTTTTGTTTTTGAGACGTTGTCTCGCTCTGTCGCCCAGGCTGGAGTGCAGTGGCGCGATCTTGGCTCGCTGCAACCTCTGTCTCCCGGGTTCAAGCGATTCTCTTGCCTCAGCTTCCCTAGTAGCTGGAATTACAGGCGCCCGCCACCACGCTCGGCTAATTTTTGTATTTTTAGTAGACACGGGGTTTCACCATGTTGGCCAGGCTGGTCTGGAACTCCTGACCTCAGGTGATCTGTTCACCTTGGCCTCCCAAAGTGCTGGGATTACAGGCGTGAGCCCCCGTCTCTACTAAAAGATAAAAATAAAACTTGGCTGTGTGTAGCGGGGTGCACCTGGAGTCCTAGCTACTTGGGGAAGGCTACACCTGGCCAACTTCCTGTTTTTAAATGGATAGAAAAAAACACACACCAGGGCCTTGTTTCATATCTCTCCTGCCCATTCCTTCTCTCTCCACAACTCAGGCAGCAACGGTGTCAATCAGGCCAGGAAGGGAAAGGCTGGGGGAAGACGATGCTGACTCTCTTACTGAATCTGTTTCTGAGACATGGAAACACCCTGTTTACAGAGGCCTCTCTTCCCGCCCCCTCCCCGAGAACTCCCAGCAGAAGCTGCTCACTGGCTGTTTTCAAAGTAGTCTTTGTTCTTGGAGTTGAACCAGCACAGGCCTCAAATTTCCATCCACAGCTCCAAACCCCGCCTACATCACCTCCATGACCTTAGGCTAAGGAAAGAAAGAAGCTGGCCAAAAACATCCCAGGCTAAGAAGCCAAAACTCCTCCCAAGAGAGATGACTCTGGAGGGGACCCTCTGGTCTCCTTTCCATGAAGCCAGGTCGGTGCTGGGAGGGCAGAAATGCCCAGAAAGAAAAGCACCGATGAAGGTTCACAGGGCAAGGACTTCAGGGGTCACGGCCCCATCGTGTACAGAAGCCACGGGGCGGGACTTCAGGGGTCACGGCCTCACATTGTACAGAAGTGGGGGGCAGCAAAGCCACATGATCTAAAGACAGACTTGCAGGCCCAGGTGCGGTGGCTCACGCCTGTCATCCCAGCACTTTGGGAGGCTGAGACGGGCGGATCACGAGGTCAGGAGATCAAGACCATCCCGGCTAATACGGTGAAACCCTGTCTCTACTAAAAATACAAAAAGTTAGCCAGGCATGGTGGCGGGCGCCTGTGGTCCCAGCTACTTGAGAGGCTGAGGCAGGAGAATGGCGTGAACCCGGGAGGCGGAGCTTGCAGTGAGCCGAGATCGCGCCACTGCACTCCAGCCTGGGCGACACAGCGAGACTCCGTCTCAAAAAATAAATAAATAAATAATAAAACGAAGCTGTGTGGAGTGGCGTGCACCCGGAGTCCTAGCTACTTGGGGAACTGAGGTGGGAGGATCCCTTGAACCCAGAAGTTTGAGGTGACAGTGAGCTATGACTGCACCACTGCACTCCAGCCCGGGCAACACAGCAAGACCCTGTCTCTAAAAAATAATAATCATGTAAAAAGATTCGGGGAACTGTGGATGATGACTGCAGGGCGTGGTCAAGAAGAAGCAGAGAAAGCCAGGGCTCGCCAAAGCGAGTCAGGGAAGTGTGTCTGGCACTGTCCAGGGGAAGGATGACACTGTGGACACAGAGATTTGACGGCCACAGGAAAAGGGCAGCTGGGCTGGGGACAGGCTGGGACAGATCCTCCTCCATTCTCTCCCCATCCTCCAGCCTTTCTAGAACACCTTCTGGGCCCTGGTTTGCTTCTCTAGCCACCCAGCAGGGAAGTGGAGTGTCTTGAACCCAAATGTTCAGATACTAGAACAGGGATGGACGGTCCCTCGGGAATTAATAAGCTAACCGGAGCTGAAGACGGATCCCAAGTGTCTCAACAGCTCTGGATGTCCCAATAAAACATGTTTCCAGAATGTGAACAGTTTTGAAACATCTGTATTCCAATCACCAATCCAGAATCTTGGGAGCTAAAGAAAGTGTGGGTTTTCCCCCAAAACAAACATTTAGCTGAGGACACAGGAGAATGACCGAGGTGTGGATGGAAGAAGAGTCTGGCCTGGGGCATCCTGTGACGAGCGCCACCTCCCTCAGGGGTAAGAGGGACATCTAAGACCAAGCGGAGCTGAGTCAGGCCTCCTGGGGCATCTTGTGGCGAGCACCATCTCCCTTAGGGGTAAGAGGGACATCAGACCAAGCGGGGCTGAGTCAGGCCTCCTGGGTGGGACGATAGAGTATGAGACAGTCCAGGGAAGGGTCTCATTCAGACTGACATGTCCCATAAGGATCAGTCAAGTTTAGGACGGAGACTAACAAGACTTAACACATGCGGCCGGGCGCGGTGGCTCACTCCTGTCATCCCAGCACTTTGGGAGGCTGAGACGGGCGGATCACGAGGTCAGAAGTTGAGACCAGCCTGTCCAAGAGACCAGTCTGGCCAACGCTGTGAAACCCCGTCTCTACTAAAAATACAAAAATTATCTGGGCGTGGTGCAGGTGCCTGTCATCCCAGCTACTCGGGAGGCTGAGGCAGGAGAATCACTTGAACCCGGGAGGTGGGGGTTGCAGTGAGCCAAGATCACATCGCTGCACTCCAGCCTGGGCGACAAGAGCAAGACTCCGTCTCAAAAAAAAAAAAAAAAAAAGAAAAAAAAAGTAAAAAGGGTTCAGGATTTCATAGTCCGTCTCCTATGTCTAGTCTTTCATTTCTCATAATCACTTCTTAGCCAGGAATCATTTCTGGAAGTAAATGGCTGCTTCCTTTTCTTTGTGCACACGCCCCCTCTGATGAAAGGCTCCATGCCCAGCTGGGGGCTGTGGGACTCGCTTTTAATGCTCCTTAGAAAATTCTAACCAAAGGCTCCAAACGCAGCTCAAAACCCTGGCATGGAACCACACAAAAGGCACAAAGAGGCTGGGGCGAGGTGGAGCCCATCATAAATTGAAGGCTCTGTGTCAGGATCCATCCCATTCTGACCACGGGGCCGGGTTCCTCCACCGAAGCAGCTCCCAGGTCCCCAGTGTTAGGCAGAGTGGATTTCAGTCAGGAAAACTACGCAAGGGCATGTTCTTAGAATCTCTCCAACATTTTTCTTGGCTCTGCTGACATTGCTTTGGCTTTTAAAAATCAATAAATTAAGCAAGCAGAAGGTTCTCCAACATCCAGGCTGGACTAAAGGGTTTTGCTCTTACTAAGCCAAAGGGAATATTTATTCCAAGAGACGTAAGATAGATTCTGCTGGACACCTGACACTTGCTCATGATTCTTCCCTGGGAGGCCAGGAGCGCACAGTGAGGCTTCGCTCCATCGGAACCAACACTGTCGGCCGGTGCGGTGGCTCACGCCAGGAATCCCAGCACTTTGGGAGGCTGAGGTGGGTGGATCACCTGAGGTCAGGAGTTCAAGACCAGCCTGGCCAACAGGGTGAAACCCCATCTCTACTAAAAATACAAAAATTAGCCAGGTGTGGTGGGCACCTGTAATTCCAGCTACTCGGGAGGCTGAGGCAGGAGAATCGCTTGAGTCCAGGACTTCAAGACCAGTCTGGGCAACATAGCAAGAACTCAACTCTATAAAATAAAATTTAAAAGGCCAGGCACAGTGGCTCACGCCTGTCATCCCAGCACTTTGGAAGGCCGATGTGGGTTGATCACCTGAGGTCAGGAGTTTGAGACCAGCCTGGCCAACATGGTGAAACGCTGTCTCTAATAAAAATACAAAAATTAGCTGGGCATGGTGGCAAACACCTGTAATCCCAGCTACTTGGGTGGCTGAGGCAGGAGAATTGCTGGAACCCAGGAGTCGGAGGCTGTAGTGAGCTGAGATCGTGCCACTGCACTCCAGCCTGGGCAACAAGAGGAAAACTCCATCTCAAAAGAAAAAAAAAAAAAGCCAATGGTGCTACCAGAAGTCACAGGAACAAAGGAACAGCCGGGGACCACAGAAGACAACAATAACAACAAGGAAACTTGTCAGGAGAAAGGACAGAGGGGCTGGAAATAAAGCTGCAAGTGAACAATGCCTTCGAGGACCCTGGAGGGAAGCTGCTGGGCTGAATGTTTCATTCTAGAAGGTCGATCAAAAGACTTTCCAATAATCCTGAAATGATATGACATAGAGAATGCATAGAAATAATATTTCTCGGCCGGGCGCGGTGGCGCATGCCAGTAATCCCAGCACTTTGAGAGGCCAAGGCGGGTGGATTGCTTGAGCTCAGGAGATCAAGACCAGCCTGGGCAACATGGTAAAACCCTGTCTCTACTAAAAACACAAAAAATTAGCCGGGCGTGGTGGCACATGGCTGTAGTCCCAGCTACTCGGGAGGCTGAGGCAGGAGAATCGCTTCAACCCGGGAGGCAGAGCTTGCAGTGAGCCCAGATCGCACCATTGCACTCCAGCCCAGGTGACAGAGTAAGACTGTCTCAAAAAAAAAAAAAAAAAAAAAAGAAATAATACCTCTCACTACACTGGATAGTTTGAATTCCAACCTAAAGCAAAAAGAAGAAGGCTTTGATCTCATTCTATTGTTTATCTTAACATTTTTGCCTGACAATCTGGATAAAACAAACTTTTATTTTATTTTTTATTTATTTTTTTCAGACCCAGGCTGGAGTGGAGTGGAGCGATCATGGCTGCAGCCTCAACCTCCTGGGCTCAAGCAATCCTCCCACCTCTGCCTCCCAAGCAGCTGGGACTACAAGGCATGCACCACCACACTTGGCTAATTTTTGTATTTTTTTTTTCTGTAAAGATGGGGTCTCGCCATGTTGCCCAGGCTGGTCTCGAACTCCTGGCCTCAAGCAATCCACCCACCTCAACCTTCCAAAGTGCTGGGATTACAGGCGTGAGCCACCGCGCCCGGCCTCAGTCTTTTATCTAGTGGGAACTCCATAAATCCATGCTAGCTGACCAGCCAGTCCTCTCCCAGGCAAGTGGCCACAGCAACGAAGGTTTGGCGGAGGTGCAGGGGGAGGAGGTGTGGACAACTTACAGTCACAAGGCAGTGTCCGATTCAGTGAGCGTGACTGGGGAAGCTGCCGTTCATATGCTCGTCACCAAAGTCAAGAATACCTTCTTCTGCACCACATTCTCGGAGATTTTCCAAATCCCGGGCATTTTCAGGCCTTCACTCTCTCCACTAAAACCCCACAGCTTACTCCTCCCAAGTGAAGAGGCCAAGAATCCATTTTATTTGTCAGAACCAGCCATAAGGTAAACAAATACAAAGAAAGCGTGTGCTCGCCAATTAAACAGGAATGCAGGCTTCTGGCGGAGCCATGACCCCATTTTTCCATTCACTCCATGTGAGTGAACCAGCGTCACTGAGCTGGCCCCTATGGCTTGAGGGGGAAAAAAGAGAAAGGCAGAATTCCATTTCACCCAATTCCCATTCGATGGAAAAGAAGAACAGAGCGGCAAGGACGTGGGCTTCAGTGTCACGGAGGCCTGAGTTTAAACCGCGGTTCTATGACAACCCACTAGCCGTGAGGTTCAAAGCAAGTCCATCGGACCTCTCCATGCCTCAGGTCCCTCATGTGTAAAACAGAGAGGTCTGTAACTGCCACACAGGTCACGGCTGAGAAATATGCCGGGCACAGCACATGCTCAGGGGTGTTCCTGTCTCCTCAACTTGGGTTCATACGACACGGATGGGGTGCAGGTACCGTACAGGGTACAGAGAGGGACAGAAAGCAGGGTTTAACGCACTTCTAATGCAATAAAAAGGAAAATCTGTATCTTACAGCAGGACAAAGTTCCACAAGATTAGTTTTAATTTATAATCTTTACTCCTCTGAGACAGGGCTTCGCTCTGTTCCTCAGGCTGGAGTGCAGGGATGCAAGCACAGCTCACTGCAGCCTTGACCTACTGGGCTCAAGCGATCCTCTCACCTCAGCCTCCTGAGTACCTAGGACCACAGGCTTGCACCACCACTCCTGGCTAATTTTTAAAATCACTCTGTAGAGATGGGGTCTCGCTGTGTTGCCCAGTCTGGCAAAGAAATCCTGGGCTCAAAGGATCTGGCTACCTTGGGCCCCAAAGTCCTGGGATGACAGGCATGAGCCACCACACCTGGTCTCAGCAAGGTTTTTTTTTGACTTCAAGAAAACAAAGCTGCTCTTAGGTCTTCAGACAACTGCTATTATCAATCACAGCAAAAAATAAAAAATAAAAAAAAATACAGCTGGGACGTGAGAGGACTTTCTAGATGCATCGTAACTTACATAAAGATTGACAGAGGCCAGGCGCGGTGGCTCGCACCTGTAATCCCAGCACTTTAGGAGGCCAGGGCAGGTGGATCACCTGAGGTCAGGAGTTCGAGACCAGCCTGACCAACATGGAGAAACCCCGTCTCTACTAAAAGTACAAAAATTAGCTTGACATGGTGGGTGGGCGCCTGTAATCCCAGCTACCCAGGAGGCTGAGGCAGAAGAATCGCTTGAACCCGGGAGGTGGAGGTTGCTGTGAGCTGAGATTGCACCACTGCACTCCAGCCTGGGGGCGACAAGAGCAAAACTCCGTCTCAAAAAAAAAAAAGATTGACGGAGCCACTTGAAACATCTGACTCAGAAGAAACAAGAACCAGAACGCTGGGGGTTCTAAGTCTTACAGCAAAAAGAGAAAGACACTAAGGTTTGTGGTTAACAGATGGATTGTGGTCAGGAAACAGGTTCAAATCTCAGCTCCACCACCTGCCAGCTATGTGACACTTGCCTTCTCAGGTGGATTAAGTGAGAAGATAGAGCAGAAAGCCCAGTGCCTGCACATGCCACGTGCTTCAGTGATGAAGTTACTGTTGTCGCAACATACTGAAAAGCTCTAAGCCCTGATACCTGTAGTGATTCTGCATCGGAGGCAAAAAGACCATAGGAAGGTAGAAATGAAAGAGAAATTCAGAGAGATTGACCGGCTGCGGTGGCTCACGCCTTTCATCCCAGCACTTTGAGAGGCCAAAGCGGGTGGATCGCTTGAGGTCAGGAGTTCAAGACCATTCTGGCCAACATGGCAAAACCCTGTCTCAACTAAAATACAAAAATTAGCCTGGTGGTGGCGTGTGCCTGTAATCCCAGCTAAGAGAATCGCTTGAACTCGGGCGGAGGTTGCAGTGAGCCGAGACTGCACCGTTGCACTGCAGCCTAAGCAACAGAGCAAGACTGTGAAAGAAAAGAAAAAAGAAAAGAAAGAGAGAGAAAAGAAACGCAGACAGATTAATTCTTGGCTGTTGCAGAATGCAAAATGAGGAATGACGCCCGGGTTTCAAGTTTAAGGCTGTGGGTATTTCGGAGCCTGGTGAAAAGCAAAGCACTGCCACATTTTCCCTTCGCTCCCCTCACCTGCCATAGACCGTGTACTCCCACTCACAAAGAGCACATGCCCAGTGCTCCGTCCCTCTCACTAGGATGAAGAAAGACACCCAAAACCCAAGGTCCAAACTTGGGAAGAAACTGAATTCAACACAACAAAAGTCAACACCTCATGTGTAAAGGATCTTATTAAAGTGCCAAGCATGCCAGCGTGAACTCAGTGTCTGGCCCTACTCGTTATGAAATAAACTTAAGAACAAATCCCTAGGCCGGGCGCGGTGGCTCACGCCTGTAATCCCAGCACTTTGGGAGGCTGAGGCGGGCAGATCACGAGGTCAGGAGATCGAGACCATCCTGGCTAACACGGTGAAACCCCGTTTCCACTAAAAATACAAAAAAATTAGCCGGGCGTGGTGGTGGGTGCCTGTAGTCCCAGCTACTAGGGAGGCTGAGGCAGGAGAATGGCGTGAACCCGGGAGGCGGAGCTTGCAGTGAGCTGAGATCATGCCACTGCACTCCAGCCTGGGGGACAGAGCGAGACTCTGTCTCAAAAAAAAAAAAAAAAAGAACAAATCCCATCTAAGAACAGGAAAAAAACCAGCAACTCTCATGCACATCAAATGCTGTTCTCAATGATCCTGTTCGCTCTGAACGTCACAAAGCACCAGCAGGTGGGAGATAACTAAAGTTTGAATAAAATTTGTTTTATATGCCTCAGTTGGAACACTTTTGTTCCACAAAGCTTTTCCTGCTCCAGCCCAAAGATGCACCCACAAAGAAAGAGATTTTTCTTTTCTTTTTTTTTTTGGAGACGGAGTCTCGCTCTGTCGCCCAGGCTGGAGTGCAGTGGCGCGATCTCGGCTCACTGCAAGCTCTGCCTCCCGGGTTCACACCATTCTCCTGCCTCAGCCTTCCAAGTAGCTGGGACTACAGGCGCCCACCACCACACCCAGCTAATTTTTTGTATTTTTTTTTTTAGTAGAGATGGGGTTTCACCATGTTAGCCAGGATGGTCTCGATCTCCTGATCTCAGGATCCGCCTGCCTCAGCCTCCCAAAGTGCTCGGATTACAGGCATGAGCCACTGCACCTAGTCAAGAGTTTTTTCAAAAGAATATTTTTCTGGATTTTTATGGTAACATCTGGGGTTTTATGACTTCAGACAGATAAGGGTGGAGGAGGTAATTTATGAAAAGAAACATCTCTCTTGATCCATATTTACATTCCATAAGGGAGTGAGTTTGGCTTTTGGATTCTCCTCTCAGGCCTATCAGGGGAATAGAATCCTTGCTCCTATTTTATGAGATTTATGGGGCAATGAAGTCTGTGGGGCTGATGCTACACCACCTGCTTCACGAATACAGCCCCTCCATTTGCAAAGTGCTGACTTGGAACATTTGTATTTTTCCTTTACAAACCTATCTATCTATCTACCTGTCTGTCCGTCCATCCGTCCGTCCGTCCATCCATCCATCTCACTCTGTTGCCCAGGCTGTCACGCAGTGGCACGATCACAGCTCACTGCAGCCTTGGCATCCTGAGCTTAGGTGATCCTCCTCTCAGCCTCCCAAATGGCTGGGACCACATCTGTGTGCCACCATGCCCAGCTAATTTTTTGTAGAAATGAGGTCTCATTATATCACTGAGGCTGGTCTCGAACTCCTAAGCTCAAGTGATCCTCCCACCTTGGCCTCCCAAAGTGCTGAGATTACAAGCAGTGAGCCACTGTGCCCGGCCTAAATCTCTCACGTTTATAAGCAGTCATCTGATGCCTTTCCATCCCATTCACACACATTGAGCATCCATATCTGCCTTTAATAAAAGGTCATAATACAGCCCTGGCATTACAAAAGCTAACCAGAGAACACTGAGGATATCAGCTCATGAAGATACTCTGTCTACAATGAGACTAGGACAACTGTCTTCCTTTTCAGAAAAGGAAACTGAGGCAGTGAGAGGCTACGATGCTTCAACACAGGGGACCTCAACCCAAGACTTGCGCTTTTAGTTCCATCATAGATGCATCAGAGACTGTACTTAGTTGGGGAGTAACCTAAGCTAACCTCACCATGCACAGCCCAACAGGGAATCTAAACTAACCCCACCATGTACAGCCCAAAAGGGAACCTAAGCTAACCCTATCATGTACAACCCAACAGGGAACTAAGCTAACCCCACCATGCACAGCCCAACAGGGAACTAAGCTAACCCCACCATGCACAGCCCAACAGGGAACCTAAGCTAACCCCAACAAGGAACTAAGCTAACCCCACCATACGCAGCCCAACAGGGAACTAAGCTAACCCCAACAAGGAACTAAGCTAACCCCACAACGCACAGCCCAACAGGGAACCTAAGCCAACCCTACTATGCACAGCCCAACAAGGAACTAAGCTAACCCCACCATGCACAGCCCAACAGGGAACCTAAGCTAACCCTACCATGTACAGCCCAACAAGGAACCTAAGCTAACCCCACCATGTACAACCCAACAGGGAACCTAAGCTAACCCCACCATGCACAACCCAACAGGGAACTAAGCTAACCCCACCATGCACAGCCCAACAGGGAACTAAGCTAACCCCACCATGTACAGCCCAACAATTAGAATTTAGGGCATTTTAGTTGGACTCAGACCTCAGGGTTTGAATTTAAGGTGAGGGTTACAGGAATGTGTGTAGGGATTATGGCTGGAATGCTACCCTCACTTACAGTTGACCCTCTTCTCAGGACTCTCCAAATCCACCTGGTGCCTCTCTTCTGCCCCTGCACAGCCAGGCCACCCCTCATCCAAACACCAGGTTTCCAGCACTGCAGCCTCGCAAGCTCATCCCCACCCACAAAACACTCACAAACGCACCTGGCATGTCAGTGTCTGTATAGCAGGTCTCACAGTCTCAGCACTGCTGACACTTTGCTGGGAAGGGGCGGGATGGGGGTGGGGGGGGGGGCGCTGTTCCGTACACTGTAGAATGTTCATCGGTGTCCCAGGAAATGCCAGTGATGCCCACTTAGTAACAATCGAAAATGGTGCCAGAAGCCCAGGAGACTCTGAGAGCAGTGAAACGATTCTGTCTGATCCCATCCTGGTGGATGCATGTCATTCATTATGCATTCGTCAAAACCAAGTGTCCAACACAAACAATAAACCCTACGGTAAGCTGTGAACTTCAGTTAGTAACAATGTATCCATACCAGCCCCTCAGTTTTAACAAATGTAGCGCACCAATGCAAGATGCTAATGACAGCAGGAATACCTGGAGGGCGAGGGAGGGGTACCTGTGAACTCTCTGTACTTTCTGCTCAGTTTTTCTGAAAACCTAAAACTGTTCTATGAAACAAAGTCTATCAATTAAAAATTTAAAGTCTCCAGACATTTGCCTGTGTCCCTAAAGGGCAAAGCTGTTCCGCTTGGCTGGGAGAACACACCTACGCAGGCCAAGTCCCCAGCAGGGCAATGCTCTCGTTACTTTCACGAGTCAATCAGTGCAGCTGTATCAGGCCACGTTCCTGGATGGAGGCTGGAAAAGGTGAGCTTTCTGAGTGTGCGTGGGTTGTGGACACTCCTCTGGGGGATAACCTTTTTAGGGGAGAAAGCATGGAGCCCAGTCTCAGGAAACCCCAGGCAGAGGCTGGAGAGAGAGGCCTAATCCTCCAGTCCCAGCTTCAAAGATGGCACCTTGGTTGCTATATTCAATCTGGTGAGAATGCCTTCCTTGGGTTTCCCTTTTTCAAAAATTATCTCCATCGCTCAGTAGCCTGAAATAAGAAATGGAAAGAAGCCTTGGCCTTAAAAAAAGCCAGAGGAAGCATCTCAACCCCCCCTGAAGTCAGAGGAAGCATCTCAACCCCCAGAAGCCAGAGGAAGCATCTCAACCCCCCCTGAAGTCAGAGGAAGCATCTCAACACCTGGAGCCAGAGGAAGCATCTCAACACCCTGAAGTCAGAGGAAGCATCTCAACACCCTGAAGCCAGAGGAAGCATCTCAACACCCTGAAGCCAGAGGAAGCATCTCAACACCCTGAAGTCAGAGGAAGCATCTCAACCCCCCCTGAAGTCAGAGGAAGCATCTCAACACCTGGAGCCAGAGGAAGCATCTCAACACCCTGAAGTCAGAGGAAGCATCTCAACACCCTGAAGCCAGAGGAAGCATCTCAACACCCTGAAGCCAGAGGAAGCATCTCAACACCCTGAAGTCAGAGGAAGCATCTCAACACCCTGAAGTCAGAGGAAGCATCTCAACACCTGGAGCCAGAGGAAGCATCTCAACACCCTGAAGTCAGAGGAAGCATCTCAACACCTGGAGCCAGAGGAAGCATCTCAACACCCTGAAGTCAGAGGAAGCATCTCAACACCTGGAGCCAGAGGAAGCATCTCAACACCCTGAAGTCAGAGTAAGAATCTCAACACCCTGAAGTCAGAGGAAGCATCTCAACACCCGGAAGCCAGAGGAAGCATCTCAACACCCTGAAGCCAGAGGAAGCATCTCAACACCTGGAGCCAGAGGAAGCATCTCAACACCCTGAAGCCAGAGGAAGCATCTCAACACCCTGAAGTCAGAGGAAGCATCTCAACACCCTGAAGTCAGAGTAAGAATCTCAACACCCTGAAGTCAGAGGAAGCATCTCAACACCTGGAGCCAGAGGAAGCATCTCAACACCCTGAAGCCAGAGGAAGCATCTCAACACCCGGAAGCCAGAGGAAGCATCTCAACACCCTGAAGTCAGAGGAAGCATCTCAACACCCTGAAGTCAGAGGAAGCATCTCAACACCCTGAAGTCAGAGGAAGCATCTCAACACCCTGAAGTCAGAGGAAGCATCTCAACACCCTGAAGCCAGAGGAAGCATCTCAACACCCTGAAGTCAGAGGAAGCATCTCAATGCCCGGAACCTGGGGGTCCTGCCGGAGGCAGCCTCTGCAGCTCTGCCGCTGGTGTCTGCAGGGACAGGTGGAGACATGACAGAGGTGCCCCAAGAAGATGGTCCCCAGATTTGCTAAACCGGCTGCTAAAATACCCCCTTCCATCTGAATGCATAAATGAGATGTGACTGTGTCAACTTTAAATCCAGTCAGCTTCAGCCATTTGCACGGCTGAAACGTGGGCACACCCAGGTCCCCGCTGGCCGCCTTCATGATTTCCTTGGAATCCTGGCTCTCCCTGATTGCCTTTCTCTCTCATCCCTTCCATTCACCCCTTCCGATTTTGTTTGTTTGTTTGTTTGTTTGTTTTGAAACTGAATCTCGCTCTCTCGCCCAGGCTGGAGTGCAGTGGCACCATCTTGGCTCACTGCAACCTCCACCTTCTGGGTTCAAGTGATTCTCCTGCCTCAGCCTCCTGAGTAGCGGGGATTACAGGCACCTGCCACCACGCCTGGCTAATTTTTGTATTTTTAGTAGAAACGGGGTTTCACCATGTTGGTCAGGCTGGTATCGAACTCCTGTCAAGTGATCCACCCACCTCGGCCTCCCAAAGTGCTGGGATGACAGGCGTGAGCCACCACGCCCGGCCCACCCCTTCCTTTGATAGTTCATCTTCTCTAATGGAGAGAGGAAGAAAAGAGGGTACCCAAAGAAGCAAAAAAACGAGAGAAAATGAGACATGATCAAACATAAACCACCATGGGGACTGCTGCCGTGACAAAGCTGGGTACGGGGAGAAACAGAATTCAGCAACCTTCTAAAGCTGCTACAATAATACTTTCCGGTTTAAAAAGACCTAATGTGGCCGGGCGCAGTGGCTCACGCCTGTAATCCCAGCACTTTGGGAGGCCGAGGTGGGTGGATCACGAGGTCAGGAGATCGAGACCATCCTGGCTAACACGGTGAAACCCCATCTCTACTAAAAATACAAAAAAAAAAAAAAATTAGCCGGGCATGGTGGCAGGCACCTGTAGTCCCAGCTACTAGGGAGGCTGAGGCAGGAGAATGGCGTGAATCTGGGAGGCAGAGCTTGCAGTGAGCCAAGATCGCACCACTGCACTCCAGCCTGGGCGACAGAGCGAGACTCTGTCAAAAAAAAAAAAAAAAAAAAAAAAAAAAAAAAAAAAAAGCTAATCTTTCCCAACATCATTAATTCTTCTCAACAATGTAATATCTTCCAAGGTGAATCTTTTAGGAAAATGGGCTTTATAAAATGTTGGGCTGGGGGCGGTGGCTCACACCTGTAATCCCAATGCTTTGGGAGGCTGAGGTGGGGAGGATTGTTTGAGGCCAAGAGTTCAAGACCAGCCTGGGCAACAGAGCAAGACTATCTCAACAAAAAAATTAAATAGGCTGGGCACGGTAGCTCATGCCTGTAATCCCAGTACTTTGGGAGGTTGAGGCAGGCAGATCACATGAGGTTGGAAGTTCGAGATCAGCCTGACCAACATGGAGAAACCCTGTCCCTACTAAAAATATAAAGAATTAGCCAGGCATGGTGGCACATGCCTGTAATCCCAGCTACTTGGGAGGCTGAGGCAGGAGAATCACTTGAACCCAGGAGGCGGAGGTTGCAGTGAGCCGAGATTGTGCCATTGCACTCCTGCCTGGGTAACAAAAGCAAAACTCCGTCTCAAAAAAAAAAAAAAAAAATTAAATAAGCAAGGCATGGTGGCGTGTGCCTGTAGTCCTAATTACTTGGGAGGCTGAGGTGGATTATTTGAGCACAGGACTTTGAGGTTACAGTGAGCTATGATCATGCCACAGCACTCCAGCCTGGGCAACACAGCAGACCCTGTGTCTAAAACACAAGAATAAAAAAAAGAAGCAGAACTATTCCCATACCTCTCCATGTTCGTGGGAGGATTAAGCTGGCTCATGCATATACAGCACAGAACATGTTGCCTCGCACACCGTACAAACTTACCAGACGTTTTTAACTATTGTCTTTGTGTTTCAACTTCGCTTTAAACTAAAATATAAACATTTATTAAACTATCCAGTTCTCCCACTTCTCCTCTTACTAACCCCAGCCCAGGGAAGTTTTTGTGGAACTGACAGATGACGTCTGTTTTTACGAAGAGTTGTTTCTGGTAATAGAACCTTCTCGACTTCAAAGCTTCCCTAAATTCTCTACAATAGACACTTGAACCCCTGCAGATCTCGAAGATGCTAAAATGGACCACACGTTCCTGACCACCCGCCTCTGGCCACTCAACAAACTCACCCTATTTCTCAGTTCCTGCATATCACACACAATATTCTTTTTTTCCCAAGCCAGTCCCCTCCTAGGCATGTTGCAATGACGCCTCTCCTAGGAAAGTCCCTGTGGCAGATCCACGGACTCTGTAATGGAAACTCCGGTGTGCCTAACAATAGCGCCACTGTCACACACGCGTGAGCTTTCATGACAGCCAGGGACTGGCAACCCACGGCTGCCGTGCCCAAGAAAATTATTTCCCGTGGGAGAAAGAAAACTACGTTCAGCTCCTGGCAGGTCCCAGGCAAGTCCGAGCCAGGCTGGTGGGGAGGCAAATCCTCTGTCCTGGGAAAGGGAGGCAGAGGTAAGGGCTGTTCCCACCCTCCAGTGACCCAGATGGGAAAGGCAGCTGCGTGGGAATCAAAATGACAGCAGAGATGCATGGCTTTTTCCCAGCGTCACTGAAACAAAGCTACCGTGGGCTGCCCCACACTGTTTACAGGGCCATCAGTTAGCAAGATGGATCTCGTGATTAACAGAAAACTCAATTTCTTCTTGAAAGCACGTTCTAGGGTGGGGTGCCTCCTTATCACATCAGTCAGATGTCAAAAGGCAATCACGTAAATTGAATAAGGGAAGGAAAATGCCAGGCAGCCTCATTGACGTCCGGCATGTTCTGCTATTATTGAAAGGAAATTGAGAAATTACAGACAGTACTGCCTATTAGCTTCACAATGCCCCGTCCTAGGGCAATCCACAAAGATTTCCTCACTGTGCTGTCAACTCTGTGTTAAATGAATTCTCGGTCCAGCATTTTTTTTTTGTTTTTTTGTTTTTTTGTTTTTTGAGACGGAGTCTTGCTCTGCTACCCAGGCTGGAATGCAGTGGCACGATCTCGGCTCACTGCGACCTCCACCTCCCAGGTTCAAGCAAGTCTCCTGCCTCAGCCTCCCGAGTAGCTGGGACTACAGGTGCCTGCCACCACACATGGCTACTTTTTCTATTTTTTCCTTAGTAGAGATGGGGTTTCACCATGTTGGCGAGGCTGGTCTCAAACTCCTGACCTAGGTGATCCACCCGCCTCAGCCTCCCAAAGTGCTGGGATAACAGGTGTGAACCCCTGCTCCTGACCAGTTCAGATTATTTAAGGATAACTTGATATTGTGCACTTCCAAGTTCTCCATGGATTGAGCCGGTCAAGCAATACTTAATTTTCAAGTAACTACCCACCTACTGCTGTGCCTTTCTTCCCCACAACCATTCATCTTTGTTCCTGTGTCCAGCGGGGCTCAGGGTTTCCCAGCCTCAGCACTAGGTGGCTGGATGGTTTCTTCGTGGTCGAGGGCTGGTCCGTGCATTCCAGGATGTCCAGCAGCACTCCTGATCCCTACCATCCCCCCAAGGCTGGACAAACATCCCTGGGGGAAAAACTGCCCCAGTTGAGAATCACTGTCCTAGTTCCATGCATTCTGCTCTCCTGGGACACAGCCCTCTTCAGCTCCCCTGCCTGGGACACCTTTGATCCCATCTTTACCTACTAACTCCTGCTCTGCAATCAGGAGCTCGTCCAGACGCCACCTCCTCTGAGAAACTACTCTGAGGCCAGGCGCAATGTCTCACACCTCTAATCCCAGCACTTTGGGAGGCCAAGGTGGGGGGATCACTTGAGGCCAGGAGTTCAAGACCAGGCTGGGTAAGATGGAGAAATTTCATCTTTACAAAAAATACAAAAATTAGCCAGGGCGGTAGTGCACGCCTGTAGTTCCAAGCTGATGTGGGAGGACTGCTTGAACCTGGGAGGTCGAGGCTGCAGTGAGCCATGATGGCACCACTGCACTCTAGCCTGGGTGACAAAATAGACCCTGTCTCAAAAAAACAAAAACAAAACAAAACAAAATACTCTAAGAGTCATTTCTTCCTATCCCCTCCCCGCAAAGAAGGACAGGGCTGGGATTCTGCCTCTGTGCATGCCTTTTTTTTTTTTTTTTTTTTTTTTTGAGACAGAGTCTTGTTCTGTTGCCCAGGCTGGAGTGCAATGGCATGATCTTGGCTCACTGCAACCTCCGCCTCCTGGGTTCAAGTGATTCTCCCGCCTCAGCCTCCTGAGTAGCTGGAATTACAGGCACCCACCGCCGAGCCGAGCTAATTTTTGTATTTTGAGTAGAGACGGGGTTTCACCATGTTGGTCAGGCTCGTCTTGAACTCCTGACCTCAGGTGATCCACCCGCCTCGGCCTCCCAAAGTGCTGGGATTACAGGCATGAGCCACGGCACCCGGCCTGTGCATGCTTTTCTTACAGCACCTTTTATATTAATAGTATTGTAACTGTCTCCTTACTTTGCTTAATACTCCATCTATCCATCCATTAATTCAACAAATATTGATGTACTGGGTACAAAAAATAAGACCCTGAGAGAGACACCTGGATATCTGCTCTCCTGGGCTCATATTCTCGTGAGGACGATCAATAAGCAACAATAAACAAGAAAATGGCAGATAGTAGTGAGAGCTGCGAAGAAGACACAGCTGGCTTCTCTCTCCTGCAAGGAGACTTAGCTCCTTGAGGGCAAAGACTGATTCACTCATGATTATATATCTTCAGGAATTAGCACTGAGCCTTAAAAACAAAACCACGGATTCCGCACTTTCCTCCTTTGTCTCCTCTCTGTTACGGAGATTTAGGTACAGGGTTTCTTTTCCTGGGAGACAATAAAAAAACTCCCTGAAGGGAGGGTCTTGCACAGTTGATAAATTTTACAAGCTGTGGGGGGTGGTGCACACCTGTAGTCCCAGCTACTGGGAGAATGAGGCAGGAGGATCGCCTGAGCCCAGGAGTTCGAGGCTGCAGTGAGCTATGATCATGTCGTTGCACCCCAGCCTGAGTGACAGAGCAAGACCCTGTTTCTAAATTAATTATTTTCACAAAGGAAATCAAAGGGCTTTTGTTAAAGTAAATGATATCCTCAAGCTATACAGTTTAACACTAAAACTCTTCTGAGGGCCTGGCACGGTGGCTTATGGCCGTAATCCCAGCACGTTGGGAGGCCGAGGCGGGCGGATCACCTGAGGTCAGGAGTTTGAGACCAACCTGACCAACATGGAGAAACCCCGTCTCTACTAAAAATACAAAATTAGCGGGGTGTGGTGGCGCATGCCTGAAATCCCAGCTACTCCGGAGGCTGAGGCAGGAGAATTGCTTGAACCCAGGGGGCAGAGGTTGTGGTGAGCCAAGATCGCACCATTGCACTCCAGCCTGGGCAACAAGATCGAAACTCCATCTCAAAACAAAAAAAATGAAGAAAAACACAAACTTTTCTGAAGATATAGCCAAAAAGCTTATGAAGAGAGAGAGCATTTTATAGATGGAGAAATGGAGGCCTGGAAATGGTGACCTGCCCAAGGCAACGATGCCAGGAACCTGGAGCTGACCATCTGGCTTCAGAACCCACTCTCTTCCCCACCAGATGCCCAGCTCTTACAGGAACAGAGAGGCACGAGGCAGGTACAAACGTCAGGAGGAAATCTCTTTCCTCCCAGGAGGCGGTTGGCAAACCACGGCATCAGGATCCTCCCTGGGTGAGAAGGGAGGGTGGTGAGTTTATTTACAAGCAAAATGAATCTGCCGGTTCAAGGAGAAGAAACAGGAATGACACTAGTTTTTCAAATTCTTACCACTGGGACTGGCCCTAAACTTTAGCACTTTATTCGAAAGCCAAAAACCACTCAAAAGCTAATGTCTACAGAGAAGACGGCCAAAAATAAGTACCTTTTTTTCTCTTCATGGAAAGAAAGTTTTCTAATATTTAAAAGCTCAGGATTATTCTGCAGAGACGTTAAAAATGGCCCGATCTGCAGGGCGGGAAGCATCTTCTGGGAGTTTCGAGAGAAAAGTGTGAACTTTACGAAAAGATAAATCTGCATTCTTTTTTTTTTTTTTTTTTTTTTGATGGAGTTTAGCTCTTTTTGCCCAGCCTGGAGTGCAATGGCACGATCTTGGCTCATTGCAACCTCCACCTCCCGGGCTCAAGTCCCGAGTAGCTGGGATTGCAGGCATCCACCACCACGCCCGGCTATTTTTGTATTTTTAGTAGAGATGGGGTTTCACCATGTTGGCCAGGCTGGTCTTGAACTCCTGACCTCAGGTGATCTGCCCGCCTCGGCCTCCCAAAGTGCTGGGATTACAGGCATGAGCCACGGCGCCCAGCCAGATAGATCTGCATTATCATTTGTATCCGGTAAACCCCTCTGAGCCTTGACGTCACCCTCCGCAACATGCAGGGATCTGTCAGGGGAGATGATCGCCACATGAAACAAAGTAACAGTATCTGGCACAAAGGCAGACACTTAATCAATGCTAGCTCCTTTCCTCTCTGCAGTTTATTCTGGGGAAGAACCTTGGCCTGGGAAACAGCAGACCTGGTCCAACTCCCGGCTCTGCCCAGATCCCAAGTGACTCAAATGCTTCAGCTGCCCTGACCTCTGTTTCCTCGTTACTAAAATGAAAAGCACGGGATCTACCTCCAACAGTCATGGGATTCAAGGACACCTCCCCCGTGAAAACCAGAGCAATGAATTCAAACAAAGCACATTAACTAAATCTAAATCTAAATCGATGGCATTTTGTCCCATAAACACTCAGCCTGAAAGTCTCACCCTCAGCTTGCTGTTTGTTTTGTTTTGTTTTGTTTTTTGGAGATGGGGTCTCGCTCTGTCACCCAAGCTGCAGTGCAGTGGCGCAATCTCAGCTCACTATAACCTCTGCCTACTGGGTTTAAGTGATTCTCCTGCCTCAGCCTCCTGAGTAGTTGGGATTACAGGCACCCACCACCATGCCCAGCTAATTTTTATATTTTTAGTAGAGATGGGGTTTCGCCATGTTGGCCAGGCTGGTCTCGAACTCCTGACCTTAGATGATCCACCTGCCTCGGCCTCCTGAAGTGCTGGGATTGCAGGTGTGAGCCACTGCACCCGGCCTCAGCTTGCTGTTTAAACACGGTCTCATGCAGAGCCATCTGCCTGTGAGCTGGACAGCGACACGGTCCAGGGTTCCAGCCCTCCAGGGTCATCTCCCAAAAATATCCTCGGATGTTTGTCCCAGCTGGTGAGTCAGGACTGAACCTGATACCAGGGAAGTGTTGCTGCTATCAGGGCATCTCTCACCAATTTCATTATTCACTGCTCCCACTCGCACGACGGACCCTAGTCCACAGTCCGTTCCAGACATAAGCCAACACTCGCTCTGGCATTCTTAGAAACTGTTCAGGTAACAGAAAAAACTTTTTAACTTCCCGTGTCAACCTCTGAGATCTGTGAGGTTGATACTTCAAGCAGAAGGCACGAGAATGTCTTTCTGAACCTGAAAATCACGGTGAAGGTCCTTAGGACGTCTACATCGAGGCAGAAACAGATTTATTAGGGAGAATGCGGTGAAGAGAAAAAGATGGCACAAGAAAAGATGCTGCCTCACTGGGCCGTCCTGCCCTGTTCCCTCCCCAAAGGGTGAGCAGAGAAAGCTTTCTAAAGGCAACTGTCACTCAGTGGCAATGCCACTGGCTTTCCAGGACTTGTTTTCTTCTCTCCAAACCTGTTTAAGAAGGAGACGTGAGGAAAAGAGGGAAGAGTCACAAGGAACAAGCACCACTACAGCTCCTCCCACCATCATCCCCTCCCACCATCGTCCCCTCCCACCAGTCCCCTCCCACCATCGTCCCCTCCCACCATCGTCCCCTCCCACCATCGTCCCCTCCCACCATCGTCCCCTCCCACCAGTCCCCTCCCACCATCGTCCCCTCCCATCATCCTCCCCTCCCATCATCGTCCCCTCCCATCATCCTCCCCTCCCACCATCGTCCTCTCCCACCATCATCCCCTCCGGTCACCATCCTCTCCCGTCACTAGCCCCTCCCACCACCAGCCCCTCCCATCATTCCATCCACCACCCTGGTGCCCACACTATTTTAACACAATGGCCCCCTCCTATCATTCTTTTTTTTTTTTTTTTTTAAGACCAACTTTTGCTCTTGTCGCCCAGGCTGGAGAGCAATGGCGCGATCTCAGCTCACTGCAACCTCTGCCTCCCAGGTTCAAGCGATTCTCCTGCCTCAGCTTCCCAAGTAGCTGGGATGCACCATCACCCCTGGCTAATTTTTTTATATTTTTAGTAGAGATGGGCTTTCTCCATGTTGGCCAGGGTGGTCTCGAACTCCCGAACTCAGGTGATCTGCCCGCCTCAGCCTCCCAAAGAGCTGGGATTACAGGCTGAGCCACTGCACCCGGCCTCCCCTCCCATCATTTCATCGCCCACCCTGGTACCCACAATATTTGAACACAACGTATAACTGTAATAATAATAATAAAAGAAGCTAACAGTTATGAGGTGCTCACCTCTTCAATTCTGCTACAAGTTTTTTTCGTTTTTTTGTTTTGTTTTTGAGGCAGAGTCTCACTCGGTCGCCCAGGCTGGAGTGCAGTGGTGCCGTCTCGGCTCACTGCAACCTCCTCTTCCTGTGTTCAAGCGATTCTCCTGCCTCAGCCTCCCGAGTAGCTGGGATTACAGGCGCCCACCACCATGCCCAGTCTTTGTTTTTTGATCTATGCTTTTTCTTTTTTTGAGACAGGGTCTCGCTCTGTCACCCAGGGTGGAGTGCAGTGGTATGATCACAGCTCACTGCAACCTCTGCCTCCCAGGCTCCAGCAGATTCTCCCACATCCGCCTCCTGAGTAGCTGGGACTACAGGCGTGTGCCACCACGCCCAGCTAATTTTAAAATTTTTTGTAAAGACAGTGTTTTGCCTTGTTGCCCAGGCTGGCCTCAAACTCCTGGGCTCAAGTGATCCTCCTGCCTCAGCCTCCCAAAGTGCTGGGATTCCAGGCGTGAGCCAGCACACCCAGCCTCTGCTACAAGTCCTATACACATCGGCTCACTTAGTACCCACGACACCCCTTTGAGGTATTATTATCCCCATTTTCCAGATAGAACAATGAGGTTCAGAGAGGCTAAGGAGCCTGCCGGAAGTCATACAACCTATTATTACCACAGCCAAAGGGCCTGACGCCTGCCTTCATTCAGGGTAGACCAAATTCCCCCTGGGATGTCCCCCTCCAAAGTCAACCTCACCCCCTACGGACAGATTCCTAAGAAAATTCATGCTCCTTTGTTTGTGGCAAAAAGTCACCAGTCTGTGGACAAGGAGGAGTTAAGGCTGCATTTGTAGACATAGAACCAAGTTTTCTGAGTTTTGTGGGCTGAAGTCAGACTTGTAGCATTAACTTTAATGTAAATTTTTTTGGAGGTGATTCATGTAGAATTCCTGCCAAGAATTTTAATAACTAGACTGAATAAGGCCAAACTCTGTCTGTACATGCCTCACCGCATCGACTGCCCTAAGAGTTACTCTGCAGCCCCAGCAAAGCCTGGGGCAGAGCTGGCCGAGCCGGACTTCCAAAACTCCCAGGTTGTAAGCGGGGCTTGCTGTGAAGAGTGGGACCCGCGGGCTGCCCGGACGTCGGACGTCAGACGTCGTCCGGCTTCCATCCGACCGACTGGCCCGAGTTTTATGGTGCCCCGTGGCCACTAGGGACAAAAGGAAAGGACGCACACGTCGGAAGAAGCTTATAAAAGAAGAGCCTTTCCCAGCGGGCTCTTTTCCGAGGGCTGTAAAGTCTCTCTCTGATGTGGTATTTTCAGCCTTTTTCCCCCGCTCTGACCCAACACATTCCCATCAGTAACAAGAACTCACCCACATGGCAGTATTTTTTCGTTTGTTTGTTTTTGAGACAGAGCCTCGCTCTGTCGCCCGGGCTGGGGTGCAATGGTGCCATCTCGGCTCACTGCAACCTCTGCCTCCTGGGTTCAAGCAATTCTCCTGCCTCAGCCTCCTGAGTAGCTGGGATTACAGGCGCACGCAACCACATCCAGCTAAGTTTTGTATTTTTAGTAGAGATGGGGTTTCACCATCTTGGCCAGGCTGGTCTCGAACTCTTGACCTCAGGTGATCCGCCCACCTTGGCCTCCCAAAGTGCTGGGATTACAGGCGTGAGCCACTGTGCCCGGCCCGTGACAGTATTTTTTACGGGTAGGGGAAGAATACACATCTTTACTCCTTGCCCTTAGAGAAGCAGAATCCGTATGGCGGGGGGACATGAAGGGTTTGGCAAAGCCCCCGGAAGGTCTGTTTCCCGTCTTCCGCTCCTCTTCACACACAAGTGTGGGTGCCACATTCACACTCCCACACCCACAACTATGGATCTAACACACAGTCCCCAAACATACACTCTGCCAATGAATCAAGACTTACCTGGAAGGCTATGTCATTAAAATCACAGGAATTATATTAAAATTCTAAAATAGGCCAGCTGCGGTGGCTCACACCTGTAAGCCCAGCATTTTAGAAGGCTGAAGCAGGCAGATTGCTTGAGCCCAAGAGTTCGAGACCAGCTGGGTGACACAGCAAGACCCTGTCTGTAAATGTGTATATATACATATATATATATATATGCCGGGCATGGTAATGCACACACATAGTTCCAGCTATTCAGGAGGTGGGAAGATCCCTTGAACCCAGGAGCTAAGAGGCTGCAGTGAGCTAAGAATGCACCACCGCACACCAGTCCAGGTGACAGAATGAGATCCTGTCGGTTAAAAATAAAAAAAGTGAAATAAAGAATGTGTAAGTTTCTTAAAGCAGTCTTCAAAACAGAAAGGGAGGTTTAAAGCAACTTGCTGCCCCAAAATGGAAGGGTGCTCTTATAGGCTAGAATGTAGTAAAATACGAGACATGTTACTGATACAAGACAGAAATCATGCTATTGCAAACCACAGAAAATAGTTCTACGCCAGTGCTGTTCAATAGAAATATAACGTGAGCCACATGTATCATCTTAAGTTTCTTAACAGTAAAAGGTAAAAAGGGCTGGGCGTGGTGGCTCACACTTATAATCCCAGCACTTTGAGAGGCTGAGGCGGGAGGACTGCTTGAGCCCAGGAGTTTGAGACCAGCCTGGGCAACAAGGCGAGACCCTATCTCTACAAAAAATTTAAAAATTAGCTGGGCATGGTGGCATGTGCCTGTGGTCCCAGCCACTCAGGAGGCTGGGGTGGGAGGATCGCTTGAGCCCGGGAGGCGGAGGTCCGGAGGTCGCAGTGAGCTACGATCGTGCCATTGTACTCCAGCCTGGACTACAGAGTGAGACCTTGTCTCAAAAAAAAAAAAGAAAAAGGTAAAAAGGTACAGGTGAAGTTAATCTTAATACATTTTAACCCAATACATCTGAAACATGATCATTTTGACATGTAATCAATATAAATGAATAGTAATAGGACATATTACATTCGTTTCATCACATCTGGGTCTCGGGGGCCTGGTGCACTTCGTATCTTCAGAGCATCTCCACGTAGACTTGCGTGGTTCTCAGGTACCTGTTTCGCAGCCATGAGAAGCTGGTGGCAGCCCCTGGACCACACAGCTCTGGGAGGTGGCACCGTACAGTTAAGAAACGTCCAGGGTTCTACTTACTTCTAAACTGCGTATTTTTGAATGACTGGCCTGGAATTAATAAATAAATACTATGTTTTTTAAAGTTTTTTTTTTTAAAGAAAAATGTTTGTAGCTTGCACCTGCCCATTTCCTACTTAAACAGCTCTGGGCAAGTCACTTAACCTTCTTGAGCTTGATCGTCATAAAACTCAAACAAAGGTGTAAAAACGCCAACACAAGTTCCTTACAGGGCTGTCTCGAGCTCATGTATTATAATGCAGAAGGAAGTGTTTTGGGGGTTTTTTGGTTTTTGGGTTTTTTGAGACAGAGTCTCACTCTGTTGCCCAGGTTAGAGTGCAGTGGCGTGATCTCGGCTCACTGCAAGCTCCGCCTCCCGGGTTCAAGTGATTCTTCTGCCTCAGCCTCCCGAGTAGCTGGGACTACAGGCGCCGGCCACCACGCCCGGCTAACTTTTTTTTTTTTAGTGGAAATGGGGTTTCATTATGGTGGCCAGTCTGGTCTCGAACTCCTGACCTCAGGTGATCCGCCCGCCTCAGCCTCCCAAAGTTAGGCTGGGATTACAGGTGTGAGCCACCGTGCCTGGCTGGGAACTGTTCTGTATAGTACTATGCAAATGCCAACTACTGCTATTCCAGTTACTTTAAGAGACTGGATCATCCTCAAACAGCAGGAGCATCTTTTCTTTGGTCTATAAACATTTTGCACACACCTGTCCTTCCTTCCCAGAGGCACAAAAACAGTGAGAAACACACGTCAACAGTCCCCTAGTACAGTTACCATGTCAGAAGCTGTAAACTCACTTTACAAGAAAAATCCCAGCCCAATTTGCAAGTGATCTTTTTTCTGGGGGGTGAGGGGAGGGTTATCTCCAAGAGAATTAGTTAGACTTGTAAACAAAGATGGAGAAAAACATCCCTCCTTGCCCGACCCAACCCATCTTGTTCCCTTTCCTGCAGCCTCTGGCTCTTCACAAGGGTTAGTAAATTTTCTGTGAATTTAGGTGACTGCTTCTTGCAATATTATAGGATTGCGAAGAGAAGTGATGTCTCAATACTTTTTTTTTTTTAAGAGAGTCTCACTTGGTCACTCAAGCTGGAGTGCACTGGAGTGACCTCAACTCACTGCAAGCTCCACCTCCCAGGTTCAAGTGATTGTCCTGCCGCAGCCTCCTGAGTAGCTGGGATTACAGGTGCCCACCACCATGCCAGGCTAATTTTTGTATTTTTAGTAGAGATGGGGTTTCACCATGTTGGCCAGGCTGGTCTTGAACTCCTGACCTCAGGTGATCCTCCCACCTTGGCCTCCCAAAGTGCTGACATTATAGGCGTGAAAACACGGTGCCTGGTCTGTAATATGGTAATGTTTGGTGGGCCCGGCCTGGAATACGGTAATGTTTGGTGGGCCCGGCCTGGAATACGGTAATGTTTGGTGGGTCCGGCCTGGAATACGGTAATGTTTGGTGGGCCCGGCCTGGAATACGGTAATGTTTAGCGGGTGATTTACCCACGGATTGGTCCTTTTTTCAGATGTCAGATCTGTGGGATTCTCAAGTTGACATAGGCATGTCTTCAGACACTGCAACTTTCATAAATGGCCACAAAATATAATGGATGACAGAAAACGAGGGAGGTGGATTCTGTCCTCTCGAAACCAGTTGCATCTATCTTTGCTGGCCTCATGCTGGAACTGCCAAAGTGGACACTCGGTGGCCCAGGCTCGCTGCCGACTCATGTAACGGGTTCAGCAGGGCTCCGTCCCTGAACCTGGGAGCTCTCAGAGTACCCCCAAGTCTCCCTCTCTAGACACACCTGTGGTCCTGTTCAAAGGCATTCCTGCTTTAGGACCTAAAGGCTCCAAGAAAAAAAGGGTCCCGACATTCTGAAACAGAACATAATAATAGTAACTTTTCCTTTCTTAACTGAGTGTTCCCCAGAGACAGCTCACAGTAGGGGTGCGCTATAAAAGCACTATAAAGGAAGAACCCCTGCTTTTTCTCCTCTAGTCTCTAATTGGGTTACTTCAAAAACTCATGTTCTAGCCGGGCACAGTGGCTCACGCCTGTAATCTCAGCACTTTGGGAGGCTGAGGCGGGTGGATCACAAGGTCAGGAGTTCGAGACCAGCCTGGCCAACATGGTGAAACCCCATCTCTACTAAAAATACAAAAATTAGCCGGGCGTGTTGGTGGGAGCCTGTAATCCCAGCTACTTGGGAGGCTGAGGCAAGGGAATCCCTTGAACCTGGGAGGTGGAGGTTGCAGTGAACTGAAATTGTGCTGTTGCACTCCAGCCTGGACAACAGAACGAGACTCTGTCTCAAAGGAAACAAAACAAACAAAAAACCCATGTTCTACTTTTTTGGACCGAAGCCATTATGGTTAAACCAAATAGTCCACAGCAGTGGATCCCAAACATGTACCAAAGGCCCCCCGGAGAGCACTTCAGGGTTATCACAAAGCTCCTTCCATCCCATGAGCACCAACAACTGTCTTCAGGCCAAAAATTCAAAACTACAGCTGCCATTAGGTGAGGGATCCATGAAACCTTTGCCTCACGTTTTAGACACTGAAAACCACAACTAGCACTTTTAATAACACACTCCCGGCCGGGTGTGGTGGCTCACGCCTGTAATCCCAGCACTTTGGGAGGCCGAGGTGGGCGGATCACTTGAGGCCAGGAGCTCAAGACCAGCCTGGCCAACATGGCGAAACCCTGTCTCTACTAAAAATACAAAAAATTAGCCAGGCACGGTGGCTCACGCCTGTAATCCCAGCACTTTGGGAGGCTGAGGCAGGCAGATCACGAGGTCAGGAGTTCGAGACCAGCCTGGCCAACATGGTGAAACCCCGTCTCTACTAAAAATACAAAAAAAATTAGCCGAGTGTGGTGGCGTTTGTCTGTAGCCTCAGCTACTTGGGGGCAGGAGAATTGCTTGAACCTGAGAGGCAGAGGTTGCAGTGAGTCGAGATTGCGCCACTGCACTCCAGCCTGGGAGGCAGAGTGAGACTTTGTCTCAAAACAAACAAACAAACAAACAAAACACTCCCTGCCAGCAGTCTGTCCTAGTCAAACGAGAAGAACACATCTCAAAATCTTCTTTTAAGTGACAGAATAATGAAGATTAAACAAGAAACATCTTGGGTTTTGTTTTTCACTTTTAATCTGATAAGACATTGCAAAATCTGAAATTACAAACACTTACAAATTTAAACATTACACAACCAGTGCTCGGCATGAAACAGAGAGATTTTATATTTATTCTTCAGTGGTACCAAACAGAGGAATAGCATTCCCTCAGAATAAAGTCTCAGTGTAACATGTGGACAGACCTGCACTGTTGAGAAAAACAATCAAGCCACCAAAAACCTGTTCTGACTTGAGACTGTTCACAAAAGACAGCACTTTGTGACTTCTGCTGATAAGCTGTGTTCCAAAGGAAATGAATCTTTTTTTTTTGAGACGAAGTCTCACTCTGTCGCCTAGGCTGGAGTGCAGTCACGCTATCTTGGCTCACTGCAACCTCCGCCTCCCGGGTTCACGTCATTCTCCTGCCTCAGCCTCCCGAGTAGCTGGGACTACAGGCGTCCACCACGACACCCAGCTAATTTTTTGTATTTTTAGTAGAGATGGGGTTTCTCCGTGTTAGTCAGGATGGTCTCGATCTCCTGACCTCGTGATCTGCCCGCCTCGGCCTCCCAAAGTGCTGGGATTACAGGCGTGAGCCACCGCACCCGGCTAATTTTTTGTATTTTTAGTAGAGACGGGTTTCACCGTGTTAGCCAGGATGGTCTGGATCTCCTGACCTCGTGATCCACCCACCTCGGCCTCCCACAGTGCTGGGATGATGGGCGTGAGCCACCGTGCCCAGCTGGAAATGAGTCTTAAGCAAATGCTGGGAGTGATGCCTCTGAAGTGGACTAATGGGAAACAGCGTGTGACAGAGGACACACATCTTAAAAAACGGTGGCGAGCGATATCCCCTTTAATATCTATATCTATCCACTATGGATCTTACGAAAGAATCATGAAATACTTCTAACATAAAGGCAGTTTATTTGCCAAGAGAACAATCTTAAATCTCCTAAAAGCTCCATCCAGTTCTAGGCTGAAGCAACATGCTACACCTTTTAAATCAAACAACGTATGACTCAAATTCTAATCTTGGCCGGGACTGGCAGCCCATGCCTGTAATCCCAGCAGTTTGGGAGGCCGAGGCAGGCAGATCACCTGAGGCCAGGAGACGGAGATCAGCCTGGCCAACAGGGCGAAACCATGTCTCTACTAAAAATACAAAAATGAGCCAGGCGTGGTGGCAGGCACTTGTAATCCCAGCTACTCAGGAGGCTGAGGCAGGAGAATCACCTGAACACGTGGGGCGTAGGTTGTGGTGAGCCGAGATCGCGCCATTGCACTACAGCCTGGGCAACAAGAGCAAAACTCCATCTAAAAAAAAAAAAAAAAAAATTCTAATCTTTATAAGTGGCATAGACAGATAAAATGTTTTCCAAATGCTGTAGGATATATATTTTTTAAAGCTCTCAATGCATAATATTGTCTGCAGGGTTTTTTTATTTGTTTTTTAAAAGAATTTATCCTGGCCGGGCGCGGTGGCTCACGCTTGTAATCCCAGCACTTTGGGAGGCCGAGGCGGGCGGATCACGAGGTCAGGAGATCGAGACCACGGTGAAAACTCCGTCTCTACTAAAAATACAAAAAAATTAGCCGGGCGTAGTGGCGGGGGCCTGTAGTCCCAGCTACTCGGAGAGGCTGAGGCAGGAGAATGGCGTGAACCCGGGAGGCGGAGCTTGCAGTGAGCCGAGATTGCGCCACTGCACTCCAGCCTGGGCGACAGAGCGAGACTCCGTCTCCAAAAAAAAAAAAAAAAGAATTTATCCTCCGTTCCAAGTTAGAGTTCACTTGCTACAAATGCTCAGAACTGATGATGTTTTTTAAAAAAACAACACACTTTCTACATACAGCATTATTGCTCCAATGAATTAATGCCAACAAATGTGCTTGGTATTGTCTCCAGATTCTTCAAGTAACTGCACTCCTTGGAATGGCCAACCCAGTCCCATCTGCCCTTGATTACTTAATGTGCAGCCACCGGCGAGTTCAAAGTGACTTTTCCACAGTGAAGATGGAAGCACACCTGGGCGGCGGAACGAGTGATGTGGGCTCAGCTCACACAACTTCTCACACAGGGATCTCACAGGCAGCAGAAAGAAGGAAGTCCCTCCCCGCAAGAAGGCTTGGGAAGGACAGTCTCCGTGCTCCAGGAGACTCTGCACTTTAAGGAAGATTCCTTCCTGCTCTCGCTTATCTTTTTTAGTTTTTTTCTAAGTATCTTTTTGCTGATTAACTCCACTCTGCCAATAGTGAGTCCTCTCAAAGGACTCCAAGTTCCCACAGTGCATATGTATCCAATTTTATTGCTTTGCACTTGATATATGGCTTTGTAACTGCTCAAGGCATATTTTTGTGAACATTATGTTTCTGTCTCCCATACTCTACTCAAGCTTCTTAACAATAAAAATCATGCCCTGCCCCCACTTGGGATTTTTAACTGTGACTGCATTAAATCTATCAATTAATTTTAAAGAAATGACATCTTTACAATATTTCATATTTCTAGCCAGGAACAGTCTGTTTCTCTATTAATGCAAGTCTTTTTTTTTTTTTTTTTTTTTTTTGAGACAGAGTCTCACTCTGTCACCCAGGCTGGAGCGCACTGGTGCGATCTCAGCTCACGGCAAGCTCCGCCTCCCGGGTTCATGCCATTCTCCTGCCTCAGCCTCCCGAGTAGCTGGGACTACAGACGCCCGGCTAATTTTTTTTTGTATTTTTAGTAGAGATGGGGTTTTCCCGTGTTAGCCAGGATGGTCTCGATCTCCTGACCTTGTGATCCGCCTGCCTCGGCCTCCCAAAGTGTTGGGATAACAGCCGCCCGCCACCACGCCTGGCTAATTTTTATATTTTTAGTAGAGATGAGGTTTCACCCTGTTAGCCAGGATGGTCTTGATCTCCTGACCTCGTGATCTGCCCACCTCAGCCTCCCAAAGTGCTGGTATTACAGGTGTGAGCCACTGGGCCCGGCCTTTTTTTTTTTTTTAATGTCTAACCAAAGTTTCATAGTTTTCTCCAACTATAAAAACAAAATATGCACATAAAACATTTCACGTGAGTCTTTCTCCCTCCCCAGATCCCAGTCTGGCCCTCAGTTCAGTTAAGTAACTTCCAGATGATATTCAGGCATATACTTTTTTTTTTTTTTTTTTTTTTTGAGATGGACAGTCTCACTCTGTTGCCCAGACTGGAGTGCAATGGCGTGATCTCGGCTCACTGCAATCTCTGCCTCCTGGGTTCAAGTGATTCTCCTGCCTCAGCCTCCCAAGTAGCAGGGATTACAGGCACCCGCCACCACGCCCGGCTAATTTTTGTACTTTTAGTAGAGATGGAGTTTTGCCATGTTGGCCAGGCTGGTCTTGAACTCCTAACATCAAGTGATCCGCCCTCCTCAGCCTCCCAAAGTGCTGGGATTATAAGCGTGAGCCACCACACCCGGCCGAATACTCTATTTTTTAATCCACATTTGGTTGAAAAAAATCTGCACATAAATGGACCGGTGTAGTTCAGACCCATGTTGTTTGAGGGTCAACTGTATTTGTCAGATCTGTTGAGAAATTCCTAGAAATTGGACGGACGGGTCAAAGAGTACACACATTTTTAACTCTGAGCGACACTGCCAAAGACATCGCCTCAGTTTACACTCCCCCAACCACGCAGGGGAGCCCCCGTCCACATCCTTGCCAACACTGTACGTTATCAAATGTCCCTTTTGCCAGTTTAATAATCACATATTTCATCAGCTGTACATCTTTAATTGCAAGTGGAACCAGGCATCTTTTCATGTTTATATTTCTTTCTCTGTTCAAATTCTTTACCCAAATTGGTTTTAAAAGCTCTTTATGCATTAAGAAAAAAAACAGGCCAGTGTGTGGTGGCTCACACCTGTAATCCCAGCATTAAGATTACATTTGGGAGGCCGATGCGAGCGGATCACCTGAGGTCAGGAGTTCGAGATCAGCCTGGCCAACATGGTGAAACCCTGTCTCTACTAAAAATACAAAAATTAGCCGGGGGTGGTAGCACGTGTCTGTAATCCCAGCTACTCGGGAGGCTGAGGCAGGAGAATCACTTGAACCCGGGAGATGGAGCTTGCAGTGAGCCAAGATTGCACCACTGCACTCCAGCCTAGGCGACAGAGCGAAACAAGGAAAGGAGAAAAGAGAAAGGAAAGGACGGAAAAAAGAAAGAAAGAAAAGAAAAATAGCCCTTTTCTCTGTCATATACATTGGAAATGTCTTTTCTCACCCTAGGGTTTATCATTTGATCTGGTTTGTGGTATTTTGGACCATACAGAAGTTTTATATTACAGTCATCTTTTTATAGTCACCAATAAAATCTACATTAATTCTCTGAACATAAATAGAGGCTAACTTCCTATTAGGAGAAGTAAAATTGAACAGAAAAATTCATGAGTCACCAAAAATCCTTCCCCTGATTTTGTAAAATCTGGAAAAGCCAACAGTTGATCACCAAACCACTGCCAGCTCCCAAAAGACGGAACTCACCCACAGGGCACCCACACAGCCCGGGATGGCCCATTTTCTCCTGGAGTCTGAAAAGTCCATTTGCTTGTCAGTTTTCCAGAGTCTGGTAACCCTCTTTGCCTCTAGCGCTGGCTTAGCTGTTTCAACACAGAAGTGATCACAGATAAAGATGTCAGCCCCGGCCCATAGCAGAGACTCCTCAACACAACAGCCAGAGCAACAGGCTGAGAAAGGAGAGTCAGTGGGTTTCCCAGAGACATCCTGGCACAACAGAGACTGAAGGAAAAGAGGATAAGGAGGCAGGTTCTCCACCTACCCCCACGTCCCCAGGCAATGCAGAGACCGGGAACGTTCTCAGATGGCTTTTCTCTCCCGGCACCTGCTCTTTCTTACCCTTGCAGTAAAAAAGCAGACAGAAACGAGGCAGAAAAAAAAATGTTTAAACAATCGCCCTTTCCACGTACACTGACATAAAGTCACTTACTTAAGTGCAAGGACATTCATTGTAACGGCGTGTCCTCCCAAACTCGGGGAAGATTTTTATTTTATTTTTTATTTTTATTTTTGAGACAGAGTCTCGCCCTGTCGCCCAGACTGGAGTGCAGTGGCACAATCTTGGCTCACTGCAACCTCCGCCTCCTGAGTTCAAGTGATTCTACAGCCTCAGCCTCCCGAGTAGCTGGGACTACAGACACCCACCACCACACCCAGCTAATTTTTGTATTTTTAATAGAGACAGGGTTTCGCCACATTGGCCAGGCTGGTCTCGCACTCCCAACCTCCGGTAACCCGCCTGCCTCAGCCTCCCAAAGTGATGGGATTACAGGCGCCCACCACCACGCCCGGCTAATTTTTGTATTTTCAGTAGAAACAGGGTTTTACCATGTTGGCCAGGCTGGTCTTGAACTCCTGACCTCAGGTGATCCACCCGCCTCAGCCTCCCAAAGTGCTGGGATTACAGGCACCCGTCACCATGCCCAGCTAATTTTTGTATTTTTAAAACAGGGTTTCGCCACGTTGGCCAGGCTGGTCTCGAACTCCCAACCTCAGGTGATCGGCCTGCCTCAGCCTCCCAAAGTGCTGGGATTACAGGTGCCCACCACCACGCCCAGCTAATTTTTGTATTTTTAGTAGAAACAGGGTTTTTTTTTTTTTTTTGAGACGGAGTCTCGCTCTGTCGCCCAGGCTGGAGTGCAGTGGCGCGATCTCGGCTCACTGCAAGCTCCGCCTCCCGGGTTCACGCCATTCTCCTGCCTCAGCCTCCCGAGTAGCTGGGACTACAGGCACCCGCCACCGCACCCGGCTAATTTTTTGTATTTTTTTAGTAGAGACGGGGTTTCACCGTGTTAGCCAAGATGGTCTCGATCTCCTGACCTTGTGATCTGCCCGCCTCGGCCTCCCAAAGTGCTGGGATTACAGGCTTGAGCCACCACGCCCGGCCGAAACAGGGTTTTACTATGTTGGCTGGGCTGGTCTCGAACCCCTGATCTCATGTGATCCACCCGCCACAGCCTCCCAAAGTGCTGGTATTACAGGCACAAGCCAACGCGCCCAGTCAGAAGGAAGATTTTTTTTAAGGCGAGAAGTATGCAATGAGACAGTAGAGGCAAGGTCAAAGGCAAACACCGAGGTTCGTAATTGGTAGCAAAGCAAGGTTCCTAGAGACAGGAATATACACGATTCAACAAACATGTAGGAAATGCTACCTTGTGCTGGGCATCGAACCAGGTGGAGACAAAGATGAGTAGCAGAGACTTGCTTCTGACCTTCAAGGAGTCCACGGTCCACTGAGTGAGGTCATTAACTCAGCAAGCGAATTAACAGAGTACCATGATGTGGGAAGTAAGGCTGCTGGGTGTAGGGAAGGCGCAGCCAGATTTGGGGAACCAGGGCTTCCTGGAGGATCTGATGAGTGCGTGGAACCAACGGCACAAGCAGAAAAAAGAAAGCAAGTGAGATGAGTTTTCCTGAAATATTAAAGGGGGTGAAATCGCAGAAAGAAACTTGTACTGGAAAAATTTCAGAGTTGATTTTTTTTTTTTAGACAAAGTCTCGCTCTGTCGCCTGGCTGGAGTGCAGTGGTGCGATCTCGGCTCACTGCAACTTCTGCCTCCCAGGTTCCAGAGATTCTCCTGCCTCAGCCTGCCAAGTAGCTGGGAATACAGGCGCCCGCCAGTATGCCCAGCTAATTTTTTGTACTTTTAGTAGAGATGGGGTTTCACCACGTTGGCCAGGCTGGCCTCGAACTTCTGACCTCGTGATTTGCCCACCTCAGCCTCCCAAAGTGCTGGGATGACAGGCGTGAGCCACCGCCCCCGGCCAAGCCTGGCTAATTTTTATATTTTTAGTAGAGCCACGGTGTCTCTGTGTTGTCCAGGCAGGTCGTAAACTCTTGACCTCGTGATCCGCTCGCCTCGGCCTCCCAAAGTGCTGGGATTACAGGTGTGAGCCACCGCGCCGGCCAGCTGAGGATTTTATAGTTGAGAATAAGTGCGATTATGATTAGGACGGCCTCTAGGAATTCTTTCTCTCTTTCTTTCTGAGACAGAGTCTCTCACTCTGTCGCCCAGGCTGGAGTCAACTCGGCTCACTGCAACCTCCACCTCCTGGGCTCAGACAATCCTCCTGCCTCAGCCTCTGAAGTAGCTGGTACTACAGGAGTGTGCCATCACACTCGGCTAATTTTTGTATTTTTTGTAAAGACTGGGTTTTACCATGTTGCCCAGACTGGTCTCAAACTGTTGGGCTCAGGCAGTCAACGTGCCTCAGCCTCCCAAAGTGCTGGGATTACGGGTATAAGCCACCATACCTGGACTCTAGGAAATTATTTCTAAGAAAGGAATAAAAGTGAGAATGAATGAGTACATAGTGTAACGCTTCCTAGCTTTGGTGCAGCAGGAGAAAAAGTAAATAACAAGGATACCCCAGGGCTGGAAACTTGGCAATAAACCAACAAGGCACAGACCAGTTAGTGCAACACTAAAATGCCCGACCACTTATGGGCCCAGAGCTGGAGCTTCCAGGTGAATCTTCCCCTAAAACGGGCGGCCACTTACGGGGTCAGAGCTGGACCTTCCAGCTGCTCCCCTTCTCCCAGTTCTTTTGTCCTTGTCCCTAGAGTTTTGGTCTCCAAGCAATCGGTTCTGTGTTTTTATTTGTAGGCTCAATTTTAAACCACATTTTGAAAAGGCACTTCTCGAAAGGCAAAGATAAAGAGAAAAACACTGAAGCTCTTAAGAGCGCCTGTCTGGCTGCCAAGCCATTGTTCTAGTCAAATGTCGAATGAAAAGGGAGAAACAGAATGATTGTATTTGAATTGCTTCCAAGGAAAAGTAACCTCCAGCAAAACTCTAGGCCCACTTTGCTAGAAATCCTGGCACGTTGGCAACAGAAGTGGAAGCAGAAAATTGCTTTCAGAAAGCAGAGTATCAGGCCGGGCGCGGTGGCTCACGCTTGTAATCCCAGCACTTTGGGAGGCCGAGGCGGGCGGATCGCGAGGTCAGGAGATCGAGACCACGGTGAAACCCCGTCTCTACTAAAAATACAAAAAATTAGCCGGGCGTGGTGGCAGGCGCCTGTAGTCCCAGCTACTTGGAGAGGCTGAGGCAGAAGAATGGCGTGAACCTGGGAGGCAGAGCTTGCAGTGAGCCAAGATTGTGCCACTGCACTCCAGCCTGGGCGACAGAGCAAGACTCCGTCTCAAAAAAAAAAAAAAAAAAGAAAGAAAGCAGAGTATCAAACAGGAAAAGCCACAAGGAGTGAGGTGCTGTGAGGTTCCCGTGGTGTAGGATCCATTTTATCCTTTCTACTTCTTCCTGCTGAAAATGAGGTTATTTAAAAGAATTTAAAACACAATTTTCCCTTGCAAGGGGCCTTTTGGAAATGAGTCAAGGTCAAATCCCTTGTTTTGCCTAAAATTAATATATGACATTTCAAAGTTACCAAACTGAAAAAAAGGAAAATAAACACATTCTAAAACTTTAAAATTAAGATTTCAGACAGTCCCTCCTGGTAAAATGTGAAATTGCACCCCAGCTGCAGTAGCTACTGTAAATATCTGAGGAATCAAAGTTTTCAGTGTTTGGGGATCCCAAGGATCCCTGCAAAGTACTCAGGATTTTAACATTAAGCTCACAAATGACAGCAGCTGGCCGGGCGCGGTGGCTCACGCCCGTAATCCCAGCACTTTGAGAGGCCGAGGCGGGTGGATCACCTGAGGTCTCTACTAAAAATACAAAAAACTAGCCAGGTGTGGTGGTGAGCGTCTGTAATCCCAGCTACTTGGGGGGCTGAGGCAGGAGAATCACTTGAACCCAGGAGGTGGAGGTTGCAGTGAGCTGAGGTCGTGCCACTGCACTCCAGCCTGAGCGACAGAGCGAAACTTCATCTCAAAAAAAAATTACGGCAGCCAACAGGCCTCTAGGTTGGTCCCACCCTAACCTCTTCCTTGTAAATTTTCAAACCACATTGAAGGTGGGTGTTTTTGGTGGGTCTTTATCTTCATTCATTAATCACATTATAGACATTCCCTGTGTGTCCTGTTCTGTTACACATGCTGGAGCTACAAATCAAACGTCCACTTTGCCTCCAATGAGATTCCCTGTTCCTAAGTGAACCAAGGAATAAGGTGTTCCACTCCTGGGCTCACATCTTTTTTTTTTTTTCTGTAGCCCAGGCTGGAGTGCAGTGGCGCCATCTCAGCTCACCCCGCCTCCCAGGTTCAAGTGATTCTCCTGCCTCAGCCTCCCGAGTAGCTGGGACTACAGGTGCGTGCCACCACGCCCAGCTAATTTTTTGTATTTTTAGTAGAGACGGGGTTTCACCGTGGTCTCGATCTCCTGACCTCATGATCCGCCCACCTCGGCCTCCCAAAGTGCTGGGATTACAGGCGTGAGCTGCTGCTCACATCTTTACTCACGAACCTAAACTCACACCGCAGCACCACGCTGTCGTCTGTGGCAACCGCACCAGCTCCTCCTGTTCCTTCTGGACCTGCTGTCCCACCCTTTAATCACGCCACCGTCTCATTCCTGACCCGTCTTCATTTCCCGTTTTTTATCTCCACCCACTCTTTGAACTTAGCACTGGTGTCTACAGGGTCAACTCCCAGCTCTCTCCCACAAGGACGTGGCTCAGACGCGCGTCACCATCTCAGCCCAACGTAGGCCACCCACTGCAGGCGAGCTTCGCTACCCAGTCTGACCTCCTGGACGGACACCCCAGGTTCCAGCCCTACAAGGGGTGCGTACAAGCACGTCACTGGCGCCACAGGCGGCGTGGCTCCCGCTCCCCAGGAAGGCCTCGCAGAGGTGGGGACAAGGGCGGACGGGAGAGGGGATAAGCGACAGGAGACGGGGGGACTCTCGTTCGAAACAAAGGGGACTGCGTGCTGGTGAAGAAGAATGTGGTCTGTATTCAGTTTTGTTGACAAGAACCCCTAATGGATAACAATAAAATGTTTACTGAGCTTCCTACTTTATGGAAGACACATGGCCCAGGGCAGGGCCTGGCACATCACAAAAACTCGTTCTGTATTTGCAGCATAAAGGAAATCTCAGTTTCATTTTTAAAAGTTGTTCATCTAAACCAGAAAATAACTCATAACATGATCCTACTAAGAAGATGGGCCAAACACAGACAAAAGAAACACCAGAACACTCAGTATCACCTCCCCCAAAACAACAGAGCTTTTTCCTCCTGTAATCAAACAATCACAAATAAGGCTGTGCCGGGCCTGGCCGTTGTGCCAGAAACAGCCCCGGAACCCTGGGCCCAAAGGGGTCTGGTCTTGATTAAGGTTATTTTCCTTTGTAACGTTCCGTCTGGAGGGAAAAGGAGGGAGCGTCAGAAGGAAACGGGAGGAGCGCACAATCCATCGGCGAGTCTCATCGCAGCGTTTCACCTCCTTCGTGGACTGGACTCGGGGAGCCCCTGACTCCCATTTCCATTCAGCTCCTGAGTCAATAACTCACTTCCATTCCAGCTACTTTTTATCTTACTTTCTTGACTTAAAAAGGGTTTGGTTGAGGCCGGGCGCAGTGGCTCATGCCTGTAATCTCGGAAAGCGAGGCCGAGGCGGGCGGATCACCTGAGGTCAACAGTTCAAGGCCAGCCTGGCCAACATGATGAAACCCCGTCTCTACTAAAAATACAAAAATTATCCGGGCGCGGTGGCGGGCGGCTGTAATCCCAGCTACTCAGGAGGCTGAGGCAGAAGAATTGCTTGCACCCGGAAGGCAGAGGCTGCAGTGAGCTGAGATCACACCACTGCACTCCAGCCTGGCAGACAGAGACTCAGTCTCAAAAAAAAAAAAAAAGGGGGGGGGGTGTTTGTTGAATCCTTGGTGAATTTAAGGACTCAGAAAACAAAGTAAGTTAAACTACCTTTCCACAGCCTCTTTGCTCATTAAAAAGGTTTCTGTAGCCAGGCGTGGTGGCGTGTGCCTATAGTCCCAGCTACTCAGGAGGCTGAGACGGGAGGATCACTTGAGGCCGGGAGTTTGAGGCTACAGTGAGCTATGATTACACCACTGCACTCCAGCCCTGGCAACAGAGTAAAGAAGACCCTATCGCTCAAAAAAAAAATGTTTCAGCCGGGCGCGGTGGCTCACACCTCTAATTCCAGCACTTTGGGAGGCCGAGGTGGGTGGATCATGAGGTCAAGATATCGAGGCTATCCTGGCTAACACGGTGAAACCCCGTCTCTACTAAAAATACAAAAATTAGCCGGGTGTGGTGTCGGGCGCCTGTAATTCCAGCTCCTTGGGAGGCTGAAGCAGGAGAATCGCTTAAACTAGGGAGGCGGAGGTTGCAGTGAGCCGAGATCGTGCCACTGTACTCCAGCCCTGGTGACAGAGTGAGACTCTGTCTCAAAAAAAAAAAAAAAAAGTTTCTGGAATGATTATTCCAGTTAAACAGCTTTTATCACAACACTCTGTCAATGCAGGGCAATCATTCCTTAAGATGCTAGAAAATGTGTTACTGTAACACGATGAAAAAGCCCTGTAATCTCAACACAACCAGAAATTAAAGTGTCAATTTTGTGAGGATGCAGTCAAACGGCTTCCTACAGTGCCTCCTCGTATTGTGGGTTACAGAACCTACGTCGCCCTTGGAATCCCTGCATTCATCCCATGTGGCCCTCAGACACGGGCTCTGGTTCGAGGTGGGAGACAGAGAGGACACCAATCAGCACTTACCAGGCAGGGTGTGGCTCTGGAGTAACAACTGAAAATAATATTGGAACGCAGTCCAGAAAATACAACTGGGGCAGAGCAGCCCGGCACAGAACACCTGGAAACGCTCTGCCTTCGATCATTCAATCTTGGCCGACCACACTGGTATGTGACCTCATCCAGCCACACCTCCCTCTTGTCACCTTGCAGACTGATCTTCACTAACCCCCAGGCCATGGCGGAAAATGTACCTTCCATCTCTCCCCGCCTCAGCGCCCACCAGCACCCTCGGTGCCTTCATCACCCATCCAGAGCAACTACCCAGTTCCACGGCGTCCTCCATGTGAGGACCTCCACCTCCAACTCTCTTCGAGCCACCACACCTCGCAAATGTTTGTATTTTTGGTAGAGACAAGGTTTCGCCATGTTGCCCAGTCTGGTCTTGAACTCCTGGGCTCAAGCAATCAGCCCATCTCAGCCGCCCAAAGTGCTGGGATGACAAGCATGAGCCATCACGCCTACCCAACGTTCTGTATTTTTAACACCCAAACACCCCCAAATCCAACTTTACAAACTTATCAATGCTGCCTTCTGTCATCTCCCCCCGGCCCCCGACTCCTGCTTTGACCTGGAAGAATCTGGCAACGTCAACATCATGTGACTGTTCAAATTCAGCCATGGGGGCCGATGAGGTGCCTCCCAGCCCAGAGCACCTGGGGGCCCTCCTGTCACCCCCCCAGGGCTACGTTGGCCTTGGGGATGCCGAGCCTGCCTGATCCCAATTCCTCCAGCGTTCTCCTCCCAGGGTTCCGCTCTCTCCCCGAGTGACCAGCCCTCACCAGCTCACTCCAGCTCTGTGGCATTCTCCCAGGCTCTCGACCCTCAACCCTCCTCCAGGTTCATTCACGATCCGTATGCCCTAGCCCAGGGTCGGTCTCATCAGCTGTACCCTCACTGGCAGCACCCAGGACGTTCTCAATGAGGTCTTGATTCATACCGCCTTGCCAATCGCCCTCAAAAGCACCTGGAAGATTCCACCATTCAGGAAGCCTTTTTTTTTTTTTTTCTTTGTGACAGAGTCTCGCCCTGTCGCCCAGGCTGGAGTGCAGTGGTGGGATCTCGGCTCGCTGCAACTTCTGCCTCCCGGGTTCAAGCGATTCTCTTGCCTCAGCCTCCCGAGTAGTTGGGATTACAGGCGCCTGCCACCACGTCCAGCTAATTTTTGTAATTTTAGTAGAGACGGGGTTTTGCCACGTTAGGCAGGCTGGTCTCGAACTCCTGACCTCAAGTGATCCTCCCACCTTGGCCCCCAAAAGTGCTGGATGACAGGTGTGCGCCACCGTGCCCAGCCTCTATGTGACCTTTATATGTTTCTTAACCTCTTTGTGACTCAGTTTTCTCACGTGTAAAATAAAGATAAGAGCATCTATACCACAGCTTTGTAGTGAGAGTTAGACGGGAGGGCGTTCAGCCACCCTCAGAGCAGCGGCTGGCACACAGGGGGAGCCCGTTCCTTCACCCACTCCTTCCTCTTCCTCCACCTACAGGGTCTTTACCACTCAAAAGGTCACTGTTTATCCCCAGGCAACCACTATGTTCCTCTGGCTCAGCCCCAAGCTCCCTGACTCACCACAGCCTCCTCCTGCCCCGGCTCCCGCTCCACACTCACAAGCCGGCTCTCAGCGGGGCCACCAACGACACCCAGCAGAACCCGCCATCTTGTTCCGGTCCACGGCGCCCCCTGAAACTGCTGCTCTCCATCTCCTCCTCGAAACGCTTCCCGCACCTCTCCTGGCCCCTCTGCATCTGTGGCTTGTCCTTGGTCCCCTACACCAGCCCCTCTGCCTGCCCCTAAATGCTGGGGGTGCTGGTTTCACCCTTGGTGTTCTCCTCCTCTCCCGAAGATGAGTCCCTCATCTGCTCCGGCATGCTGGACAACGCCTGGCAGGCCCAGACTCTCTCCCTCACTGCCCCTGGACGACGCCTGGCACACCCAGACTCTCTCCCTCACTGCCCCTGGACAACGCCTGGCAGGCCCAGACTCTCTCCCTCACTGCCCCTGGACAATGCCTGGCAGGCCCAGGCTCTCTCCCTCATTGCCCACTGGCCTCTCTTCTGGGCTCTATATCCCCGCGGTCTCACCTGTATACCAATGGAACCTCAAACTCAACATTTCTAAAATTGAGTTACCGCCTTCCTCCAACCTGCTTCTCCCTCTGTATTTCTTATATAGACTGAAGACATTGCTGTCAACCCAGCTCCCCACATCAACTCTTTGGCAGTAGACTGGGCAAAGGGCATCATTCTAAGAAACTCTTTTTAGCGGGTATCTGTGACTTTGTTGGCCAACAGAAACGGGTTAGCCCTGTATTCAGAGATATGACTTAAAAGTGTAAGAATCGGCCAGGCACAGTGGCTCACGTCTGTAATCCTAACACTTTGGGAGGCCGAGGCAGGTGGATCATTTGAGGTCAGGAGTTTGAGACCAGCCTGGCCAACATGGTGAAACCCCATCTCTAAAAATACAAAAATTAGCTGGGTGTGGTGGTGGGCACCTGTAGTCCCAGCTACTCTACTTGGGAGACTGAGGAAGGAGAATCACTTGAACCCAAGAGGTAGAGGTTGTGGTGAACCGAGATTGCGCCACTGCACTCCAGCCTGGGCAACAAGAGCAAAACTCCATCTCAAAAAAAGAAAAAAAGAAAAGTGTAAAAATCATCAGTCGGAAATAGGATGGGGCCGCAAATAAAATCTAAGGGTACATTCCAAAATCAAGAGCTTAACAAAAGACCCAGTTAGCTTGAGGTACAGAACCAGGAGGTGCTCAAATCTGGGGCTGAGAGCCAGAGAGATGTCAGAAGGTGAGAAGTGCCCAACTAGGACTCCACTCTGCATTTTTTGTTTTGTTTTGTTTTGTTTTTTTGAGATGCAGTCTCGCTCAGTTGCCCAGGCTGGAGTGCAGTGGCGCGATCTCGGCTCACTGGAAGCTCCGCCTCCCAGGTTCACACCATTCTCCTGCCTCAGCCTCCTGAGTAGCTGGGACTACAGGCACCCGCCACCACACCCGGCTAATTTTCTGTATTTTTAGTAGAGACAGGGTTTCACCGTGTTAGCCAGGATGATCTCAATCTCCTGACCTCGTGATCCACCTGTCTCGGCCTCCCAAAGTGCTGGGAATACAGGCGTGAGCCACCACGCCCGGCCCACTCTGCATTCTTACAAGGTGCCGTGTGTGGCTCCCAGGGCCTGAGCAGGGAGCCCAGAGTCTTCATCTCCTCCCTACTTCTCACTTCAACTTGACTTACTCACCTCCCAAGTTCTCCCGGACTCTGTCTCCTGTATTATCCTTGAGTTCATTGACAGCATTATCCACGAGTTCAGGACTTCTCTCTGCCTTAGGAACCACAATCTGGAAGGCACGGTGGTTCACACCTGGAATCCCAACACTTTGGGAGGCCGAGGCAGGAGGTTTTTACTGCAACACCTCCAGGCAAGGCCCTTGTCTTATTCACTCCGTTTACATCCGCCCGGGTGCCACTCTAGTGTTTCGCACAGAAAAATAACCACGTAGTGAGTGCTGACCCTTCCCAGGCACCATCTCATTTAACCACAGGAACTCTGAGATAGGTACCAATGATCTCCCTTTGACCATCTCATTATTTTATTTATTTTTTGAGATGGAGTCTTGCTCTGTCACCCAGGCTGGAGTGCAGTGGCACAATCTCGGCTCACTGCAACCTCCGCCTCTGGGGTGCAAGCGATTCTCCTGCCTCAGCTTCCCAAGTCGCTGGGATTACAGGCGCCCACCACCATGCCCAGCTAATTTTTTTGTATTTTTAGTAGAGATGGGGTTTCACCATGTTGGTCAGGCTGGTCTCGAACTGCTGGCCTCGTGATCTGCCCGCCTCAGCCTCCCAAAGGGCTGGGATGACAGGCGTGAGCCACCGCGCCTGGCGACCATCTCATTTAACCACAAGAATTCCAAGATAGGTGCCAATGATCTCCACCTGACAGCTGGCTGAGTGAGTCTGTACAGTTGCTCAATACAAATTTCTGGTTTGTTTTGTTTTTGAAGGAGTGTCACTCTGTAGCCCAGGCTGGAGTGCAGTGGCTCAATCTCGGCTCCTAGGTTTAAGCAATTCTCGTGCCTCAGCCTCCGGAGTAGCTGAGATTACAGGTGCACGCCATCACGCCCAGATGATTTTTGTATTTTTAGTAGAGACGGGGGTTTCACCACGTTGGCCAGGCTGGTCTCGAACTCCTGACCTTAGGTGATCCACCCGCCTCGGCCTCCCAAAGAGCTGGGATGACGGGCACGAGCCACCGCACCCAGCCTCAATATATATTTCTGAATACACTGGCTTTCCTTCGTGAATGGTTGTAGCTCTTCAGCCTTTTAAGAGACCCTCAGAATGGCCAGGGCTGTTAAAGAGACAAGAGAGCCTGGTCGTTCACAAACATAAACCCTTGAAATACCTCGGAAACTCCTCACAAGAGATTCTCGGGCCTCTTAATACAAGCTTCTCGGAGAAGCTTAAAACCTCCCAAGCCTCTGCTGCCACCACCCAGAGGCTGGTTTCTTCATCACTGGAGGCCTGTTGGCCAGGTGCCTACAATGCTAATGAATCTTTCATAGTCTGGTTAAGGCAGAGAACTCTGCTCACAAAATCTCTCAGAATTCCACCAATTAAAAGCTCATTTGGGGCCGGGCACAGAGGCGCACGCCTGTAATCTCAGCACTTTGGGAGGCCGACGTGGGTGGATCACTTGAGGTCAGGAGTTTGAGTCCAGGCTGGCCAACATGGTGAAACCCCGTCTCTACTAAAAATACAAAAATTAGCTGGGCATGGTGGCGCACACCTGTAGTCCCAGCTACTTGGGAGGCTGAGGCAGGAGAATCGCTTGAACCCAGGAGGCTGAGATCGCACCACTGCACTCCAGCCTGGGTGACAGAGTGAGACTCTGTCTCAAGAAAAAAAAGAAAAAAATGGCAAAAACTGCAATTACTTGTGCACCAACTTGAAGCAAGACCCTACTCTACACACAAAAAATTTATATTAGTCACGTGTGTTGGCACATACCTGTAGTCCCAGCTACCCTGGAGGCTGAGACGGGAGGATTGCTTGAGCAAGTCTAGGCTGCAGTGAGCTGTGATCACACCACTGCACTCCAGCCTGGGCAACACAGCGAGACCGTGTGTCAAAAACAAAATATTTTTTTAACTAATTTTTAAAACAAAGGCCATCTCATCTGAGCAAAAATCGGAAAATGTAACGTTCAACAACGTATCCATATATTTGCTGTTTGCAGACCTGCAATGTACTGGACACCGCGTCCAGCACTGGGGACGGGTCCCCACAGAGTTTGCGCTCTTGTAAGAAAACAGACATCAAATATCCCCAAAACATGTATCACTAGAAACTCTGATAAGTAGGATAAAAGAAACAGGACACAAGGACAGTGCGTTTGATACCAGAAGGACGACTTCATCGGGGGTCAGGAATGATGAAACATCAAGCAACAGTGAAGATTAAACACTCGGTGATATCTGATGAGGGAGGAGAATATTCGTCAGATAGTTAAGTGGAAACGACAAAACAATAGGTATATAGTTAAACCCCACTTCTGTATTTTTTTAAGTATATTTTACAGAAAAAAGGAAAGATACAAATGAAGTGCAAAATGTTAGCAATGGGGAGGTTTATGATTCCTATATTCTAGTGCTTTTCTACATTTTTCAAATTCTCAAAAAGTTTTTTTTTTTTTGAGACAGGGTCTCACTCTGTTGCCCAGGCTGCCGTGCGGTGGCGTGATTCTCGGCTCGAGGGTCTTCCCACCTCCGCCTCCTGAGTATCTGGGACCACAGGTGTATATCACCAAACCCGACTAATTTCTTATTTTATTTTATTTATTTGGGAAAGCTATTTATTTAAGACAGAGTCTCACTCTGTCACCCAGGCTGGAGTGCGATGGCACAATCTCGGCTCACTTCAACCTCCACCTCCCAGGTTCAAGCGATTCTCCTGCCTCAGCCTCCCAAGTAGCTGGGATTACAAGCACCCACCACCACACCCAGCTAATTTTTTGTATTTTTTAGTAGAGACAGGGTTTCACCGTGTTAGCCAGGTTGGTCTCGAACTCCTGATCTCAGGTGATTCAGCCGCCTCGGCCTCCCATAGTGCTGGGATTACAGACGTGAGCCACCCGCCCAGCCTTATTTTTGCTTTTTTGTAGAGACGAGATCTCACTTTGTTACCCAGGCTGGTCTGCAACTCCTAGGCTCAAGTGATCCTCTGGCTTCAGCCTCCCAAAATGCTGGGATTCCAGGGGTAAGCCACTGTGCCAAGCCTGTCTAAAACACCTTATGTTACTGTATAATATTCTTTGTGTTGGTGAAAGCCTCGATTTTTTTTTTTTTTTTTTTGAGATGGAGTTTCACTCTTATTGCCCAGGTTGGAGCGCAATGGCGCGATCACGGCTCACTGCAATCTCCGCCTCCTGGGTTCAAGCGATTCTCCTGCCTCAGCCTCCCGAGTAGCTGGGATTGCAGGCGTGAGCCACTACGTCCGGCTAATTTTGTATTTTTAGTAGAGATGGGGTTTCACCATGTTGGCCAGGCTGTTCTTGAACTCCCAACCTCAGGTGATCTGCCCACCTCGGCCTCCCAAAGTGCTGGGATTACAGGCATGAGCCACTGCGCCCGGCCGATTTTTAATTTTTTATTGTGATAGAATATACATAACAGAAAATGTACTATTTCAAGTGTGTTCCGATGGACCGTCCTGCAGCATTAGGCACATCCACTGTTCTGCAACCATCGCCACCATCTGTCTCCAGAATTTTTCATCTTCCCAAACTGAAATTCCGTCCTCATTAAAGACTAACTCCGTTCCGTGCCCCTGCTCCCCACCCCCAGCCCTTGGCCACACCAAGCCTCATTTGATTTTAAAATGCAAACATTCAAAGACCAAGCCTCATTCACACCTTCAGTGTAAATTACTTTCATCTGTGAAACTCCCATCACTCAGAAAGGAATGCCCAGGTAAAGGCAGGAAGTACAGTTATAGGGAGCTGGAGACAGGCCTGGGTGGCAGTTTGGGATGGGGGTTGGGGAGAAGAGATTTTACAAGCCAGGTGGGAAGGAAAAGTAACTATTCGCTTTGAGGTTTGGCTCAGGGCCTTGGGAGCAGCCAGTGGATTCAGGTGTAAGAACCAGCCACCAACAGCCTCTGCGTCTCTCGGTTCAAAGCTGATTGTCTCAGGCTTTGGTTTCTTGCAGAGGCACCAAAGGAGGGGGCAGGGAGGAAGAAGGAAGGGTGGTAAGAAGGAGATACAGAGACTTGAGTCAAGAATGAGGCCTCGCCGGGCGCGGTGGCTCACACCTGTAATCCCAGCACTTTGGGAGGCCGAGGCAGGCGGATCACGAGCTCAGGAGATCGAGACCATCCTGGCTAACAGGGTGAAACCCCGTCTCTACTAAAAAATACAAAAAAAAATTAGCCAGGCACGGTGGCGGGCGCCTGTAGTCCCAGCTACTCCAGAGGCTGAGGCGGGAGAATGGTGTGAACCCAGGAGGCGGAGCTTGCAGTGAGCCGAGATCACACCGCTGCACTCCAGCCTGGGCGACAGAGCAAGACTCCATCTCAAACAAAACAAAACAAAACAAAAAAAAGAATGAGGCCTCCCGCCTCCCAGAAAGCAAACCTAGGAATATTCTGGTCACAAGGCACCCGCCAGAACAAGTCCAGTGACGGGGACAAGGAAGCCCCAACATTCCAGAGAAGCACATCCAAGCAGCTTCAGAAACCCCAAACCCAGAACACAAAGGAGGTTGGAGAAGCTCCTGGCTTTTTCCTGATTGACTGATTGAGACAAGAGTTTTGCTCTTATCGCCCAGGCTGTAATGCAATGGTGCGATCTTGGCTCACTGCAACCTCCGCCTCCCGGGTTCAAGCGATTCTCCTGCCTCAGCCTCCCGAGTACCGGGGATTACAGGCACCCGCCACCATGCCCGGCTAATTTTTGTAGTTTTAGTAGAGACGAGGTTTCACCATGTTGGCCAGGCTGGTCTTGAACTCCTGAGCTCAGGTGATCTGCCCGCCTCAGTCTCCCAAAGTGCTGGGATGACAGGCGTGAGCCACTGTGCCCAGCTCCTGATTTGTGGTGGTGGTTGTTATTAATGTCTCACCTCCCACTACAACCCTCCATTCAACTTTCTCTAAAACCACCTCACTCATACAAACGTTGCCCTGGCTGAAGCAACTGCTAAAACGCTCATGAACGTCCCTGCATGGTGAGTTTACTCCCAGCACAGCAAAAAGTCACCATTCTGGTCTTTAGTTTATCCAAAACTCCCTTTCTCTGGCTAAGAGCTATCACTTCTTTAGATAATCTTTGCTTTTTCTTCCCTGATATCACAAATAGTAGCAGCTGAGATTCTCTTTGCAAAAGAGCCATTTTTCACAAAGAAAGTTTTAATGACTTAAGAGTTAGCAACTGGGCTGCAGTTCAAATCCATGTCTTAGCAGAATTATGACCTGTCAGGAACCTTTGGGATGGATGAAGGCTCTCAAGAATCAAGACAATGTTAGATCCGCACATTCTCAGTACCTACCGTCTCTGTCTCTATTTTTCTCCTCCTTCCCTCTTTCAAGAGACAGATCTCGCTCTGTCACCCAGGCGGTAGTGCAGTGGCACCATCAATGGCTCACTGCAGCCTCAACCTCCCGGGCTCAAGCAATCCTCCCACTCCAGTCCTCCAAGTAGCTAGGACTACAGGCGTGCACCACAACACCCGGCTAATTTTTTATTTTTTTATAAAGACAGGGTCTCGTCATGTTGCCCAGGCTGGTCTCAAACTCCTGGACTCAAGCGATCCTCCCGCCTCTGCCTCCCAACGCTAGGATTACAGGCATGAGCCACTGTTCCCGGCTCTCCTTCCCTCTCTTTTCTCTTTATTAACAGGAGTATCCCACATTTTTTTTTTTTTTTTTTTTTTTTTTTTTTTTTTTGAGACAAGGTCTGGCTCTATCGCCCAGGCTGGAGTGCAGTGGTGCAATCTCGGCTCACCACAGCCTCTGCTTCCCGGGCTAAAACCATCCTCCCACTTCAGCCTTCCGAGTAGCTGAGACCACAGGCGTGCACCACCACGTTGGCTCATTTTTGTATTTTTTGTAGAGACGGGGTTTCATCATGTTGCCCAGGCTGCTCAAACTCCTGACCTCAAGCAATCTGCCCGCCTTGGCCTCCCAAAGAGCTGGGATTCCAGGCGTGAGCCAACGTGTCTGGCCATCCCACACATCCTTGGGATTTGTAGAACAAGGCTCTGGGTAATGAAAGAGTCTGGGGATAAACACTTTTGCCCATCTCCCATCTAATGCAGCCAAGAAAACTGTTCATAACAACCCTGGGAGGTGAGTCAGTGATCCAATGGGAGGCTGGAAGGAGTACAGAAAAGGGACGTAAGAGACGCAAAAGTAAGGCCAGGCGCGGTGGCTCACGCCTGTAATCTCAGCACTTTGGGAGGCCGAAGCGGGCGGATCACAAGGTCAGGAGATCGAGACCATCCTGGCTAACACAGTGAAACCCCGTCTCTACTAAAAATACACAAAAAATTAGCCGGGCGTGATGGCGGGCACCTGTAGACCCAGCTACTCGGGAAGCGGAGGTTGCAGTGAGCCGAGATTGCACCACTACACTCCAGCCTGGGCGACAGTGACTCCGTCTCAAAAAAAAAAAAAAAAGAAGAGAAAAGGGAGGTAAAAGAAGCAAAATTAGGACCAGGCGCTGTGGCTCACACCTGGAATCCCAGCACTTTGGAGGCCAGGGCAGGCAGATCACTTGAACTCATGAGTTCCAGACCAGCCTGGGCAACAAGGCGAAACCCCATCTCCACAAAAAATAAAATAATCAGGCGTGGTGGCGCATACCTGTGGTCCCAGCTACTTAGGAGGCTGAGGCAGGAGGTTGCAGTGAGCCGAGATTATGCCATTGCACTCCAGCCTGGGTGATGGAAGTAAAACCTTGTCTCAAAAAAAAAAAAAAAAAAAAAAGCAAAAGTAGCCAGGATGGTTTGCAGGAGGAGGGCTCTGTGGGAGACGGTCCACGTAACCGGTCAGACAGCGATGGTTTGCGGGAGGAGAAGGAGGCATACTCCGTGGGAGACGGCGTAACCAGCCAGACAGCACTGGCTCTCAGAGGCAGAGAACAAAAGGGACGGGCTTAGAGGGAGAAGTGAAGCCCATTTCAAAAGAACTCCTAGAGACAGCCGTGCCCACTCGCCCCCTCACCAGCTTTTCTTTAATTACCAAGTCTGCACGTGATGTTCCTTATACCACCTGGACTCTCACCAACCCCAGCTGCTTGTGTTAACAAAGTCAACCTCTCTGAGAATCTGGGCTGGTGGTCATTAGCAAAGAGAGGAGAGGATAAACATCCTAGATAAAGGGAAACCACAACTGTAAACTGGAAGAGGACTCTGGCCAAGAATCTGGAGGAGTTACTTAATTCACAGGGTTGTGGTGAGGGACTAATGAGAATGCAGACGAAGGTGTTTTGCAAAGAAAGTGCCATAAGCGTGCGTCACTAGAAAAGCTGATGTATGAGCAGTCTGCAAAGTGGGGTTCTCAAGGGCACAGAGTCCAAGCAGTGGGGTCTCAGCCACAGCATCACCTCTCTAAAAGGCGACATCCAGCCAACTTCACATCTCATTCCGAAGAGTGGCAGTTTGGGAAACGTGCTCTGCCGAGCACATCTGACTTCATCAGAAAAGCATTCAGTGAGATTTCCTATAGAATCCTTGTGGACAACACAGATCCACAGGCTGGATAATGTGAACTGGTAACTGGCCAACCGCCACACCCCTGAAGCTTGGATTATTGGATGAATACTATTAACCTAGAGGGAGGTTTCTCACTGTGTTCTAAAAAGATCCATTCTGGCTATGTTCATCTCAACATTATCCTTAATTCCCTTGAAAAGGTACTGGAAGGCTGGGTGTGGTGGCTCACGCCTGTAATCCCAATACTTTGGGAAGCAGAGACAGGCGATCACCTGAGGTCAGGAGTTCAAGACCAGCCTGGACAACACGGTGAAACCCCGTCTCTACTAAAAATACAAAAATTAGCCAGGCGTGGTGGCGGGCACCTGTAATCTCAGCTACTTGGGAGGCTGAGGAGGGAGAATCGCTTGAACCCGGGAGGCGGAGTTTGTAGTGAGCCGAGATCGCGCCACTGCGCTCCAGCCTGGGTGACAGAGTGAGACTCCGTCTCGAAAAATAATTAAGTAAATAAAAGATATTGGAGAATGTCACTCACATGTGCAGATATCAAGAAGACCAATCAGCTGTATAAATGCAACACTCATCATAACTTTTGGGAACTGTTTGCAATTCACACTTAATTCCCAGAGTAAAGCCGAGGCCTTAAATTAGTGAACGGCATATGTGCTTTGTTTGGCTCTGCCCAATGTTAAGAAAAATTTTAACTGGCTAACAGCATGTAAAACTTAACTAGCTTCACATAAAAACCCAGATTGTTAGCTTGAAAAATCAGAAGAGCTGGCACCGTCGGCCTTCATTACGGCAACAAGCAGCTGGAGGTGAGTGCCGGCTTTCCCCGAGGCCTGGCTGCGGCCCTCCACTCTGCCCCCCACCACCACCTGGCCCGGACCACTCACTTCACCTGCCTGGCCCTCTACTGGCATTTGAGTTGGTGACTCCTGCAGGAAAACACTGGTTCACGTTATTAAATGTGTCCAATTGGCTACACGTTTTATTTGACTGTGCACGAAACTCCAGCTCGGTCTTCACTTACAGCTTTTGCAGGTTTAAATCCTGTAGCAAGATCCAACATCTGATCACAGCTTCACAATGACAACCTGTCTGTAAACAACATCCCAGTTTTCCGGTGTGCCCTCCTACCCTCTGGTTTATTCAATCTTCCCAATATTCCAGGAAGGCTGGGCTTACTGTCCATAATAGAAGGGAGATCAACCAGCTAACAGGAACTAAAACCAGGATTTCAACTCAGGGCTTGAGTTCAACCTTAGCTTAGCATTTCCCACCACACCTACCACGCATCCCTCAATCCCTGGAGGCGGCTCTGATTCCAGACTGACCCAACCGGAGGAGGTTCAAGTCCAGATTGCAAAGCAGCTGGGCTGCTCTGGAAAGAGCGTTTGGAATCCTTGCTTCTCTTCCGTTTTTAATCTTCTTAAAAAAACTGTGTAGTAGTGTTTAATCTAAAGACAGCTGATTCCCATTTACACGTAACCTGTTGAACTCATACTAAATTTTAAAGCTCTGCTCTCGAAAATGCAGTTTGCCCTTTAAGATCTCCTTGGTGACACATCTAACTGGTATCTGAGCTACAGAAAAAAAAAAAAAAAAAAAAAACAACTTTGGGATCAATCAATGACGGGGGTTAGAATAAAATCCAACTCAGGAAAGTACCGAAGGGAAGTTCCGGGATGACAGCTGTGTAGCCGACCCAGAGAACCACCTGTCTGGAATGGAGGAAGACTGGTAAATCCCAGGAAAGGGGAATCTCCAAGTTAAAAAGGGGCTCAGGCTGGGTGCAGTGGCTCACACCTGTAATCCCATTACTACGGGAGACTGAGGCAGGCAAGAGTTCAAAACCAGCCTGGCCAAGATGGCAAAACCCCGTCTTTACTAAAAATACAAAAATTAGCCGGTGTGATGGCGGATACTTGTAATCTCAGCTACTCAGCAGGCTGAGGCAGAAGAATCACTTGAAGCCGGGAGGCAGAGGCTGCCAGTGAGTTGAGATCGTGCCATTGCATTCCAGCCTGGGTGACAGAGCAAAAACACTTTCGATCTCAAAAAAAAAAAAAAAAAAAGGGGGGGTACTCATTAAACTACCTGATTGGATTGAGACTTCTGGGGACTGAGGTAACACAAGGAGGAAAAAGGGAGTTAGAAACTTCAGGAAAAAATGAAAAGCTGTACAAAAAATGTAATCATAATATACCACTGGAACCTGCCGCAAACAATATTTACAGACACGACAATGCCCCTATTGATTGACTGGCTGATTTTCAACTACACACAAAGCATGAATCGCGGTTACACAACACAGTGTAAATACAACCTTGACAAAGCAAAAGGTACAAAAAATAGGAAGGAAGTGCAGAGACCTGATGGGCAGGATAGAGAGACACCAATGTTCCCAAAGCCGTATTGAAGGGTAAGGATTAAAGGCACAAACATGTTATTAAATGCTAAAAGTGTAACCAGGAAAACTGTAAATGGTGATGTATCAAGAGGACACAGAAAGTTGAGTTTGCTTTTTTTTTTGAGACAGAATCTCGCTCTTGTGGCCCAGGCTGGAGTGTAATGGTGCGATCTCGGCTCACTGCAACCTCCGCCTCACACGTTCAAGGGATTCTCCTGCCTCAGCCTCCTGAGTAGCTGGGACTACAGGCACCCGCCACCACGCCCGGCTAATTTTGTATTTTTAGTAGAGACGGGGTTTCATCATGTCGGTCAGGCTGGTCTCGAACTCCTGACCTCGTGATCCGCCCGACTCGGCCTCCCAAAGTGCTGGGATTACAAGTGCGAGCCACCGCGCCCGGCTGGTGAGTTTGCTCTTAAGGGAGCTAAATCGATCTCTAGCCTAGCGGAAATGAACACATAATGTTGAAGTTCGCCAGGTGTGGTGTTGCGCGCCTGGAGTCCCAACGACGCAGGAGGCTGAGGTGGGAGAACTGCCTGAGCCTAGTAAGTCGAGGCTGCAGTGAGCTAAGATCGTGCCACTGCACTCCAGCCTGGGTGACAGAGCGAGTCTCCACCTAAAAAAAAAATTAGCCAGGTGTGGTGGTGTGTGCCTGTAATCTCAGCTACTGGAGAGGCTGAGGCAGAAGAAATGCTTAAACCTGGGAGACGGAGGTTGTAGTGAGGGGAGATTGCACCACTGCACTCCAGCCTGGTGACCTGTCTCAAAAAAAAAAAAGCAAGAAAGATAACATCATATAATAAGCCTATGTATACTACTTGATTTTGTTTTCGCCATAGGCATATGTTATTTATTTAAAAAAATATTTTTGGCCAGGCACGGTGGCTCACACCTGTAATCCCAGCACTTTGGGAGGCCGAGGCGGGTGGATCACTTGAGGCCAGGAGATCAGCCTGGCCAACATGATGAAACCCCGTCTCTACTAAAAATACAAAAATTAGCCAGATGTGGTGGTGGGTGCCTATAATCCCAGCTAATGGGGAGGCTGAGGCAGGAGAATCGCTTAAACCTGGGAGAAGGAGGCTGCAGTGAGCTGAGATGGTACCACCGCACTCTAGCCTGGGCAACAGAGAGAGACCCTATCTCAAAAATAAAATAAAATGAACAATTTTGGAAATGTTTAATTATTTGGAAGCCTGGAAAAAAGGCTAAGGCAAAGCTGATATGAAGAGTCTGTCTACCTGCCCAGCTACCAACCCAAACCGGCCTTGTTTTGGTCCTAGGCAGCGGTTCTTAAACTCTGATCCCTGGACATACGGCTTCGGGGTCGCCTGGGAACTGTTGCTAGAATTGCAAACTGTTGGGCCCCAGCCTGGACCTACCAAGTCAAAAAACTCTGGGATGGGGCCCAGGAATCTGCGTTTAACAAGCCCTTCTGGTCATTCTTCAGTTTGGAAACCACAGGTCTTCAGCAAAACACAACTCTGAGGCAGCTTTGGGCGCAGTCGTCCAGTCGCCCTCTCCTCAGCCAGGTGTTAACTATCCATCAAGGCAGCTTCAGAGGAAGGCCTGAGCCCCTTCTAGGAAAACACGGGCATTTTAAAGGATCTCCAGGGCTAGTTTCCCCAGGTTCTGGGCCCCTGCCCTGTGTGAGCTCTAGTGGGGTCAGCAGCAAGGACCCATCACAGGAAGAGGCTTCTGAGAGGCACCAACTGTTGCCATCAGTGGGCAGCGAGTGGGCTCTGTGGTCCCTGGACAAGCAGCTGAGTGGGTGGGGAGTGCCTTGTCGTGGCCGGCTTTGCATAAGTCATGTGCGTCCACCACCACGCCAGGCTAATGTTTGTATTTTAAGTAGAGATGAGGTTTCGCCATGTTGGCCAGGCTGGTCTCGAACTCCTGACCTCAGGTGATCCGCCCGCCTCGGCCTCCCACAGTGCTGGGATTCCAGGCGTGAGCCCCCGCGCCCGGCCCAGCCCGTCCTCTTGAACCTGCTCAGGACCACTTGTAATATCCCTTCCCACTAACATCAAAGGTCGCGCCTGAAGCTCCCAAGTGGGCGAAATAGTCCCGAGAGGTTCCAGAAAGCAAGAAACGACACAACCAACCACGGAATAGAAAACTCATGTGGATCCGATGTGATTCTGTACTCCAGATTTGCAGTTACCACTTACAGAAGCCAACGTCCGCCTCTGAAACACAGAACCATCTAACCGGTGCAAGGCAGCTTAAGACAAAGGTGAGGCCTTTGGGAGAAGAGCTCGGCCAAAGGAGGAAATCTGATTAGTAGAAAGATAGGCAGCCGAGAAGTAAATTAAAAGAATGCTCACAGAGACAGGAGCGGGAGAGACTCCGGGCACACATCGCGACAGGGACAGAAAAGCCTGCAGGATGGGGGTGGGGGAAGGGGAAGAACTGGTTTTCTAATATTAGACTCACCACATGCTCACTTCCCAAATCCCAGCCAAAACGAGGGCCCCTTGACTCCAACAAGCCCAGGCCGCCTTCTGCTTGGATACACACTTTCTGCACCAGGACTCTGCATGAATATGCCAAGGCAAATCCCATCCCTCTCAACTCCCCACTGCAACACCAAATGACTCACAGGGCTTATCTTGAAATTCCCCCTTTCATCTTGGCCTCCCACTAACTTAAAACAATGCATTAAGAACACATTCAAGACACCTCCAGTAAATCCATATCCGTATTACTCACGAAGCACTAACTAGAAAGCTGTTTATCCTGAAACCTACGTGGTCAGCTTTAGAAATGTGCCTTCGTGTAAGCTGGTTTTTATAAAATAAATAAAAAGCCTCCACAAATACCAGAACACTTATCAATTTGGACTGAATTCACGGATTCCAATACGAGCAGCCAAGGTCCTCAAGCCTCAAGCACAAACATCCCTTGCCTTTTATTAATTGAAAAATAAACAGGAGGGGAAACAGGGGTGGCATGCCTCGCTATGTGATTTAAAACAAATGACACAATGTTCTCGAACTTCAATTAATTTTTAAAAATGCATTTTATTTTTCACTTTATGATTATAAAAGTCATACATTCAGACTATGGGGAAATTTAGAAAGTACAATAAGAAGGCTGGGCGCGGTGGCCCACGCCTGTAATCCCAGCACTTTGGGAGGCCAAGGTGGGCGGATCACGAGGTCATGAGATCCAGACTATCCTGGCCAACACAGTGAAACGCCATCTCTACTAAAAATACAAAAAAATTAGCCGGACGTGGTGGCAGGTGCCTGTAGTCCCAGCTACTGGGGAGGCTGAGGCAGGAGAATGGTGTGAACCCAGGAGACAGAGCTTGCAGTGAGCCAAGATCATGCCACTGCACTCCAGCCTGGGCAACAGAACGAGACTCCGTCTCAAAAAAAAAAGTACAAGAAGAAGAAAACTTACTTCTGGAAGTAAGACAAGTATAGAAAGTCACTTCTGGAAAAGACGCTGAATTGGTGACTTACAGTCAAGAAAATCCCAAGTCTTGGCCAGGCGCGGTGGCTCACGCCTGTAATCCCAGCACTTTGGGAGGCCAAGGTGGACGGTCACGAGGTCAGGAAATCGAGACCATCCTGGCTAACACGGTGAAACCCCATCTCTAGTAAAAATACAGAAAATTAGCCGGGCGTGGTGGCAGGCGCCTGTAGTCCTAGCTACTCAAGAGGCTGAGGCAGGAGAATGGCATGAACCCGGGAGGTGGAGCTTGCAGTGAGCCGAGATGGCGCCACTGCACTCCAGCCTGGGCAACAGAGAGAGATCCCGTCTCAAAAAAAAAAAAAAAAAGAAAAAATCCCAAGTCTGGCCAAATTCCAACCCAAATTTCTCGGCCGGGCACAGTGGCTCATGCCTGTAATTCCAGCACTTTGGGAGGCCAAGGTGGGAGGATCACTTGAGGTCAGGAGTTCGGGACCAGCCTGGCCAACACGGTGAAACCCCATCTCTACTAGAAATACAAAAATTAGCTGGGCATGGTGGCAGGTGCCTGTAATCCCAGCTACTTGGGAGGCTGAGGTAGGAGAATCACTTGAACCCGGGAGGCAGAGGTTGCAGTGAGCCTTGATCATGCCATTTCACTACAGCCTGGGTGACAGAGTGAGATGCCATCTCAAAAAAAAAAAAAAAAAAAAAAAAAGAACATTCTTTTAGTCCAATCCCACACGGACTATCTGGACAGAGCCTTCACTTGCTGCCACTCATCATTGCATCATTTTGCTGTGCTCTTTTTTTTTTAATTTATTTATTGTTTTTTGTTTTTTTTTTTTTTTTTTGAGACGGAGTCTCGCTTTGTCGCCCAGGCTGGAGTGCATGGTGTGATCTCGGCTCACTGCAGCCTCCACCACCCAGGTTCAAGTGATTCTCCTGCCTCAGCCTCCTGAGTAGCTGAGATCACAGGGGCACACGCCACCACGCCCAGATAATTTTTGTATTTTTAGTAGAGACAGGGTTTTACCATGTTGGCCAGGCTGGTCTCGAACTCCTGGCCTCAGGTGATCTGCCCACCTCGGCCTCCCAAAGTGCTGGAATTACAGACGTGAGCCACCACACCCGGCCTTGCTGTGCTCTTTAAATGGCCGCAGGACTCTGCTCCAATTCCTTCGTATCTGGGAATCCTCTGGCACAAAACCCCCACCTCCTATATCATGTGGTCTGTGTGACGGCCAGAAACCCCCCAGCTGAAGAACACTGAGAAGTGGGAGGCTTCCGCTGGGTCACGGCCGGCGGGACAAGATGATGCTTAAAGGTCTGGCAAGGTTGTAGGGAAAGACCAAGACACTTCAGGATCCAGCTTTAGGATGTGCTGGCGGCTGCAACAAACACGCGCTCTGATCAATGAGCTCTGCGCTCATTCATTCCCCACATGTTTACTGAGCGCCTACTGTATCTATGACCCTGAGCTCTGCAGAACACGCCCAGGAATCACAGAAGGAGCTTGCTCTGAGAGCTGGGAGAGCCTGCTATTCACGCGGGTATTGACAGTTGCCGTCCTGCAGAACAAAGCCAGCTTTCATAACACGCCATTAGTTACCATGCCAGCCACATCCTTGCCTGGAATAAAACCAGCAGCCTAGGCCAGGCGTGGTGGCTCACGCCTGTAATCCCGGCACTTTGGGAGGCGGAGGCGGGTGGATTACCTGAGGTCGGGAGTTCAAGACCAGCCTGACCAACATGGTGAAACCCCATCTCTACTGAAAATACAAAATTAGCTGGGTGTGGTGGCGCATGCTTGTAATCCCAGCTACTCGGGAGGCTGAGGCAGGAGAATCGCTTGAACCCGGGAGGCAGAGGTTGCAGTGAGCCAAGAGCGTGCCACTGCACTCCAGCCTGGGCAACAGAGCAAGACTCCATCTCAAAAAAAAAAAAAAAAAAAAAAACCTGCAGCTCTTGCCTGTGCTTCCATTGATTGTCCTCCAAAGGATGACTGGAGTGTGTCCCTCTCACCAACAGGCCACTCGATTCAACCTATGGACTCAAGACACGCCATCGGGCTCAACACCGTGAGGCTTGGTGGAAGCAACCTCCTGTTGTTAGACCAGAAACGTTCCCTGCGACAAAGCCTTTGGTTTTGCTTTGTGTTCTCCTCCCGTGGGGCGGAAGGGCTGCCCTCCCTCTGAGGCACTGCAGCGACAGGTGCCCTGGTGAGTGTCCAGGGTGAGGTGGTGAGTGTGCACCACACACAGTCCGGCCGGCATCTGCCCAGGTCAAGCCCGTCCTATGAGTGCACACACCGCGTGCTGCCACCACCCGGCTCGACGATTCCCTCCTTCCACACCTTCCGGTCCCCAAAAGTGACCTGAAAGCAGGATTCTGCTGTGGAAAAACTGGACTTAGAGGAAGGGCAGGAGAGAAGGGTGAGGTGTGTCGGCCTGCCTCAGGTCTGGAGTGCCAAATTCTGGCTGTGCTAACAGTGAGGAAAAAAAGGATGCTACGATGTCTGGCTAAAATGGGGGCATCAGAGCTGTCGGCGGCACCAGTTTTCAGAATCCATGGATTTATAACGGATTTCTTTTCTAACTTGCAAATGAATGCGAGATACTTTACAAAGTCATTACAGTTAAGTCACACTTCCCCATATAAACTCACCTTTACTGAAAAAGTTAAAATGACATAAAACTGGGAGTGTCCCAGAAAAGGCAGGGCTGTGTTCACCATCACAACACCTACTGATAGAAAAGAGACAGAAAGGCCGGGTGCGGTGGCTCACGCCTGTAATCCCAGCACTTTGGGAGGCTGAGGTGGGACGATCAGCTTGACCCCAGGAGGCGGAGGTTGTAGTGGGCCGAGATTGCACAACCGTATTCCAGCCTGGGCGACACAGTGAGACTCTGCAGCCTTTACTGCAGCCTTCGCCTCCCTGGCTCAAGCAATCCTCCCACCTTGGTGTCCTGAGTGGCTGGGATTACAGGCACCCACCACCACGCCCAGCTGATTTTTTTGTATTTTTAGTAGAGACGGGGTTTCATCATGTTGGCCAGGCTGGTCTCGAACTCCTGACCTGAGATGATCCGCCCGCCTCAGCCTCCCAAAGTGCTGGGTGCATTTTTTCTTAAGGAAGAAAAAGGAGGGCGGGGGGCAAGGTGCAGGGCAAGAAAGAAGAGCCCAGGAGTCCAAGAGGGAAGCGGCCAGAGGAAACAGAAGGAATCAGCTTCCAACAGGGACCCACAAAGCTGCTTGAGAACTCAGGACACAAGGAACACACCTGGAGAAGAGGGCTCCGCGGTGATCGCACACAGTGAGAACCAAAGCGGCAGCTTCCAGGAAAACAGGTGGGGAGGGAGAAAAGGAGAGAAAAGCCGAAACTCTCCGTCATCGAGAGGAACGCACACTTCTCCGAGGCTATTGCCAGTTCAAGCTCGTTTCCTTCAGAACACACCCCCAAAGTTCCTGGGGTCCCCCCACCGCCCTCCCCAACACACACACTCACTCCAATTTCACTCTTTTCTGCACAGATTCCAGGGAAGTATCCTGGAGACAGACATCAAAGGCATTCGAGCTGGCAGCCCTCAACAGGTCACGCTGTCAGGGGGACGCCGGGAACCACATGAAAAGCAGAGAATTCACGGGGCGTTCGATGATGATTATTATTTTTTAAGGAGCTCAGAAATGTCTTTCGTTTCAGTTTTAGTTTAAGGACAGCTACCTCTGGGGGAATGGCTTTGAAGTCACATAGCCCAGAGCACTGCTCAGCGGCCACGGCCACGAGGGAAGAAAAACGCCGCGCCCAGCAGAAAGGCCACAGGAGCCACACGGCGCAGGGGCCATCGCTAAAGAAGAACTCAGAAGGTTTCTGCTTTTGGTACAAGGACAGGAAGGGAGAGGAATGGCTGCAGCTGGGACCACATTTGAAAACCCACCAAGGCCAACCTTGCAATGGCCTTCTGCGTAGCAGCAAATACACAGAGGTTAAGGGACAGAGGCCCCGGGAGAACCCCATGAACGCCTATTTGGAGGGGTCAGGGTCAGAGGACAAAAGAGGCCGGAGAGGAACAAGCCTTCCACTTGGACTGTTTTACTGCTCCAGAAAGCAGTTTTTGAAAAGCATGGGATGATGGGAAGCCCAGGGCGGCAGTTAGATCTAGAGCAGGCGCCAAGAGCTTGCCCTGATATGACAGCAGGTGAGCTGGCCACAAACACAGCTCAGAGCTAGTGCGAAGGCTGAGCCCAAGAAAAGGTCCCGAGCCTGGCCGGGCGCAGCGGCTCACGCCTGTAATCCCGACACTTTGGGAGGCTGAGGCTGGTGGATCACGAGGTCAGGAGTTCGAGACCAGCCTGGCCAACATGGCAAAACCCCCGTCTCTACTAAAAAAATACAAAAGTTAGCCGGGCTTAGTGGCGAGCACCTGTAGTCCCAGCTACTTGGGGGCGGAGGCAGGAGAATCACTTGAACCCGTGAGATGGAGGTTGCAGTGAGCCGAGATCGCACCACTGCACTCCAGCCTGGGCGACAGAGTGAGACACTGTCTCAAAAAACAAAACAAAAAGAAAGAAAACAGACAAAATCAAAAGAAAAATGATGAAAAAGAAGATAAAATTAAGAACAGAACAGGCTGGGCGTGGTGGCTCACACCTGTAATCCCAGCACTTTGGGAAGCCGAGGCGGGTGGATCACTTGAGGTCAGGGGTTCAAGACCAGCCTGGCCAACATGGCAAAACCCCGTCTCTACTAAAAATTAGCTGGGTGTGGTGGCGGGCGCCTGTAATCCCAGCTACACGGGACGCTGAGGCAGGAGACTGGCGTGAACCCGGGAGGCAGAGACTGCAGTGAGCCGAGATGTCACCACTGCACTCCAGCCTGGGCAACAAGGGCGAGACTCCGTCTAAGAAAGAGAGAAAGAGAGAGAGAGAGAGAGAAAGAAGGAAGGAAGGAAGGAAGGAAGGAAGGAAACAAATGAAAGGAAAATGAGAGCTAAAAATATAATGGAATCTTTGACCTAGCAATTCTTCTTCTAGGAATTTATCCCAAGAGAACCACCAAAGATGTGCACAGAGAAGAATATAAAAACAAGTTTATAACAGCACTGGTTATTCCAGCAAAATTTGGAACTGACCTACATTTCCTATCATAGGAAACTGGAAACTGTTAAATTAAGTATGGTACATATATACACATAGACAGACAGATAGATACAGCAAAATACCACGTAGCTAGTAGAAATCAGCTTTTTCTTTTTTTTTTTTTTTTTTGAGACAGAGTTTCACTTGTCACCCAGGCTGGAGTGCAATGGTGCCATCTCGGCTCACTGCAATCTCTGCCTCACAGGTTCAAGTGATTCTCCTGCCTCATCCTCCCGAGTAGCTGGGATTACAGGTGCCCGCCACCACGCCTGATTAATTGTTATATTTTTAGTAGAGATGAGGTTTCACCATATTACCCAAGCTGGTCTCAAACTCCTGACCTCAGGTGATCCTCCCACCTTGGCCTCCCACAGTGCTGGGATTACAGGTGTGAGCCACTGTGCCTGGCCGGAGATCATCTTTTTAAAGAATACATTCTTACATGAAAATACACTCAAAATACATCCTAAGTGTGTAAGACACACATGCATGTGCCTGCACAGAAAAAGATAAGGCTGCCTTATGATGTCAGAACAGCGACACTTCTAGCTAGGGGGTCTGCAGGAGACTGATCCCCCATATGATTTTTTTGTATTCAATGATCCAATATTACTTTTTAAAAAATATAATTTGCAGGCATGAGCACCACTGTCACGGGCCCTGCAGTCGGGGAGGGAGAATGCATTCAACTCCCGCTTCCAGTATTACCGTTTTTTTCTTACTTTTTTTGCTGTCATCCAGGCTGGAGTGCAGTGGTGTGATTATAGCTCACTGCAGCCTCAAACTCCTGGGATCGAGTGATCCTCCCACCTCAGCCTCCTGAGTAGCCAGGACCACAGGCACAGGCCACCACGTCCAGCTAATTTTTGTATTTTTTTGGTAGAGATGGGCGGGCGGTCTCAGTATGTTCCCCAGGCTGGTCTCGAACTCCTGGCCTCAAGTGATCCTCCCACTTCTGCCTCCCAAAGTGCTGGGATTACAGGCGTGAGCCATTGCACCTGGCCTCAATATTACTTTTTTTTTTTTTTTGTCTCTTTTTCCCCCTTTCTGTGGATTATAGGGTCTTGCTATGTTGCCTAGGCAGGTCTCGAACTCCTGGGCTCAAGCTGTCTTCCTATCTCTGTCTCCTTAAGTGCTGGGAGTACAGGCGTGAGCCATTGCACCTGGCCTCAATATTACTTTTTTTTGGTCTCTTTTTCCCCCTTTCTGTGGATTATAGGGTCTCGCTATGTTGCCTAGGCAGGTCTCGAACTCCTGGGCTCAAGCTGTCTTCCTATCTCTGTCTCCTTAAGTGCTGGGGTTACGGGTGTGAGCCATTGCACCTAGCCTCGCCTCAATATTACTTTTAAAGAGGAAACTATCCCAATAGATGTTTTGGTAAAAAGAAGGAAAAAGTGCAGCGGGCAACTTCAAAACGCAACGTCTCTGTTAAAAATCAATTCCACTGAGGTCAAAAGCCCCTAATGAAGACATCACCCAGACCCTTTCACCACTCAAGACCAGGTACTGATAGCCTGCCTCATTTCACAACAGCCCAGCGGGCTTTGCAGGACCCTTAAAAACAAGATTCCAGGGTGCAGGCCGGGCGCGGTGGCTCACGCTTGTAATCCCAGCACTTTGGGAGGCCGAGGCAGGCGGATCCTGAGGTCAGGAGATCGAGACCACGGTGAAACCCCGTCTCTACTAAAAATACAAAAAATTTGCCGGGCGTGGTGGCGGGCGCCTGTAGTCCCAGCTACTCGGAGAGGCTGAGGCAGGAGAATGGCGTGAACCCGGGAGGCGGAGCTTGCAGTGAGCCGAGATCGCGCCACTGCACTCCAGCCTGGGTGACAGAGTGAGACTCTGTCTCAAAAAAAAAAAAAAAAAAAAAGATTCCAGGGTGCAGCCATGAATTCACCGCATGCCTCCCTGGATTTGAATTCACTGCACACCTCCCTGGATTTCCAGTAAACAAGATTCCAGGGTACAGCCATGAATTCACCGCACGCCTCCCTGGATTTGAATTCACTGCACGCCTCCCTGGGTTTCCAGTAAACAAGATTCCAGGACGCAGCCATGAATTCACAGCACGCCTCCCTGGATTTGAATTCACAGCACGCCTCCCTGGATTTCCAGTGAACAAGATTCCAGGACGCAGCCATGAATTCACAGCACGCCTCCCTGGATTTCCAGTGAACAAGATTCCAGGGTGCAGCCATGAATTCCCAGCACGCCTCCCTGGATTTGAATTCACAGCACGCCACCCTGGATTTCCAGTGGGGTGGCCAAGCACTAGACCCTCCTCCCTTCCCTGCACCAACATACTTCATCATTTTAAAATAACCGTCAGTTTCTTGAGGTAAATATTAAGGTTAGCTCCTGCGCAGGCATCATCATTCTCTCTCTCGACTAAAATGTTTGTGAACTTTAAATCTGTCAGCTGAGGTGCTTGTCCTGCATGAAGTTACCCAGCGAGCAACCGACTCCCAGCTCTGCTGGGACGTCCTCCCAGGTTCGAGGACGTCCAGAGAAAGGTCACCGACAGGGAAAGGAGGCTCCACGGAGGTCGGCTGGCCAGAGGGTTCTAAGGTCACAGAGGGAAGGTCCAGAGAGGCCCCGAGTGATGACCTCAAGCAGGTCTGTTCCCCCCATGCTGTAACCTACTAAGTTACTCTGCCCAGCCTTGAGATACTGAAAATAAGTAACACCTGGTCATTAAATCATATCTTTCTTCAAAAGAATATTACTGGGCCGGGCACAGTGGCTCACGCCTGTAATCCCAGCACTTTGGGAGGCTGAGGCTGGCGGATCACTTGAGGCCAGGAGTTCAAAACCAGCCTGGCCAACATGGTGAAACCCTGTCTCTACTAAAAATATAAAAATTAACCGGGCATGGTGGTGCACACCTGTAATCCCAGCTATGCCTCGGGGGGCTAAGACAGGAGAACTGCTTGAACCCAGGAGGTGGAGGTTGCAGTGAGCCGAGGTCACGCCACTAAACTCCAGCCTGAGTGACAGAGCATGACTCCGTCTCTAAAAAAGAAAAAAAATGGTTAAGAGAGTAAATTATGTTATGTATATTCTACCACAATTTTTAAAATAATGTTTTTTAAAAGTTGTTTAACTCGACAATCCTTCTCCTAAAAAAAAATAACAATATTTGGCTGGGCACAGTGGCTCATGCCTGTAATCCCAGCACTTTGGAAGGCTGAGGCGGGTGGATCACCTGAGGTCAGGAGTTTGTGACCAGCCTGGCCAACACGATGAAACCTCATTATACTAAAAATAACAAAAAATTAGCTGGGTGTGGTGGCGGGTGCCTGTAATCCCAGCTACTCGGGAGGCTGAGACAGGAGAACTGCTTGAACCCAGGAGGCGGAGGTTGCAATGAGCCAAGATGGCGCCACTGCACTCCAGCCTGGAAAACAAGAGTGAAACTCCGTCTCAGAAAAAAGTAAAAAAATAAAAAATACCAGCTACGTAGCCTGTTTATTAAGCTTCCATAATGAGAGCTTCCAATCCAGGTGACTCGTGTTCCTGTCTTGTCCATATTGGCCCCAAACTCCAAGATCAAATACGCTTCTCTGACTTCAAAGCTGAAGGTTTCTGCAGGTCCGTACCCCCGTCCTAGGACTGCCTCTAACTGGAGCTGTTTTCCCAGTCGGCTGCAAAGGCCCTGCGCTGCGTTCACCAAGCGTGGGGCTCCCTCTCACCTGCTCACTTTTGGGTTTGGAGCCACAGGAGGGCTCACTCAGCTGAGCAGATGGCAAAGGGGCAAATGTATGGTAGATTCTGTTTGTTTATTTGTGGCAAATAGCTCCAAAGGACCAGCCCTTTTGTTCCTCTCATCTCCGGCAAATCATTCAGTTGTGAAAAAGTTCCTCAGCCAGCTAGCCAGCCAGTAGGAGGAGGGCGGAGAGAACCAGAAAGGGGAGGAAACCCCTTCCTCATCTCCACCTCGGAAACACCAAGCTTTGTTTTGGGATTCCAGTGAGTTTGTATCCCTCACTCTTGGAAATTAAACCAGTAGAAAAATCCAGAAAAACTTGGGCAGCGGTCAAAAATTGTTAAATCGTGGCCAATGGGGTCAGCGTTTTCTTTCAAGCAAGGGCCACATTGGGGGAAAATTTAAAAACCAACAATAACAAGCCACCTACCAACTGTGAAACACACTGAGAGGAGAAAATTGGGTACATAATGGAAATGGATTTTTCTAAAATGGGGTCAGATTTTCTAAAAAGGGCTCCACAGAGGAGAATTCTCACAAGGGTTGCCTCGGTCACCAACAACACGCCACGCAAGTGCATGGACGATGGTGGGCAGCGAGTATTTCTCTTTTTTATTTTTTATTTTTGAGACAGAGTCTCGCTCTGTCACCCAGGCTGGAGTGCAGTGGCAGAGTCTCGGCTCACTGTAACCTCTGCCTCCCGGGTTCAAGCGATTCTCCTGCCTCAGCCTCCCGAGTAGCTGGGACTACAGGCGCCCGCCACCACGCCCGGCTAATTTTTGTATTTTTGGTAGAGACGGGGTTTCACCATGTTGGCCAGGCTGGTCTCGAACTCCTGACCTCAGTTGATCCACTCACCTCAGCCTCCTAAAGCAGTGGGATTACAAGTGTGAGCCACTGTGCCCTGCCCCCAAGTGGGTCTTAAAAACAACCCTGGGGAATAGATAAGAGTTTCCCCTATCCTGGCTAACATGGTGAAACCCCGTCTCTACTAAAAACACGAAAAAAATTAGCCGGGCGTGGTGGCGGGCGCCTGTAGTCCCAGCTCCTCGGGAGGCTGAAGCAGGAGAATGGCGTGAACCCGGGAGGCGGAGCTTGCAGTGAGCCGAGATCGTGCCACTGCACTCCAGCCTGGGCGAGAGAGTGAGACTCCATCTCAAAAAAAAAAAAAAGTTTCCCAGATGACAGAGTTAGATGTTAAACATCGCAAAGTCGGTGGATATTAAATGTATGATTGTTTTCGTATCTTTAGCCCCAAAATAATAAATGTTCAGTGGAGATGCCCAAAGGCAGGCCCAATGCCTGGGGAGCTTCCACTGCTTCTCTCTCTCCTGAATCCAGAGTATTCTGCCCTTCACAGAAATGCTGATCGTTCAGAGATAACCCACCAATCAGGCGTGCCTTTAGGTTAGGCCAGCAAACCACAGGCTGGAAACTGGGAATGTCCTCGGGGTCCTGGACCTTGGCTGTTTTCACCCTTTTGGCCACACAAAGGCTCTTTCTTGGCTGCCAGAGACCCTCCCTGGGGTAGAGAGGGAGAAGGAGAGGGACAGGGAGAGGGAGAGAGAGTGAGTTGGGGGAGCTGGGTAACTAAAAGACAAGGAGTTGATGTATTCTAGGCGCTTGAAAGTTCAGAAGACTATCTCTTTTTTTTTTTTTGAGATGGAGTCTCACACTGTCGCCCAGGCTGGAGTGCAGTGGCACAATCTCCGCTCACTGCAAGCTCCGCCTCCCGGGTTCAAGCGATTCTCCTGTCTCAGCCTCCTGAGTAGCTGGGATTACAGGCACCCCCTATCACACCCAGCTAATTTTTGCATTTTTAGTAGAGACGGGGTTTCACCATGTTGGCCGGGATGGTCTTGATCTCTTGACCTCGTGATACCCCCGCCTCGGCCTCCCAAAGTGCTGGAATAACAGGCGTGAGCCACCGCGCCCGGCCAAAGGCTGTCTCTTCTAGTTACTGAGGTTTCAGAACCATTTTCCTAAACTCTCCCTGTTGCAAGAGTCTGTAGTCAGTATGCGCAAGACCTGAGCTCGAGTTATCATCTCCACTAACGCCCTGGCTGAGAAGTTCCCACCAAAAGACAGCGGTGACATCTGCTTCCCAAGCGTCCCAACACCACGCTCCCCGTTAGCCTGGGCGCCTCACAGGGAAAAAGAATCGACTCTGGAGGGACGACCCACCGAGGCGGGCGACTGTACCGCTGACGGGATCGCCGGCACATCTCCGCATCGCTGGGCCTCAGTGTCCTCACCTGGAAAACAGGGGTGACCACGCCAACGTCATAGAGTCCTTGGGAGAATGAAATGAGGCAATGCTTAGAAGGCGTCTCCACTGCAGTCCCCGCACGGGGAGGTTGCAGCCTTCTGTGGCAGCCTTGGCTGGTTATCAGGCAGTTCACAGCTCCAGGGCCAGAGCGCAGATCCTGGCTGGGCGCGGTGGCTCACGCCTGTAATCCCAGCACATTGGGAGGCCGAGGCGGGCGGATCACGAGGTCAGTAAATCGAGACCACGGTGAAACCCCGTCTCTACCAAAAATACAAAAAATTAGCCGGGCGTGGTGGCGGGCGCCTGTAGTCCCAGCTACTCGGAGAGGCTGAGGCAGGAGAATGGCGTGAACCCGGGAGGCGGAGCTTGCAGTGAGCCGAGATTGCGCCACTGCACTCCAGCCTGGGCGACAGAGCGAGACTCTGTCTCAAGAAAAAAAAAAAAAAAACAGAGTGCAGATCCTGGTTCAGCCACGTATCAGCAGCACCACCGGGAAAGCCAGTGGGTCCCACAGTGCATCCTCCAGGGGCCGCGTGAGGAGAGACGATACACGCCAGCACTCAGGGCCCAGCACAAGTCCCCCACTCAGTGAAAACCATCCTCTCACTCCTAGGCTTGTCGTGATCATGCACCAGCAGCGTCCCCCTCGGTTACGAACCCTGTTCTAGATGACAAAGCACTAGTAACCCACGTACAGCAGTGGCTGAAAAACCGTCACAGGAATCATCATCAGGACCTTCGAGGTCACAAGCGTGACGGGACGCGCAGGTGCTGATGTGAGATGGACTCTGTGTGAATGAGGCTAAGAGACTGTACCAACTCACTTTCCTTCAGGGCCCTTCAAGGTCACAAGTGTGACAGGACGCGCAGGTGCTGATGTGAGATGGACTCCGTGTGAATGAGGCTAAAAGACTCAACTTTCCTAAACATTATGGGCAGACATAATGGGGCTACACAGGCACTGAGCTGATTTTACACAGTTACGGACAACGGGCCCTCTGTACCCACAGGTTCTGCGTCCATGGATTCGACTAACCCCAGATCAAAAATATTCAGGGCTGGGTGTGGTGGCCCACACCTGTAATCCCAGCAATGTAGGAGGCCGAGGTGGGCAGATCACTTGAGGCCAGGAATTCGAGACCAGCCTGGCCAACAAGGTGAAACCCCATCTCAACTAAAAATACAAAAATTAGCCAGGTGTGGCCGGGCGCGGTGGCTCACGCCTGTAATCCCAGCACTTTGGGAGGCCGAGGTGGGCGGATCACGAGGTGAGGAGATCGAGACCATCCTGGCTAACACGGTGAAACCCCGTCTCTACTAAAAATACAAAAAAAAAATTAGCCGGGCGTGTTGGCGGGCGCCTGTAGTCCCAGCTACTCGGAGAGGCTGAGGCAGGAGAATGGCGTGAACCCGGGAGGCGGAGCTTGCAGTGAGCCGAGATCACGCCACTGCACTCCAGCCTGGGGGACAGAGCAAGACTCCGTCTCAAAAAAAAAAAAAAAATTAGCCAGGTGTGGTGGTGCGTGCCTGTAATCCAAGCCACTCGGGAGGCTGAGGCAGGGGAATTGCTTGAACCCAGGAGGCAGAGGTTGCAGTGAGCCGAGATCCTGCCACTGCACTCCAGCCTGGGCAACAGGGTGAGACTCCTCTCAAAAAAAAAAAAAAAAAGGGCCGGGCGCGGTGGCTCAAGCCTGTAATCCCAGCACTTTGGGAGGCCGAGGCGGGCGGATCACGAGGTCAGGAGATCGAGACCATCCTGGCTAACACGGTGAAACCCTGTCTCTACTAAAAATACAAAAAATTAGCCGGGCGTGTTGGCGGGCGCCTGTAGTCCCAGCTCCTCGGGAGGCTGAGGCAGGAGAATGGCCTGAACCCGGGAGGTGGAGCTTGCAGTGAGCCGAGATCGCGCCACTGCACTCCAGCCTGGGTGACACAGCAAGACTCCGTCTCAAAAAAAAAAAAAAAAAAAAAAAAAAAAAAAAAAAGGGCTGGGCATGGTAGCTCATGCCTGTAATCCTAGCACTTTGGGAGGCCGAGGCGAGCTGACTATCTGAGCTCAGGCGTTCAAAACCAGTCTGGGCAACACGGTGAAACTCCCTCTCTACTGAAATACAAAAAAAAAAAATTAGCCGGATGTGGCAGCGTGCGCCTGTAGTCCCAGCTACTCAGGAGGCTGACATAGGAGAATTGCCTGAACCCGGGAGGTGGAGGTTGCAGTGAGCAGAGATGGCGCCACTGCACTCCAGCCTGGGTGACAGAGACTGTCTCAAAAAAAAAAAAAAAAATCAGTAAAAGTAATTTTTAAAAAAATTTACAAATACAAATAAAAAATAAAATACAACATAGCATAATGACTATTTACATAGCAATGTATTAGATGTATTAGGTATTATGCATAATACATTATAAGAGGAATTATAAGTAATCTAGAGGTAATTTATAGTATACAGGATTACCCCATTTACCCTGATGTGATGATTACACATTGTGTGCCTGTATCAAAATATCTCAGGCTGGGCGCAGTGGCTCAAGCCTGTAATCCCAGCACTTTGGGAGGCCAAGGCGGGTGGATCACGAGGTCAGGAGATCGAGACCATCCTGGCTAACACGGTGGAACCCCATCTCTACTAAAAATACAAAAAATTAGCCGGACGTGGTGGCGGGCACCTGTAGTCCCAGCTATTCGGGAGGCTGAGGCAGGAGAATGGCGTCAACCCGGAGGGCAGAGCTTGCAGTGAGCCGAGATCGCACCACTGCACTCCAGCCTGGGGGAAGACCAAGACTTTGTCTCAAAAAAAAAAAAAAAATCTCATGTCCACCATAAATATGTACACCATAAAAATTAAATAATAGGCCGGGCGTGGTGGCTCACGCCTGTAATCCCAGCACTTTGGGAGGCTGAGGCGGGCGGATCACGAGGTCAGGAGATCGAGACTATCTTGGGTAACATGGTGAAACCCCATCTCTACTAAAAATACAATAAATTAGCCGGGCGTGTTGGCGGGCGCCTGTAGTCCAGTTACTCGGAGAGGCTGAGGCAGGAGAATGGCGTGAACCCGGGAGGCGGAGCTTGCAGTGAGCCGAGATCACGCCACTGCACTCCAGCCTGGGGGACAGAGCAAGACTCCGTCTCAAAAAAAAAAAAAAAAAATTAGCCAGGTGTGGTGGTGCGTGCCTGTAATCCAAGCCACTCGGGAGGCTGAGGCAGGGGAATTGCTTGAACCCAGGAGGCAGAGGTTGCAGTGAGCCGAGATCCTGCCACTGCACTCCAGCCTGGGCAACAGGGTGAGACTCCTCTCAAAAAAAAAAAAAAAGGGCTGGGCATGGTAGCTCATGCCTGTAATCCTAGCACTTTGGGAGGCCGAGGCGAGCTGACTATCTGAGCTCAGGCGTGGTAGCGGGCGTGGTGGCGGGCGCCCGTAGTCCCAGCTACTCGGGAGGCTGAGGCAGGAGGATGGCGTGAACCCAGAAGGCGGAGCTTGCAGTGAGCCCAGATAGCGCCACTGCACTCCAGCCTGGGTGACAGAGAGAGACTCTGTCTTTAAAAATAAATAAATAAATAAAATAAAATAATAAAGTAAAAAAGAAAACAAAGGAAACAAAACAGAAAAAAAAGAAGAAAATAATAAAGTAAATTGCAGATGTACACGGGTTATATGTAAATGCTATTTTATATCAGCGACTTTAGCATCATGGGACTTGGGTACTGAGGGGTAGGAGCAGCCCTGGGACCATCCGCCCACAGGCACCGAGGGACGGCTGCGTAACTGTACAAGGCCAGGCCCTGTGCTGGGGACCTGACCGTGAACAAGCAGCCTGGGAAAAGGAATGTTTAAAAGCTCCCAGGCAACTGAAGATCAGCCAGGGTTGAAAACCACCACTTGGTGCTTCACTTGGAACAAACTCTTGAGGCAAAACCTAAGACAGCTGGGTCCCAACGCGGGGCCTCACCTCGGCCCGGCCCGCCCCAGCGCTTGGAGGCTGAGAGCGGCATTCCCTAGATGATATTAAATCCACATCCCAGGACATGAGGAAACAGCAGGGCCTAGACACAGCCTCCTCCTCTCCCCGCGGCCTCCTCCTCTCCCCCCCCCCCGCCTCCTTCTCTCCCTGCGGCCTCCTCCTCTCCCCGCGGCCTCCTCCTCTCCCCCCCGCCTCCTCCTCTCCCCCCGCAGCCTCCTCCTCTCACCCCCGCCTCCTCCTCTCACCCCCGCCTCCTCCTCTCCCCCCGCAGCCTCCTCCTCTCCCCGCGGCCTCCTCTCCCCATGGCCTCCTCCTCTCCGCGCTGCCTCCTCCTCTCCGCGCTGCCTCCTCCTCTCCCCCCCGCCTCCTCCTCTCCCCGCCGCCTCCTCCTCTCCCCATGGCCTCCTCTCCCCATGGCCTCCTCTCCGCGCTGCCTCCTCCTCTCCCCGCGGCCTCCTCCTCTCCCCGCGGCCTCCTCCTCTCCGCGCTGCCTCCTCCTCTCCCCGCTGCCTCCTCCTCTCCCCGCTTGCCTCCTCTGTTAGGACCCACCTCCCTGCCTCAGTCTGGAAAAGGGCAGCCAGGTGAGGACCTCCGAGACCCTGGAGAGCCACTGGGCTCAGCCTGGAGCAGCTGGGGCTGGGGTGGGAAGACGCCATGCATTGTAAAGCCTCAGCATCTGCCTGAGCACCTTCTGGTAACAGCCATTTGGCCAGCAGCTTCGGGCGGGGCGGGGGCTGACGGTCAATGCCAGAAGCAATTAGCCCCAGGTCCTGGTCCTCCTTGGAGCCAAAACAATTAGTAGGCTGAAGACAGCCTGATGCTTAAGAAATCATTTTTTAAAAAAGGAAAAAAAAGATCGCTTAAAAGAAGCTCCTTAACTCTGAAGGCAGTTCCATCCACCTTACAAATTCAGTGCCCTGTGAATACACATCCATGGGTCACAGCAGGGAATCTTTTAACTAGCAAAAGAGCAGGAGAAGGAATTCAGATCAACATCACGGGCTGCAGCAGTAAAGCTGGTGCCTGTTCACCCCTTTCCCCTCCAGGCAGGAAAGAATCAAGGAAGAATTTCAGAATCTTTTTATACAAGAAAGGGATTCGGTGGGGGAAGGGAGTGGGTACAGAGATGAAGAAGTTTAGGGTTTGCTATTTCAAGCTTAAAATAAATCCTGATGAGAAAGGACCCGAAGGCTTGGTTTTATTTTTAAGATCTTATCCAAGGCAGGGAACCATATCTGGTGTTCAGGGGTGGGTGGGGTGCAAACGGCCGGGTTAGCACAGTCATTTCATCCCCCGTCCATTCCCCAAAAGCAAAGTCAGAGCTCGGCATGTGCTTCTAGAACTTTCTATATCTGGTGTTCAGGGGTGGGTGGGTGCAAACGGCCGGGCTAGCACAGTCATTTCATCCCTGTCCGTTCCCCAAAAGCAAAGTCAGAGCTCGGCATGTGCTTCTAGAACTTTCTATATCTGGTGTTCAGGGGTGGGTAGGGTGCAAACAGCCGGGCTAGCACAGTCATTTCATCCCTGTCCATTCCCCAAAAGCAAAGTCAGAGCTCGGCATGTGCTTCTAAATTTTACAATCTTGAATTATGGCTTCAAAATAACTCAGATTCCACTATAAGGAGGCTCAGAGGACACCACCGAGTAGACGGACGTGAGCAGGACCACAGAGACAACCCAGTGGGACACCCAACACTGTTCCCAAGATGTTAGCAGGGGAAAGAGTCGGACGAAATGGCGAAGCGTTTGGCACAAGAAGACCCACAAATGACACACCAAACCAGTAAAGACAGCTCTGTAAGAAAGACATATTCCTCCCTAAATCTACTTTAGGACCTGCTGCTGTCAACTCCGACTTTCTGGAAGTCTCACTGGTACAAGGTCCAATCCTCAATCGCTTATGAAACAAAATCAGACAAAACCGGGTAGAACCCTAGTACTGTGCATTATAAAAAGCACTTCCGGCCAAGCGCGGTTCACGCCTGAATCCCAGCACTCTGGGAGGCTGAGGCGGGCGGATCATGAGGTCAGGAGATTGAGACCATCCTGGCTAACACGGTGAAACCCCGTCTCTACTAAAAATACAAAAAAAAATTAGCTGGGCGTGGTGCCGGGTGCCTGTAGTCCCAGCTACTCGGGAGGCTGAGGCAGGAGAATGGCATGAACCCGGGAGGCAGAGGTTGCAGTGAGCCGAGATTGCACCACTGCACTCTAGCCTGGGCGACAGAGCGAGACTGTTGTCTCAAAAAAAAAAAAAAAAAAAAGCACTTCCTTGAGAGAGCCAAAGAAATCCTTTAAAAAAACGTTATCTGGGCCGGGCGCGGTGGCTCACGCCTCTAATCCCAGCACTTTGGGAGGCTGAGGCAGGCAGATCATTTGAGGTCAGAAGTTCTAAACTAGCCTGGCCAACACAGTGAAACCCCGTCTCTACTAAAAAAAAAAAAAAAATACAAAAATTAGCCGGGCGTGGTAGCAGGCGCCTGTAAGCCCAGCTACTTGGGAGGCTGAGGCACAAGAATCGCTTGAACCCGGGAGGTAAAGGTTGCAGTGAGTTGAGATCACACCACTGCACTCCAGCCTGGGTGACAGAGTGAGACTCCGTCTCGGAAAAAGAAAAAAAAAAGACTGAACAGCTTCTCTTTAGAACTTTCTAACACAGCCGCAGCTGGAGGCCGGCATTGCAACCATTGCACGAGGGACTAGATGGTAATTCTGCGGCCTGACCTCTCTGTTGAGATGCTCACGCTCTCTTTTTGCAGACATGATGTGGTTAAAGCCAGGGTCTTTTTCAATCAGGACATTTTTAAAATGCGAGCTGGGGGCAGGGGCGGGGGCGGGAGGGTCTGTCAGCTGTGGGGAGACAAACCTCCTGATCCAGGCGCTCTCTGGCAGAGGCGGGCAAGCCCCACTTCCATGTATGGAAGTGAATGAAAGCAGCAGAACCTCAGGCATGAGTCTGGGCAGGGCTGGGGGTGGGGCCGGCATTCCTCCCAAAGGGGCCAGCCCCAGAGGGGCGGGCAGCAGGAACCTTCGCCTGGGGTCCCGTGGGTATTTCCCTGGGAGAGCCGCAGGGGCAGAGAGGGCAGGAGGCAGGAAAGCAATGGGCTCGGCACACTCAGTAGACGGAGGGCACCCGGGAGGGGGAGCTCAGCCTCCCCGAAAATGCACCAGAGCCTGAGTCCTGGAAACCAGGCCACGCAGCTCCCGCCTGCCCTGACCTCAGTCCCCTGGAATGCAGAATTCTCCACGGTCAGCCATCCATCACCACCGCTCCCTCATGGCCAGCGCTGAAAGAAGGGGCGTTTCCTTTTCTGTGGTGGGGGGTGGTTGTGGTTTTTGTGGTCTGAGAAACTCATGACAGTTACCCACCTCCTGCCAGGACAAGGTCAGGGGTTGCAAAAAATTTAGGTCACACTGTGGGGGCTGGAGTCAGACAGACCAAGGTTGGAACCTGGCAGGTACCACGGACGACAGGTCCCTGCTGCCCTTGTGGCCTTCCCACCGAAATACCCACGGAACCCCAGGTGAAGGTTCCTGCTGCCCGTCCCTCTGGGGGGAATGCCGGCCAGCAGAGCCAGGACCTACTTCTCCTTCATGGAAGACGCAATGAGATAATACATGAAAAGCAAGTAACAAGGTGGTCCTAGACGGGTCCTAGGCTACCCCGTGCTACAGATGGGAATACTGAGGCCAGAGCCATGAAGACCACTTCAAGGTGGTCCCTGGAATCCAGTGACGGGCTCAGTCCACAGAAGCCATGACTGAGGATCGTTATCACGGAACCCTCCAGCTCAGGGAATGTCCGAGTAGCTCCCTGAAGTCCAAATGGAAGACTATGACGCTTGGGAGGCCGAGGCGGGCAGATCACCTGAGGTCAGGAGTTCGAGACCAGCCTGGCCAACATGGTGAAACCCCGTCTCTGCTAAAAATACAAAAATTAGCCGGGCGTGGTGGTGCATGCCTGTAATCCCAGCTACTCGGGAGGCTGAGGCAGGAGAATCGCTCGAACCCAGCAGGCAGAGGTTGAAGTGAGCTGAGATCGCACCACTTCACTCCAGCCTGGGTGACAGAGCAAGATTCTGTCTCAAAAAAAAACAAAAGACTATGACTCCCCCTCCCACCACAAGCAGGACGAGGCACCTCGGATGCCCCACACCCCATGCCCCTGAGGACGAACTCTAAGGAACGGGAGAAACATTTTTATAACTTCCCCACACCCAGCATTAAACCTGTTAGGATTCTCCAGCCAGGCCCAACCTTATCAACCTACGTCAAGTTCAAACTATACCCTCAACAGTTGTACTTATCACTCCACAGAGAATTCACGCTCCCCTCTCTAAGGAGTCCAGAGTGAGACAGTGGCTCGTATCTGTCATCCCAGACATTGGATTGCTTGAGCCCAGGAGTTCAAGACCAGCCTGGGCAACATAGTGAGACCCCCATCTCGAATAAAAATTTAAAAATGAGCTGGGCATGGTGACACGTGCCCGTAGTCCCAGCTACTCAGGAGGCTGGGGTGGGAGGATCGCTTGAGCCCAGAGGTTGAGGCTGCAGTCGGCCGTGACTGCGCCACTGCACCCCAGCCTGGGTGATGGGTGCAGGAGGAGGATGGTGCACGCACGTGGTCGTCTGCTCCGTGCTGCAGCTCCTCTCTGTCTAGCAAAGTGCAACTCGCAACTCCGAGGAGACCTGTGCTAGGTTTCACAAAGTACTTGAAAGCACACCAAAATGATTCTTGAATAACTGGCATTAGAAACGATTCTCACTCCTGGCCAGGCACCATGGCTCATGCCTCTCATCCAAGCACTTTGGGAGGCCGAGGTGGGTGCATCACCTGAGGTCAGCAGTTCGAGACCAGCCTGGCCAACATGGTGAAATTCCATCTCTACTAAAAATACAAAAAACTTAGCCAGGTGTGGCGGTGCATGTCTCTAGTCCCAGCTACTCGAGGGGCTGAAGCAGGAGAATCCCTTGAACCTTGAAGGTGGAGGTTGCAGTAAGCCGAGATTGCACCATTGCACTCCAGCCTTGGTGACAGAGCAAGACTCTATCTCCAAAAAAAAGAAACGCTTCCCACTCCTAAGTTTTGGAATACCTAAATTATCTCTCGAGCCAGGTGGCAGGTCTGACCCGGCAGCCTCCCTTCCAAATTCTCCAGGCTCAGGCCAAGCATGTGTCCGGGGCTATCCTGCACCAACTTTTGGTTTTTCTCCTACTCGGGCATATTAAACCTCCCTGCTCAGGTTCCAGCGACTTCCTCAGAGCAACAGGGCTGATTCCCATGACCCCAGGCCCCAGGGCCGAGTGCCACGTACTCAGGTCACAGCTGTCTCTCAACACCACTCGGGAAGGGGGCGAACGGCCCGGACAGGCCCCAGGATAACGAGCTCCTCTGCTTCCCCGATGGCCCAACAGGAAAAAATACTGTGGCTGCCAAGTCATCCGGATGGAATGGTTCTTTACCATTAGGGGCCGCATCAGCCTAGACTCCCAGATTGAAGCACCTGGCCCTTTGTAAATTCCTTTCTTTACATTGCACATATTTCAGCGCTGGTAACCCCCTCTTAAGAGCCCGAACTGTTGTCCAGTGAGGTAACATGTTTGTTTTTTCAGCCCTGGGTTACAGCCACTTGAGGCCTTCCACATAGGAGGTCTGCCCCGCGTCCCGGGCGTGACCCCAGCCCTTCCACAGGAAAACGGCTCTGCTGCCAGGAACGAGCCCCCGCGACGGGGAGAGTGGTCCTTTCTAGAGGCTGGGATATGTAAACTTACACGGGAGAGATGGGCCTGTGGTATTTCCCTCTTTTCAGCACGCCCATCTCTTTTCTTTTTTTTTTTTTTTTTTTCTTTTTTCCTGAGACAGAGTCTCGCTCTGTCACCCAGGCTGGAGTGCAGTGCCGTGATCTCAGCTCACTGCAACCTCCGCCTCCCGGGTTCAAGCAATTCTCCTGCCACAGCCTCCCGAGTAGCTGGGATTGCAGGCGTGCGCCACCACACCCGGCTAATTTTTTATTTTTTTTAGTAGAGATGGGGTTTCACCATGTTAGCCAGGCTGGTCTTGAACTCCTGACCTCAGGTGATCCGCCCGCCTCGGCCTCCCAAAGTGCTGGGATTACAGGCGTGAGACATTGCGCCTGTCCTCATCCGTTTTCTAAGAGCAAAACTTGGCAATGACTGGTTGGACTTCTTTTAAAGGCTACCAGGAAAACTGCCAAGAAATATGACTGGCCCAACCAGGCCCAGCGGCTCACGCCTGTAATCCCAGCACTTTGGGAGGCTGAGGCAGGCGGATCACAAGGTCAGGAGATCGAGACCCTCCTGGCTAACACGGTGAAACCCTGTCTCTACTAAAAAAATACAAAAAAAATTAGCTGGGCGAGGTGGCGGGCACCTGTAGTCCCAGCTACTCGGGAGGCTGAGTCAGGAGAATGGCGTCAGCCCGGGAGGCGGAGCTTGCAGTGAGCCGAGATCGCGCCACTGCACTCCAGCCTGGGTGACTGAGTGAGACTCCGTCTCAAAAAAAAAAAAGAGAGAGAGAAATATGACTGGCCCAGCCACACAGAGGCTGAGAACCTGGAGGCTGGTCTGCCATCTGACCGCCTCCTCCCTGGGCCTCAGTTTCCCTGTCTGTCAAAGAAGACTGTGGCCACATAATGCCCCGTCCTCTCCAGGGTATCATTCAGTGACCGCGCTGCTCAATATTTCGAAGTAAGGGCATTTAATTATGATGACAGCACCAATAAACACTGAGACTCACCTTTCTGCTTGGAATTCCAAACCTCTTCCCACTGGAATCCCGCCAAGCCTTCAACTCGGCATCCAAACCATTCTTTCTTTCTTTCAATAAACAGAGTGCCAAGTATTTACTAATAAGAGGTGCCGAATGTGTTAAGAAGGACACAAGGAGGAAGGACAGTTTCTCTGCCCTCAGGAAACCATCGGGTCTCATGGAACAGAACAGTGGTCACCATCTTCTGGCCTTTTCCTCTGTGCCCAGCACTATGTTCAGGGCTTTTTATTTTTATTTATTTGAGACAGAGATTCTCTCTTGTCACCCAGGCTGGAGTGCAATGGTGCAACCTCAGCTCACTGCAACCTCCACCTCCCAGGTTCACGCCATTCTCCTGCCTCAGCCTCCCGAGTAGCTGGGACTACAGGTGCCCACCACCACGTCCGGCTAATTTTTTGTATTTTTAGTAGAGATGGGGTTTCACCGTGTTAGCCAGGATGGTCTCGATCTCCTGACCTCAGGTGATCCGCCCACCTCAGCCTCCCAAAGTGCTGGGATTACAGGCGTGAGCCACCGCGCCCGGCCAAGGGCTTTTTATATCAGTCGTCATCTTAAACCTCCACTGCAACCTGACAAGGTGGGCACTGCTATCGTTCCCACTTTACAGATGAGGAAGTGGAGGTTAAAGTAACTCGCCCAAGATCTCAAAGCTGGAGAGTGGGAAAGATGGATCAGAACCAGGTCATCCAGGAGAGAGGCTGGCCCCTCTGTTCTCAGAGCTCCCGCGGGCAACTCCAGTCCTTTTAGAACCAATATCATGGTCATCATTCAGAAAAAACTCTAAATTTATATGTATATATATTTCATGCCTTATCTCCCCAGTTTAATTATATATGCCTTTGAAAGCTGGGACTCAGTCATTTATTTCTCTGCATCCTGAAACTGCCTGAGGCCAGTGAGATGCTCAGAAAACATGTGACTGGCAGGGGCCTGGTGGAGCTGAGACAAGGCAAAGAACATGCAAAGGTGATTTGTGTAATATGAGCACATACTATGAAAAAATCTACCTTGAGAGCGTCCTCATCCCTGTCACCACCCCCCTCCCCCAACACTACACCGTGTGGAAAACACCTAGAGGAGTTTCCTTTCCTCTACTTAACACAGAGAAGCCAGGAACCCCCGGGATCTTCTCTGTGCTCTAAGGAAGCTGATAGAAAATGCATTAATGGGCCGGGCGCAGGGGCTCACTGCGGTCATCCCAGCACTTTGGGAGGTCAAAGCGGATGGATCATGAGGTCAGGAGTTCAAGACCAGCCTGGCCAAGATGGTGAAACACTATCTCTACTAAAAATACAAAAATTACCTGGGCGTGGTGGTGCATGCCTATAGTCCCAGCTACTCGGGAGGCTGAGGCAGGAGAATCGCTTGAACACGGGAGGTGGAGGTTGCAGTGAGCCAAGATCAAGCCATTGCACTCCAGCCTGGGCGACAGAGCAAGACTCCATCTCAAAAAAAAACTAAAATAAAAGCATTTCTGCAACCTGGCCCAGCAGAAGGTTCTTTGGTTTGAGTGTGGCGTCCTTGGTCAAAAGCACCTGTTTCCTACCCTGTCAAGGAGGTCAAACCTCCTTGGTACAAAAAGCACCTGTTTCCTGTCCTGTGGCATGTCTGGAACCCAGACCCTCTTTCTCATTCCAAGCCCAGACCCGAGAGAGGCAGCTCTCACCTTGCAAACAGACCCCTGCGGTCATCTTCTCAGTCTTCACACGGAAATCACACCCCCACGTCAGCATCGCCCAGAATGTCTGTTTCTGGGGATCTACCAAGGGAATCTTTGTTTTCCTCAGAGAACGTGAAAAAGTTTCCACGGAGCACGGGCAGCCTCCATCACTCATCAGTTTCCAAACATGCATCCTCTTGCCCCATCCTATAGTTAGGCGCCTCGGCAGGATCAAATGAACCCTCTCCGTCTCAACTTTCCCCTTCCTTCCCACACGGTTATTTATATCTGGAATATCTCTCTTTCTTAATCCACTGGACTGCCCTCCCCCTCGTTTGAAAAGGTCATTTGCACGTTCTTCTTTCCAGAAGGCTTTTCTTGCAGGAGGTGGCTGCCAGCTGGTCCTTTCCCCGGTGCCTCTGCCCAACAAGACACGATGGTGAGCAAGGTTACTCGTCTTCCGAAAATGCTAACATGCTGACTGGGGCTAACCCTACACTAAAGCAAAGCCCTCAAAAACTTGAAGCAGCCGGGGGCAGTGGTGGCGCGCACCTGTCATCCCAGCGCTTGGGGAGGCTGAAACAGGAGGATCGCTTGAGGCTAGGCGTTCGAAACCAGCCTGGGCAACATAGCAGGACTCCATCTCTACAAAAATTAATCTTAAAAATTAGCTCATTCCTATCATCCCAGCACTTTGGGAGGCCGAGGCGGGCGGATCACCTGAGATCAGGAGTTCGAGACCAGCCTGGCCAACGTGGTGAACCCTGTCTCTACTAAAAATACAAAAATTAGGCGGGCGTGGTGGCACGTGCCTGTAATCCCAGCTACTCAGGAGGCTGAGGCGGCAGAATCACTGAGGCGGAGGTTGCAGTGAGCCGAGATTGCGCCACTGAACTCCAGCCCAGGCGACAGAGCGAGATATTTTATCAAAATAAAATAAAATAAAAATTAGCTGGGGAGGTGGTGAGCTCCTGCAGTGTCAGCTTCTCAGGGGGCTGAGGTGGGAGGATCGCTTGAGCCCAGAAGGTCAAGGCTGCAGTGAGTGATGATCACACTACTGTGCTCCAGCCTGGGTGACTGCCTGAGACCGTCTCTAAAAAAGAAACACACACACACACACACACACACACACACACACGATACGAGTTCTTTCATCTTGAAGAAAGAATCATGTGGATGCGAGCGGAGCCAAAGGACCACGGTGGCTGCGGTGTGGTCGCCGACGAGGTTCTCATGACGGGAGGTGTGGCTGGAGGCGCCGTCTACCTGACGTATGGCCAGGAGCTGCTGGGGCCCAGCAACAAGAGCCGAGCGCCCCTACAGACGGCTGGAGAGGTGGTTCCTCCACCACGTACCAGTTCAGCCAGTACGTGTGTCAGCAGAGAGGCCTGCAGATACCCCAGCTCCCAGCCCCTCCAAAGATTTCCTTTCCCCTCCATGATTCCTGGAATGCAGGCGTCATCACAGCTCTGTCGGCCCCTCCCAGGCCTGCGAGCACTCCAAGGAGGGCTGGGAGTACGTGGAGTCGTGTGGAGTTGCACAGAGGCTGCCTGCCCTGGCCAGAGCGGGAGAATGGGCAGGGCGCCACCGGCCTGAGGACTCCAGACTGGGACCCCACTCCCAGGGAAGCTTCCAGCCTCACCGGCCCAATAAAGGACTTCGGAAGTGAGAAAAAAAAAAAAAAAAAAGGGGTGAAATAGGCCAGGCGCAGTGGCTCACACCTATAATCCCAGCACTTTGGGAGGCTGAGGCAGGCGGATTACTTGAGGTCAGGAGTTCGAGACCAGCCTGGCCAACATAGTGAAACCCTTTCTACTAAAATACAAAAATTAGTTGAGCATGGTGGTGGGCCCTGTGATCCCAGCTACTCCGGAGGCTGAGGCAGGAGGATCATTTAAACCCGGGAGGTGGAGGTTGCAATGATCTTAGATCGCACCACTGCACTCTAGCCTGGGGAACAAAAGTGAGACTCCATATGAAAAAAAAAACAGAGCTGGGTGCAGTGGCTCACGCCTGTAATCCCAGCACTTTGGGAGGCGGAGGCGGGCGGATTACTTGAGGTCAGGAGTTCAAGACCAGCTGGGCCAACACGGTGAAACCCCATCTCTACTAAAAATACAAAATTAGCTGGGAATGGTGACAGGTGCCTGTAATCACAGCTACTTGGGAGGCTGAGGCAGGAGAATTGCTTGAACCCGGGGGGGCAGAGGTTGCAGTGAGCCGAGATTGCACCACTGCACTCCAGCCTGGGAGACAGAGCAAGACTCCATCTTTAAAAAAAAATGGAATAATCAAGTGATTACATTTAGAACATGTAGGAATTAGAAACCCACCACCCACGGAGGCCACCACCTAACATAACAATAAGCAATGGGGGTATTTACTTCAATCTTCCTTTTTATGTATCTGTTTAACACAGTGCCATCTATAATCATGGCATCATGTATAATTTGGGATCTCGCTTTTCTGGATGCAGTATGTCCAGTATAGGTCTACAGCTCTATATTCCAGCAAAAACTGGCCGGGCGCGGTGGCTCAAGCCTGTGATCCCAGCACTTTGGGAGGCCGAGGCAGGTGGATCATCTGAGGTCAGGACTTCAAGACCAGTCTGGCCAAGATGGTGAAACCCCATCTGTACTAAAAATACAAAAAAATTAGCTGGGCGTGGTGGTGGGTGCCTGTAATCCCAGCTACTCGGGAGGCTGAGGCAGAGAATTGCTTGAACCCGGGAGGTGCAGGATGCAGTGAGCCGAGATCGCACCACTGCACTCCAGCCTAGGTAACAGAGTGAGACTCCGTCTCAAAAAAAAAAAAAAACTATTAACCGCCCACCTTTTTTTTGTGACAGGGTCTCCTTCTGTCACTCAGGCTGGGGTGCAGTGGCAGGATCACGGCTCACTGCAGCTTCAACCTCCCAGGCTCAAGTGATCCTCCTGCCTCAGCCTCCTGAATAGCTGGGACTACAGGTGTGCACCAACATGCACGGCCAATTTTTTAAGTTTTTAGAGAGACAGGATCTCTCTGTTCAGACTGGAAACGATATCCTGAGCTCAAGTGACGCTTCCAGCTCAGCATCCTGAGTCGCTGAACTACAGGCACACACCACCATGCCTGGCTAATCATTTTATTTTTAGCAGAAACAAGGTCTTGCTATATTGCCCGGGCTGGCCTCAAATTCCTGGGCTCAAGTGATCCTCCCACCTCGGCCTCCCAAAGCACTGGGATTACAGGCATGAGCCACCGTGCCTGGCCAATTAACTCGATTTTTAATAGCTATTCAGGCTGGGCACAGTGGCTCATGCCTGTAATGCCAGCACTTTGGGAGGCTGAGGCAGGCAGATCACTTCAGGTCAGAAGTTCCTGACCAGCCTGGCCAACATGGCAAAACCCCTTCTCTACTAAAAATACAAAAATTAGCCAGGTGTGGTGGCGCGTGCCTGCCACTCGGGAGGCAGAGGTGGGAGAATCGCTTGAACCCGGGAAGCAGAGGTTGCAGTGAGCCGAGATCATGCCATTACACTCCAGCCTGGGCAACAGAGTGAGACTCCGTCTCAAGAAAAAAAGAAAAGAAAAAAGAAAAAGAAATAGCTGTTCAATAAGAGAGCAAGTATTGTAATTTACTTAACCCTTTCATGACTGTTAACAGTTAGAGGATTTCCAGGGTCTCATTAGCATATACAGCTGTAAGGAATCTCTTCAGGAGGGCAAGGTAAAATGAGGTAAGCATCTTAACAGTTTTGTTCTAACCTACAGGATGTACATTTAATCTGCATTTATGACTAATTCAGATCATATTCTCACTTCTAAACTGACATTAATTCCCCTTCTTAAATCAAGTCCTCTCTTAAGGCTCACTGAATCTTTGAAAAGTTTACCTTTCATAATTTCTACTATTTATCTATTTAATTAACATTCCCATAGCAACCCTTTGACTTTTCTTAAGCAACTTGCTTACGTGAACGTGCAACCCAATGAATTATAAATTTTCTCAGTGGCCTCATAAAGGAGAAAATAAGGAACATTAGCCGGGCATGGTGGCTCACACCTGTAATCCCAACACTTTGTGAGGTGGAGGCGGGCGGATCACCTGAGGTCAGGAGTTCAAGACCTTCCTGACCAACATGGTAAAACCCCATTTCTACTAAAAATACAAAAATTAGCCAGGCGTGGTGGCGGGCGCCTGTAATCCCAGCTACTCAGGAGGCTGAGGCAGGAGAATCACTTGAATCTGGGAGGTGGAGCTTGCAGTGAGCCGAGATCGCGCCACTGCACTCCAGCCTGGGCAACAAAGTGAGATTCTGTCTCAAAAAAAAAAAAAAAGAAGAAGAAAAAGAAAAGAAGGAACATTCAGGAAAATGGGGGAGAGTTGTATGTAATATTAGGTGAGAAGACTTTTGACATCATATTTGTACACTTTTCTCAAAGCAATAGATGCATTCCTGAGACACTGCAGGTGAGTTTTCCCATGCAGAGGCAATCACAGGTTGAACGCCTCTTAGGGGCTCACAATCTGAAACAACTAGGCATATTGCCTAACAAAATGAAGATCCTTCTGTGATAAAAAGAGTATTCCCAGCCAGGCCCGGTGACTCACACCTGTAATCCCAAGACTTTGGGAGGTGGAAGCAGGTGGATCACTTGAGTCCAGGAGTTCGAGACCAGCCTGGACAACATGGTAAAACCCTGTCTCTACCAAAAATAGAAAAATCAGCCAGTCTCATAACCCCGTCTCAAAGTAAATAAATAAATACTAGATTTTTAAAATGTTAATTGTCCCTGAATTTGTCTATTTCATAACTTTGGATTTAAGGTGTGGTGGGTTTTCTAAAAATACAGCACACCTCAGTAAGTAAAAAAATCTATATTAAATACAAGTTGCCTAATACTAGTCCCCCACAAAAGCCACAGCATAATACAAGTGCCCAGCACGGAGAAGGCTTTTGTCCCCATATACATCTGAATACGCTTGGAAGCGAAGACTGACAGCCTCAGAGTATGAGCCTCTCAGCTTATCCAAACGGCAGAGCCCAGCGGTGGGAGTTTCCCAGACACCGTCTTCTCACTGCTTTCCATCAGTCCCAGAGGGGCCCCTCTCTAAGGACGGGGAAGCGGCTTTCAAAGGCCTCCTTCGCCTGCTGTACTTAGGGGGCACATCAGCCTGAGACATTTTCCTTCTAAGGAGAGCGGTGGTTTGAGGGATTCTGTTCCTTGTCTCTAACTGTATTGGGTTCATTGTCAAGGCAGAAATCACACAAGGTTATCAGAGAGGCATGCACTGACATTTTGAGCCTCTACCCACCTGAGACAGAAAAAGCAGCACCTGTCAGGTTAGCCAAGGATATAAGCAAGACCCATTTAAAAGGCCTGATTTAAAAAAAAAAAAAAAAAGGTATAGGTACTGGGACACACACACACACACACGCACACACACACCTCTTTCATTTCATTTGAAATTTTTTTTTAACGTACTGCCCTTCCAGAAAATAACAGTTAACTTAAAATGCTAAATCCGGGCTGGGTGCAGTGGCTCACATATGTAATCCCAGCATTTTGGGGAGCCGAGGCAGGTGGATCGCTTGAGGCCAGGAGTTCGAGACCACCTTGGGCAAAATAGTGAAACCCTTCTCTACAAAAAATAAAAACATCAGTCCAGTGTGGTGGGACACACACCTGGAGTTCCCGCTACTCAGGAGGCTGAGGTGGGAGGATCGCTTGAAACCAGGAGGCTGAGGTGGGAGGATGGCTTGAAACCAGGAGGCGGAGGTGGGAGGATGGCTTGAAACCAGGAGGCGGAGGGTGCAGTGAGCCAAGATCGCACCACTGCACTCCAGCCTGGGCGACAGAACAAGACTCTGTCTCAGGGAAAAAAGAACAAAAAGGAAAAAATTAAAGAAAAAAATGCTAAATCGATGTGCGCAAAAAACCATTTAAGCGTATGTATTTTCATATGCAGTATATGCCTATTGTTTTTCTGGAAAAACACACAAGACGCTACAACAGTGATGCTATCTTTGGAAAGAGGATTACTGTTACAGTTAATAAACAAAATGCTGGGCCGGGTGCAGTGGCTCCTGCCTGTAATCCCAGCACTTTGGGAGGCCAAGGCAGGCAGATCATGAAGTCAGGAGATAGAGACCATCCTGGCTAACATGGATGTTATCCATGTTACTAATGGATTACTATCCATCTCTACTAAAAATACAAAAAATTAGCCGGGCGTGGTGGGGGCGCCTGTAGTCCCAGCTACTCGGGAGGCTGAGGCAGGAGAATGGCGTGAACCCGGGAGGCGGAGCTTGCAGTGAGCCGAGATCGCGCCACTGCACTCCAGCCTGGGCGACAGAGTGAGACTCCGTCTCAAAAACAAAAACAAAAAATGCTGGCTCTCTCTTGCAGATGGAAAACAGTGAACACAGAGAAACATGGCATATGAAGCCATGCTGAGCAGAGGAATATAAATGGCTTTTTAATGTAAACAGTAAGCAGGAAAGCTATAATTTGTGCTGTATATACAGAGACAAATAAATCCCTGTCTCCTCATGAACATACACCATGTTTTGTTCTAAGGATCTCTATGTGCCAGAACTATTGGCTCAGGGGCAGAACAGATTCAGACGATCTCAGAAAAAAATGTCACTAATTTCTTCACAGCTAAGAAGGGCTTCAAAAAGCGCTTCAGAACTAGAGTGTTCCACCCCAGTCTCTGCAAATTAATACTTTCCGCAAATCCAAATGAAAGAGAATATGTTCACGTGGTATTAAGTAGCATTTTATTCTTAAGAACATTTGTAAAAAGCTTAAAGCGACGTATCCAAGAGTTGAAGCCAGGGACTTTCCGCAAATTTAGGAAACTGACGTCCCCCAGGAAAATGTTTGAAGGCATTTAATTCCAATTCACCCTCACGCCTACATCTGAAATGTCAGAATCCTTAGGGGCCAAAGCGCAATGTATGTAACAGATCTGTGTGTAACTTTAGGTGGCCAAAGACACTTGCGTAAGAAAACAAATCTATTTCAACGTAAGGTAAAATTTGCAAAATAAATGGACTGAGTCACCCTAAAATAGTAAGAAAAACGGATCTATCAGCACAAGGACACTGGGCTGCTTTGCAGCTAGTGACTGTCTATGGATAATTCTGAAACAAGATGCCACACTTAATTAGCCAGCGGGATTCGCATCCTGTGTGTGATGGAGAGAATGGTATTAAGGAAAAGACTCCCTCAGGCTCCATTAATGCCCTAATGAGAGGATGGGGGAAGAGGGGTGTTGGGTAGAGGGCAGAGCAGTCAGGATTACCACACGGCCTTCAGGAAGTACAAGCTCTGGGCCTTCTGGACAAATGGGGGACTCTCAACCGCACACTGACTATTGGGCGTATCTAGCCAGCTATTCCCACAGGGTCCTCTGCAGGAAACAATTGTACCCACACTCCACACATGCCCAGTGGATAGAGCAGTTCTCAGATTACATCCGAGACGGAGAACGTAGGCCTTAAGCTCATTTAACCGTCGTCCGTGATTTCGTGACCAGCAACCCACCGATGGAGGGAGTCTCGATTTTCAAAAAGACAAAAGTGGGCGACTCTGCAGACGGCAGAGCTGGAGTCGACATGAACCCTTCAACAGACCTTCCGGCTTACTTTAGTTATTGCACACACTTAGGAAAAGGGATCTGTTAGAAGCAAGCACTCACCGAACACACGTCATTTCAGACTATCTTTCCTTGAAAACTATCAATAGGAACTAACTAAGTGATAGCAAGCTGTCTGTGACGGCCTCCTACGATAAACATGCTGATCACACTGAGGAATGTGGGCTGAATCATAATCCAATTAGGGCAAGTTTGGAATCAGCTGGATTTGAAGACAGTTGAGCAACTGACTAACAGACTTCTCCTAGCCTGGAGAAGGTGTCTGGCGGCGTGTCCCCCGACTCTATCCCCAGACTCAGGCTAATCCACATTTTTATCAGCTGCTTGTATAAACAAGGGTCTAGGAGGGACCACATAACACAAAGCTAGGAAGGGGCTCTGATTACTGTAGGTGATCACATCAGCCTGTAGTCCCAGCCACTTGGGAGGCTGAGGCAGGAGAATGGCGTGACTTCGACAGGCAGGGCGCGGTGACTCGTACCTATAATCCCAGCACTTTGGGAGGCCCAGGCGGGCAGATCACGAAGTCAGGAGTTCGAGACTAGCCTGACCAACATGGTGAAACCCTGTCTGTACTAAAAATACAAACAATTAGCTGGGTGTGGTGGCGGGCACCTGTAGTCCCAGCTACTTGGGAGGCTAAGGCAGGAGAATCACTTGAACCTGGGAGGCGGAGCTTGCAGTGAGCCAAGATTGCACCGCTGCATTCCAGCCTGGGCAACAAGAGCAAAACTCCGTCTCAAAAAACAAAAAGAAAAGTGAATGTGATGAGATTTCGCGGCATGGTAACTGAAGTCTAGATAAGATCTAGAACAAGCTTGTCCAACCCACAGCATGCGGACGCATGTGGCCCAGGACAGCTTTGAATGGGGCCCAAAACAAATTTGTAAACTTTCTTAAAACATTACGAGATTTGTTTGCTATTTGTATTTTTTTAGCTCATCAGCTATCATTAGTGTTAGCATTTTTTTTTTCTTTTGAGATGGAGTTTCGCTCTTGTTACCCAGGCCGGAGCGCAATGGCGCGAATTTGGCTCACCGCAACCTCCGCTTCCAGGGTTCAAATGATTCTCCTGCCTCAGCCTCCCGAGTAGTTGGGATTACAGGCATGCGCCACCACACCCGACTAATTTTGTATTTTTAGTAGAGACAGGGTTTCTCCGTGTTGGTCAGGCTGGTCTCGAACTCCTGACCTCAGGTGATCCGTCCACTTCAGCCTCCCAAAGTGCTGGGAATACAGGCATGAGCCACCATGCCCGGCCAGTGTTCGCATATTTTATGTGTGGCCCAACACAATTCTTCTTCCAACGTGGCCCAGGGAAGCCAAAAGATTGGGCAACAAAGGAGGTGGGGCAGCCAGCTGCCCTCTGTGCCTGGGCAGACCACACTGGAGCCTGCATTCAGGTGGGGGATGACTGTTGGGGGGTGGGGCAGACAAACTTGGAGGGCGCTTGGATATGAATGGCCTAGGTGGGGGGGAAACGTGAACCCATGTCACAGGAGAAATGCTGCAAGAACCAGGGGACTCTCCCTGGGGAAAGAGAAGAGTTGTCTGCAGTTCTTCACGGCCCAGCGGTCCCCTGGGAGAGGACGGCTGAGGTCAGCACGGACTTCCTCAGGAGATGGTGTGTTTGGGTCACTGGAAAACACCCCACACAGAGAGGGTGACCGTAGGGGCCACACAGAGAGGGTGACCGTAGGGGCCACACAGAGAGGGTGACCGTAGGGGCCACACTCCCTCAGTAACACACCCTGATTTTTCTTGACAAGCCCCCCACAGCCCCCGGGCCTGAGGCTCAGTCCACCTGGCTTGGGACCCCAGCCTCCAGCTACAAAGGTGCGGACACGACCCAGGCTTGGCCCTTTCATCTTTACACATCCCGGCCATAGTGACCAGTTATGGGATCAAGGGCGACCACGCCAGACTCCTGCTGCTGGGAGTCTGGGAGGACAGGAAGCAGACTCAGAACTGCCGATGGTCCTCAGGCCACCAGGAGATGAGAAACAGCCTGCCAGAGGCCAGGGCCGAGACCAGCGGGGTGGGGAGATGGGCAAGGACCCGCCCCAGGACGGCGTCTGTGCCAGCCGGGCCTAAAGCTGACCTATATCTGGACCTGTCACCCACAGGAAACTCAGACCCTTCTGAACCCAGGAGCCGATATTCGACACACCTAGATAAGGCAGAAAACAGAGCTCGGAAAAGTTCAGGAATGTGGCAAGGAGGCAGATCCAGGGACAGAACCAAGTTAAATGGACAAGAACAACAAATAAATTGCAAGGAAAAGCAGGGAAGGGAAACTATAGGTTAAAAGAGGCTTAAGGGATACAGCTACCAAATGTAATCGGCAAATTTTATTTGGATTCAAACAAACCAACGATCATCCCAGCACTTTGGGAGGCCGAGGCAGGTGGGTCATGAGGTCAGGAGATCAAGACCATCCTGGCTAATATGGTGAAACTCCATCTCTACTAAAAATACAAAAATTTAGCCAGGCATGGTGGCTCACATCTGTAATCCCAGCATGCTGAGAGGCTGAGGATCACTTGAGGTCAGGAGTTCAAGACCAGCCTGGTCAAGATGGTGAAACTCTGTCTGTATTAATAATACAAAAATTAGGCAGGGGTGGTGGCGGGCACCTGTAATCCTAGCTACTCAGGAGGCTGAGGCAGGAGTATCGCTTGAACCTAAGAGGCAGAGGTCGCAGTGAGCTGAGATCGTACCACCGCACTCCAGCCTGGGCAACAGAGGGAGACACGGTCTCAAAAAAAAAAAAAAAAAAAAAAAGAAGAAGAAGAAAAGAAAAAGAAAAGAAAGAAAAGAAACAAAAAATGAAGAGAAACCAGGTTCTGCGACAGTCTCTAGATGCAAATAAATAACTAGGTGCTTTGGAATCGGGGAGGAGTACAAAGAGGTAAAAAGGCTGAATTCCTCTCTCTTATAATCCAAATAACCATAAAATGTGGAGTGAATACCGAAGCGCCTGGGGTAAACATTTAAATGGCACGTGCTATGCACCAGGCACTATCCTAAGTACTTGTCAAATATTATGTCATTCAATCCTTTACAACCACCCTAAGAGGCGGGTACCATTATCTCCATTTTACTCCCCAGGAAACTAGAGACACAGAAATTCCATAAGTGGCCCCAAAGTCACACTCCCGGAAACAGCCAAGTTTCAAACCCAGGAAACCTGGATCTGGATTTCCAGTGTATATTCTTCGGCTACTAGGCAACACACTTTAAATATTCACATATAATAATGGAGTATTTTTGAAGGATCATGAGCTGGAAAACGCGCACTCACAGCTACATTCACGCCTATTCGGGGCTCTGGCGGTCACACTGCGATTTTTCCCTATTGCACTTGGTCCCACCCAATCTTCCGATTTCACATCAAAACCTGAAAAATGAGTAACAGATGAGGCAGCTGTGCTGTGAGCCACCACGATCAAAAGAAAACCGTCTTGACCAGATCACGTTTAACGGGAGAAAAAGCAACGCGTTCTGATTTTAAACAGACTAAATCCATTTAGATTTTTATCCCAGGGATATTGACCAAAAGAAGACAAATTAAAAAAACTGTAGAACTGATGCATCTGGATGAAATTCTCCCAGGAAAACAAAGAAAAAACCCTATCTCCAGGACAGCAGAACTCACCACACCATTTGGTGACTATTCAACAACGATCTGAGATAAAACCGGCATTAACTGTAGAAACAGTACTTGAATTTACCTGTAATTGGTGCCTGTACTAGAGACCCCGGGGAGCAGGGGGAGAGGCTGACGGATTGGATAGAAGGGAGCGATGAAGTGAAGCTTACGTTGTTTTTTTAAAAGGATTTTCTAATGTAGTTCATACAAAACTACGATGTGTATCTGGTCCAAGAATTATGACCGGCAAGCCGCAGAAAATTTACGTTTGCTTTTAATCACGGAGGCCACAGAACAAAAGCTTCCACGACGGGTCTCACTCCCGAGTAACAGCACTGGGGCTTCTGCCTCATCGTGGAGCAGAAAGCACAGGTTTGAGATTTCACTGGAAGTTGGAACGGCAGTTTCTGCAAACCTCATAAAAGGGAGGACTGATTTAGTCCTAGGATCTCGGCAGGATACCTGAAGTTCAATTTTGTCTCTGAACAAATAGCACTGGAGCAGCCTGCAGGCTTTCCACAGGATGAAGGGGGAGTTGGGGGCACTTCACTGGCGGAACTAAAAAAAAGCCAAATATTAAAAAGGCTCTTAGAAAAAAAAAAACAGCACCATGGAAAAAGGTAGCAGGAGAGAAGAGGTTCTCGCTCTCCTGCCTTCTAAGCAGCCAGCGAATGTTTCAAGCCGTTCAACTACCTCTGTCTTATCTCAGAGCGGTCCCTGCACACCTAGAGGAAGAAAGCCATGTGAAGAGGGCTTGCAGCTCCTCCTCGTCCATGCAGAACGTTTGATGTGAATATTTTTTAAGGTACAATTCCATGAACAGAAGGACCAAGTTGAATTTAAGGGAGTTCAACCAAGCTCTTTCATCCAACACTGTGACCCTGATCTAATAATCGGAGCTCTTTGCTTCAATTCTCCAACTCTAACATACTTGGAAAAGTTAAAACGGTGAATATCTACTGATTACTAGTTGTTGGAAGACGTAATATGCACGCATTTTGAGTTCTTTGGAAGAAAGATGCTAGAGAAATGCAAATGATGAAATATTAAAGCATGACATGATAGATCTGCAGATATCTTTTTTTTTTTTTTTTTTTGAGACGGAGTTTCGCTCTTGTTCCCCAGGCTGGAGTACAGTGGTGCGATCTCAGCTCAATGCAACCTCCGCCTCCCAGGTTCAAGCGATTCTCCTGCCGCAGCCTCCGCAGTAGCTCAGATTACAAGCGTGCACCACCACACCCGGCTAATTTTGTATTTTTAGTAGAGACAAGGTTTCTCCATATTGGTCAGGCTGGTCTCGAACTCCCAACCTCAGGTGATCCGCCCACCTCGGCTTCCCACAGTGCTGGGATTACAGGCGTGAGCCACCGCGCCTGGCTGAGACTCTTTTAATAGACTCAGATATTTGACATTTCAAAAATAGAGAGTCGGGCCGGGCGCGGTGGCTCACGCTTGTAATCCCAGCACTTTGGGAGGCCGAGGCGGGCGGATCACGAGGTCAGGAGATCGAGACCACGGTGAAACCCCGTCTCTACTAAAAAATACAAAAAATTAGCCGGGCGCGGTGGCGGGCGCCTGTAGTCCCAGCTACTCGGAGGCTGAGGCAGGAGAATGGCGTGAACCCGGGAGGCGGAGCTTGCAGTGAGCCGAGATTGCGCCACTGCACTCCAGTCCGGGCGACAGAGCGAGACTCTGTCTCAAAAAAAAAAAAAAAAAAAAAAATAGAGAGTCAAGCTTTTTCCTATTTTTGAGCACAGAATTACAGGGCAATCCAGTTGCACAAGAAGCTGCTGGGACTCACCCAGCTGTGATATCCATTTGCTCATTTAAGACCTCTTTAAAACACTCATTAAGAAACAAAAACAGACCGGACGCAGTGGCTCATGCCTGTAATCCCAGTACTTTGAGAGGCCGAGGCGGGCGGATCACATGAGGTCGGGAGTTCGAGACCAGCCCGGCCAACATGGTGAAACCTCATCTCTACTAAAAATACAAAAATTAGCTAGGCGTGTGGGCGGGCGCCTGTAAACCCAGCTACTCAGGAGGCTGAGGCAGGAGAATCGCTTGAACCCGGGAGGCAGAGGTCTCAGTGAGCTGAGATCGCACCACCGCACTCCAGCCTGGCAGTGAGACTCCATCTGAAAAAAAAAAAAAAAAAAAAAAAGACAAAAAGAAAAGACATCCTATGCCAAGCCTGTGCTCTCCCGGCCAAAACGAAATGCAGGAAGGACCCCACCTAGTTCACAACGGGACGAGCTGGAGCCCTGGAACCCTGATCCCTGTCAGGAAAGAGAAAGATCCCCAAGGGGCTTATTCACCCCCGACCCCAGCTGTGCACAAAGCCTGTTTTCTCAAATGTGTGCACACATTACAACAAGCCTTCCCAACAAAAGGTGGAATATTTTAAAAAGTAGAATCAGGGCCGGGCGCGGTGGCTCAGGCCTGTAATCCCAGCACTTTGGGAGGCCGAGGCGGGTGGATCATGAGGTCAGGAGATCAAGACCATCCTGGCCAACACGGTGAAACTCCATCTCTACTAAAAATACAAAAAATTAGCCAGGTGTGGTGGCACACATCTGTAGTCCCAGCTACTCGGGAGGCTGAGGCAGGAGAATCGCTTGAACCCGGGAGGCAGAGCTTGCAGTGAGCCAAGATCGTGCCATTGCACTCCAGCCTGGGTGACGGAGCAAGACTCCGTCTCAAAAAAAAAAAAAAAAAGTAGAATCAAATCAGTGACCCTAACTTCCAGGGCTTGCCTCTGTGCTCTGGCTCACATTCCAACCCGTGTCAGAAGACAAATCGATTAGCAAGAGCCGTGGACGGCTACTCAGAGGCAGGCCTGAGCTGCTAACGGGGAGATGAGCACCAAACCGGCCATTTGGCCTACGCGTCAGAGCAAACCCATCCCGCAGCATTCCGGAGCTGGGACAGGAGGCAGGCTCCAGAGACGGGCACCCTCCGTTTCTAACGCGAAACAGCAGTCTTCCAACCTCTACGTGGCCCAGAGTTAAGCAAACAGGGTCAGCGGAAGACACACCTAATAGCTTTGGGAAACCACAAAATGATTGCTTTGTGCATAATTTCTCTCGAGAAAAGTGCCTGATCATCTTTAAGTTACAAGGGTGACTTAAAGGGTAACTTAATAGTAACTTAAATCTTTCCCAGGCTTCCTCGATCAGCAGCAGCCTGGAGCGTCATCGGCAGATATAAATACAGAGCTCAGTAAGTATCAGTAATATCCCAGGACTTTAAGGCCAGTATCATGCCATATTCATTTGCTTTTGTTGTTTCATTCTTCTAGGTCTTTCTTCTCAGTTATAATCTCTTGTGGGGCAATTTTTTTTTTTTTGAGACGGAGTCTCGCTCTGTCGCCCAGGCTGGAGTGCAGTGGCGCAATCTCGGCTCACTGCAAGCTCCGCCTCCCGGGTTCACGACATTCTCCTGTCTCAGCCTCTCCGAGTAGCTGGGACTACAGGCGCCCGCCACCACGCCCGGCTAATTTTTTGTATTTTTTAGTAGAGACGGGGTTTCACCATGGTCTGGATCTCCTGACCTCATGATCCGCCCGCCTCGGCCTCCCAAAGTGCTGGGATTACAAGCGTGAGCCACCGCGCCCGGCCTGTGGGGCAATTTTTTTTATTTAAAAAAAATTTTTTTTTCAAGATGGAGTGTTGCCCTGTCACCCAGGCTGGAGTGCTGTGGCTCGATCTTGGCTCACTGCAAACTCCGCCTCCCGGGTTCAAGCGATTCTCCTGCCTCAGCCTCCCGAGTAGCTGGGAGTACAGGTGTGCACCACCACACCTGGTTAATTTTGTATTTTTAGTAGAGATGGAGTTTCACCATGTTGGCCAGACTGGTCTCGAACTCCTGACCTCAAGCGACCCACCCACCTCGGCCTCCCAAAGTGCTGGGATTACAGGCCTGAGCCACTGTGCCCAGCCACTGTAGGGCAATTTTTTTTGACTCTTTCATCAAATCCCCTTGTATGCTTGTAAAAGTCATTGGTTTGAAAAGTTTAAAAATATACATCATGCCGGGCGTGGTGGCTCACGCCTGTAATTCCCAGCACTTTAGGAGGCTGAGGTGGGTGGGTCACTTGAGGTCAGGGGTTCGAGACCATCCTGGCTAACACAGTGAAACCCCGTCTCTACTAAAAATACAAAAAAAATTAGCTGGGCGTGGTGGCGGGCGCCTGTAGTCCCAGCTACTCTGGAGGCTGAGGCAGGAGAATGGCGTGAACCCAGGAGGCAGAGCTTGCACTGAACCAAGATCGCGCCACTGCACTCCAGCCTGGGCGACACAGCAAGACTCCATCTCAAAAAAAAAAAAATTATATATACCTCATAACAGTTTTACAGTTCTGTAATGTGATAGATTCCCAAGGCTCAAGCTATGAAATGAATGACTAAACTTAATGATCATTTATCTAAAAACAATAATAGCATTTACTGAGCACTTACCATATGCCAGGCACGTGTATATTATCTCACATAGCCTTTACAACAATAAGGCAGGTGCTATTATCACAAATGGAAAAGGAACGTGTGGCACAGAGATGTACAGCGCCTTGCACAAGGACGCACAGCTAATAAACGGCAGAGCAGGGGTGCGAACTCAAGCAGAAGGACAAAAGAATCTATATTTTTAGCCATATATTAGACTGCCTTATTATGCAGAGAAAAAAGAAAGAGATTAAAAAATATATTACAAATAATGGAACAAGAAAAAGCCTCTCAAGGAACAGTGCTCTTATTTCTTTATTTTTATTTATTTATTTATTTAAGACAGGGTCTTGCTCTGTTGTCCAGGCTGGGGTGTAGTGACACAAACATGGCTCACTGCAGCCTCCACCTCCTGGGTTTAAGCAATCCTCCTGCCTCAGCCTCCCGAGTATCTGGGACCACAGGTACACACCACCATGACCAGCTAATTGTTATTTTTTGTAGAGACAATGTTTCACCATGTTGCCCAGGCTGGTCTCAAACTCCTAGGCTCAAGTGATCCCCCTACCTTGGCCTCCCAAAGTGCTGGATTACAGGTGCGAGCCATCACACCCGGCCTGCTCTTAATTGAACAGTTGTCCTTTATTACTAAAAGATTGGCCCAAGTCCTGGAAACACAGTCACCAGTGGGAGCCTGTCCTGGCTGGTCCGGGCTTCTTATGAAGAAGGCAGAAAATCCTACTTTTCAAAACTGCACCTTTTTGCCATCTTTTCCCACCTTGAAAGTGAATGCAAAGAAAAGATACAGTGGTGTCACAGCAACAGTTCTCTTCCTGGCTGCAGTGTTTGGATTCAAGGAAGGGTGGCAGAGCTGGAGTTGTAAGACTGTTGAGGTTGCTACCAAATCTTGTCCCACTCGTAGGGCCAAAGTGTTTCAGGTAAATTCTCAGCCAAGCTTCTCGTTTAGTCTGAACTGAAAGGACCACCCAGAGCAGCCAGAGTGAGTCTCCACTTCCCCTGGCTGGAGCAGGCTGACCAGGGATACTGGACCAGGGTCCCCTGACTCTGCAGACTTTCTCTTCCCCTTTGTCATGCAGGAAGTCCTGGGGCCACACCAGAGCCTCACAAAACTGTCCAGAGGAAGCCAGTGGTCTGCACCCTTGGACGTCAGTGCACCCACACTGACCATATGTTTTTGATCAGGCATCCAGCCCAGACAAAGTTGAGCTCTGTGGCTTTAAAACCAAAAGACTGCTCACTTCTATGAGGCTGAAGTGGATCCCGGAGATGGACCTCTCCAGTCTTGACGGGTGAGTAACATACTAATCCGAAGGGAAGACCAAATGCCCAAAGTCTAAATTCACCACCTCCCGACTATCGATCACATTCCTTCTCTCTAGAAATCTGAAAATCATCTACCAACCTACTTATTAAAACAAGTCTAACTGCCTTAACTTCAGCATTATAGATTTGCTGATAAAATTGTTCTTATAAATGCTCTCAAAGTTCTATTACCATCTAATTACAATTTCTGCACAGCTATATAATAATGTGTGTTTTGGAAGCTGAAATAATATGTGTTTTGGAAGCCAAAAAAATTAAGCTTCAATTACTTTTGTGCCTACCATGACAACAGGCAGAAACAGGACAATTTTGTATAAAGAATGTTTTTTTTTAATTTTTTCCTTTTTTTTTTTTTTGGTGTTTTCTCACAGTTCCAGTCAAGGTGAGAGGAACTAGGCAAAATGCAGGCTTAACATATATGGTCATCCCCAGGCTTTTCTACTATATAAAGGAGAAATTAATAAAAGAAAAAAAGAAATACCACACAGCATTTTCTTTCCCCACCATAATTTTTCAATTTTCTTTAGAGAAATGCCAGCCAATAACTAATTAGAACCATACCCTTTGTTATCCCAATGGGAAGAAGTATATGCATGGGCTTAAAGAACAAATGTTAATGAGAACTTAAAAAAAATTAGCAATCTGGAACTCTGGTTTCCCTTCAGTGTAAAACAAAATTCCCTTCTCTAGAGTTATTTTTATAGTTGGTGAAACGACGCGGACAGAGTCCATCAACAAGACGTGTTCACCCATCCAGTGCCCTCAGCTGGGAGAACCCTGGCTCTTCACTTGTTCTGATGATGAAATTAGCCTCATTAGCTCACAGGCTTCTAAGAACCCTAACTTCAAACGCGACAAAAACTCAGTTACAGAAAAGGCATTTGTTCCACATCTCTTTGGTTTCAAGGGGGAAAATAATTCCTTTTTTTTTTTTTTTTTTTGAGACAGAGTTTCACTCTTGTTGCCTAGACTGAGGAGCAATGGTGCGATCTCGGCTCACCGCAACCTCCGCCTCCCAGGTTCAAGAGATTCTCCTGCCTCAGCCTCCAAACATAAGAATGTTTCTGAGGTCAGATCTTGAGTGGTTTGTTCACGACCAAGGACAGAAACTATCTCCTTGGTTTTAGAGAATAAAGTACAGGATGTGAGTCAGAAAAACTCTGGGCAAAAACATAAAATGTTTAAGATGCTAACGCACCAGGGTTTGGGCACGTCCAGCACTCTGAACGGTATTTTCAAATGAGAGTCTGCCGTGTGTCATCCAGGTTCTCATCATGGAGGAATCAGCAGGTCCAGGCTAGGGCCGCAGAATCCTTTTTGTCATGCAAAGAGTCTGTCCAGGGTATAGAGAGCCAGCCGTGGCCCATGTCCTATCAAATATTCTCCTTTTTCGGAAAAAGCTCTAAGCATTTGCAAAACATCTGTTTGCTCCATATTTTTACTATCCAAAAAATGTATTTCCTCTTCAGTAAAAAACACAACAATAGGCTGTTAAGCCTGTAACATTTTACCATAATTCTATGTTTTCCAAAGCTAGAAATCATTTGTATTGCCGGATAAGGACATTAATTTAAGTAGACTTTAGTCTACAACAGAAACTTGCCATAACAATGAAAATCTTTTTTGGCAAATCACTTTCTGAACATTATTTCTCCACGAACGTATCACAAAAACCACCACCAAGGAAAACAAAGGATTCTCATATTTTGAATCAAAAAGTACTGGCCATGCATATTCATACTATATCAAGCATGTCAATCAAAATGGGCAAAATAACCTAAAAAGCAGTAAAAATGCCAACTCTTGCCTCTAAGTGGTTAGTGAACCTACGTTTTCCCAATGTTAAATTTACAAACTGCATCGGATCAACTGTATTTCATACTTTAAATCTCAAATCTCTACCTCACACTGCTTTGGGATGGATGATTTACTCAAGACATTTAGGGTCACAGTATAAGCCTTTTGCTCTCAGTAAATCTAAATCATGCTTCTCAACAAGATTCTGCACATATAAAAGGAACACGTGGCACGCCTCGCCATGCTCCCCAGAGGAAACTAAACGCCCCCAGAATAGCCCTTCTGTCCACTCCAGAAACAGGCTTTCCTCAAAAAGGGAAAGGGGCTGGATTCACACGTTGCATCAGATACACTCAGGAAGCAACAGCGCTCCAAAACTTTTTCTGACTCCATTCATTACAAAATGTCCTGGGTGTGCTGTATTATCACAGAGACAGACATCCTCACCCAAGGGACACACTCAGAAACCCAAACTCAACTCGGCAGCAAGCTGGGAGACACGAGAAGTTGACAGCAAAGTATCCATTTCCCCAAATCCTCCTTCTTCCAGTCAATGTGCATCGATGGGGTCAGCTCAACCCTTAACTCGAAGACCCCGGGGCCACCACGCAGCTGAGCTCCGCACGGCCCGGGCTGTTCCCGCGCAAGGGAGGCGTCTGGGGAGGAGGAGGCTGGACGGCCAGACAATGCAAAGCTCCCCGGTGGCCGCGAACTCAGCCTGGGGCGGGGGAGGCGGGGGCGGGAGACAGAGCCGTGAGCGCCTTTCTCGGCCACAGCCACGGCCGCGATCACCGGCCGCCTCTCCTGACCTCGGCCTCGGCCCCCAGGTCCCCGGTCCCCGGGGAAGGGGCTCCGGGAAGGCAGGTTTCTCCCGGACAGAAAGGAAACGCGCTGGTTTGGGCACCACGGGCGGGGGGCGCGCGCCCTCCCCTCCCCTCCCCACTGTGGGAATCCGCGGGGGTCGGCGGCGGAGGCAGGAAGGGGCCCCTCCTGGCGCCTCTGCTCGCGGGTGAAGGGGTCGCGGAACCGGGATCCCCGAGCGCAGCCGCCCCCACCCGAGGCTCCCAGCGTGTGCGGACGGAGGGGCTCCAGCCGGGGTCCCGGGGGCCGAGGGGGGTCCAACTTTCCAGGGCGGGCGCAGCGCAGCACTCGAACCAAAGAGGGGTCCTGGGATGAGGGTGCGGGCACAGCGCGGAGCGGGAGGGGAGGGGGTGCAGAGGCGGGGACGGCGGGGTGGGGGGCGGGGAGAGGACAGTGGGTCGGGGGCGGGGGACTGGGGGCGGGCAGGGGGACAACGGGGTTGGGGAAGGGCAGGGGTAACGGGGGTGAGGGGCGGGCAGGGGCCGGCGAGGCCCGCGCCGCTCACCTTCCTGTGCTTCTCCTTGTAGGGCAGCGCCAGCCACGGCATGTCCCGCACGAAGTCCTGCCACTGCCGCTGGTCCTGGTCCGAGGACACGAAGACGATCTCCAGGCGCCGCCGCGGCTCGGGCTCCGCCGCCGCCCCGGCGCCCGCTCCCGGCCCCGGCCCGGCCGCCGCGTCCCCCCGCAGGCGCCCGTAGAAGGCGGCCAGGCTGGCGCTGAGCTGCGCGCAGGGGGCGCTGAGGCTGCAGCCGAAGTAGAGACCCAGCAGCGAGATGCCGCGGGCGCCCAGCGAGTGCACGTCCACCTCCTCGCCGCCGCCCGTCACCAGCTTCTCGCCGAGCAGCTCCTCCAGGAAGCCCGACATCCTGGCCCACCGCAGGGCGGGCAGGCGGCTGCGACCCCGCTCCACTGTCCGCGCGGCGGGAGGAGGCGGTGGCGGCGGCGGCGGGCGCTGGGGAGAGCGGAGCCCCGCCCACTAGGCCCGCCCACGCCACGCCCCCTCCGCTCTTCCGCGCCACGCCCCTCCGCCGGCCCGCGCCACGCCCCTTTCCCCCGCCCGCGCCACGCCCCCTCCCCGGCCCGCGCCACGCCCCTTCGGCGGCCCTCGTCACGCCCCGCCGCCCGCCCCCGTCACGCCCCTCCGCCCTCCCCCGTCACGCCCCTCCGCCCGCCTTCATCACGCCCCCTCCTCACTCGCCACGCCCCCTCAGCACTCGCCACGCCCCGTTTGCGGCCGGCCAGGACCAGAGCTCTCCGCCCGCGGTTCCCGGAGTGACCGCTTGGCGAGAAGCCGGACCCGAAACGCCGCACTCCCCCTGGAAAGCCCGCGGCCGAAGTGAAGAAAGAAGGGCCCGCTAAGCCGGCGCTTTCCCGGGCTGCAGCCCGGCCCGCATTTTCTCTCCTTCCCAATTCTAAATTCCCTCCAGACCTCTAGGGATCCCGCCGCCTCCCCGCGGAGCTCTTCACCCCTCCTCCTGTTCCTCCCTGGCCTTTCCCTCCTCCTTTCCCTGCACGAAGCCTGACCCTTAGGCCGCTCCGTGCCCCACTGACCCTGAGATGCTTATAGGACCCGCCGTCCTCACTGCATCAGGCCGGGCCTGGCTGGACACTGACTCCTCTGTGTGTTCCAAGCTGTTCTAAGGGGGCCGAGGACGCCCTTGCAGCTTCTGGTGGGGTCGGGTTAGGGTGCCAGGTCGCAGTGTGGGATTTCCGTCCAGGGGTCGCCGGGGCCTCTTCCCCCAGCGAATCTGTCTTCCAGACCCACAGATGGATGCAAAGGACGCCGCGGGGCCTCCAGACTAATGCTGGCCGCGCTCCTGTATCCGCTCCATCCTCATGTCAAGTCTATGGATAGTTGAGAACATTATAGAGATTTTTTTTTTCCTACCAGCTGGCAGGATGCTCCCCGATGCTTAGGGAGAAACTGGATTAAACAGGTGATCTAGGCCGGGCGCGGTGGCTCACGCCTGAATTCCCAGCACTTTGGGAGGCCGAGGTGGGTGGATCACAAGGTCAGGAGTTCGAGACCAGCCTGGCCAATATGGGAAACCACCCCCCCCCCTACTAAAAATACAAAAATTAGCCGGGTGTGGTGGCAGGCACCTGTAATCCCAGCAACTCAGGAAGCTGAGGCAGGAGAATGACGTGAACCCGGGAGACGGAGGCTGCAGTGAGCCGAGATCGCTCCACTGCACTCCAGCCTGGGCAACAGAGCGAGACTCCGTCTCAAAAAAAACAAAAAACAGGTGGTCCGTGGCGAGTCCTCTGGCCACCCAGCGCCTCCCGCCAACCCAACCCACTGGTGCCTGAAGCAGGTGCAGATCCGGGCCCAGCCACAATAACAGGCCGCCGGTGTGGATCAGCTACTAACGACTCAGGGAAAGCAAAAAATAAAAGCTGAAAACCCGCCCTTCTCAGAGCTTCCACCGCCGCTTCGGAGGGTATTTCCTGGGTATCCATCGCCACCTAATGGAAAGAGTGAAAAATGAGGCCGACCAAACTCCATCTGTGAAAAGACACTGCCGCGACACCAGGCACAATGCTTTTATTTTACAGCAGCTGTCCACATACACAAATGATAGGACGTTTTGCGGGAGCTAATTTAAACCTCAGAATATAACTTCAAGCTTTTGGCACAAAACGTAAGTGTTCACGTCGAAGGTTCTCCGTTTTTCTAGGGTAGAATAAGGAATGGTGCAGGGTTTCGGCTCGGTGAAATGTTACCATATAAAACAGGAGAGAGAGGTGGAGATGGGAACGGAAAGTGGATTGGTGTCTCTACAAGTTATATCCACTTCCTTAGTCACCTACTAGTATTGCTCATGACACAGGTAAGATCTTAGATGGAGGCCTGCCTTCGAACACGCTAGAATCCTACTGCAAAGTCGAATTCCACCTTCTTAGGAGACTTTCATGCTGAAAGTCTGTGCCACTGTAGGGACAATATTATAAAACACACACAGAAAGCATCACTTTTTAATGAAAACTTTATTTATTTATTTATTTATTTTGAGACAGCGTGGGCGGCCAGGCACCCAGGTGCCCAGGCAAGAGACCGAGGACACCAGCTGTTCCAGTATAATAAAATATAAAATAAGAATAGTTATACCAGATATAGATCTTAGGTATGATTATATATGAATATCATTAATCATTAGTTTGTAGCAATTACTCTTTATTCCAATATTATAATAATCCTCGCTCTATAATCATAACCTAGGAAAAACCAGGCCATACAGAGATAGGAGCTGAGGGGACACAGGAGTGACCAGAAGACAAGAGTGTGAGCCTTCTGTTATGCCCAGACAGGGCTACCAGAGGGCTCCTTGGTCTAGCGGTGACGCCAGCATCTGGGAAGACACCCGTTGCCAGGTGGACCGTGGTCTAGCGGTAGCATAAGTGTCAAGGAAAAACACCCGCTACTTAGCAGACCAGGAAAGGGAGTCTGCCTTTCCCTGGAGGAGTTTAGAGAAGACTCTGCTCCTCCACCTCTTGTGGAGGGTGTGACATCAGTCAGGCTTTCCCGCAGTTATCCGGAGGCCTAACCGTCTCCCTGTGATGCTGTGCTTCAGTGGTCACGCTCCCAGTCCGCCTTCATGTTCCATCCTGTACATCTGGCTCTGCCTTCTAGATAGCAGTAGCAAATTAGTGAAAGTACTAAAGGTCTCTAATAATGGTGTAAGTTGTTTCTCTCTGTCTCTCTCTCTCTCTCTGCCTCAGCTGCCAGGTGGGGAAGGGCCACCTGTCCAGTGGACACGTGACCCACGTGGCCTTACCTATCATTGGAGATGGCTCACTCTCCTTATCCTGACCCTTTGCCTTGTATCCAATAAATATCAGTGCAGCCTGGCATTTGGGAGCACTACCAGTCTCCACGACTTGGTGGTAGTGGTCCCCCAGGCCCAGCTGCCTTTTATCTCTTTGTCTTGTGTCTTTATTTCTACACTCTCTCGTCTCTGCACACAGGGAGAGACCCACCGACCCTGTGGGGCTGGTCCCTACAGACAGAGTCTCACTCTGTTGCCCAGGCTGGAGTGCAGTGGCGCGATCTCGGCTCCTGCAACCTCCGTCTACCAGATTCAAGTGCTTCTCCTGCCTCAGCCTCTCGAGTAGCTGGGATTACAGGCATGCACCACCTCCCAAGTAGCTGGGATTACTGGCATGCACTGACTAATTTTTTTTGTTTTGTTTTGTTTTGTTGTTTGTTTTTTGCGACAGAGTCTCGCTCTGTTGCCCAGGCTGGAGTGCAGTGGCGCGATCTCGGCTCACTGCAAGCTCCGCCCCTCCAGGTTTAAGCAATTCTCTGCCTCAGCCTCTGGAGTAGCTGGGATTACAGGCACCTGCCAAGACTCCTGGCCAATTTTTTGTATTTTTAATAGAGACGGGGTTTTCACCATGCTGGCCAGACTGGTCTCAAACTCCTAGCCTCAAGTGATCCGCCCGCCTCAGCCTTCGAAAGCTCTGGGATTACAGTCATGAGCCACCGCCCGGCCTTGGTGAAAACATTTAAAGCTACTCATATCATATATATTAAGTTACTAGGCCGGGAGAGGTGACTCACGCCTGTAATCCCAACACTTTGGGAGGCCGAGGCGGGCAGATCACGAGGTCAGGAGGTTGAGACCATCCTGGCTAACACGGTGAAACCCCGTCTCTACTAAAAATACAAAAAATTAGCCGGACATGGTGGCGGGCACCTGTAGTCCCAGCTACTCGGGAGTCTGAGGCAGGAGAATGGCGTGAACCCAAGAGGTGGAGTTTGCAGTGAGCCAAGATCGTGCCACTGCACTCCAGCCTGGGCGACAGGGAGAGACTTCATATCAAAAAAAAAAAAAAAAAGTATAGATAGATAGATAGATAGATAGATAGATGATAGATAGATAGTTACTGGATATCTTTTGAAATCCTGTAAATGGGTTACAATGTTTTATCATCTCATCCAAATCCTATCTGAAAGGCCCATGCACTGGGTACATGGGTTAGGCACTACTGGAAGAGTGTTAGATAGAGTCCTACACTCTGACACTTTCAAAATTATGAAAACTAGAGAAATGTAAAAGGGCTATCAGCATTTACCTGGACGGCAGCCAAAGGGCAAAAGGCATTTGGTGTGGAAGCCGGTGAAGAGGGAATTTGGGGGGCTGCAAATATTGCAAATATTCAAGCATTAACTTTGGTATACTTGGTGCAAGTCTGATATAAAGAGGAGGTTTGTTCCGTGTGTGACGTTTCTGATTTTACAGGAAAGCACTTTCCACTGGAGTGTGTCCAAACCGGCATCTGGCACCTGGGGAAGGGAGAGTTTGAACACACCGCACATGAAATATAAATAAAATTTAGAGAATTGTGGATGCGGCAGGCCTTGGTTAGAGGCCAGATATCACAGCTGCCTTTTTTTTTTTTTTTTTTTGAGACGGAGTCTCGCTCTGTCGCCCAGGCTGGAGTGCAGTGGCGCAATCTCGGCTCACTGCAAGCTCCCCCTCCCGGGTTCACGCCATTCTCCTGCCTCAGCCTCTCCGAGTAGCTGGGACTACAGGCACCCGCCACCACGCCCGGCTAATTTTTTCTATTTTTTAGTAGAGACGGGGTTTCACCGTGGTCTCGATCTCCTGACCTCATGATCCGCCCGCCTCGGCCTCCCAAAGTGCTGGGATTACAAGCGTGAGCCACCGCGCCCGGCCACACAGCTGCCTTTTAAAGGGGTGTGGAAAGGGGATTTGCAATGGAGACGATCTCAGAATCCTAATTGTAGGGGGTGTTATAAGAAGCCCAAGGAGTCATTTGGCATCCGATGAAGAATTAGCCAGTGTGCTCTGGGCTACAGAAATCTCTCTCTGTGTGTATGTGGGTCACTTAAGGAGAATGTCCCCACTGGTGTTTAGCTAGCGATGTTACCTGAATCGACTTGGCTATTCTGAAAATTATTATTGTTTTAAAATACGTATGAACGAGCCTCAACATGTATCGCATTCTGGAGAACATATTAGAGTTTTCTCTTCAGCAATTGCATTCGAAGGCACATGAAGTCATACGAAATACACACAGCACAAATATGTATTTGTCACTTTTAAGATTCATAAATCACAGTCCTTGGTCTTTAGAAAGAGTAGCACACATGATGTGGGCCGGGCGCGGTGGTTCACGCCTGGAATCCCAGCATTGTGGGAGGCCGAGGCGGGTGGATCACCTGAGGTCAGGAGTTGAAGACCAGCCTGCGCAACATGGCGAAACCCCATATCTACTAAAAATTTAAAAATTAGCTGGGTGTGGTGGCGCACACCCATGGTCCCAGCTACTCAGGAGGCTGAGGTGGGAGGATCACCTGAGCCCAGGAGGTCAAGGCTTTCAGTGAGCTGTGATTGTGCCACTGCACTCCAGCCTGGGTGACAGAGCAAGACTTTTTCTTAAAAAGAAAAAAAAAAAAAAAAATTCGTGACTCATGGGAGAAGATCAAAATATCAACATTAACAGGAATTTAGAAGAAGTTGATTCCAACCATCACACATGTCTTCCGTGAAGGAAGAAAGTGTGGATGTGGTAGAAACAATGAGAGAACTAGAATGAGAGGTGGAGCCTGAAGATGTGGCTGAGATGGCTGCAATCTCATGACCAAACTGGAGCAGGTGAGGAGTTGTTTCTTGTAGATGAGCAAAGACAGTGCCTTCTTGAGGTGGGTTCTATTCCTGGGGAAGATGCTGTGAACATTTGAAATGACAACAAAGGACTCAGAACATCACAGCAACTTAGTTAATAAAGCAGCGGTAAGGTCTGAGGGGGCTGACTCCAATTTTGAAAGAAGTTCTACTGTGGGTAAAATGCTATCAAACAGCATCACAGGCTACAGAGAAATCATTCTTGAGAGGGAGAGATGATGGATATGGCAAGCTTCACTGCAGTCTGATTTTAAGCGCTTTTACCACAGCCACACAACCTTCAGCAACCACCATCCTGATCAGTCACCACCAGCCACCCGCAATGAGGCAAGACCCTCCTCCAGCAAAATGATTGCAACTTGCTAAAGGCTCAAACGATCGTCAGCATCTTTTTTTTTTTTTTTTTTTTGAGACGGAGTCTCGCTCTGTCCCCCAGGCTGGAGTGCAGTGGTGCGATCTCCACTCACTGCAAGCTCCGCCTCCCTGGTTCACGCCATTCTCCTACCTCGGCCTCCTGAGTAGCTGGGACTACAGGCACCTGCCACCACGCCCGGCTAATTTTTTTTTATTTTTTTTGTAGAGATGGGGTTTCACCGTGTTAGCCAGGATGGTCTCGATCTCTCGACCTTGTGATCCACCCGCCTTGGCCTCCCAAAGTGCTGGGATTACAGGTGTGAGCCACCACGCCCGGCCGTTTTTTTTTTTGTTTTTTTTTTAGGTGAAGTTTCACTCGTTGTCCAGGCTGGAGGGCAATGCAACCTCTGCCTCCCCAGTTCAAGCTATTCTCCTGCCTCAGCCTCACGAGTAGCTGGGATTACAGGCGCGTACCACGACGCCCAGCTATTTTTTTGTATTTTTAGTACAGACAGTGTTTCACCATGTTGGCCAGGCTGGTCTCAAACTCCTGACCTCAGGTGATCCGCCTGCCTCGGCCTCCCAAAGTGCTGGGATTACAGGTGTGAGCCACCACACCCAGCCTGTGATATTAGTTTTATTGTTGTAGTCTGGAACCAAGCCTGCAATGTCTTGAGGTTTGCCAGTATATAAACACACAGAAACGTATTCCTAACAAAACAAGTAGGAAATATTCATGATCATTCCAGCCCGTGTTTCTGTAACTGGCCATGGGTTGTGGCTGGTATTTAAAATAACCTTTCACTATCCATTACGTATCCCCTTTGCTTTCAGTAAGCACCTCAGCTGGTTGTGGGTCTTTTCCTGGTGGGTGACCCAAACCTTCATTCCTGAAAGGTCTGGGCCCTTGATAGTCCTGCCTGGATTGAATTCTTGTGGTTTTTCCATTGCCCTAAATCATAGGCCATGGTCTTCTAGGACATCCTGAGGGGCCTCCTCCATTCCAGACATAGTCTTGCTCACCTCAGTTGTGGACTCGTGGTCCAATCTAGATCAGTCACCCCAGCCAGCACAGTAACTCTCTTATCTGCCTGTTGATCCAGAGGCAGTGGGAGGTCAAACAGGCCCAGAGAAGTCCTCACTTCGAGTTCAATGGCACCATTGTTGGGTCTTCCGGGGGAAACATTCCTCCATTTGGAAATACGACCCCTAGGCCAGCACAGCATAAGGTCATGGGAACAGGAAACAAACATCTTGCTGCTGGGTCACTAGGGGTACTAGGGACTGGCGCCCCTCTCATTGCCACCCCTGGTTTCCTGGACCCATGATTCCTGGCTGTGGGAGAAACAGCACCCTACACTCAGCTCTGATTCAGAGCATATACTGCCTCCTGGAGAACTTTGGCCCAGCCCTGCAAGGCATCGCCACCCAGCTGGTGCTGCAGTGGAGTCTTCAAAAGGCCATTCCACCATCCTATCAAACCAGCTGCTTCAAGATGGTGGGCAACATGGTCGTACCGGTGAATTCCGTGAGCATGGGCTCATTACCATACTTTCTTTGCTGTGAAGGGAGTTCCTCGGTCAGAAGCAGTGCAGTGTGGCATACCGTGACAGTGCGTATGGCATTCCGGGAGTCCACGGATGCTAGTTTTGGCAGGAGCGTGACGTGCAGGGAAGGCAAATCCCGATCTAGAGTAAGTGTCTATTCCAATGAGGACAAAATGCTGCCCCTTCCATGATGGAAGTGATCCAGTGTCATCAACCTGTCACCGGGTTGCTGGCTGATCACCCCAGGGAATGGGGTCACCGGCTGATCACCCCAGGGATTGGGGTCACCAGCTGATCACCCCAGGGATTGGGGTCACTGGCTGATCACCCCAGGGAATGGGGTCACTGGGTCGCTGGCTGGTCATCCCAGGGATTGGGGTCACGGAGTTGCTGGCTGATCACCCCAGCGAATGGGGTCACCGGCTGATCACCCCAGGGATTGGGGTCACCAGCTGATCACCCCAGGGAATGGGGTCACTGGGTTGCTGGCTGATCACCCCAGGGAATGGGGTCACTGGCTGATCACTCCAGGGATTGGGGTCACCAGCTGATCACCCCAGGGAATGGGGTCACTAGGTTGCTGGCTGATCACCCCAGGGATTGGGTCACTGGGTTGCTGGCTGGTCACCCCAGGGATTGGGGTCACGGGGTTGCTGGCTGATCACCCCAGGGAATGGGGTCACCGGGTCGCTGGCTGACCACCCCAGGGAATGGCATCATTTCAGGGGCTCAGGGTTGGTCTCTGTTACTGGCAGATGAGGCATTCAGCCGTGGCTGCAGCCATGATGGCCATGGTGAGTAAAAGTCTGTGCTGTGAGCCCATGAATAACCTTTATCCCTGCCCTCATGGCCACTTTGTTCATGAGCCCACTGGGCACGAACAGTGGTGTTGGGGGAGAGAGGCTGAGCAGCACCCAGAGAACGGGCCATCCTATCACTTGATGATTCCAACCCTTCCCTGGTGAGGCCACCCTTTGGTGAGCATTTACACAGGACACAAGTATCTTCACAGTTTTTGCCCACATGCCTCTTCTGTCAGTTCCCTAGATTTCCTTGTCACTAATTTTCCAATCATGTTCTTTCCAAGTCCCTGACTCTCCAGGCAAATCATTGGCTACAGTTGGTGAATCGGTGTGTGCTCTCACGTCCAGCCATTTCTCCTTCCAAGAGCAACCAACAACCAGGTGCACTGCGCCAACGTCTGCCCACCGGGAGGCTCTGCCTCCACCGCTGCCCTTCACGGATGTCTAAGGAAGAGGCTGGAGGGCAGCTGCTCAGTTTCAGGCAGAGCCTGCACATGGTACAGAACCACCTGCAAACTGGGACGTGAGTCTTTGCTTTCTCTGTGAGCTGATCATGGGGGACTCTCCATGATGCTAGAGGTGCAGGCTGGGAGAGGGAAGGCAGGGTGGAGTTGCGGGAGTGGGAACCAAGGGCCTTTGAAGCTGCTTCTTCATCTAACTTCCTGGTGCCTTCAGGGCCTGCTTGGGCCTGGTCATGTGTATACCATTTCCTTTAGATGGTGAAGCATGGTGCTGCTGTGCACACCCAACTATATTATGGCTTGATGGGTCAGAGAACCTCCAGTTCACGACGGGCAGCTCAGGCCACATGGTAACTCCGTGGCCCATGGCTAAGCATCAGTCTCCAAGAAGGCCTAGTAGGAGTCCAAAAGCTGTGTCTCAAAAGGAGAGTACGGTCCACAGGATGGCAGAGCTTTGCTCCAAAATCCTACGGGCTTGCCCTGCGATCAACTGCGGGGCCTGCCAAAGGCTGCAAATAGCATCCCTGTCTGCCACGGTCTCTTCAAACACCACTGGATCGGTTGGATCACGTGGCCCATGAGAAGAGCAGCTTGCATCGCAGTTGGAACCTGCTACAATGCTTTCTCTCGCTCTGGTCCCTCTCAAAGCTAGCAGATTTTCAGGTCATTCTATAACTAGGTCAGGCTAACACACCCAAATGAGGATTGTGTTGCCTTTAAATATCTGGACACTAAACGGCCCAGTCAAGTTGACACACACAGTTGCGCATCACACACTCTGACATGGGGTATCTTTAAGACGTAGCACAGGAGAAAGGAGGGTGCAGAAGAGGTAGGAAATACTAAGCTACAACTTGTCTTTTTTTTTTTTTTCTTTTAAAGAAACAGGGTCTTAGCCAGGTGCGGTGGCTCACGCCTATAATCCCAGCACTTTGGGAGGCCGAGGTGGGCGGATCACGAGGTCAAGAGATTGAGACCATCCCGGCCAACATGGTGAAACCCCCTCTCCACTAAAAATACAAAAACTAGCTGGGCGTGGTGGTGGATGCCTGTAATTTCAGCTACTCAGGAGGCTGAGGCAGGAGAATCGCTTGAATCTGGGAGGCAGATGTTGCAGTGGGCCCAGATCATGCCACTGCACTCCAGCCTGGTGACACAGCGAGACTCTGTCTCAAAAAAAAAAAAGGAAAAAAAAAAGAAATGGGGTCTTGCTCTGTTGCCCAGGCTGGGGTATAGTGATGTGATCATGGCTCACTGCAGCCTCCAACTCCTGGGCTCAAGTCATCCTTCCACCTCAGCCTCCCACATAGCTGAAACTACAGGTGCACTCCACCTGCAGTTTTATAGTATTATGAACTAATAAACGGGCTGGATCAAACAGCAGGACCAGAATAGAGTCACAAAGAGGTGTTACAAGATCAAGCATTTACTGTGAATTCTCCATTGCTTTCTTTTTTTTTTTTTTGAGACGGAGTCTTGCTCTGTCGCCCAGGCTGGAGTACAGTGGTGCGATCTCGGCTCACTGCAAGCTCCGCCTCCTGGGTTCACGCCATTTTCCTGCCTCAGCCTCCCGAGTAGCTGGGACTACAGGCGCCCGCCACCACACCCGGCTAATTTTTTGTATGTTTTTTAGTAGAGACAGGTTTTCACCATGTTAGCCAGGATGGTCTCGATCTCCTGACCTCATGATCCACCTGCCTTGGCCTCCCAAAGTGCTGGGATTACAGGCGTAAGCCACCGCACCCGGCCTGGTGCAGATCTTTCTGGCACCAACTTGACATATAACTTTGGGGAGCCACCATCATTTATTATTCTTTCTATTATTCCTTTTATCCCTTAGCAAAGCAGGACAAGTCTGGTCTCTGGGTTGCTTTATTTTTTCATTTTTGAGATGGTTCAGCCTCCCAAGTAGCTGGGACCACAGGCACATGTCATTATGCCGAGCTAATTTTTGTATTTTTTGTTTTTTTAGAGACGGAGTCTTGCTCTGTCGCCCAGGCTGGAGTGCAGTGGCGTGATCTGCAAGCTCCGCCTCCTGGGTTCACACCATTCTCTTGCCTCAGCCCCCCGAGTAGCTGGGACCACAGGTGCCCGCCACCACACCCGGCTAATTTTTTGTATTTTTAGTAGAGACAGGGTTTCACTGTGTTAACCAGGATGGTCTCAATCTCCTGAACTCGTGATCTGCCGGCCTCGGCCTCCCAAAGTGCTGGGATTACAGGTGTGAGCCACCGAACCCAGCCTAATTTTTGTATTTTTTTGTAGAGACACAGTCTCACTATGTGGCTAAGGCTGGTCTTGAACTCCCGGGCACAAGTGATCCTCCTGCCTTGACCTCCCAAAGTGCTGGGATTACAGGCATGAGCCACCATGCCTGGCCATTAGTCTCTAGTTCTTAAACAACTTTCCTAACTCTTTTCTGACTCTCTTGTAGAAGTGTAAAGTGCTGGAGAAAACATTATGCATTTTTCCATCTGCTTCCTATACTTTTCAGATCAAATCTGAGGATTATAACTTGTACCCCTAGGCCAGGCACAGTGGCTCACACCTGTAATCCCAGCACCTTGGGAGGCCAAGGCAGGCAGATCACTTGAGGTCAGGAGTTCAAAACCATCCTTGCCAACCTGGTGAAACCCCATCTCTACTAAAAATACAAAAAATTAGCCAGGTGTGCTGGCACATGACTGTAATCCCAGCTACTTGGGAGGCTGAAGCAGGAGAACTGCTTGAACCAGGGAGGCAGAGGTTGCAGTGAGCTGAGATCTCACCATTGCACTCCAGCCTGGGTGAAGAAGCAAGACTGTCTCAGAAAAAAAGAACTAAACCTGGATGGAAGCACCTGTGTCTTCCTGGCAACACGTTGGGTTCAGATTTTCTCCTGGCATGAAGTAGAATCCAGAGCAGGGAGCACGATCACAGTCCTGTGTGGGAAGATCATTCTGTAAATAGTTTGGAGAAGAGCAAGGTAGGAGGCTCAAAAACCAGTTAAGAGCCTGTTAATTAAGAGGCTGGTGTGGTGGCTCACACCTGTAACCCCAGCACTTTGGGAGGCCGAGGTGGGAGGATTGCTTGAGCCCAGGAGTTTGAGACCAGTCTGGGCAATAGAGTAAGAACCAGTTTCTATAAAAAAGGTTTTTAAAAATTAGCCCGGCATGGTGGCACATGCCCATGGTCCCAGCTACTTGGCGGGGCTGGGGTGGGAGGATCCCTTGAGCCCAGGAGGTCAAGGCTGCAGCGAGCCATGATGGGGCCACTGCACTCAGTTTGGGCCACAAAGAAAGACCCTATCTCAAAAAAAAAAGAGGTTCAGAGAAGGCATTACTTCCAGATAGATTAATCAGAAAAGGTAAGTTTTGAAGGGCAGGAATCTTTTAAACACAGAGCTGAGGGGCATGAGTGGAGTGTTGTGAGAAGAAAAAAGAATTACTAGCAAAAGTTCACAAGGGTCCGGGCGCGGTGGCTCATGCCTGTCATCCCAGCACTTTGGGAGGCCGAGGTGGGCGGATCACCTGAGGTCAGGAGTTCAAGAGCAGCCTGGCCAACATGGTGAAACTCCATCTTTACTAAAAATACAAAAAAAATTAGCTGGGCCTGGTGGCTCACGCCTGTAGCTGGGGTCGGGAGGCTGAGGCAGGAGAATCACTTAAAGCTGGGAGGCAGAGGTTGCAGTGAGCCGAGATCGCACCATTGAACATCAGCCTGGGTGACAGAGCGAGACTCCATCTCAGAAAAAAGAAAAAAAAATGTGGTCCCCAACCAGCAGCAGCATCACCTGGGAAATCCAAAATTTCACACCCACCTCAGACCTTACTGAGTCAGAAACTAACTCTGCGCTCAGCAGCTTAACCACCTGGTTCTCAGTGATGGTTTGGGGCAGCCTCATGGACCTCCAGCAAGCCAGGCCAATACTCCGTGAAGATGAGCAGAGGATGCTGTTACGTGACCTTCACTGTGGAGACAGAAGGGAGGGACCGACGGTGCTCAGGGCTGGGCCTGGGGTGCTCTTTATCGCTGGCTGCCTGTGGGACCCCACGACTCATGGCTGGAGACCCCACACTCCCGCCTTGTTTCCATCTGCTGCAGCCAGCGATGTCAAGCCTTATCCCATCTGTCACACCAGGCCAGACAATAAATGTCCTCTTGTGGGGAAAGTGATTCAGAGAGAAAAGCTAAGAGCCACTCCACCCCTCACATAATCCACTCCTCACATAATCCACCCCTCACATAATCCACCCCTCACGTAATCCACCCCTCACATAATCCACCCCTCACATAATCCACCCCTCACATAATCCACCCCTCGAATAATCCACCCCTCGAATAATCCACCCCTCGCATAATCCACCCCTCGCATAATCCACCCCTCGCATAATCCACCCCTCGCATAATCCACCCCTCACATAATCCACCCCTCACATAATCCACCCCTCGTATAATCCGCCCTCACATAATCCACCCCTCGCATAATCCACCCCTCGCATAATCTGCCCCTCGCATAATCTGCCCTCCCATAATCCACCCCTCACATAATCCACCCCTCACGTAATCCACCCCTCGAGTAATCCACCCTCACATAATCCACCCTCACATAATCCACCCCTCGAATAATCCACCCCTCACATAATCCACCCCTCGAATAATCCACCCCTCACATAATCCACCCTCACATAATCCACCCCTCACATAATCCACCCTCATAAAAGACTGTGCAGCTGTCTGGTCTCCATTTCTGTCGGGTGGGGTATTCCATCCTCATCTCGGGCAACATGTCCCAAAAGTATGGCTTCCAGTACAGCTCATTAGGTCCCACCCATTTCTTCTCTGGGGCCCCAAAGACCCTCCCACCTTTTTTTTTTTTTTTTTTTTTTTTTTTGAGACGGAGTCTCCCTCTGTCTCCAGGCCAGAGTGCAGTGGCACCATCTAGGCTCACTGCAAGCTCCGCCTCGTGGGTTCAAGCAATTCTGCTGCCTCAGCCTTCTGAGTAGCTGGGACTACAGGCATGCAGCCACCACGCCCAGCTAATTTTTGTATTTTTAGTAGAGACAGGGTTTCACCACATTGGCCAGGATGGTCTCGATCTCTTGACCTTGCTTCAACCTCCCAAAGTGCTGAGATTACAGGCGTGAGCCACCGCGCCCAGCCAAGACCCTTAAAGGAAGGACACTTCACTTCTTCTTACAACTCAGACACACCTGTGGGGCTCCTGGGCTATGGAATACCCCAGCCCTTTCGCAGCCCTTGATGGAAATTGTTTTTCAGCCCTCTGAATACAATGACCACTGTTTACTTAGAGGAATCTTTTTTTTTTTTTTTTTTTGAGACAGGGTCTCATTCCCTTGTCCATGCTGGAGTGCACTGGCACGATCATGACTCACTGCAGTCTCAACTTCCCAGACTCAAGCAATTTTCCTGCCTCAGCCTCCTGAAGTGCTGGGATTACAGGTGTGAGCCACCATGCCCAGCAGAGGAATCTTTTTTGATCAACATCTTCTGAGTCCCTGGCCCAAGTAGGCAGATGCTTGCTACGGCACTGCCTTCAGGCCATTAGCAAAAAGTGTGCTTAAATGCCCAGAGGTGTTCCCAGGCCACATTTTCTTCATAGGAGGAGTACACAACGATGCCAAAGTGTTAGCATTCTTGGGACTGAAAACCTCTCGCCAACATCCCCTAGGATTTTCCTGGATACAACCAGAAATCCATTCCCAATTTCTCTGCCTCCAGGCCCCAACTCTGGTTTCCTCAAAGAAGAGGAAGTGTTCTTGGTTCCCAAAATATGCTTGCAGTGCAGTGGTATAATGGTAAATGTTTAACAACGATAACAAAAAGGCCCTAACTGGCCGGGTGCAGTGACTCATGCCTGGAATCTCAGCACTTTGGGAGGCCGAGGCAGGTGGGTCACCTGAGGTCAGGAGTTTGAGACCAGCCTGACCAACATGGTGAAACCTCCTTCTACTAAAAATACAAAAACTAGCCAGGCGTGGTGGCATGTACCTGTAATCCCTGCTACTCAGGAGGCTGAGGCAGGAGAATCGCTCAAACTTGGGAGGTGGAGGTTGCAGTGAGCCAAGATTGCACCACTGCACTCCAGCCTGGGTGACAGAGCAAGACTGTCTCAAAAGAATAATTTTAAAAAGTAAAGCAACAAATTATCAGGAGTTTCTGAGCTGGTTGTTAAGCACAGTTATTATTAAAAATTACATTCTATACATTTATAATAAATTACACTAAAAATAGGTAATATGTGCTCAAAACTCATCCCCCCCTAAAAATTTTACTACACTGTACTCCTATCTATGCTGTTGAGGTTATTTCCATAGATTGTCTCTGTGTGATAGAAACAGCATCTAACCACATGCTGCTATACGTCTTCCCAATTCTGACTGACGACCTCACTTGGTAGTTTGAAATCAGCCATGATGGGGATATTAACACCACACAAGTCAGCAAATGCTCTAAGTTAGGATCTTTTTTTTTTTTTTTTTTTTTTGAGACGGAGTCTTGCTCTTGTCGCCCAGGCTGGAGTGCGATGGTGCGATCTTGGCTCACTGCAACCTCCACCTCCTGGGTTTAAGCGATTCTCCTATCTCAGCCTCCCGAGTAAGTGAGATTACAGGCGCCTGCCACCATCTGGCTAATTTTTATATTTTTAGTAGAGACGGGGTTTCCTGCTTCAGCCTCCCAAGTAGCTGGGAATACAGGCGTGCACCACCATGCCCAGCTAATTTTTTTTTTTTTTTTTTTTTTTGAGACGGAGTCTCGCTCTGTCGCCCAGGCTGGAGTGCAGTGGCGCCCTCTCGGCTCACTGCAAGCTCCGCCTCCCGGGTTCACGCCATTCTCCTGCCTCAGCCTCTCCGAGTAGCTGGGACTACAGGCGCCCGCCACTACGCCCGGCTAATTTTTTTGTATTTTTAGTAGAGACGGGGTTTCACCGTGGTCTCGATCTCCTGACCTCGTGATCCGCCCGCCTCGGCCTCCCAAAGTGCTGGGATTACAAGCGTGAGCCACCGCGCCCGGCCTTTTTTTTTTTTTTTTTTGGTATTTTTAGTAGAGATGGGGTTTCACCATGTTTGCCACATTGGTCTCGAACTCCTGACCTCGTGATCCACCGGCCTCGGCCTCCCACAGCGCTGGATGACAGGCGTGAGCCCCCGCGCCCGGTCCGTGCAGTTACAGCACACGTTCACGCTTACCTACAAAGCGTCTACCTCTCACCGCACCTTCCGGGACCACAGGATTTAACGCCTCACCGCCCGATGACAGCATGAGGCGGAAAAGACAGCGAGAATGCTCGCGCGTCCCCTCCCGGCGATCAGGAGCACGGCAGCCCCGCAGAGCGCGCGGCCACTCCTCGCTCCCCTCAGGAGCTCGTAAGAACCCCCGCGCGGGGCCGAGGCGCGAGAGCACGCGCAACGCTTTCTGGGAAATGTAGTTGGAGGTCGGATTGGAACTACAAACCCCGGTACTCACCGCGCTGCAGCCCCGACCGTGAGGGCGCTTTCTGGTGAATCTGAATCTCGTTTATCTGTGATATGAGGAAAGCTGTCCAAGCCCAATTCCATTTTCACAAGAGGCTTTCTTTTTGGAAACTAGATAGCGCTCTCGCTGGTGTGCGCACGACGAGCCTTGAGGCCGCGCGGCTTCTTCCTGCGGCGAATCTGCCGTTGCAGCACAGTGGCTAGTCTCAGGGCCCGCAACGTGACGCTTGTCGAATCTGCTGCGGGGAGAAGGACGCGAGAGTTGCTTGGGCAGCGACTGTCATGGCGGCGGCCGCCCCCAATGCTGGGAGTTCGGCCCCTGAGGCAGCGAGTTCCGCCGAAGCTCCGCTGCAGTACAGCCTTCTCCTGCAGTACCTGGTGGGTGACAAGCGTCAGCCCCGGCTCCTGGAGCCTGGGAGCCTGGGCGGGATCCCAAGTCCAGCGAAGGGTGAGGAGCAGAAGATGATCGAGAAGGTGATGGAAAGCTGCGCTTTCAAGGCTGCGCTGGCCTGCGTGGGAGGTGAGGCCGGGCGAGTGGGACCCTTGGGAGGCTGAGGGCCTGGACGGCAGTGGGGATCTCTGCTGAGAAGACCACGCGCCTGGGAGGCGAGGGACTGCGGGCCTTGACCTTGACCACACCCCCGCCTCGTTCCGTGAATCGGGCGTCACCTCTCCTGCCCCTTCAGGTCTGCTTTCGCTTTCCTGATGAAAATTGGGTGAGAGAATCGGTGCTGTGGTTGGAGCCTAAAAGTTATTACATGACATCCTGGCTAACACGGTGAAACCCTGTCTGTACCAAAAATACTAAAAATTAGCCGGGCGCGGTGGCGGGCGCCTGTAGTCCCAGCTCCTCGGGAGGCTGAGGCAGGAGAATGGCATGAACCCGGGAGGCGGAGCTTGCAGTGAGCCGAGATCGCGCCACTGCACTCCAGCCTGGGCGACAGAGCGAGACTCCGTCTCAAGAAAAAAAAAAAAAGTTATTACATGGGTGACTTCATTCATCCGTTCATTCCTTTTTGTTTGTTTTTTGAGACGGAGTTTTGCTCTTGTTGCCCAGGCTGGAGTGCAATAGCACGATCTCGGCTCACCGCAACCTCCGCCTCCCGGGTTCAAGCGATTCTCCTGCCTCAGCCCCCCGAGAAGCTGGGATTACAGGCGCCCGCCACCACCCCCGGCTAATTTTGTATTTTTAGTAGAGATGAGGTTTCTCCATGTTAGTCAGGCTGGTCTCGAACTCCCAACCTCAGGTGATCCGCCCACCTCGGCTTCCCAAAGTGCTGGGATTACAGGCGTGAGCCACTGCGCCGGGCCTCCGTTCATTCCCTTAAATTTGCTCATTCTCTTAAATTCTTTCAGCAAATTGTTCCTAAGCAATATCACGTGCCAGCTGAAAGAGACAAGAGCCTGGTCTTCATGGGGCCTGTATTATACTATGTGGAGAAGAATGTTGAGCAGGAACACTGCAGAGGAAGGATGCAGACATATGGAAATGCACATGCAGACGACTCTAGGGCAGCGGTTGTTTGAGGTTTGAAAAACTGAAAGACCACTGTGACTAGACAGCCCCGAGCAAGGAGAGACGAAGTCTGCACTTGTCCTTCTGTTTTTCCCTTAAGTTGGAGGGGAGGTGCCCATGATTTTATTAAACTCATATTGACCATGAGGTCGAGAGAGCATCCATCTGGACATGTCCAGCCAGCTCAGGAAGGTCAGATGTGGCAGCAGTGTGGGATTTGCCATTAGGTAGCTGTGTGGCCTTGGGAGAAGTTGCTTAACCTCTCTGAGCCTCAGTTTATAGAAAGGAGAGGCTAACAGCATCTGTCTCACTGGATTATTGTGAAGAATGAATGAGGCTGTGGCATGTCTGGCATGTGGTGCTCAGTAAAGCATTACTGTGAATGTCACAGTGGCCAAGAGAGTGATTTGCAAAGTTGATAGCTGAACTTGAGGGTGGCTGTTTACATATAAGAGAGTGTAGAGAGAATAGAGGGTTAAAGATGGAATCTTGAGAAATGTTAGGGAATGAAAGGAGGAAGAAATCCTAGAGGAGACAGAGAAGATGATGTCAGTAACACAGACCCTGGATTGTGCAAAACTCTCCACCAGGCAAACGGAGAGTTTGAGTGGCAAGAGGGGGTATCCTCTGCACTGGTGGCCATCCAAAGGTATGGTCCCTTCCAGGATGATCCCAATACAGTAATCCAGAAAACATGCCAAAGACACCTTCATCTCTGTGTTTGCTTCTAGGATTTGTCTTAGGAGGTGCATTTGGGGTGTTTACCGCCGGCATCGATACCAACGTGGGCTTTGACCCTAAGGATCCTTACCGTACACCGACTGCAAAAGAAGTTCTGAAAGACATGGGGCAGAGAGGAATGTCCTATGCCAAAAATTTTGCCATTGTGGGAGCCATGTTTTCTTGTACTGAGTGTTTGGTAGAATCTGTAAGTGTCTCTGCCTTCTGAGAAATCCTTGCTGGGGCCGCCATTTCATGACTTTTAAAGAGAAATTGCTCTTTAAAAGTCATTTGGAAGTTGTTACTAGAAAGCAGATCGGAAGTATCAGATACGTTCTAGGTTGAACTTCCATAAAATAGTCCCTGTTGCAGACTCTGTGTATGTTTACAGTATGGGCTTGCATTATTTTTTACTTTTTGTAGGCTAGAAAATAACTAATGATTTTAAACATGAGACTTATTGGAGAGCCCCTTGAAGAAATTTTGATTACATTTCAAATGCTGGACTTGGTTTCAGCACTCTGGTGCCACCTGCAGGAAGCATCTATGAACACGTACTACATATACACACACACACACACACAAACACACACTGTATACTTAGGAACTATATTTTTGAGAAAGATTAGGTTTCCTTTGGGTAGGGACTGAATGAGCAACCCTGCATATTCCTCCTTAATGGTCTGTCTTGGCTTGTTTCTTTGGCTCTAACATGTACTTCTCCGCCCACAGTACCGGGGAAAATCGGATTGGAAGAACAGTGTCATTAGTGGCTGCATCACTGGAGGAGCCATTGGTTTCAGAGGTTAGTAAGCGGCTCTCGAATGCTTTTTCTTTGTGGCCTTGGACGACGTACTGAGGTTGTCATTTCCAAACACACGAGTGTTCCAGGGACACTTGATCTTCTTCCCTCTGACAAATCAGTCATGTTTGTTTCTGTGTTAAGTCGGTTTTGGAAACTTGCTAGGATCTAGAGTGGGGTTTCCCATCGTTGGCACTATTGACATTTTCGACCAGATGAATCTTTGCCAGGATTGGGTCTGTTTTGTGCATTCTAAGATGCTGAGCAGTATCCCTGGCCTCTGCCTATGAGATGCAAGTAGCACCCCCGTCCGTTGTTACAACTTTTTTTTTTTTTAAAGAGACCGAATCTCACTGTCGGAGTGCAGTGGGCACGATGTCAGCTCACTGCAACCTGCACCTCCTGGGTTCAAGTGATTCCCCTGCCTCAGCCTCCCAGGTAGCTGGGATTACAGGCGCCCACCACCATGCTTGACTAATTTTTTTTTGTATTTTTTTAGTAGAGACCGATTTCACCTGGTCTCGAACTCCTGACCTCTTGATCTTCCTGCCTTGGCCTCCCAAAGTGCTGGGATTACAGGCATGAGCCACCACGTGTGGCCAACATTTTTCTCAATAATTCTAGACAATTGTCTGTTTTAATTTTAGATATAAATTATAATAGTAATATCTTTCTGCCCTCAGGGATTCTGATTTCTACCCATTCAATGCTAAGTACAGATATTCTAGAAATATTAGACTATAAGCTGCAAAAAAAAAAAAAAAAAAAAACAATTTGCTGCGACTTCTCCCCATTGGCACGTCCATTCAGAGCGTGGTGGAGGGCCTTGGTGACCTGACTTTCCTTTCAGAAGCAGCAGTGTTTTATCACTGGGCCACTTTCCATCTGTCATGCCCTGACTTACCCAGAGCACAAAGCCGGTTTTCTCATCTTCTGAGAAACAGGATGATTTGCTGTCATGAAACCTGGTTTTGCTCCTCAAGCAGCATTTATGATGACAGAGTGACTTCTCCGCCAGTCATCCCATTCAGCTTCGCCAGGGCCTCTTTGAGAAGCTCTGCTGTCTCCAGGACTGCTTTGATCACCTTCCCCGGAATGTATTCCATAAACAAATCAGGGTCAAGGCCATATGCTTTCATTTGATTCCGAGGGCTGCTTCTCTCAACCAGTTTCCTGCCCGCGAGGGGCTGTTTCCCTAAGACTAGAAATACCCTTTGAAGGAGAAAAGCTAAACAAATGTAGTTAGATAAAGCACACTGGATTAGATCATATACACTGCTTCATTGATGTCTTCCAGAGCTATGATCGTTTGAATGACTTACAGTGCTTAAGCTCGTTTCATGACACTGAGGCTGTGCAAATTTTCCGTGAGTGCCTCGTGACCCAGCAGCTGTCACCACAGGTCATGTTCTTTCTGTTTGTTTGACAGCTGGCTTAAATGCTGGGGCCATTGGTTGTGGAGGTTTTGCTGCTTTCTCTGCTGCGATTGATTATTACCTCCGGTGAGAGTAATTGCCTGTGGGGAAGGATGATGCCAGCCCCGGATCTGCGCTGCTCTCTGGAGGACAGTTTCTGTACCACACCAGGGCCTTGCTTCAGGGCCTGAAGGCGTTCGTTTTCCCTCATGTCGTTGGTATTCTGAGGGAGCTGCCTGGCTTCTCTGCCTCCAGCCTTCGGGGCAGCCACACTTTGCTGCTCCTGGACTCCAGCCAGCCTTCACAGAGGACGTCCCGTGCCAGATTCTCTCAGAGCAGATCAGGAGACAGGATGTTGACATATAGGAATTCAGCTCCACAAAGCTTCAGGCCTGACCACAGCTGGCCCTCTAGGTTGTTTGGTGTTGTGGGCACAGAGGTGACAGTGTCTCTACAGGCACTCAGGAAGCTGTTCTACCTTGGAACTCCATGCAACTATCTGTCTTGAATACCAGGGCAGGGCAAGGCAGATTGATGCCGTCCAACCAATTATCTCGCTTGTTTTGTGTTCTGCCATCCTTTTTTCTTTTTTAAAAATACACCCCCTTCCCCCACTGCCACACACACCTTACAGTTCAAAAGGTTGGTTTATTTGTATTTTATTTTCAAATTCCCTATTCCAAAAATAGTGCCGGGTGGCCCAAAGATAATATCTGAAGGGAAAGAATGAGAAAGCTCCCAGGGAGGCTGGGGATGGGGGCGCTGAGGCAGGGTTGTTAGAGGACTGTGTCATCCTCACCAAGATCATTACATCTGCCAGGGCCTGCCTCAAGAAGCCCAGCCCAGCCTTTTCCTGGGATGTAGTGCAATCCCATCCATGAACTCGATGGGCTTCTTCTAGAAAAACCCTCCTGTGCCGGCCGAGAGGCACACACTGGCTTCACGACGTGACCGCTGGACCAGGCCGAGCTTGAGGCCACATGTGAAGGATCCTGCTGTGGTCATCTTGGTGACTCGGTCACAACAGCTACTGGCCAAGATCAGACGCCACTGAGGGGCCGTTCACCACCATCCTCGTTCTCCAGGGTCAGGGAAGTGTTTCAACATGTCGTGTTTTCCACTTGACCTTGTGGTATTTTTCTTGGCCTAGTTGTGTGCCGCGGGTATATAAAAAAAAAAGCCGTCTACAACTGGGCTTCAGCACTGGTGCCACTTTACCCTGGTGCTTTGTGGGGGAGATGACACTGATGGAGTCAGGCCTTTGCTCTTGGGTGGGGCACAGGCAGGTAACTTGGTGGGGGCCACACAATTCTGGACACTTTCAGCCAGTGGTAATGAGTCTCCTTTTTCCTATAATATGGTAATTCCTCTACCCTTTCTTTTTTTGCCTTCTTCCTCATCTGCCCTGTCTTCTGGCCCACACACTCTTAACCAGAGTTCAGACTCAGCTTACATGGCCTGGTGGCCCAAGTGTGTGTTTGTACATGAGTGATTGATGATGTCAAACCCAGCTGGTAACACCTTCCTTGGGCCATGTTTGCCATTTCCTTGGAATGAATGTGAGTTCCTGCTCAGGGCTCATGTCCTTTTACAGTGAATTCTGTATAACGCCCCTCCCAGTCTCCCAGCTAGGAGGCTTCATCACTGCTAGGCCAGTTGGAGCATTCCTTAGAGCTCAGAACAAATTGTTTCCTCTGCTGTCCCTAAAAACAGGACACCTACAAGCACTCTGAAGCAAGGGCAGACACTCCTACCTGGTACCTGTCAAAGTCCTAGGATGCCTGGGATCTTCCATCTTTCAGTCTAGCACGTGGGACCAAATACAAGACATGCTGCCCTCACAACGGCCTTGGAAAAGATGAGTGCCAGGGCTGTCAGTAGCCATCGGTTCAGTAAGCCAGGCATTGTCCACGCTGCCTATTCACTTGAGAGATGAATAGTTTCCTGTTTTCGATGGCTGGAGAGCCAGTATGAGCTCATAAACCCAACAGCAATTTTCAGAGACATCTGTTCCTGATCTTCAGAATAAACTCACTCAGTGTCCAGTTGCTTTGGCTGGTGGGAGCCGATATTCACGCCACTGGCTCTCAGAGGGAGGGTGGGCCCTCGGAGACCCAGCTTCTCTGACAAGCAGATTAGATCAAAAGGTTGCCTCAAAGATGTGCCACTTTGAAGGAACGCGTAGAGAAGCATTTACATAAAAGAAGACGTTTCCTCTTCAGTGGACAACATGCCACTTTGAAGGCACACTGATGGCCAGGTCCCGGGTGGGACATTGGTACTGTAGCAGCACATGGCAAAGGCGAGCCAGAAGCAGCCTGGATGCTGGCTGATCCGGAGGCCTTTGTGAAGAGCAAGGAGAGGGCTCGAGCCCACCTCCCCGCAGCTCTGCCCCAGCCCCTGTGGGCCACAGGGAGGCTCAAGGGGAGTGAACTAGGTGAACAGATTCCTGGAAACTCACATCTGGATGCAGCTGGAAGAGTTAAATATTTACACTGGTGGCTTCCCTGGACCACTGCGAACACAAACACCCACACCACAGGGCTGAGTTTTGTGCAAATGTTGGGGCTTTGCATTTTTTATTAACATTTTCCTCTCACGTGGTTTACATCAATTTATAATAATCTACATAAGTTGAAACAGAACGTAGACAAAAAAATATATCCTTACCAACTTATTAAAGTCCGATATTCATGAAGGGTCCCATCCTACCTGTGTATCAGCAGAAACTGGCAGCCATCAGCCATTGCCCAGCAAGGACAGGCAGACTTGGGGTTCCTTAGCCTGACTCCTGCCGGGCACAGCCCACCCTGTTGGGCGCAGTGACTGGAGGTTCCAGGCTGCACAGTCCCTGCTCACAGGAGAACCCTTAGCCTGACTCCTGCCGGGCGCAGTGACTGGAGGTTCCGGGCTGCACGGTCCCTGGCTCACAGGAGACCCCGCTGGGTGTTTCCTTGGTGCAGTTTAGTCCAGGTCTGGCACCTGACCCTCCCCGCTCTGGGGGTGGGATTTATAAATATGAGCCTTTGCCTTTCTCGGCCTTTGCAGCCTTCCTGTAGCCTGTTCTCAAGTTGCCTCAGCAAGCTTGGGGCTGTGGGGCTCCCTGAGGCTGAGACGCGAAGGTGCCCAGTCTGGGCCGTGACTCACTCTGCCCCTTCCTGTCCATCGCTTTGGAAGCAAGCAGGAGCCTTCTGTGTCACACACCAACACTCGGATGCCAGGCAGGGACCTCAGGAAGGGCCAGGCGCTGGATCTTTAGACTCAAGTTCACCGCCTGTCCCAGGGAGCAAGGGCTCCTTGCTAAGCTGCTCACAGGCAGCTGATGGTCAATACTCCCTTCCTCTTGGGCATGTCTTTCCTCCGTGCACAGAATATTTACCGTTCTGCCCAAGACAACGGAGTAAACAGGATCAAAAAGGGCTCTGCCTCTCACTGAGCAAGCGCTACAGCAAACCCTTCTTTAAGACTCAGCCCTGAGCACAAGCAATGGGAACTGAGCTCCCCAGTCCTGAGGGCCCAGAAATGACGCTCTGCCACATAGAAGAGCCAGGGAGCTGTAACTGGCTATAACTCAAGCCCCTGGAGCTGCGTCTGCTCTCCTAGGCTGATGATGGCCCGAGGCTGGCAGCCGCAGCTCGTGTGGGAAACGGTACGGTGGGAACACACCTCACTCCTTCCTAGTACTGGGCAATGCGTCTCCAAGTCGGGTCCCTACTCCCTGGTGGGTGCCTACAGCACCAACAAGGAGGCCCCAGCAGAACCCAGCCCCTAGAGGCGGCTGATTCCCCACTCTCCCCACAACTTCTGGAGTTCCCAGCGTTTACCCAAAAGGCTGCATCCAGAAGCTGGGGCGGCACCACAATGGCTGACCACCGTGGGCCTGTGCCTTTCCTTCCCAGGTCCTGGAGGACCCGTGGCAGTGCTTGGCTGTGGAGCATGTGTAAAATCTAAGGCAAGAGTACCACGAGGTCCTGCGGTGCCAGGGAGCTCCTGGCTGCAGCCTACCTGCCTGGACACCTGCTTCGGCCACATCAGTCACCCTCCAGGAAGCCTGGCCCCTCTTGAAAAGCCCCCACAACTCGCTCCTAAGAGCTGAGCTGCCCCACCCGCGACCCGGGACACCCAGTGCGGCATGTGCCTTCCTCCCCCGTTCAGCCCGTGGTGTTTCCTCAGCAGCCTGACTGCCTCCTCCCCCATTCTCTCCTGACCCTCTGGCTATCTCCATAGCAGGTCACTTGTGAGTCTTTACACTCAAAGGAAATAGAACAGCAGGGAAGGGAACTGAAAAGCAGTAGAAGAAACAGTCAGAGATGCCTCACTGATAGGCAGGAGGCCGAACAGGTAAACCCCAGAAGTGGAGATTCCCAAACGGAAAATTCCAGAAATGGGCGCTCCAGCTCTGTGCTAAGCTGGGGACGAGTGTGAATGTGTCTCCTTGTCCAACATTTGCACAGGCAGCAAGGCAAAGCAGGTGTGCTCCCAAAGGCGGAGTCGAGGAGGGGCCGGCAGCAGCAAACGGCAGCAGCAAACGGGCCGCCGCTGCCCCGGCAACCCAGGGCCTCTTCAGAGCTTTCAAGGTGATGGAGCGAAGACCGAGGGTGCACATGCATGCAGGCAGGCTGGGAAGGAAGGGCTGAGGGGAGGCTGTCAGGAGACCGCCATCTGGGAGCAGGGCCAAGAGAGAAGCTGGCAGCAGTTGCAGAGCGCAAAATAAAAGGCCTTGGGCTGGACCCAGGAGGGAAGAAAGTGCTGCAGGAAATGAAAGAACAAAGCGGGCTGTGTGTGCCCACGCCGGGCCGGTCACTACCTTTTCTGCATGACAAGCGCACATAAAACAATTCCCGAACAGCACGGAGCATCAGACACAACTAGAGGGATGGAGGGCAGAGGTGGGTGCGGTGGTGAGGCTGGGACTGGGCAGCCGGCTTTGTACAGGGTGGCACAGAAGATGTACGCATTCCAGTTCTTGGAAGCTGGCTTCCCTCGAGTCTGGAGTGCTGGGTTTGGGAGTTTTCTATTGCAGTCTTTCAAGTCTGAGTTGGACCCCGGGCTGGAGGGGCTGGCTCCACCACCCTCCCGCAGCCGCCCTGCCTCGGGCTACACGTCGGTGGAGAAGTACAGTGTGTTCCGCTTGAGTTCTGCGAAGGAAATGGGGGGGTGCTGCAGGTAGTAGAGGAGGACCTGGACCTGTGGGGAGACAGGAAGGTGGAGGCTGGGGCTCCCTGTCCTTGGCCTCGCTGTCAACGTGCGAGAATACATGGTCCTTGCTGGCTCCAGCCTGTGTTGCCCCTCCCACTCTCTAGACTGGCTCTGGCCACCTCCCCTTCCTGGGGAGCCCAGGTGTGTTTGCCTTTCTGCAGTCGTGGAAGGCGCTGCAGGGCAGAGGGTGGGGTGCCTGGGGCCACTTCCCCAACGTGGCCATAAGCTTCTGCTCTGTCCTGAGGCGGCCACAGTCTGGCCCCTGCTCTGGGTCTTGCAGGACTCCCAGGGAAGCAACCTCAGAGCTTCCACACGTGAGGACAAGGGCCCAGCATCTCCCCAGCCCTGGGGTTGCTTTCTGAGACCGAGGCCCTCCTGAGAATGCAGCCGGCATCTCTGGGCCCTGGTCTAGGCTCACACGTTTGTTTTGGCCTGGGAGGGGCAGAAGTGTCTGCAGTCCTGCCTCCCTGGTGACACCCCACATCCCATCAACCCAGCTTCCCACGAGGGAAGAGGCCTGGGGACTCTGAGCTGTTCTCTCTCCTCCTAAGGGGCTGGTCTCACCCTCTGCCAGCCGCGGGCCCGGGCAGTGCCAGGGTACCTGCGCCATGATGTCATGGGACCGTCACCCTCTGCCCGTCACGGGCCCTGGCGGTGCCAGGGTACCTGAACCATGACGTCATGGGACCGTCACCCTCTGCCCGTCACAGGCCCGGGCGGTGCCAGGGTACCTGAACTATGACATCATGGGACCGTCACCCTCCGCCAGCCACGGGCCCGGGTGGTGCTAGGGTACCTGCGCCATGACGTCATGGGACCGTCACCCTCTGCCCGTCACAGGCCCGGGCGGTGCCAGGGTACCTGCGCCATGACGTCATGGGACCGTCACCCTCCGCCAGCCACGGGCCCAGGTGGTGCTAGGGTACCTGCGCCATGACGTCATGGGACCAGATGTCCGCAGCGGAGGTGAGGTGTGCTTTGCTCTCCACTTCTGAGGGTCTCAGTAACGTGGGTCCAAACACGGTAGCCAGGTTGTGAAGTGACATTTTGTTGATGGGCTCCTTCTCGGCAACCCTAAAAAGGAGATGGAGAAGAAAGAAGCCCTTCCTCAGCAGCCACTCGGAGCTCCAGGACCCTTGGCCTTCGCTGTAGGAGCTCCTGAAGGACTCCTGGAAGGGGTCACCTCGTCTCCATCTCCTAGGAGTGGGGACCTCCCCCGGGGGAAGGGGACTTATCCAGGAGAGCAGGGCCCCAGCCATGTGCCAGCGTTCTGTGCTAACATCTCCAGCTGCTGGGTCCCCCTGAACTGATGGTGAACTGCCAGAGCCAGGGAGCCCACAGATGCCAACTCCAGCTCCCTTGCCTGAGAGCAAATGCTGTTCTAAAAACTTCCCCTGTAGCAACTCACACCCGCCACAGTCCTTTGAGGTAAATACGATTGTCGTCTCCCCCATTGTGTAGACGAAGAAACCAAAGTACAGAGGGGTTAAGTGACTTGCCCAAGGTCACACAGCTAACAAGTGGTAGAGCTGGGATTTGAACCCCGGTAGCTGCCTCCAGGACCTACCGCTCTGTTGCTTTCTCATGTGCTCAGTGGCCCAAAAGAAGAGTCGAGGTGGGTGGGGCAGAGGAGAAAGGTAGCAGGGCTTGGAGCCCAGCAGGAGTCGCTAGACCTGGGGCTCTGCCAGCTGTGCTGGGGCAGGAGCAACCCTACTTCCAGATGGGCCCGGGGACTGTGCCCCCATGCCTCTCCGGAAAGGTCGGCCTCGTGGGACCCAGGGCTGCCTCCTGTGCCTCTCCGTGGGCCTCATGGGACCCAGGGTTGTCCTCCCTCCAGATCCTCCCCTGCTTCTCTTACTCAACAGGCCAGATGCTCTGCGATGCTTCCCTGGGGTAACAGCAGGAGCTGCCATCAGGGCTGGTGTCCAGGCAGGCCCAGGGTCAGCAAACATATCAGACGGCCTCTGGTTCTCCTTCAGTCTCAAAAAATGTTTCTGGGCTGAGACCCACCCACCCTAAGCAGCGCCTCTCACCCTCTCAATACCATCATTCCCACCCTCCAGGCAGGAGCTGTGGCTGCGCCTGCTTTGGAAACAGGCAAACAAACACTGTGATGCCAACAGGCAGCTGTGCAGCGGGGCCAGCCCCTCACCACACACGCGCACACGGTCCAGCCAGGGGCCCAGATGTGGGAACAGACTGTGCCCAGTTCCCAGGGTGGAAGCCGAATGAATTTTCCCTTTCCACTCCTCCCCACAAGGCTTGCCAAACGCTTTCGGAATTGGTCGGGGCTCTGGTCCCGGCCAAACCAGAGGAAAAATGTTTCATGATGGGAAAAACAAGACACCAGCCCCGGGCGCGTCCAGGTCTCCGCTGGCTCCCTCGAGCCTGGCCTGGCTGAGCTGCGGCTGAGCTCAGGGAAGAGCTGTTCCACAGAGCGGTCTGAGGGGCTCCCGGGTCCTAGCGTGCAGGTGGGTTTAAGGGACACCCAGGGACTGCCTCCCCACGCCAGCCTGAGGCCCTCTGCAGGGCCACTGTCAGTTCTGAACTTGGCTACAGGTACAACCAACTTTAGCCACTCTTGGTTGGACCTGACTGGAAAGGGTGTGGGAAGGCAAGAAGGGTCTGAATTTAGGATCTGGAAGTTGAGGGCTCTAAGGACAGATCTGCTACTAACCCAAGCAAGTCTCCGCCTGGTGTGGGGGCTTAGTTTCCCTATGTCAAGTGAGGTGTGGGCCAAGACCAATGGGTTTCACCTTTTTTGACTGTGGCCCACGATACAACCCATGCCGTAACACAGTCCACATGTCTCTATGTAATTGAACGGCAGCACCTGCACCCAAGGCTTGCAATGTATCCTCCTGCTGTCCATTCCCACTGCTGTCCGTCCCCCACTGCCGCCCATCCCCCCACTGCCGTCCATTCCCACTGCTGTCCGTCCCCAACTGCCGCCCATCCCCCCACTGCCGTCCATTCCCACTGCTGTCCGTCCCCCACTGCCGTCCATCCCCCCACTGCCGTCCATTCCCACTGCTGTCCGTCCCCCACTGCCGCCCATCCCCCCACTGCCGTCCATTCCCACTGCTGTCCGTCCCCCACTGCCGTCCATCCCCCCACTGCCGTCCATTCCCACTGCTGTCCGTCCCCCACTGCCGTCCATCCCCCCACTGCCGTCCATTCCCACTGCTGTCCGTCCCCCACTGCCGTCCATCCCCCCACTGCTGTCCATTCCCACTGCTGTCCGTCCCCCACTGCCGCCCGTCCCCACTGCCGTCCATCCCTCCACTGCCGTCCGTCCCCCACTGCTGTCCATTCCCACTGCTGTCCATCCCCCACTGCTGTCCGTCCCCCACTGCTGTCCATCCCCCCACTGCCACCCATCCCCCCACTGCCGTCCATCCCCCACTGCTGCCCATCCCCCCACTGCTGTCCGTCCCCCACTGCCGTCCATCCCCCCACGCTGTCCACCCCCACTGCTGTCCGTCCCCCCACTGCTGTCTGTCCCCCCATTGCTGTCTGTCCCCCCACTGCTGTCCATCCCCCACTGCTGTCTGTCCCCCCACTGCTGTCCATCCCCCACTGCTGTCCATTCCCCACTGCATCTAGAAATGGCTACATTGGTTGAATGAACCACCAGTAGGTTGGGACTCACTGATTATAAAACCTGCCTACAGTCCTAATAGTATCTGTTCTCCATTTCATTTATAGAAGGCTGAATTGACTCAATGAACCACTGGTAGGTCGGGACCCATGATTATAAAACCTGCCTGTAGTCCTGGGCTCTCACCCTGCCATTCTGAGCATTCTGTGGTCAATATTTGAGGTTACTACTGGTTACGGGACCCAAATATTTCTCAAAACAGAAAAACATGAGTGCAAGAACTTGGAAAGTAAACTCTCACTCCCCACAGACAGCCCGACGGAGGCCAGCGCCCACCAGGACGGACTGAGGAGGTGGGGTCGGGGCCACTCCCCGTTACCTTTTCAAGTGTTCCAGCAGGAAGAGGAAGGTGATGAGGTTGGGGTCGGGCAGGGAGCGGAGCAGGTGCATCATGCAGTTTTCCTTGGCAGCAGGGTCCGACAGGGCTGTGGGAGAGAAGGGCCAGTGCGGCGTTCGGCTTCTGGGGCTCCCCACCAGAGCCCCTGTGGTCGTGAGGCTGTGGGCCCCTGCGGGAGAGCCCAGGCTTCCAGGCCTTTGGGGAGCAGACCCCACAGGGGAGGGCTTGGTGTCTGGGTGGGCTGTCAGCAGCTGCTTCCTCCAGGAGGTCCCACCATGACTGGTAACTCAGCCAGGAAGCCGGCTGGTGGGAGCAGACCCCCTTCCTGCAGCTGACCGCATGGGCCTTGGGCGCTGGGGCATCCCCTGTCTCATAAGAGGACACTCCCTGGTCTGTGTGGCTAAGGTTAAGCCAGTAGGGACATATCCTGCCAGTGGTGGATTCTCTTTCTCCACCCCCTCTGCTGCTGGAGCGTGGGTGCGAGCAGCCTTCCATGGAGGGCTGAGGCTCCGGTCTGCCCCAGGAGCAGAGAAGGCTGAAGGGATGCCTTGGGGCTGGGTTTGGCCCAGGTGGGTGGAGGCGGAAGGCCTGCTGGCCGGGGCCCTCAGCAGAGGTGATGGGATGGTGTGTGGTCTCGCTGGATGGCTCAGCACCACCCGTCTCGAGTGCCCTCTGGCTTGAACCAGCCTCCTCCTTGGCTCTGGGATGCTGGCTTCTGGCCACTCACCTCAGGGCAGTCTTCCCTGGATGCTCGAGCTTCCAAGCAAGAGGCCAACGTCCAAATAGGAAGCAGAAGGGGCTGCCCGTGGGGACGTCAGGGGCAAGAGGCAGGCGAGAAAGGGCCCAGTGTCTGCACCAGGTCCTAGCAGGCCACACCTCATCCTCGGGCCCCTCAGCCACAGGCCCCAGTGCACTGGGAAGGTCAGCCAGCAAAGGAAGCCACAGATAATTCTCCTGCTGGTTACTTCTCCGGGCAGGGAGTCCTGGCTCAGTCTGGCCCAGCCCAGCCCTAGGAGCCCTCAGGGCCTCACCGATGCCCTCCATGAAGGCTGGGTAGAGTCGGTCCGTGAGGAGCGGCTCGGGCAGTTCCCGGAAGTAAAGCTTGAGCGTCCCGGCGATGGCGTTGATGTCCATGTCACTCAGCATCAGCAGGATGTCCTTGTTATCTGCAGGGGTGGGGCCGAGGTCAGGCAGCCTTAGCCGGGCCGGCGGCCCTGTTCCACCCCCGACCCATCCTGACACAGCCCCCCCCACTCCATCTCTGGTTCTGGTCTCCCCTGGAGGAGCAGGACGTAGAGAGTGCCCACAAGTGTCTGTGACTCAGCTCTGTGGGTCGGGGTTGGGGGAACAGGGAGAGACAGCCTGGGGGCCGTCTGCTGTGGCTGCTCAGGAGAGGGTGTTTTGGGAGTGAAATCCATCACCCAGAGTTCAGAGCCACATTCACACCGTGTGGCCGGCAGCTTCCTTCCGACTGGAACCTCCCCATCGCTAAGCCCCTCTCTGGAAGGCATTGCACACTTTTCACACGTAAAAGCATGTTCCAACAAAGCCTCAGCTTCTAGGCTGCACAGAGGAGCCAACGCCAGCAAGTTCCCAGGCCCCACCCCGTCCTCCACTCCAGACTCCCCACAGATTCATCCCTGCCTGGCCAGTGCAGGTTTCTTGACAGTTGGGTGTGTGGCTGCTGCAGCCTGAGCCAGCAGGAGCAGGGAGGAGAAACCAGAAAGGTCAGGCCTCACCACGGTGGGCTGTACACAGAGGCAGCGCTGCCCCAGAGGGGACCTGGGGCCCTGGAGACAGCAGGTGCAGGCTCAAAGCTCTTTCCCTGCGGCTCACCAGGCACCCAGGAACTAGCAAGAAAGACTCTGGAGTCAGATCTGAGTTTAAGTCCAGAACCAAAACATACAAGTTGGGTCATCCTGGGCAAGCGACTTGGCCCTTCTGAGTTTCTGCAGTTCCTTACCTGCAGCAACGGACAAGAGATTCGAGGGGAGGGGATTACGTGAGAAAATGCAGAGAAAGCACTTGCCACCGGGACCCTTAAGCAGACCAAGGCTCCTCTTCAGGGAGGCTCCTGGTTCCCCTGAGCTCTCCTGTCCATCCCACCAGCCTGCTCAGACACAGCCACACCCGCCCTGGCTGGGCCTCCCAGACTCACTGGCATCGAAGACGGCCTTGAGCGCCTGGATGTCCGTGGCCACGCCCGATATCCGGTAGATGCCAACCTCCTCGATGCCCCTCTTCTCCACCTCCTCCACGCACTGCCGGACGATGTAGGGCACCTTGGAGCGCTCCCGCCTGGGGTGGGGCGTGAGGATGGGTGGAGGGCAGCCACCATGACAGCTCTCCCATAGCAACCCCTGCCCAGCACACCCACACCCTGGAGAGCTTCTAGCATTTGGGATGGAGAGCTGGGACGGGGGTGGGGGTGGGGCTGGGGGTGGGGGGGCAGGGCAGGAAAAGGGCAGAGAAAGAGGCCACCGCACCCCACCCCAGCCAGCCCACCCGAGGCCTGCCTGCGGAAGGGGCAGCGAAGGACGTGGGCAGGAGAAGCCTTGGGAACTTGGGAAGGTAAGGCCGAGACTCTAGGGAAAGAATGTCCCTCAGATTTAGACGCTTGTAGGAGGCCCGGCAGGCAGCCCACACGAGGAGGTGGGTCAGGACTGAGACAAGGGGCCGCGGTGGTGGTGAACTGGGGGACACGTGCCCTTCCCCGAGGGGCAGCCAGCCCCCGTTGGTGCCAAGCCCAAACGCAGGCCCCCAGCTGACAGAGCTTCCCGCTTATTACGAGGAGCAGATGATCTGGGATCTCACAGGAGACCTTCCAGCGTTTCAGTGCTTCTAAAGCGTCGTGTGAGCGCCTCTGCGGCCGCTCTGGCTCCACGCCGGCCGTCTGCCGCCGCCGAGCTGGGGGTGACTGATTAGGTGCCAGGATGGGCACAGGCGGGGAGGGCTGGGGGGCCCAGGCTGGCGGGGACCCGGGGCACTGACGCCAGGATTGGGAGACCGGAGGCAGCACCTACTTAGTCACCACGCTGATCTTCACACCGAAGACGCCGGTCTGCTTTTTGGACGGCGTCCTCTTCAGGCTCATATCTCGGCTGGTGAATTTCATGGAAAATTCCACTTTGATCTGGTTAGGGGGTGAGAAAGGTACAAGTTCCCCAGGGCGTGAGTGCCCGAGGGTGCCCCCAAAACACAGGGGTCCCCTCCCCAAGACTGCAAGCGAGGGCTGGCTCACACCTGGGGCTCCCTCAACACAACACCTGCAGGACAGCAGCGGGCAGGGTGTGGGCAGGAGGGGAGAGGGGGCTGGGCTGCGGGGAGGTCAAGGCAGCACAGCAGCCCCAGGAGCAGCCAGAGGGCTGGGCTGCCCACCTGCTGCACAGACATTCCACCTCCCGGCACACCCCGCTGATCGTTCCCATCCCCGGCTCACCCCATTCATCTCAATCACGTCCGTGTGCCAGTTCTTGGTCTCCACAGTTTGTGGGTCCAGCTGCAGAGAGAGAATGTGGGTGAGAGAGGTGCCAGCTCGGAGGCCAAGCCAGAGATCTCCCCGTGGGTCAGCACTGCTCAGAGCCAGCTACACAGTCAGGAAGGCGGAAGTGAGCAGCTGAGATAAGCTGATGTTTACCTGGAAATCAACCCTTCGGGGGGCCCTAGCCCCCAGGCCCCTGTGGCCACTGTGAGGAAGGCAGGGCACACTGTTACCCGCCGTGGGGGAGGCAGGGCACACTCTGTTACCCGCCGTGGGGGAGGCAGGGCACACTGTTACCCGCCGTGGGGGAGGCAGGGCATACTGTTACCTGCTGTGGGGGAGGCAGGGACACCCTGTTAGGCACTCCTGCCCGTGAGACCTTATTCACTCCTGGCTGCCAGCCCGGGACATGGGTATTATTACCCCATTTCACAGATGCAGAAACTGAGGCTCACAAAAGGTAAGCACCTGATTAGGAGGCGCTCAAGCCCATCAGGAGGGAACTGGCCCATCCACGTGGAGGTGTTGAAGAGTCAGGAGCCCACGCTCAGGAGGCTGCCTGGGTTTGAATCCCCGCAAGTTTTAAACTCACTAAGCCTCAGTTTTTCCATCTGCAGCAGAACCTGCCTCCCTGGGATTGCTGGGAAGATTCAGGGCGACAATTTGGGTCAAGCCGTTGGCTCCCAAATAAGCAAATCCTCCACAGGGGAAGTCCCCAGGCTCGGGCTGGAGCCCAGGGAGGTGGGGACCCCAGGGGAGGTCAGAGGCACCCCTCACACAGGACTGTTCCACGTTCTGTTTCTGTAACTCGGGGGCCTTCAAGCCCGTCTGCCTGTGCACCTGCGAACTAATTCTGAGCAACTATGCACTCCCTGGCACATTCTGAAGTCAACATATGAATATTTCCACGTTTAAATAGTTGCAAAGAGTATGATTTCCAGAACCATGTCAATATTGCCATCCTAAAATAAAAGTGTGACATCATTCCTTCTCATGGATTCAGTCGGATCTAAATACCCCAGCGACGTGATACCCACGCTCATCCATTTAAAAACTACACGAGGCCGGGCGCAGTGGCTCACGCCTGTCATCCCAGCACTTTGGGAGGCTGAGGCGGGCAGATCACGAGGTCAGGAGATCGAGACCATCCTGGCTAACATGGTGAAACCCTGTCTCTACTAAAAATACAAAAAATTAGCCAGGCGTGGTGGCGGGTGCCTGTGGTCCCAGCTACTCCGGAGGCTGAGGCAGGAGAATGGCGTGAACCCGGGAGGCGGAGCTTGCAGTGAGCGGAGATGGTGCCACTGCACTCCAGCCTGGGCGACAGAGAGAGACTCTGTCTCGAAGAGCAGAGAAAACATCTAAACAATGTTGAAAAAGAACACAGCTATAGGGCTAATGTTACCCAATTTCAGGGCTTATATAAAACTCTCAAAATTCAATATTAAGAAAATAGGCCGGGCATGGTGGCTCACACCTGTAATCCCAGCACTTTGGGAGTCCGAGGCGGGCGGATCATGAGGTCAGGAGATCGAGACCATCCTGGCTAACACAGTGAAACTCCGTCTCTACTAAAAAAAAAAAAAAAATACAAAAAATTAGCCGGGCGTGGTGGCGGGCGCCTGTAGTCCCAGCTGCTGGGGAGGCTGAGGCAGGAGAATGGCGTGAACCCGGGAGGTGGAGGTTGCAGTGAGCAGAGATCACACCACTGCACTCCAGCCTGGGTGACAGAGCCAGACTCCTCAAAAAAAAAAAAAAAAAAAAAAAAAAAAAAAAAACTACACAAACAAGCTCTTCTTTCCCTCACAGAGCTCCTGGATGTTCTCTCCTTGAATTTGTTTCTATTCCATTTCTCCTAAAGAATGTTGTCCTAGTTTATATTTTTATATTTTCAAGTCCTTTATTCACCGTTATATTTTGCTTCCACAAAAAAATCTGTATACATTGAAAACAAAAATTTCCAGAGACCACAAGGCTCCAAATATTCAAAATATATTCAGGATTAGTTAGTACCATGATTGGCAGTACACAATCAAAAAGACAGCCAGGCACGGTGGCTCACGCCTGTAATCCCAGCACTTTGGGAGGATGAGGCTGGTGGATCACCTGAGATCAGGAGTTCGAGACCAGCCTGGCTAACATGGCAAAACCCCATCTCTGCTAAAAGTACAAAAATGAGCCGGGTATGGTGCCAGGCACTGTAGTCCAAGCTACTACTTGGGAGGCTGAGATGGGAGAATCGCTTGAACCCGGGAGGTGGAGGTTGCAGTGAGCCAAGATTACACCACTGCATTCCAGCCTGGTCAACAGAGTGAGACCGTGTCTCAAAAAAAAAAAAAAAAAAAAAAAAAAGTAAGCTGACACATTATACATTTATTTATTTATTTATTTATTTGAGACAGAGTTTCGCTCTTATTGCCCAGGCTGGAGTGCAGTGGTGCAGTCTTGGCTCACAGCAGCCTCCGCCTCCTGGGTTCAAGCGATTCTCCTGCCTCAGCCTCCCGAGTAGCTGGAATTACAGGCACACACCACCACACCCAGCTAATTTTTTGTATTTTTAGTAGAAACGGGGTTTCTCCATGTTGGTCAGGCTGATCTCGAACTCCCGACCTCAGGTGATCCACTCACCTCGGCCTCCCAAAGTGCTGGGATTATAGGAGTGAGCCACCGCACCCAGCCTCATTATACATTTTAATAAATATTAAGTAGCAGAGTAACTTTTTGGTGGAATTCTCTTTCAATGAGATGGGCGGAACATTTTTTGTTTTAGTTCACGTATCTATATGATATTATTTTTTGCTAGAGTGAAACGAGGTTCAGCATCAATTCTGTTCATGTTTCTGGTTTTGTTGTAAAAGATGTGCAGGTGCGGTGGCTCCCAGCCACAGGATCACTTGAGCCCAGGAGTTTGAGACTAGCCTGGGCAACGTAGGACCACGTCTCTAAAATGAACAAAAAAGATGTGAACAATGAAACATTTTGTTCACATAAAGAAGTAGATGAGGCAGAAAAGAGTTTTATTACAGCCATTCTTTAACCTCTCTCCATGCTATCCACCTTAAATCGCATCTATACCTATTACTGAAAATTACTTGAAATGATCTCTCAGTTGAAATTTGAGTTTTGTGGAAGGCAAAGAACTGGATCCCACCTGACTTTTGAAAGGTCCTAAGCAGCCACTAGAGTCTTTTACTTTCTGAACACCGACCCCAGCGTTTCTTTTTTTTTTTTTTTTTTTTGAGACGGAGTCTCACTCTGTCGCCCAGGCTGGAGTGCAGTGGTGCAGTCTCGGCTCACTGCAAGCTCCACCTCTTGGGTTCAAGCGATTCTCCTGCCTCAGCCTCCCGAGTAGCTGGGATTACAGGCGCCCGCCACTACACCCAGCTAATCTTTTATTTGTAGTGGAGATGGGGTTTCACCATGTTGACCAGACTGGTCTCGAGCTCCTGACCTCAGGCGATCTGCCCACCTCAGCCTCCCAACGTGCTGGGATGTCAGGTGTGACCCACCGTGCCTGGCCCCTACCCCGACATTCCTAAAAGCCCCTCTGTTCCCCACCCAGGAAGTCTGCACACCCCGGGCCAAGCCCCCACAGCAAGCCTCGGGCCTCTCCTCTGCAGAGGACAGGATGGTGAGATGCTGGCTCACAGGCAGATGGCTTTCTGGCAACAGCACCTATGGCAGCAGAGGATCTGCAAACTGATTTCCTGAAAACTCTCCTTCCCACGTCACCCTCAGAACGTCTCTCTGTGCACTCTGAGGTGTGCGTGCCACGGTTTGAATGCTGTTGCTATAACAGGCCACTGTCATCACGGAAGGGAAACTGGATCTGGGTCAGCCCTGGGCTTCCTGCGACTCGATGTAGGTCCTTCCCACATCTTCTATCACCCACACGCCGGCTGGGGACAGGTGGGACCCAAGCCTCCGACAGGGTCTGGGTCTGCACTGGGTTCGCCCTGGGCCCTGCATTTGGGGCCAGCTGTGGCCCAGACCCTATCTTTGGCTGTTCCCTGCCCAGAGAATGGATGGAACCCAGAATAGGAGACAGGAAAAGTCGGGTGTGTGCAGAGAACCAAGTGCCCTTCAGGGAGAACCACTGCTCCGGGGACCTCTTCACACACGGGAAGCGCAAGGCCATCACCAGCCGGCTGGAGGCAGTGGTCCTACAGGGTCTCAAAGGAAGCCCCAGCTCTGGCCTCACTTTCCCAAAACCTCTCTCCCCTCTAAGCTGCTTCTGTTCTTTGCAAACCCTCCTGGATCACACAGGCTGTCCCACGTAGTTCCTCCATCTTGTCTGGACATGGGGCCGGGCCTGGGTCTGTCCCCAGCTCTGTCCCCCAGCAGTGGCCGCACAGGGTGGAGGAATCAAATGCTCTTTGTCGACTGAGATGCTACCCTTGGGAGAAACATTCTGGAGCAGCCGTGCCCTCTTTTTTTTTTTTTTTTTTGAGACAAAGAGTTTCGCTCTTGTTGCCCAGGCTGGAGTGCAATGGCATGATCTCGGCTCACTGCAACCTGTCTCCCAGGTTCAACCAATTCTTCTGCCTCAGCCTCCCAAGTAGCTGGGATTACAGGCATGCACCACCACACCCGGCTAATTTTTGTATTTTCAGTAGAGACACGGTTTTACCATGTTGGCCGGGCTGGTCTCAAACTCCTGACCTCAAATGACCCACCCACCTCAGCCTCCCAAAGTGCTGGGATCACAAGCGTGAGCCACCATGCCTGGCCAATTTTTGTATTTTTAGTAGAGACGGGGTTTCACCATGTTGCCCAGGCTGGTCTTGAACTCCTGACCTCAGGTGATCCGCCCACCTTGGGCTCCCAAAGTGCTGGGATGACAGGCGTGCGCCACCGTGCCCGGCCTGTATTTATTTTTCTAGAGGCAGGGTCTCGCTATGCCATCCAGGCTGCTATGTTGCCCTGGGCTCGAGCGATCCTCCTGCCTCGGCCTCCTGAAGAGCTGGCATTACAGGCATGCACCACTGTGCGGGCCCTTATTTATTTATTTATTTATTTATTTATTGAGACGGAGTCTCACTCTGTCACCCAGGCTGGAGTGCAGTGGTGCGATCTCAGCTCACTGCAAGCTCCGCCTCCCGGGTTCATGCCATTCTCCTGCCTCAGCCTCCCAAGCAGCTGAGACTACAGGGGCCCACCACCACGCCCGGCTGATCTTTTGTATTTTTAGTAGAGACGGGGTTTCACTGGGTCAGCCAGGCTGGTCTCGATCTCCTGACCTCGTGATCTGCCCGCCTCGGCCTCCCAAAGTGCTGGGATTACAGGCGTGAGCCACCGCGCCTGGCCCGGGCCCTTATTTTTTAATTGACACATAGCAGTTGTACGTATTTATGGGGCACAGTTTGATGTTTTGAGACCACCCCTTCTTGAGGCAGGTCTCTCTACGCATCAGCACAAGCCTCAGGCCAATTCCACGGCACCTGGTCGGATTCACCTAGAGTCCCTCCTCGGCCCCAGCTTCCCACGACCGGGTGCCTCCCGGCACCTTCTGCAGGAAGCTGAGCCAATGGTCCCTTCCCACATCTCAGGGGGACCTGGACACAGCCTGGAGGGGGGAATGTGCAGGATTCAGAGGCAGGCGGATCTGAGTCTCCCACTCAACTGTGTGCACTCAGGCAGGGCCCTTCACCTCCGTGAACTTCAATTTCCTCGTGGAGGCGTCCACACCTGCCTCACAGGGTTGTTATGGAAAAGAGCGAGAGCTTATCTTGAGCCCTTCCTGCAAGTCTGACACGAGGAATCCTCCACACACAGCATCTGTGTTCATCATCATGATAGCAGACATATGTGGTTTAAGCTCTCATAGCTGCTCCCACCTCACAGATGAGGACGCTGCGGCTTAACGAGAGTGAGGAATTTACCCAGTGCACACCTAGGAAGTGAGAGCTGCAGTTCAAAATCAAGGCCCCCAGCACCCTCTCTGCTGAAACTGCAGAATGTGTGACCGGCAGCTGCTGTAACTGCTGCTTCCTCAGAAAGGCGACATCTGGCCTCCCGGTGTGTGTCCCAACCCAGTGGGCAGACCTGGGTGCTGGGAGGCCACCTCCAGTACAGCCCTCCCGCTGCCTGGCGCCCATCACTTCCGCTCCAGCTGCCAGGTCCAACCTGGGAGCATCTGACCCAGGACTGCAACTCCTGATGCTAAGGCCCAGTTATCGCCCCGCCTCCTCCAGAGAGCCTTCTCGTAGGGCCCCAGGTCACGGTGGGAAACTTTGGGTCCCCTCTGCCTTCCTGCTCCGCTAGGATCTGCCCCTCTGCGGCCTCCCAGGCAACACTCGCTGCTGTCTCACACACTCCAGCCCCTTCTGAGGCCAGGCCTGGGCCAGGGGTACTTTCCTAAGCTGCACGACCCTCAAGCTCTCACATCTTCCCGGTGCCTGCTGCAGGTGTGGCCCTGGTATCCGCTCAGAGAGGCCTGCCTGGCCCCACGGTGCCCTGACAACGACGCTCTGTCTCCCAGGAGGCCATCAGCCTCCAGAAACCAAGTCTATTTCAGGATATCATTTAAACACAGAGGAGGGAGGGAGAGGGACAGGGTACATTTTCCAGAGAAACGCGGCTGCCCGAAACTGCGCTGGCTATTTATAACTCCTGGGAAATGTGGACTCTGCTATTTCCTGATGAGATTAGCGCTGGGGTGGAGGGGCCGGCCCCTGGGACGTTGGTGGATGGGACACCTGACTGCTCACCCTCTGGTCCCAGCAGACAGGTGCCATCCATGGGCCCAGGGGAGCATGTACCTGGGGGATGTCCGATCACCTGAAGCAGGGAGACAGAGGGAGCTTGGGAAGGGCCAGGCTGGGAAGACCACTGGGGGCACACGAGCACTGGGGCCTCCCCAAGGTGGGCCACAGGCAGGAGACAGAAACAGCCTGCGAAACCAAAAGGCGGATGAACGACTGGACCAGGGGTGGACGACTGGGCCGTACAGGGTCACTGAGAACAACCCAACTATTTTCTTCTTTTTTTTTTTTTGAGATGAGTCTCACTCCGTCGCCCAGGCTGGAATGCAGCAGCATGATCTCAGCTCACTGCAACTTCCACCTTTGGGTTTGAGCGATTCTCCTGCCTCAGCTTCCTGAGTAGCTGGGACTACAGGCACGAGCCACCACACCCAGCTAATTTTTGTATTTTTAGTAGAGATGGGGTTTCACCATGTTGGCCAGGCTGGTCTCCAACTCCTGACCTCAGGTGATCCGCCCGCCTTGGCCTCCCAAAGTGCTGGGATTACAGGTGTGAGCCATCGCGCCCGGCCAACTATTTTCTTTTTGTCTGGGCACTTAGCCATGGTCAAATCATGACTGTGCATTCAGACCTCTCCCAAAGAGAAACGCTGATCTTGGGGGTTCATGTCCAGGAGACGACCAGGTCCCCTGTGGCAAAAACCCAGCAGGCAGGGGCACCGGGTTGAAATGGGGCTCCGTCACCTCCGAGGGAGCAGGAGTGAAGACCTGAAGGTGAGCGTGGATTCTCTCCCAAGAATCCCGTAGATGGCTGGGGGAGGTCGCCTCGCCTTTCTGGACCGAAGTGACCTCATGTTTGGGGCAGAAAATCAGCAAAGTGGCCTCGCAGCGGGGAGAGGATTTGAGGCTCCAGGGCAGAGGGTGCTCCACGCACACTTGAGCGTCCTCCAGAGCTGAGTTTCAGGAACATCCTGGGGATGCCCCTGCGGGTCTCAGCCCTTCCTCCCGGCTCACCTCTCACCCCGTGGGGCAGGTGACCCCATTTCTCCTGCCTCTGCCTAGAGGGCTGCTCCCGGCCAGCTGTCTGTGCTCGGACTCAGGGGCACGCTCCCTCCGGTCTCCACTCCTGCTCCCCTGGAGGTGGCAGAGCCCCCATTCCAACCCAGTTCCCTGACTGCTGGGCCACGCTCTGCACTCCAGCACACGCTCGCCCCAAGGACTTCGGAGATGGTTCCCGCCACCTCCCCTCCCACAAGCCCTCACCCAGGGCCCTTTAATCCGCAGTAAGGGGCAAGGCAGGTGGGACTTAGAACTGGCCACTGGGGGTCTCAGTGGAGCGGGGAGCAGAGGTCCCGAGCAGCCTTCAGCGGACGCCACTTGGGATGTGATCCAGGCGCTCACTGGATGATGGGAACCTGAAGACCGCATTCGCCCCAAGGGCTCCCAGGGCTCCACCTCCGTCCTGAAAGCCGCTTCCGTCGCTCCCACCACCCAGGAGCCGACCCCCCGAGGAGCCTCCAGGCACAGCCCTGCCCTCCTGCCCTCGGGGCTGGCCCGTCCTTCCTCTCACGGCTGGCGCTCCTCTACCCTCCACCCCCTGCCTCCCAGGCACAGAACTGCCATCCTGCCCTCGGGGCTGGCCCGTCCTTCCTCTCACGGCTGGCGCTCCTCTACCCTCCGCCCTCTGAGCCCCGGCATCCCAGAATGTGGGAGGGTTTCCCTCAAGGGGGCTGCAGAGGTTCATAAAAAAAAGTGCTTCTTCGGCCAGGTGCGGTCGCTCACGCCTGTCATCCCAGCACTTTGGAAGGCCGAGGCGGGCAGATCACGAGGTCAGGAGATCGACACCAACCTGACCAACATGGTGAAGCCCCGTCTCTACTAAAAATACAATAATTAGCCAGGCATGGTGGCGGGCACCTGTAATCCCAGCTACTCGGGAGGCTGAGGCAGGAGAATCACTTGAACCTGGGAGCCGGAGGTTGCAGTGAGCCGGAGCCGAGATTGCGCCATTATACTCCAGCCTGGCGGCAGAGCAAGACTTTGTCTCAGAAAGAAAAAAAAAAAAAAAGGGTGCTTTTTCACAACAACGGTGGTAAATCTGTCCTGAGAGGTGGGACAGGAACGCTAGAAAATGACTCCCAGCTGGGTGCGGTGGCTCATGCCTGTCATCCCAGCACTGTGGGAGGACAAGGCGGGTGGATCACTCGAGCTCAGGAGTTCGAGACCAGCCTGGCCAATACGGTGAAATCCCGTCTCTACTAAAAATACAAAATTAGCCGGAAATCACTTGAACCCGGGAGGCAGAGGTTGCAGTGAGCCAAGATTGCGCCACTGCACTCCAGCCTGGACAACAGAGCAAGACTCTGTCTCAAACAAAACAAAACAAAACAAAACAAACAGAAAATGACTGCAGAAGGACCTCAGTGAAAGTGGCCCCCGGACAGGCAACCATGTGGAAGGTGGAGCTGTGTGGGTGCATTTCACACCTGCCCTGGAGGGGCCGCGGAGCCCAGGCCCTGAGCCAGGCATCGGGTCTGAGGTTGGGCACGTCTCCTGTGGCTCCCAGACCAGTGGCCACGGTGGCAGCCCGGGCTGGCTTTCCCCTGCCCTCCCCCAAGGGCAGCCCCACGCTCAGGGCTGGGTCCCCTTGGGACACTGAAGCCAGCCTGTCATTGGGGCAGACCACAGGCGTGAGAGGCACGGCGGGGCTGGCAAGCTGGCAACGGGGGAGATGGGAGCTGCCAAAAGCCTGCCTCTCCTCCCTCGGGGAGGCGCCGGAGGATTCCGTCAACGTGGCTGCTCTGAGAGACTCTGAGAGAGGCAGAGCGGGAGGGGCTGCCAGGACCTACCCCTGGCTTCCAGCTCCGCAGCTGGGTCGGGGACACCGGGTGCGGCTCCATAAACTCTCCCCACATCTTCCCATGGCCTGGCACCCACACTGCTAGGCCAGGCAGGCTCTGCCTCTCCAGCCCTCACCCTGCAGGGTCAGCCAGGCTCCCTTGTAGCCAAGGTGCCCTGCAGCCAAGGTGTGCCCGCCTGCCATACCCAGGCCAGCCACAGATAGGCTCAGGCTAATGCTGTGTCCCAGGGCCTCGGCTGGCCTCCCCTCCGACACTAGAGAACTTCGAAGTTCCCCAAGCCTCACGGAAGGAAGGGGGTTAGCAGCTCTGAATGACGCTTTTGTTGAAGGCAGGTTAGCCTCTTAGCACCCACAGCAACCTGCCTTCCCCAGCGTCCACTCCAGCGCCTCTCCTGCCCTGGCACCCACTTTGCTTTTAGCCCCCGGGCTGGGCATGGCTGACCTCAAGGAGAAGCAGACAAAACCCAAACCTGGCTGCTCTTGGAGGCTCCACAGCCAGGCACGTCTCCCCCAGCGGCCTGGGGCTCTGTCTTCCTCAGGGCCAGCCCACCCCACCACGGCCTCCCTGTGCAGGCAGCCTGGAGGCTTCAGCTTCAGCTCAGAACTGGGCTGCAAATACCAGCCAGGAAGCTGGCCCTGCCCCAGCCCAGGGCAGGTCAAGGATGCCAGGGTAGCAAGGGCAGAGGCAGTGGGGCCCTCTTGAGGAAAGGAACAGGCCAGGGCCAAAGCAACACAGAGGTCCCGTCCTGAAAGGAAAGGGGCGCCCTCAGAGGTCAAAGTCCAAGATGAGAGGCCTTCTATGGTCCTGACCAGGAAGCTTCACGCTGGCAGCCATGGGAAGGCCAAGGACCTGTCAGATCTCCACGGGCTCTGAAGCCTCGAGCTGGACCTGGAGAGGTTAAGAAACATCAACAGGGCCAGGGGCGGTGACTTACACCTGTGATCCCAGCACTGTGGGAGGCCGAGGTGGGTGGATCACCTGAGGTCAGGAGTTCAAGACCAGCCTGGCCAACATGGTGAAATCCCGCCTCTACTAAAAATACAAAAATCAGCCCGGTGTGGTGGCACATGCCTGTAAATCCAGCTACTCAGGAGGCTGAAGCAGGAGAATCGCTTGAACCCAGGAGGCGGAGGTTGCGGTGAACTGAGATTGCGCCATTGCGCTCCAGCCTGGGCAACAGAACGAGGCACATCTCAAAAAAAAAAAAAAAAAAAAAAAAAAAGCATCAACAGCCTTCTCTGAAACCAGCTTCACCCTCCCTGCCCGGGCCCATAACACGTTCCGGGCATGGAGCTCGCCGCCGGGGACATGAGGGGCACCAGCAATGCCAGGGCCCAGGTCAGCACTGAGCGGCCCCTCCCAGGCCTCGCCTTGCTCCGAGTCTCACGTTCAGTGGCGTCGTCACAAACAACTGTCATGCCTGTTGCTATGCACAGCATGCCAGGCTGGGCACCACACTGATGCCTGACGGGCAGGAGCCCGGCGTCTCCAGACGCCCCCATCTGGGGCACGCAGCCCAACTCCAACCGGCCAGGGAAGGCAGGACACCACGGGTGAGAGCCTGCACTGAGGCTGAGCTGCCAGGGTCTGAGCGCCGCGCCTTGGCTAAGCCACTCACATGACCTCATCTGGATCACTCTCTGAGCCTCATTCCTCATATATAAAACAGTCTGGGCCAGGCACGGGGGCTCCCGCCTGTAATCCAGCACTGTGGGAGGCTGAGGCAGGTGGATCCATTGAAGCCAGAAGTTCAACATCAGCCTGCGCAACATAATGAAACCTCGTCTTTACAAAAAATACAAAAATTAGCCAGGCATGTTGGTACATGCTTGTAGACCCAGCTACTTGGGAGGCTGAGGTGGGAGGATTGCTTGAGCCTGGGAGATGGAGGCTGCAGTGAGCTGAGATGGTGCCACTGCACTCCAGCCTGGCCGAGAGAGTGAGACTCCCTCTAAAAAAAAAAAAATTAAAAAAAATGTAAAACAAAATTAAAAACACATTTAGGCCTGGCGCAGTGACTCATGCCTGTAATCTCAGCACTTTGGGAAGCCGAGGCGGGTGGGTCACCTGCGGTCAGGAGTTCAAGACCAGCCTGGCCAACAAGGTGAAACCTCGTCTCTACTAAAAATACAAAAATTAGCCAGGCGTGATGGCGGGCGCCTGTAATCCCAGCTACTCAGGAGGCTGAGGCAGGAGAATCGCTTGATCCCGGGAGCCAGAGGTTGCAGTGAACCAAGATCGCGCCACTGCACTCCAGCCTGGGCGACGGAGCAAGACTGTCTCAAAACAACAACAAACAAAAACAAAAGAACCCAAATAAATAAACAGTGTGAATAACAGCACCTCATAGGTGTCACCTCAGTTGCGTCACAGGCTAAGAATGACGCCTCAGACAGTAAGTGTTCAAAACATATAATCGCCACAAAACTGCTTGAACACCCTGCGGCTTCCCGCCGCATTCGGATTAAAGGCCGAGCTCCCTGTCCTGAACCGCAGGGCCCCACGTCGCCTGGCCGCCGTCCCCTTACCCCACATAACGCCCCACACTGTCCCCGCCACCCAACTCTGCCTCTGAACACACCTGCCTCAGGATGTGGACCTTGCGGTTCTTTGGCCTGGAATGCACTGTCCCCTGGTTTTTTATAGCTGAATTCTTGTCATTTAAATCTTCGTTCAAAAGTGATCCTCTCAAGCCAGGCATCCTCCCTGTCACTCTCTACTGCGTTACCCAGTTGTGTTTATTTCTTCACAGCACTCATCTGACCTGCGAGGATCTCATTTGTTGACGGACTCCTCCTGCAGACGGGGTCTCGTCTGTCTCGGGCCTCTGTGTCCCCAGTTCCTGCAGGCCCAGCACGTGGAAGGTGCTCCCGAAACACTCACAGGCCAGAGGAACCAACTGGGGCACGGGGGAAGGAGGTGACAATGGCTCCCCGCCAGGGCTGCTTCAGGACAGGGGTCAGGAAGCCCTGCGTTCCCGCTAAACACCCTGCTCCTGTGTCCACTGAATGGCTGGCGTTGGCCCAGGGGCAGCCCTGTGACAGACTCTCCCAGGGTGCTCAGGGTTTAAGGTTTAGGACCAGGAATCTTGAGACATGGCCAAGATCATCACATGAACTGGATTCCAGGAGATCATCCCGTTCAGCTCCTTCATTGAGCTGATACCAGAGAACCAGAGAGGCAAAGGGATGTACTCACGGGCACACAGCAGTTAAGTAGCAGACCGCGACGAGAAAAATGGGAAACCGTGACTCCCACCAGCCTGGCGCCCTGTCTTCTCTGGCACCTGGTGCCACATGAGCCTGAGGGCTGGGGACCCCGGAGGCCTCCCCGAGCACAGCCACGGCATCCAGGCATCGCATGGGAAGGACGTGTGGATGTCACGGCTCTGGCTGTGCCCATCATCGGTACCAGCCCCGGCTGGGGTCACGGTCCAGGAAAGAGATCCCTCCAGATTCTGGCTCAGGAGCTAGTTCCACTGTCTTGACGCGGGACTGGGGAAGTCTCCGTGAGGATCCTGGGGCCTCCTGGCCTCTCTACAGAAGCCCAGGACCAGCTCCAGGGGCCCCTCCCACCTCTCCAGGGCCCATCCTGGAGGGCCAAGGGTCTACGGCTCACTGGACCCAGGACTGACGCTGCGTTTCTCCCCAGGGTGGGGCAGGCAGGTCACAGGTGCAGGGGACTGTCTGTTCCTCAAAGGTGCTGGGGGGCCGTCAGGACACAAACATCTTCCTGCCCTAGCATGATTTCACAGGGGAAAGGAGGCCAAAAAACAGCACCTGTTGACCAGTTCCCAACCATCTGGGCAGTCAGCGAGGCCACTCAGCAGAGGGCCAGGACTTTCCAGCACCAGCGCCCTGTGGCCAACACCTGGCAGCTCCCCCAGACTCACACCTGCAGGCTTGGGGGCTCTTCCAAAATGTCTGGGGCAGCTCCCCGAGACTCACACCTGCAGGCTTGGGGGCTCTTCCAAAATGTCTGGGGCAGCTCCCCGAGACTCACACCTGCAGGCTTGGGGGCTCTTCCAAAATGTCTGGGGCCTCACTGCCTCTGGGTACTACGGCAACACTGGGATCAGGCAGCTTTGGCCTTTGAGGAACCCCCTTGGTTGGCAGGTTCTCCTGTCCCTGGTCCAGAGCCATCCAAAAGCTGGGGCACCGTGCCCAGCATCACTGGCTGGCCAAGCCGTCTGTGGACTGCAGGGAGGCTGGGGAGGACCAGCGCCCTTCTACCCTCCCTAGGTACTAAGAAGCGGCAGGCACCTTGCCAGGTTCACTCAGAGCAGGCTTCCTGCCTTGGCGTCTACAGCCCCCTCTGAAGTCGCACACAGTGTGTGCATGGGATGGCTCTGTGTCTGAGTGGCCTCCAGAACCTTCATCAGATTCTTAGAGTCCAGGGTTCCTGCTCTGTGGACTCAAGCAGGCCTCTTGGGAGCTGGCCTGGCACAGAGGTCAGAGAATACTCATGAGGCCCCAGCAGTGAGGTCTGCCCACTCAGCGGGTGGGTAAGTGCTGTGGAAAAGAGGGAGGGTCGCCTGACCCCACTGCCAACCTGTCAGCCAGCCTGGCCGCAGTCAGGACCCACAGAGGCCCAGGAAGAAGTGGGCTGGTGTAGGGGCCTCCAGCCCTTGGGGGAGGCACTTTGCAGTCTCCTGTCTGTGGCTGAGGGGTCGCTATAGCGGGGGTGTGTGAACAGAGAAGACACACGATGAAGCTTTCTTCCCACCGGGAAACAAGGGCGGTGGGCAGCCGGGCCAGGCCAGACTTCTATTGCAGAAGGCTGCAAGATCTTTCCTGACGCCCAGACTGGATTATAAAATAAAGTACACGAGCCCAAGACGTATCTGTATCTTGTACCCAGCACCTGTGTACCCTGATGGCCAAGTGAGTGGTAGAGTGAACCTCTGGGGTGTGCACGTGGTCTGCACACCTGGTGCCATCAGGAAGGAATAAATGACAGGCTCTGCGAGGGGTGGGGTTGTCCTGCGGTGGCGATCAAGCTGAAAAAGAAAGGGACCCTTTTCCCCCCCACCGAGACAGAGTCTCACTCTGTTGCCCAGGCTGGAGTGCAGTGGCATGATCTCGGCTCACTGCAACCTCCACCTCCCAGGTTTGAGCGATGCTCCTGCCTCAGCCTCCCTAGCAGCTGGGATTACAGGTGCCTGCCACCATGCCCGGCTAATTTTTTTTTTTTTTTTGTATTTTTAGTAGACACGGGGTTTCACCATGTTGGCCAGGCTGGTCTCGAACACCTGACCTCAGGTGATCCACCCGCCTCTGCCTCCCAAAGTGATGGGATTACAGGCGTGAGCGTCCACACTTGGCTAATTTTTGCATTTTTAGTTGAGACGGGGCTTCTCCATGTTGGCCAGGCTGGTCTTGAACTCCTGACCTCAGGTGATCCAAGAAAGGGACCTTCTTGTACGACCATCGTGAGCCTGAAGCTTCCCCGAGTGGCCCAAGAGGGGCTCTCCACGCCGCCCTTCCTCAGGTAACACCTCTGATCCTCTCTGAAGCAAAGGCGGCAGCTCCCATCACAGAACACGGGACTCGTGTGGGCTCAGCAGTGCCGGTGTCCAGCTTAAGAGGGGCTCTTTGGAAGTAGGGAATTCTCAGACCCACGTGGCTGTGCCTCAAGGTAGAGACAAAGTCACCTGAAGCTGCCCTCAATCTCCTCCTCAGACCCTGCCGGCTCAGCCTGAGTCCCCACTGCCAGCCAGCACCTGGCCTGGTCTGAGTCAGGAGCGTCTTGGCCTTGGTTGCTATATAAGGGCCTCAACTTCCCCCACAGACAAATGCTTCTGGACCGGCCTCCCTTCAGGCCCTCTTAGCCTCCTCACGGCTCCCCCAAGGGGATGCTGCGGGGGCGGGGTGGGGGGTTCCTCCTTCAGCCCCTTCCCCTCCAAAGTTCAACCGAGAATCTAGAAGAGGAAAGGATGGAAGGGAGAGCAAGGCACCGGGCCTGGTCTACTTGAGTGTGATTTGAGGCAAAAAAAAAAAAAAAAAACAAAACAAAACAAAACAAAACAAAACAGTGAAAAGGAAAGAAAAGAAACGCGAAGTTCAATACCGAGTGCCCTGGCTGAACCCACAAACCCAGATGCCACGTGTCTCCCAGCTAAACTCTTGCACAAGCTGACTGCCAAGTCAGGGGCTGGAATGAGGCTTCGGCTCCTGAACTCTCCCTCTGGGGACAAGAACAGCCCAACCACGGGGACCCCTGCTGGTAGCCAAAGGAGCCTCCATGAGTGTCCCTGCCTCCTCTCCCCCAGAAACCAGAGGCCCTGCACTATTTAAAGGCTCAGTTCCAATAACGAGACCTCTCCATCGGAACAGATTCTTCAGTCCCAGCCCTGGATGAGTCACACCCCTGCCTCCAGCCTTTAATGAACCTTCAGGTCAGTGGAAGCAGGAGGGTCACCAGTGTTTCTCGCACCCACAGCATCACTCAGGGCAAAGTTAACGGGGAGTTAATGAGGCAACCCCTTCTGCCAGTCTGGGCAGTACGGCCGGGCACCCTTCCCTTACCCCACGGAAACGAAACTGCCTAATCCCAGCCCCTCGGCCCAACTGTGAAGCTGCTGCAGGAAAACGCCAGGTTAATGTGGCTGAGGATAGAAAGGAAGAGGCTGGCAGGCCCCTCAACTCCGCTGCTCACCCGCTGTTCTGCGCACAGTGAGGTGGGAAGCACAGGGCAGACGTCCCTCTGTCCACCACAGCGCTGACCCGTGTCCACGACCCACACTGTGGCAGACGTCCCTCTGTCCACCACAGCGCTGACCCCTGTGTCCATAACACGGACACACTGTGCCACGCAGCACGTGTTAGGGGACTGAATCGCTCGTCACACAGAGCAGCCCAGGGCAGGGCCACCGTGAGCTGCACTGACGCCAACTGCTCAGCAGCTCAATAGCCCAGCGTCTGCCTGGCCGCCACCCCTGCCCAGAGATCCCCATCAGACACGGAGCCACCAGACACAGCCAGGGGCAAACCCAGCTAAGGAATTCCTGAAGGGGCTTCTCAGTTCTGCCGGCCACAAATGCATAGGGAAAGAACTGAAAGTCCAGGACCTCGGGTTTAAAAGTTGCCCCCTGCCCACCAGGCGCCTCCTCAAAGGGGCAGGTAAACTGGAAGCGCCTTGTTTGGCTGGCGCTGGACCCGGAACCTGCCAGGTCAGTTTCTTGCCAACCCTGACGTTTGAGGATGGATGGTGAGCTCTGGGCTGGTGCCTGCTGGCCTCAGCAGGGGCTGGGGAGGGGATGAGTCCATGCTGCCGGGCACAGACAGCTGCCTCAGCACAGAGGGGCTCTGGCAGCAGCTGGGGCCGGCAGGGCTCTGCTAGCCCGGTCCCCAGGGAGGCTGAAGGTGACACAGGGGCCAGTGCAGGAAGCTCAAGTTGCTGCCCTGCCCAGCACTTTCCAGGGCTGATGTCACCTCTGGGAGGGCAAGTATGCCCCATGGCAGGAGCTGAAACGAAACGAGGGGCCAGTGAGCCCAAGATCACTTCGTCCTGGCTGATGCCTCAATGCCGGCTGGAAGGAAGAGCCTGCAGAGAGGGTCCTGTGAGCCTCAGGAGGACCTGCAGATCCCCACCACGGACTGGCCAAGGCCTCCCTTGTTGCTCTCTTGATGGATGGCCCCAGCCCTGGCCAGCCGGACTGGCACCCTGGGACAGCTTACTCGGGCAGTTGATTTGATCTGCAGAGTTATCGAGTGCTTCCTGTGTGCTGGGCGCTGGGTCTGGCTCTTCCTCAGATGCCTGATGCCAGGGCCCCAAGCCAGCCCCAAGGCAGCCTGCCCAGCTGCAGGACAGTCAGTTTCTATCTCAGATTTTAATCTCAACTCAGGTCTGGGGCTACAGGGGCACCGGCGGTCTGCCCTGGCACACAGACTGAACGCCTGATGCCCGGCAGGCACTGGGCACACAGTCAGATGGGTGGTCCCTGAAGGGAAGCCTGGAGCCCCCAGACCCAGCGGCATCCCTCCCTCCCCACAACCCTGCACAGAGAAACCTCACACGGCAGATGGTGCTGCGGTCGGCGCCCCTCAGCAAAGGGGCGCCCAGCAAGACCCGCTGGACGCAGGGGTCAGGTCGAGGCTGAACAGGGCGGCAAGACACAGACCCAGAGGCAGGCGTCTCCCCATGGGCTGTTTGCGCTCCCGGCGTGGAAAGCAGGGTCCACCTGCCGAGAAGAAACCTCTCTTCTCTCGAGGCAGGGGCAGATGCCCGAGCGCCAGGGTCCGGGTGGGGGCAGCCCCAGCGTTTGCCATCAAGTTCAAGCCACTTAGAGCGACGCGCACAGACCCCAGCTCTGTCCCCGGACTCCACGGAGGGGGCGGGAGCGGGAAAGGCGAGCGGGACCCCCTCAGCCCCCGCAGCCCCCCGAGCCCTGCAGCGCCCCCAAGCCCCCACCCCCGGAACCTCCAGCCCCCGCGGGCACCTTGTTTCGGAGCAGCTTGTTGCGCACGCGGCCCCAGAGCCGGGCGCCGGTATTGGGGGGGCGCTTGCTCCCGGACTCCTCCAGCTCCAGGGGTTCGCGCCCCGCCTTCCGGCTGCAGTCGGGCTGGGGCAGGACGTCGGTCATGCCGGGGGGACGGGACGCGGCGCTGGAGAGAAGGCGCCTGCGGAGCGCTCAGCCCCCGGCCGCCAGTCCCGCTAGTTCCCCTAGTCCCGCCGGCTTTCCCCGCGCTCGCCTCCCTCCCCGCGCTCGCCTCCCTCCCCGCGCTCGCCTCCCTCCCTCCCTCCGCGTCCCTCCTCCCTCCTCCGCGTCCCTCCTCCCTCCTCCGCATCCCTCCTTCCCCGCCCTCGGCGAGGCTGCAGCCCAGGCTGAGCGCCGCCTCCCGGGCCCAGGGCCTCCCCTCCAAGACCCAACCCCGGGTTTCATCCCTGGCAAGGGCGCTGCTCCTCCCCGACCCCGCCGCCCTCCCTCGAAATAAAGTTTACACCAGCCCCACACCCCAGTCTCTCCCCACTGGGTCCCCGGTTGACCCCTTCACCACCACCAGGCTGCTCCAGGGGCCAAGCGAGGGGCCGGCAGGGGCCGGGGGCCAGGCGGGGTGCTGCATTTTGGCCACAAACAGCTGCCCTCCTCCCCGGCAAAAGACTCTGACTGCCCTGGAGTCGCACTTCCCCACCCTCAACTTCTGCCCCAGGCACCTTCCTCAGAACCAGCTTGGTGACCCGGCCAGACACTTGTGGATGGGAACGCACAAGCCTCCTCAGGTGAGAAATTTAAGGATAAAGGAGACCCCTAGTGTGGGAATCCCAGTGGGAATCAGGTCACTGATCTGCTCAGGGACACGAGCGAAAGCCCAAAACGACACGGGTCACATGTCCAGACAGAGAGGCCTCTTGAGGAGTCACTTTGAACCGTGGCCCTTCGCACCTCACCAAAAAAGGTTTCCGCTGCCAGGGGCAGAGGACGCCACGGGCATCCCACCCGCGTCTATGCTGGGCTCAGAGGACGCCACGGGCAACCACCCGCGTCGTGCTGGGCTCAGAGGACGCCACGGGCAACCACCCGCGTCTGTGCTGGGCACCGAGGACACCACAGGCAACCACCCGCGTCTGTGCTGGGCACTGAGGACACCACGGGCAACCACCTGCGAATGTGCTGGGCACCAAGGATGCCACGGGCAACCCACCTGCGTATGTGCTGGGCACCGAGGACTCCACGGGCAACCCACCCGCGTATGTGCTGGGCACCGAGGACTCCACGGGCATCCCACCCGCGTCTGTGCTGGGCACCGAGGATGCCACAGGCAACCCACCCACTGCTGGGCACCGAGGACTCCACGGGCATCCCACCCGCGTCTATGCTGGGCACCGAGAACTCCACAGGCATCCCACCCGCGTCTATGCTGGGCACCGAGGACGCCACAGGCAACCACCCGCGTCTGTGCTGGGCACCGAGGATGCCATGGGCAACCCACCCACTGCTGGGCACCAAGGACACCACGGGCAACCACCCGCTGCTGGGCACCGAGGACACCACGGGCAACCACCCGTGTCTGTGTTGGGCTCAGAGGACGCCACGGGCAGCCACCTGCGTCTGTGTTGGGCTCAGAGGACGCCACGGGCAACTACCTGCATCTGTGCTGGGCATCGAGGACGCCACGGGCAACCCACCCACTGCTGGGCACCGAGGACGCCACGGGCAGCCACCCGCGTCTGTGCTGGGCACCGAGGACGCCACGGGCAACTACCCGCATCTGTGCTGGGCACCGAGGACGCCACGGGCAGCCACCCGCGTCTGTGCTGGGCGCCTTGAGAGAGAGAAGAACTTGTTCTTGATCCTCAATTTAGTGAACTTTCTAACCGCACACTAGGACACGAATTACATCTCAAGGTAACAGTACGAGTATGGTATTCAGAGAAAAGAGAAAGGCTGAATCCCAAATGGTTAACTATGCAAAACCCAGGGGTGTCTGGGACCTCAGACCTCTGCAGACCCCGGCACAGCGCAGAAAGGAAACCAGTATTTGCACCGTGGCAACCACAAACCAGGTCTTTCAAACGCCCAACTGCATGTGAGCCTCACATTCTTGTCATGTTGGTGTTACTGCCCTGTCCTAGATTGGTGAGGACAGGGGGTCAGGAGGTCCAGTTCTGGCCAGGGTTACACAGTGCCAAGTGAGGATGGGGAGGTCCCCCCAAAGCCCTTGGTGCTCACAAGCACTGTGCCTTACTCAAGTATGGATGATGCTTTGGATTCAGGAAAAAGAGCTGGGTCAGGACATTTCTTGGTTGACCCCAAGGCAGGGGGGTTGGGGCCCAGAGACAAGCCCTCCGCATCCGGCGTCAACGGCCAGGCAGGTGTCAGGATTTCTCCTCGGAGGCCTTGGTGTTTTTTGAGAAATAGGTGGCTTCCCTGCAGAGACAGCCATATAGTCAGAGCTGCCTTTCGTGGAAGGTCGGCAGGGACCACGCATCATGGATTAAGTCACTCATCCCTCCCAACTTTATGAAGTCAGTACCAGCATCCCCACTTTACCTTTGAGGAAACGAAGGGCTCTGACAAGCTGAGCTACGTGTCCAAGGCCAGGACAAGCTGGAACACAAACGGAGGTCTGGCTAACTCCAAAGCCCACACCCCTGTCACTCACTGTGATGCCCCAGTGTGGCAGGATCTGGCCCTGTACTGTCTTCCGCCTGGCTGGCAGAGGGGGCCCTGGGGCGTCCTGCCTGCGGCCTGCTGGGCTAAAACGGGGCCTGGGTCTTCACTGTCCCTGCTGGGGCAGCCAGACCAGCTCCGTTTCTTCCTGGCTCACACGTCACACCCACCCCTGGACGGTGCACACTGAGCCTCCTCATACCTGAGCTGCTAAGTGGGGGCTGAGCCACAACAGCCTCGCCAGCACCTCCTGAGGGGGAGGTGGAGAGACGGACGGAGGTAGGAACATGCTTGTGTCCCCTAACTGAGACCTGAGTCACCCTTCCCCACCCCTCCTTCGCCTGCCCCTTCCAGGGCTCCAGGAGGACCCAGACAGCCCCTTTACACAGCCATAAAACCATCTCCTCCAGGAAGGCTCTGCTCACTCCTCAGGCCCCACTGCTTGGTCCCACTCATGTCATTCTTTTTTTTTTTTTTTTTTTTTTTTGAGACAGTGTCTTGCTCTGTGGCCCAGGCTGGAGTGCAGTGGTGCAATCTTGGCTCACTGCAGCCTCCACCTCCCCGGCTCAAGCAATTCTCCTGCCTCAGCCCCTCGGGTAGATGGGACTACACGCACCCGCCACCACGCCCGGCTAATTTTTGTATTTTTAGTAGAGACGGGGTTTCGCCATGTTGGCCAGGCTGGTCTCAAACTCCTGACCTCAGCCTCCCAAAGTGCTGGGTTTACAGGCGTGAACCACTGCACCTGGCCCCACTCATGTCACTCTAGAGGCAGTGACTGAGGGCCTGGCTGCGTGCCCGACCCTGGGGTGGGGGTTAAGGCATCACAGAGACGAATCAAAAACCAGTGCTTGACAAAGGGGCAGCCAAGAAAGCAGAGATGTCCATCAACAGGAAGCAGACAGGCATTTGTGCATTTGGCACAGGTCACTTGTGCACCTACTAGGCACCATGCCCAGATGGACAAAACCTGCACAAAATCCCGTATTACGGCCTCAGAACAGGACAGAAAAAATGCCACGAAAGTGGAGAGACACAATTTCCAGCTGGAAGGCTTCCTGGAGGAGAGGGGTCGGCATGGGGCCCTCGGGGCTGTGGGGAAAGGCCATCTGCCCTCGCTGGGTCCCAGCTTTACTCTACCTCCCTCCAGCAAATGTCCAATGGCTGTTGTGTAACTGGCTGGTAAGGTGCCATTATAATTGCTCGCCACGTTTACGCTGCAGTGCTCCTGGCGCCGTGACTTAACTTCGGAATCCGCCCCTCACTGGCTCTGTATGGTCCCCCTTCCCTGCAGACTGCAAGAATGCGTGCCCCTCCCTGCTGCCGGGTGTGTGGGAGAAGGGGGCAGTGTAAATCCTGTTCCCAACACCTGGCACTCATCTGTCTTAGGAACCACAGGCTCAATACTTGTCTGGGTAAAGGAAGCTCGGATTGGATGAACGATGGCCAGCTGGTCTCCATGGTGACCTAAGTGCCTTCGTAGATGGGTAGCTGAGTTGGGAGTCTTCCCCTGAGACGCTCATCTTTCCCTTCTTCGCTAGGAACTGGGGGCTTCCTCTGGGGACAGCGCAGGCTTGCCTTCTCTCCCCCAAGCCCAACTCATTGCTTCCTGGAGTCAATGGTCTTGGGTGGAAGAATATCCGTGCAAGACAAATGTCCCCGGCAAAAGCAGAAATCTGAATTCTAGTCCCTGCAGCCCACCACGGACCCCTCATCTCTGCTGGGTTCGGCTCAGGCTATCCCAACTACCTGGGAAGTGGCCACACTCCTTCCTCCCTCACCCCTTCCATCCCCCACACCTGCTCCCTCACCCCTTCCATCCCCTACAACTGCTCCTCCCACCCCTTCTATCCCCCACACCTGCTCCCCCACCCCTTCCATCCCCCACACCTGCTCCCCCAACCCCTTCCATCCCCTACACCTGCTCCCCCACCCCTTCCATCCCCCACACCTGCTCCCTCACCCCTTCTATCCCCCACACCTGCTCCCCCACCCCTTCCATCCCCCACACCTGCTCCCCCCACCCCTTCCATCCCCTACACCTGCTCCCCCCACCCCTTCCATCCCCTACACCTGCTCCCCCCACCCCTTCCATCCCCCATACCTGCTCCCCCCACCTCTTCCATCCCCCACACCTGCTCCCCCACCCCTTCCATCCCCCACACCTCTCCCCCAACCCCTTCCATCCCCCATACCTGCTCCCCCCACCCCTTCCATCCCCCACACCTGCTCCCCCCACCCCTTCCATCCCCCACACCTGCTCCCCCACCCCTTCCATCCCCCACACCTGCTCCCCCCACCCCTTCCATCCCCCACACCTGCTCCCCCACCCCTTCCATCCCCCACACCTCTCCCCCAACCCCTTCCATCCCCTACACCTGCTCCCCCCACCCCTTCCATCTCCCACACCTGCTCCCCCCACCCCTTCCATCCCCCCACACCTGCTCCCCCTACCCCTTCCATCCCCCACACCTGCTCCCCCCAACCCCTTCCATCCCCCACACCTGCTCCCCGACCCCTTCCATCCCCCACACCTGCTCCCCCCACCCCTTCCATCCCCCACACCTGCTCCCCCCAACCCCTTCCATCCCCTACACCTGCTCCCCTCACCCCTTCCATCCCCCCACACCTGCTCCCCCCACCCCTTCCATCCCCCACACCTGCTCCCCGACCCCTTCCATCCCCCACACCTGCTCCCCGACCCCTTCCATCCCCCACACCTGCTCCCCCCACCCCTTCCATCCCCCACACCTGCTCCCCCCACCCCTTCCATCCCCCACACCTGCTCCCCCCACCCCTTCCATCGCCTACACCTGCTCCCCCCACCCCTTCCATCCCCTACACCTGCTCCCCCCACCCCTTCCATCGCCTACACCTGCTCCCCCCCACCCCTTCCATCCCCTACACCTGCTCCCCCCACCCCTTCCATCCCCCACACCTGCTCCCTCCACCCCTTCCATCCCCCACACCTGCTCCCTCCACCCCTTCCATCCCCCACACCTGCTCCCTCCACCCCTTCCATCCCCACACCTGCTCCCCCCACCCCTTCCATCCCCTACACCTGCTCCCCCCCACCCCTTCCATACCCCACACCTGCCAGAGCCCTCCTCAGATGACCCACAAGCCTCCCCTGGCTGGATAAACAGAGCCTGGGTGGTAAGGCCCCCATGAACAGATGTCACTGCCTTTGGAATTAAAAACATTCCTAGTGGACCATCCCATCCTCCCTCAGCCCCTCCCCAGGCTCTCTGCCAGGGGAATGAGAGAGGCTGTCCCTGGGGAGATGTGGGTGGGACCCCACACTACACCTAGGGAGGGGGTCATGCCACCCAGCACAGCTGCAACTGAGGTAAAATTAGGTTAAGGTGGTCAGCAGCCGCATCAATGAGGAAAAAAGGTCACATCCTGCACCGTGCAGGCGGGAGGGGCAAGGACTGCAGCGGGGCTGCCTTGGTGACAGCTGGGGGTGGGGACGGCTTCCAGGCAAATCCGCCAGCCTGTGAGCACCAGGAGGAAGGTTCTGTCTCAGAACCTAGAAATGCAGCTGCCGCTTTCCTGGAGTGACCTCCTTTTTCCCACCAGAACAATGCTCCTCTCCCCCAGCCCACACTTAAACCCCGATTCCTAGTCCTCTCCGCTAGCGCAAATGACTCCACGAGAGGGGGTTTCTGAGCAGCCAGCTAGACCAAGCCCACAGGCGCCCCAGTGGGGATAGCCCGGGAGCCAGCTGGGGCGGGGAGAGCCCCAAGAGGCCGCCCAGAGAGTCCAGAGCCCAAGAGGAGCCTGGCACCCAGCTGAGGACGGGCACCGAGGGGAATGTGGCTCAGGTCTGCCAAGAACACTCCCTCACTCAGCACTAGAGGATCATGGCACCGGGTGGGCATCAAAGGAGCAGAGCTGGGGGGCAACAAGGTGCTGGAGGAGAGCAGGGCGGACCCGAGGCTTTGGGGGCAGCAGAGAGCCTGCCAGTGGGTCCTGCCCAAAGACAGGCGCAGGCTCCAGGCTGACAGAGAGACAAGCAGGCTGTGCATGGGAGCCCGGAGTGCCCAGCGCCCACACAGAGGGCATGCGAGTTGGGTGGGAGGATGGCACGTTCCGGGGACAGCTGTGGGGGAGCGGGGATGGGAGTGTCCCCCTAACTCGGTGACTCTGTGGTCACTGCATTCTTACTGTGTGTTCTGACCGTTTCCTGTACTGACCCTAACCAAAACCTACGGACTGGAAGGCCAAGTGTCTTCCCGGAATGAGACACTGAGACTCACTCTAGGTTTTTCTCCCCACCCATCAGATACCTCTGGGTATTTGCAATGTTCAGAGCCTGCATTCGGCCTGGGGACAGGAGTCACCCAGCAGCCAGTGGCAGAGCAGACCCTAGGACCTATGTTTGTTTCCTTCCTTCCTTCCTTCCTTCCTTCCTTCCATCCTTCCTTCCACCCACCCACCCACCCATCCTTCCATCCATCCATCCATCCATCCATCCATCCATCCACCCACCCACCCACCCTTCCATCCATCCATCCATCCATCCATCCATCCATCCATCCACCCACCCATCCATCCAGGTGGGGCTGGGAGAGGGGTCCAGGGTGGGCTCAAGGTTGAAGATGGGCACAGTGTAAGGAAGAAGGCAGTCAGGACGAAAGCGAGTCGCTCCATGGCCCAGACCTAGGCCTGCCCACGGTAACCTGCTGTCCTCCCAACTCCCCAAAGGCCTGCGCCAGCCCACAGGGCAGTCCTGAGTACGTGCTGCTTCTCACACAGCTCCAGCCTCCCTCTGCCTGACCTCCAGCCTCTCTCTGGCCACGTCAGGCTGGTGTCACCAGGGTGCTAGGTGGTTCTAGGTGCGGAGGAGAGGCTGAAACAGCCCAAGAGCTTGTCTGCTGCAGGAAAGTGTCCTGACAGCCCATCCCTGGCAATCCCTAGCAATTCTCACAGCACGTTTGGTCACGGAAAAGGGTGAAAAATGCACTTGAGCCTTTGGGACCATCTTGCTTATCTAGAACAAAACTCACCCAGGGACAGAGTGGGCAGGGCGTGGCCCCTCAGTATGCTGTCCCTACCGCCGGAAGCCCCCTGGGGCTGCTTGCCTGCTCCTCCTCCCGGGAAGGAGGGGGTGTGGCCGGGTCTCCCAGCACAGCCAGACATGGCAGCCTGAGGCAGGAGGGGCTGAGGCCTGAAGGTGGGATGGGGTCGCCGAGCCTCCCTGCTCTTTCTTCATCCTGGATTCCCGAACACCTCCCTTCCGCCCAAGCTCCGAGCTCACGGTGGCCAGAAGCAAGCCCTGGGAGCCAGGGACCCATGGACTCAACGGCCATGTTTTCTCTCTGGGTTCAGTTTCCACAGCTGTCAAATCAGGAGCTCGGAACAGACACACGGTCTCTGGTGAGATTGCTTTTCTGCTGAGGATGCACCCCTGCCTTTTATTCCAAACGAAATTATGCTGACGTCTCCCTGCTCACCTCGTCGGATAAAAGCAGAAGCAGAGAGAGCAGGCACCCTGGCTGAAGAGGGGACGTGGGGCCCACCGGCTCACACCTGCTTTTCCACCACCCCTCGCCTGCCTTGGGGCTCACGTCCCTCCCCGGAATTCCCACGCCCCACAGGCAGAATCTGAGGCACACCCCACCGCCCGCCCTCCTTTCAGGCATCTACAGCTCAAACCTTAGGTTCTGTGGGTGGGCCCCCAGCAGCTCATACAGGCAGTTCTCCCGAGGGCCTCCCTCTCCATCGGGGTGGGGGATGAGGGGGGGTCAGAGAAATTAGGGGCTTTGTAAGGACACCTCCGGGTCAGACGCTGAACCTGCAGCTCCTGTCGTGTCTCCGCGTCTCTCTCTGCTTTGGGAAACTCGGGGCTTTTGTTCGGTGGCTGTGGGTTCACTCCGGCAGCCTCGAGAGGGAACAGCACCTGTCTAGTGGGTCGGGCGGGCGTGTCTGGGTCATCTTGCATCTCGTCATGCTAGGGTCTTTCCTGAAGCCAGGGCAGCTCAGCGCTTGCCTCTGAGGCTGTGAACACGCTGTGTCCAGCACTCCCTGCCCCAGCCCAAGGCTGCAGGCTGCACTGGGGCTTAGACTCTCACCCAGTACCACCACTGTCCACGCCCCCGGGCCACGGCAAGGGCAGGGCTGGCCACCAGGGGCTGCTGTGAGTCTGCGGTGGCCACAGGCTTGAGGGAGTCCAGCAGAGCCCACCGTAAAGGTGACCCCCACTCAGAATTCATCTGCAGCCTCAGCCCTAACTCAAGGAATTCTCTGGCAACCCTTCTGCAGCATCCTTCTCTCGAAGCTTTCGGAAAACACGAAAAGAGGGACAACCCTGGAGCTGATTCTTTGGATTCCTAGGAGGAAGCAGCAGCCTCCGCCCGCAGGGAGGTTAGCGGCTCACGGGGAGGAACCTATGTCTGCGGCTTTCGCCTCGGCGAGTTTGCTGAATGCCCACGGACCCGAGAGGACGCTCTCTAAAGGGTCACCCGAGGTTGGCCGGCTAAGATCAAACCCAAGTCCTGTGCCTCTGAGTCTGGGAGCCCGGCACCCAGAGCTGAGAACACCTTTGTTTTGGTTTGTCCGGAGGCTGGATGTTCTCAGGGCCTGACTGCATCGGCTCCTAAGGTCCTGTCTGGACTGGCTTCTCTGCGTGGTGCCCACCCCTTGGAGGCGGGTCAGGGGGAGTGGGCGCCAAGCCTGCCTGCCAAGGTGGCACTTCCCAGGGGTGGAGGGGAGCAGGGGGAGCCGACTCACGCCTGCATCTGCTTCCTGCCCAGAATCCACAGGACAGAGTCCAGGCTCCCAAAATCAGGAACACCTGGGCAATGGAGGCGGCTGAGCTGGGCTGACGAGAGAGGTTTGTGCCCCACGTCTGGAAAAGCTTTTGACGGCAGGCACTCTCAAGGGACCCTGCCCCTGACTTCCCCCACCCAGGACGGGCTCTGCTGCCCACTCTCCAAGGAGAACCAGGGTCTAGACCTGCCTTGAAGAGGGACAGCAGGTGGGAGTCTGGGCTGGAGAACAAATGTGCCCGAAACAGCTGGGGCGGGCGGGGCCACAGCAGGACAACGGCTGCAGTCACGGGCCCTGGGAGGAAGTGGAGAGTGAGCAGGAAGTAGAACCAGGCCGGGGGTTCAGACTCCACGGTCCCCATGTGCCTGGGGAACTGGCACAGGGGTGGGGGTGGCGGCAGAGGGAAGAGCCCCACATGGGCCAGCTGTGAGGGCCGCAAGCAGCAGGGAAGTGGAACTCCTGAGCCAGGAGCCGACGAGGGGCCTGACATGCACTCCTGGCCTTGGCGGGCGCCGACATGGGCTGATCTTCCAGGGAGAGGTCACTCCGGTGTCCTGGGACAGGGAGCTACGGGGACTTTGCGTGCCAGGGCAGGGGTTGCGGGCAGGAGAGATGGAACCAAAGGGAAAGGCCTGTGTTCCTTCCTAGTTGAACCAAGGCCTCCCTCAGGGCCAGGGGCCCGGCTGTGGTCAGTGATGCCCACGCATGAGGCCTGGAAGGATGAACGGGGAAGCACTGAGGACCCACGTTAATGGCCATCGATCATCTTCCTGGGAGGGGTCCCAGTACCACCATGAAGAACGAGAGGGGGCCGGTGCTGGAAGGGGCTCTGGGCTAACATCCCAGGGCCCCCAGGATGTACAGGACCCTCAGGACCCTCAGGCAGAGTCGAATGGGAACAAGAGACCCCTTGGGGGCCAGAGGGAGGGAAGTGGGGCAGGGAAGCCCTTGACTCCTGCCCTGGCGGGCTCCGGCCCCACGTTCTCTGTAAGCTTCCTCGTGCTCTGCAGAGTAATTGAAACCAGAAGCTGCTCCCCAGTCGCTGACAAAGGCCCCTTGTTCCCAACCACACCAGGCCAAGCTCAGAGCTGCCACACTGGGTCATGGCAGTGAAACCTCGGGCCAGCCGGCGGTGAGGGCCCCAGCCTTGACTTCCCCGCCCCTACTATGAGGTTGGTTCAGCAAAGCCAGTCTGACCCTATCAGCTTAAAAAAATAATGCTGCCTCGGCCAGCCAAAGGCCCCGACCCAGGGGACCACTTACAGGTGACAGCCTTTAGGAGGGGGCTGCTGGACAAGTGACACCCAGAACCACTGGAGGGAGGTGGGGGACAGGGTGCCCGAACCTGCCAGCTTAGGGCAAACCGCGTACTGACTCCATGCCAGGCCCCGGGTCAAGGGGTTCATGGACCCTCACATTCAGTCCTCTTACAGCCCATCTGACAGGTCAGGAAGCTGAGGCTCAGAGAGGCAAAGATACTCGCTGTGTTCTCCCAACTAACGATGGAGAAAGCTAGACTCAGTCTGGCCTCAAAACCCCGGCAACACTGGCTGAACGATCCAAGTTCTCTTATTTTCCTTTTTCTGAGACAGAGTCTCACTCTGTAGCCCAGGCTGGAGTGTAATAGCGCAATCTCGGCTCACCGCAACCTCCACCTCCTGGGTCCTGGTTCAAACAATTCTCCTGCCTCAGCCTCCCAAGTAGCTGGGATTACAGGAGCACACCAACATGCCCGGCTAATTTTTGTATTTTTAGTAGAGACGGCGTTTCACCATGTTGGCCAGGCTGGTCTCGAACTCCTGACCTCATGATCCGCCCGCCTCGGCCTCCTAAAGTGCTGGGATTACAGGCGTGAGCCACTGTGCCCGGCCTAAGTTCTCTTGTTTTCTTTACTAGATGGTGAGGTCCTGGTCATTCTTTGTACCCACAGCCCAGGGCCTGCCATTCAGAGGATGTTTCATAAACAGAAACAAGTGAGTAAACTCATGAAAGTGTGGACATGCATGTCACAACACTGACTGGCTCTTCCAGGTATGTGAGATCCCTTAAGCCAGTGCTGAAGGTGGAGCAGGAATAGTTATCCCCATTGAATCAATAAAGAAACTTGGCCACAGACAGACAGATCAACAGGTGTGGCACCTACACCCACGGACGGATGGACAGATAAATAGACGTGGCACCTACATCCACGGATGGGCGGATAAACAGACGCACCTACATCCACAGATGGACGGGCGGATAAACAGACGTGGCAGCTACATCCACGGATGGGCGGATAAACAGACGTGGCAGCTACATCCACGGACAGACAGATAAACAGATGTGGCAGCTACATCCACGGACAGATGGATAGACAGACGTGGCGTCTACATCCACAGATGGACAAACAGATGTGGCACCTACATCCACGGATGGACAGATGGATAAACAGACGTGGCACCTACGTCCACAGACGGATGGACGGATGAAGAGACGTGGCACCTACATCCACGGACAGACGGACGGATAAACAGATGTGGCACCTACATCCACAGACGGATGGATGGATAAACAGACGTGGCACCTACATCCACGGACGGACGGGCAGATAAACAGACGTGGCATCTACATCCAGGGAAATTCTATCCAGCCTCAGAAAGGGAGGAAATTCAGACACGCAGCAGCACATGCGTGAAGCTCGAGGACACAAGGAGGACAAATGCTGTCTGACTCCACTTACGTAAGGTTCCCAGAGTGGACAAATTCGTACAGACAGAAAGCAGGCAGGTGGTTACTGGAGGCTAAGGGTGCAGGAGTGGGGAGTTATGATTTAATGGGGATGGGGTTTCGGCTGGGGAGGGCCAACAAGTTCTGGATATGCACATTGGCAATGGCTGCACAGCACTGAATCCCCCTATGGCCACAGAGCTGGGCACCCAAAAATTATTTTTTGAGATGGAGTCTCACTCTGTTGCCCAGGCTGGAGTGCAATGGCACGATCTTCACTCACTGCAACCTCTGCCTCCCGGGTTCAAGCGATTCTCCAGCCTCAGTGTCCCGAGTAGCTTGGACTACAGACGTGCGCCACCACACCCGGCTAATTTTTTTTAATTTTTGTAGAGATGGGGTCTCACCATGTTGACCAGGCTGGTCTTGAACTCCTGACCTCAGGTGATCCATCTACCTCGGCCTCCCAAAGTGCTGGGATTACAGGCGTGAGCTACCGCGCCCAGCCCCTAAAATTTATTAAAATGGTAACTTTACGTCATGTATATTGCACTACAATCTTTTTTTTTTCTTTTTTTTTTCAGTGGAGATAGACTCTTGCTCTGTCACCCAGGCTGGAGTACAGTAGCGCAATCCTTAGCTCACTCTTGCCTCCTTAGCCTCCCGAGTAGTCCACAGCTACACCATGTGAGCTGCTATGCCTGGCTTCTACCACTATTTTTTCTTTAAAAAGGATAAAGGCTGGACATGGTGGCTCCCACTTCCTTCCTGGCCCGGAACCTGCCCCTCCCACCACAGAGTCTTCCCTGTGCCCAGGGAGGGCAGCCCTGGCAGGCACGTAGGGAAGTCGAGCTGCCCCCCAGGCACAGGGAGCAGAGGTGGAGTGTGGGGTGGGGGCTGTCCCCAGCCTGCGGTGAGCGGGGGAATGACGAAGCAGGGCCGGGAGGCGGGCAGCGGGTGCAGAGGGCCCCTCGGGTTTAAGTAGCTCCTTGGTCTCAGACCCTTCTCCAGTCTGGGGACAGTGGCAGAAACCGAGCTGTGGGCCCCGAGGGAAAGGGCTCTCCTCAGGCCCAGCCAGCCAAGAAGGGCCGGACCCTGGGAATATGCTAATCCGCTAGCGGGTAGGTCGCAGTTGGAACAGCAAGGCTAGAAATAGAGTAGGATAAACACAGTGGAGTCCCCTGGGACCAGGAGCCAGGGCAGACTACACCGGGGGCAGGGGCAAGAGCCGGTGGAGGGGGGAGGCTCCCAGCTAAGCGGACCGGGTGGGGTCCCTGAGTCTGGGGCCCTTGTTCACCCACTAACAAGCTCTGTGACTGCGGCTGCCTCTCTCACCCTTGCTGGTGTCCATTTCCTTCTCTCCGGAAAACAGGATTGGATTAAATGCCCTCTAAGATTTATTCCAGGCCGGGCGCCGTGGCTCACGCCTGTAATCCCAGCACTTTGGGAGGCTGAGGCAGGCAGATCACCTGAGCTCAGGAGTTTGAGACCAGCCTGGTCAACATGGTGAAACCCTGTCTCTACTACTAATAATAAAAATCAGCCAGGCGTGGTGGCGGGTGCCTGTAGTCCCAGCTACTCGGGAGGCTGGGACAGGAGAATGGCGTGAACCTGGGAGGCGGAGGTTGCAGTGAGCTGAGGTCGCACCATTGCCCTCCAGCCTGGACAGCAGAGCGTGACCCCATCTCAAAAAAAAAAAAAAAAAAAAAAAAGACTTCTTCGGGCCAAACCCCCAGGAATCCTCTCCTTTTATTCATTCCTTCTACTGGCCTTGCTCGCAGCTCCCCGCCACCCCTGCTGAGGCTCCTGACTTTCCTGGGACCCTCCCTTCACATTCCTGCCTCCCTGCCAGGCGGGTCCGTCCCCCGGAACGCCCACCCTACTCCTTTCTGTGGAAGTGGAGCCTGCCCACCTTGCTGGAATAACACAGAGCCTTAGCATAGCAGTTGCGCTGGCCGTTCTATACCACGATTTCTATAAAGAATATAAAGTACTTTTAACAAAGTATCCAAAAAAGTGCTTAGGAAGACTCCATACAGCTCTAGAGAAAAGGAGATTTATAATAATCCATGAAAACAGAAAAACAGACAAAACAGGTCCTGATTAAATCTATATAAAAATGTGTATACCTCAAGAAGGGAAAAGGCGCAGAATAAACCGGCTGCTTTGGAGGAGTGAGAGTAAGGATGGTTTCTGATTAGGTTTCAAGTCTCTTTGCTTCTACTGCAATTTTCTTTCTCATACAAACATTGCTTTCGGAATTAAAAAACCCAGGGCTTCCAAATCACTCTCATTCCACCTCATCCTTGAAGCCTCCCTAATTCCAGCCCCTGGTGACCTTTCTGCCTTTGAATTCCTGCGGGACAATCTTCCATCTTCTTTTTTTTTTTTTTTTTTTGAGATGGAGTCTCGCTCTGTCGCCCAGGCTGGAGTGCAGTGGCACAATCTCGGCTCACTGCAAGCTCCGCCTCCCGGGTTCACGCCATTCTCCTGCCTCAGCTTCTCCGAGTAGCTGGGACTACAGGCGCCCGCCACCACGCCCGGCTAATTTTTTCTATTTTTTAGTAGAGACGGGGTTTCACCGTGGTCTCGATCTCCTGACCTCGTGATCCACCCGCCTCGGCCTCCCAAAGTGCTGGGATTACAAGCGTGAGCCACCGCGCCTGGCCAATCTTCCATCTTCTTACAGCAGGACAATCTTCCGTCTTCTTACAGCAGGAGGCAGCGGGACATCTAGAAATGGGCTCTGCAGCCAGCTGCCCGCCCTGGCTCACTCCTGGGCACATGGCCTTGGCCGGGCTCCTTAGCCCTCATCTTTCTAGCTGTGATGACATTCCTCTCCCACAGGGTCCTGGGAAGATCCCGAGACAGCAGATGGACGCATTTAGCACCGTGCTGGGCTCGTCCTGGACTCGCTCGTGTGTGCACGGCTATTGTGACTAACATCTAGCATTCTTCTCACTGGAGAACATGGATCAATATACTTGTCTTTCCAATCTGACAGTGGGTCCCTGGAGGCCAGGACACCGTCCTGGGCTGGGGACCTCACAGACGCACGCTAAGTGCCCCTCCTGTTCTTTTTTTTTCCCAAACAGAATCTCACTCTGTCTTGTCCAGGCTGGAGTGCAATGGAGCAATCTCAGCTCACTACAACCTCCACCTCCCAGGTTCAAGTGATTCTCCTGCCTCAGCCTCCCAAGTAGCTGGGATTACAGGTGCCCACCACCACACCTGGCTAATTTTTGTATTTTTAGTAGACACAGGGTTTCACCATGTTGACCAGGCTGGTTTCGAACTCCTGACCTCAGGTGATCCCCCCTGCCCTGGCCTCCTGAAGTGCTAGGATTACAGGCACGCACGACCACCCCTGGCTAATTTTTGTATTTCTAATAGAGACGGGGTTTCGCCATGTTGGCCAGGCAAGTCTCAAACTCCCGACCTCGTAATCCGCCCACCTCGGCCTCCCAAAGTGCTGGGATTACAGGCATGAGCCACACACCCAGCTACTTTTTGTATTTTTAGTAGAAACAGAGTTTCTCCATGTTGGCCAGGCGGGTCTCAAACTCCCAACCTCATAATCCGCCTGCCTCGGCCTCCCAAAGTGCTGGGATTACAGGCATGAGCCACCACCCAGCTACTTTTTGTATTTTTAGTAGAAACAGGGTTTCGCCATGTTGGCCAGGTGGGTCTCTAACTCCCGACCTCGTAATCCGCCCGCCTCGGCCTCCCAAAGTGCTGGAATTATGGGCACGCACCACTACGCCCGGCTAATTTTTGTATTTTTAGTAGGAAAGGGGTTTCGCCATGTTGGCCAGGCTGGTCTCGAACTCCTGACCTCGTGATCTGCCCGCCTCGGCCTCCTGCTCTTTGCTGATGTGCTCCTCTCCTTCCTCCCAGGGGCACCAGGCACAAGTGTCCCCTGCCCAGAGGACCGCAAGACAAAGGAGGCTCATCTTATGCCATAAATTAGCACCTCAGCTGCCTCTCCAGGCCACTAGCCACGCCACGGCCCTCTGTCCGTGCTGGGGGATTTGTTGACAAAGGCCTGAGATGTGGGGACATCGCACAGAGGAGGGAACATGGCCTTCCCCACATACTGTACGCAGAGATGCCTTGGCCAAGGTACTTAACCTCAGTACCCCAGTGTCCTCATCTGTAAGATGGGGAGGAGGGACTGTCATTCTCCCTGGAGGATCACGACAAGGATCACACGAGGAGGTGGCATTTGGGAAGCAGCATCCAGGAGCACAAGTGCTGGACACACATTGGTGACGCATGCTGCCATCTGTCACTAAATGCTGCCCCCACCCCAGCCCACCGCTCAGCCTCCTGCCCCACTGCCCCATCAGGCGACCCAGAGTGGGGGCCTCATCACAGCAGCAAACGCCAGCGCTTAGGCCGTAGGGCCCCTTGCTTTCTCTGGATGGGCTGCTGGGAGGAGGCTTAGAGAGAAGTGGGGGCCCCAGAGGCTGCCCTCCTCCTCCTGCCTTTCCTTCAGGCCCCCTGAACATCCCCACGGGCTGGGCCCTATCTCAAAGCCACCTCCGACTATGTCCTCAGCGCCTGCCAGCGGGCAGCAAGACTGCATTCCAGAGGCCGGTGCCAGTTCCCTTCCTTAGATGTGTGGCCGGAGTGGAGGCAGGGACAAGCTGTGGGGACAGACCGTTCCGTGGCTCCTTCCGTGGCTCCGTGGGGCCCGGGTTCGTGGGAACAGCTCCGTTTGGACTCTTCACCCAGCCTGGCCGTCCACGGTGGCTCTGAGGGCAGCCACGGGGCGAGACTTTCTGAGCCACGGCCCGCCCCTGGGGGATGCCCCCCCCGCCGAAGGCAGGCTGGTGAGATGGTTCTGCGGCGGAGGGCCAGGGCCGGGCCTTGGCATGCTGACTGCTGGGGGACTTCAAAGGCCTCCAGGGGACTCTAGCTCTGAACCGTCCGCTCACAGGCCAGGTCAGCTGGCAGCAGGAAGGTTTGTGTTTCTTTTAATATCAACTCCCAGGCATGTAACATTCCTCGAAGCTTAAACACAGAAACATTTTCCTTACCAGACTCTGCCTTCTGCTTTGCCAAACGTAACCTGGCTTCCTCCCTCCCCCACCGCCTCCATCTGCTCCTGTCTCCAAGAGACTTGCAGTGACTGATGGTGTAGTTCCCCCGGAGCTTGTGCAGCTGAGTGAGAAGGAGGGAGGCAATGGGGCTGAAGTCCAGGTGGGGGAATGTGCCCTCGGGCCCTGGGAGCTGAGTTCTCGAGGGGCTGGGGCCCACCGTGCCCACAGGGCTGGCTGCCCGGCACATCCTTGTAACTCCTCTATTCCACAGCCACCAGTGGCCCAGGGAGTGTGGCGTGGCGGCCACTCGTCTCTTGCCTGGGCACCTCCTGGGGCTGGATTCCGTGCCTGTCCCTCTAGCCCAGCCCAGGGACAGGGAGATGGGGCTCCCACCCCTTATCCCCGCAGAGAGCAGGTCCCAGGGACTGAATCTCTAGAGCCCATTTCCTAAATCACGAAGGACTGGCTGGCAGTCGCCTGGCAGCCCTGTCTCCCTAGCGACGAGTACTGTGAAGCAGGGTGCAGGCCCCACAGCATCGGAAAGAGACGTGTTAAGGAACACGGGGCGTATGCGGCAGAGGCCAGGCCCCTCCATGTGGGGCCCCTGGTTCCAACACTGGAGCCTGAGATGGGGCAGGGAGTGGGAGACCCACATAGCTCCCAGGGGCAATGCTACCAAGGACTTGCAGGTAACAGCCAGATACCAAACTCAGTGGCCTTGACGATGCATCAGAAAACAAACGCTTCCTGCTAAAAAGCATCATTCAGCTCCGTGTTGTAGACGGAGCCATCGCAGCCTGCACCTGGATCACGTCTGGAGCCACTGTCAAGAAGCTCAGCGCGCCCAACTGCACCTGGATCACGTCTGCGGCCACCGTCAAGAAGCTCAGTGCACCCCACGCCCGAGGCTCAGCCCAGTACGGGTCAGTTACTGTCTCCCTTCATTTCACGGTCACAGAATCTACCCCCAAACCAGACCACTTGTGGCACAGCACGAGGCCACACGAGGTACCAGACGGGAGTGTGAGTGGCTCCACCATGTCATGCCTTTTCCCGCTCCCAAGCCTACTTATCTTAATAGGTTGGTGAGTAGCAGCCATCTTCAAAATTGGCAGAATGTTTCAGAGACACAAGCTGCACACACAAAGGCCCTTTTCCTACATATGTTTATAGGGAGCCAAAAGCACAGTGAGGCATAAATGCTCTTTTTTTTTTTTTGGAGACAGGGTCTCACTCCATCACCCAGGCGCGATCTCAGCTCACTGCAACCTCCGCCTCCTGGGTTCAAGTGATTCTCCTGCCTCAGCCTCCTGAGTAGCTAGGATTACAGGTGCCCGCCACCACGCCCAGCTAATTTTTGTATTTTTAGTGGAGATGGGGTTTCACCATGTTGGCCAGGCTGGTCTCAAACTCCTGACCTCGTGATCCACCCGCCTGGGCTTCCCAAGGTGCTGGGATTACAGGCGTGAGCCACCATGCCCGGCGCATAAATACCCTTAACCCAAGGTGCAGCCTCTACTAACACCCAGAGTCCTCACCCGAAGCCACGGACTCCCAGCGCAGCTGAGTAAGGTCCAGCCACCCTAACAAGTCAGAGACCCTCCGCCCCCCGAGTCAAGCAGCAGGACCCTAAGTCTTTCGGGCAGAACAGCAAACATCCGGTCCGTGTGCCTCACTCCGGTCCCCCGTCAACGGCAGACACTGCTCCTCACACACTGCATTCCTCCCTCCCATTCACCGACGCAGCCTCGGAATCCTTCTCAACATGGTGTTCCGGGAAACAACCACCCATAGACTAAAGCTGTGGTGTGAACATTAAGCTGGCTGTTTCCATCTTGCAGAAGCGTAGATGACCCACCTGAGGAGCCAGGCACATACCTGGGCTTCCGGGGCCACAACAAGCAGCCACCTCCAGCAGGGAGGGGAGAACCACCTCCTGGGGGACTTTCCTCCAACCAGCTCGGAACCAAAATCACCAAAGGGCACACTCCTTGACCAGGATTCCTTTTCAACGGGAACCACCTCCTGGAGGCTCCCCCAGCCTTGCCCTGGCGCCCTGGCCTCACCTGGATCTGCCCTTTGCCCATGATCTTGTCCACGATCTCGTTGTTGTCCTTGTTGACCTTGGTCTTGTCATAGCACTTCTCGTAGCACAGGATCCTCAGGGACTGGGAGCCCTCCAGCTCGATCTCAAACTCCTGGGGAAAGATGGGACAAAGGGCCCTGAACCTCCGAAGCTGGGAGGCCTGGCTTTCCGGCAGGTGCGCGCCTCAGCTTAGCAAGAAGGAGGGAGTAAGCACGGCCCACGAAGAACACGTCAGATTTTCTGGAGCTCCCAGAGGCCTCCCATCACCCATGGAGTCTGGGGGCCTGAGCTGACACCGCAGGGTCTGACACCCAGACACACACTGTGATCAGAAGCCAGAGGAGCAGGGAGCAGAAAGGGGGGCACAGACAGAGCTGGTCCAACCAACGGGCTGGCCGTCCCCAGCAGACAGGCCACAAGCACGGGGCGGTGGGGTCCCCACAGAGACACCAGCCCCTGCCACTCACCTCATCCCACTTGGGCTCCGCTGTGTCCCGGAACACCCTGGTTTTGGCTTTGCTGACAAAATAGCCGAAGGAATCCACCTCCAGGGTACAGTACAGGTCTGTGGGGGAAGGACAGATGGAGATACTGGGTGAGTGGGGCCAGTGGGGGGCAGCTGGGGCCGGTGGGGCAGCGCTCAGGACGGAGGGGGACATCGCATCTGTCCTTTCCAACGTCCCTGGGGATGGCATCTTGGCTCTCCCCTCCCTGAAGCCCGGGACCATCTGGCTCCTCCCCCGCCCCCTTCTTAGGGGCTCAGCCCTCCCTACCTCGGCCCACCCCACACTCTGCCCTTCCTACCTCGGCCCTCCCCACACTCTGGCCTCCTCCTCCCTCTAAAGGGCCCTCGACTGTTGCGTCTCCGCATCTTCCTCATCATGGAGACGACACTACAAACTCTTCACTGACCGCCCTGGAGCCACCTCTCCCCATAACACGGGTGCCCAGGGCTCAACAGCGGCATTTGGGGTGGGAGGCGCCGGAGGCGTTTAGCAGCCCTGCCTCTGGGTCCTGAATGCAACGCCCACATCCCCAAGCCCGGGGTGCTGTGGTTTCCTCCACTGCACTTAACATAAACCAAAGGGATCTTCTCTACCTGTGCGTCCCTAGTCTCTCTCCCGCCACAACGTAAACACCACGTGGAGAGAAGCCTGGGTTTTCTTGCCAGCCTGTGTACCCGCAGTACCAAGAACAGGGCTGGGAACCCAGCTGGCACATGGTGAACGAGGCTCCCACCACCACCAAGTGCTCCAGGTGACAAGGCGGTGGAGGGCTGGGGCGGGAGGGCAGGGCCGCGAGCTTTCCCAGCATTTCTATCTTCAACTCTGGCCTTCAGGCTGAAAATCTATCTTGGGACCCAACTGCTGAGGCCACGGCACCGGCACGGACCCCAGGCCCTCTGCAAACCCACACCCGCCCTGGGCTCGGACCCCGACAGTCCTCCCACCTCCAGGGAGATGCCGAGGTTGTTCCCAGGGTACCAGAGGCAGTGCGGGGGGTGCCTTTGACACACTACGGCCAACCCTCTGCAGCGTGAACCAAGGTCAGAGGTCACAGTGCGGGCATACAGTGCAGGTGGCTTACTCCACTTGGCCCCTGCAGCTGCCCAGCTGGGGCCATTCTCCATCAGAACAGCTTTCCTGGCCAGGCGCGGTGGCTCACGCCTGTAAATCCCAGCACTTTGGGAGGCCAAGGTGGGCAGATCACCTGAGGTCAGGAGTTCGAGTCCAGCCTGGCCAACATGGTGAAACCCCATCTCCAATAAAAATACAAAAGTGAGCCGGGTGTGTTGGCACACGCCTGTAGTCCCAGCTACTTGGGAGGCTGAGGCAGGAAAATCACCTGAACCTGGGAGGTGGAGGTTGCAGTGAGCTGAGATGGTACCACTGCACTCCAGCCTGGGCGACAGAGTGGCTCTTTCTCAAAAAAAAGCAACAAAAAACTGAAAACAAAAAAACAGCTTTCCTGCAGAAAGGACAGTGCAGCTGCCCCAAGAAGCCTCCAGCTGCAGCAACAGAAAGGACACCCAGGTGGGCATCAGAACACACGGAACGGGGCTGAGGATTCGCAGGTGAACAACACACGGGCCCTGGGCACCCCGGCCTGGGCCAGATCAGGGAGTGGGCCTGTGTGTCTGAGACAGGCCGTGAAGTGCTGTCATCATGGATTGATCTCAGTGTGAGCGAACCCTCCTTGAGGGGCTGGGGACGGCTCACAGGGTCAGAGCGAGGGTTCGAGAAGGGGCTGGGGACGGCTCACAGGGTCAGAGCGAGGGTTCCGGAAGGGGCTGGGGACGGCTCACAGGGTCAGAGCGAGGGTTCGAGAAGGGGCTGGGGACGGCTCACAGGGTCAGAGCGAGGGTTCGAGAAGGGGCTGGGGACGGCTCACAGGGTCAGAGCGAGGGTTCGAGAAGGGGCTGGGGACGGCTCACAGGGTCAGAGCGAGGGTTCGAGAAGGGGCTGGGGACGGCTCACAGGGTCAGAGCGAGGGTTCCGGAAGGGGCTGGGGACGGCTCACAGGGTCAGAGCGAGGGTTCGAGAAGGGGCTGGGGACGGCTCACAGGGTCAGAGCGAGGGTTCCAGGGTCAGACCTTCTGGGTCCACACCCCGGCTCTGCACAAATCACCTCACTTCTCTCCCCGAGTTCCCTGTCTGCACAGCAGAAACAGTCATGGTGCCTACACCCTGGGCCTGCCTGTCCAGAGGTCCTGAGTTTATGACGGCTGAAGACACAGGGCCTCACCTCTGAGTGAGAACAGACATGTGAGTGGGTCGGGGTGGAGGTGGCGAAGGGAGTGAGGATAATCTGGGGGTAAAGAGAGATTTTGAAGCAGCTCAGCCCGGCTCTGACACCTGCCCAGGCTGGGAGGCAAAACGCCTGCTCCACGCCATGGGCCGGCTCCCTGAAGCGATGACCTCCCGGCCAACGGGAAGCAGGAGAGGGAGGAGGGGTGGCATCTGAGGGCACGGAGTGGAGGCGCCTGGTCCAGACACGGGTGGGACAGTGCTACGGAGCTCACTACCAGAAGCTCCTGAGCAGCAACCCCCAAGAAGGGAGGTCTGTGGGTTTGGAGAGGGTTCAGGAAGCTTCCACGTTAACAAGCAGCCTGAGTGACTGTGTGGTGTTCCTGGCCAGACATCGAGAAGTGCCCTAAAGGGAAGAGCTCGGGCTCTGGTGCCGGAAGACGTGGATTCTGCTGCACCACCTGCTACTGTGTGACCCCAGGAAGGAACCTTGAGCCCCTCCGAGCCTCAGCGTCCTCGTGTGTAAAACAGGGATGGTTTCCGTGACCTCGGCGGGACGCTGGAGGCTCAGAGCGGGCCATGAGACTGAGAGGCTCTGAACACGCCACAGGCTTTGAACATGTGAGTACATCCACACGCCAGCCGTGTTCTCATCTTCTCCAGGTGCACGGTAGGTGCTGTGTAAATTAACGACTTCATTCCGCATTTCTGAGCTCCCGTTCATCCCAGCG